>NC_137033.1:35039837-35689837 GCF_032717465.1 Coenobita brevimanus | reverse complement strand
GCTCCCGATTTTTTTTTTTTTTTCATTTATTCTGCCATTGAGTTACGGGAAAAGAACTGCAGAAAGTAAAAAAAAAAAAAAAAATCCAAGTTACCGGTACGATAGACTAACTGTAGACATAGCTAAGAGTCATCTGCAACCCATTTTTCACCAACTTCTGAACCCAAGGCTGGTGCGATATTCTGTTTTCATGACAGGTATTACAGAGAATGAGAAGTGAAGTATACAGTCAGAGCTAGACGCGATATGAGTAATTTGCAATCCATTTACTACACTTATTGATCCAGGAAGAAAAGTGATTCATTAAATGATGCGGTGGACTGTTCTGAAGAGTGGTAGTACGGAGATGCAAATAGTCTATCTATCTATTGCCAGACGCCATAATCCCGTAAGGGGTGGCCAATTGACTTTTGAGTTATTTATTTTTACGGAGAGGGGCACTAACCCACCAACCCACTTGTTGACACGTAGGGAGCACGTATTGTTTAGTTATATGGTTACCACCTAGCGTTGTAAATGGTTTCTTGGCTTACAGGAAACCATTTGGCTTGTCACTCAATGTAAAGCCACCTGTAAAGAAAAGCAGTAAGAAGTGACAGGAAAGATGGGAGAAATAGGAAGAGGGCAGGTACAGAAAAAGAATGATAAAGGCTAAGGAAGAAGTAGGCAGCACTGCATCAAGTGAATGGATGATGGTCGCCACCACCTACCATTGCAGATAGTAAAGAATGTTGGTAATGCTTTCTAAATGGACGGAATTATTATTGTTATTATTTTTTTTTTACTTTTTATTCAAACTCCAAATACTATCATTAAACTTTGGGACAGAAATTAGAACTGGATATTTTTTATTTATTTATTTTTTTTTATGCGTCCGACTTCTGGGCATAGGCTTCACAGCCTGCTCTCAAGGCCCAGTAGTCCTCCTACATACCATACACCTCTCTACATGTCACCACTTCGGCACTAACACCCACCGTCCATATTGAATACATGCTAGGGCTGTCTCATACAGGACTGGTGTATTCGTATTAGCGGGGGTACTTTTATGACATGTCGGCGGGTTATCTGGTAGATTAGGAAAGTCTACTTTTATGAAATTCAAATCCTTAAACTGTTCCCTGCCCCAGCCGGGATTCGAACCTGGGTCCATCAGGACTGCAGGCCGCCTCTCTACCGATTCAGCCAAGTCTTCCATTTAGCTCGTCAGTACTAGAGACCTTTCTCATGTTGAATAAAATCGTTTGGAGATGGGAAAAAACGAAAAAAAAAAAAACGTAATCGGCGACAAGGTGTTATGAGTCATTTACAATCATCGTTTTTGACTCGGGAAGGACAATTTACTATGTACCAAGTGCGGTTACTTATTCTGAAGGAGAGTACGGGGCAGAAACTGTCTAGTACTTGAAGCAATGCACAGTTAGAAACCATCTAGTCCCTTACTTCTTCATTTTATGAATCCAGAATGAAATAAACTCGGTCCCAGGTGTGTTGTTCTGTCAGCAAGGAGGACAGTATGGGGATGGAGATGCGAAGTATAGAGGCGATCAAAACTGGACGCACTTATGAATCAATTGCAGTCTGTCATTCACCATCTGATGACCCCATGGGGGCCATCAGTTACGCATTAGATCCAGTACTCTGTTTTGAAGAGGGACAGTAAGGGGAAAGGGATGTTAAGTATTAATAATATTGACTCTGACATTCCCACTCCTGACGACTCGAGACCCTCAGTGCGCACAGAACCGCTGAAGAAGAAACATGTGTTGAGCTTGATTCCTGACCTATTCCAAGATCTTCAGGTACTAGGCTAAGATTTTCACATAATATTCTAGGTATAACAAAAATTTAATGATTAATCCAGGCTCCATTCTAATCCGTGAGTGATATTCAAGGCATTGCAAAGTCATTAACCGTTGTTTCTTCATGATAATGTCTTCAGTTTTTAAACTTAGCTACGAACATATGATTTTCTTAGCTAAATATAGGCCCCTCGCAGTGGAGGGATTAATGGATTTTCTTTTTAACCCCTTCACAGAGCCTGATCTTATGTCCCTCTTCACCCAACAGTACAATTGGAGACCTTGGTAAAAATTTCATTGTAACGTGTCGTGTTTCAAGGGAAGACTGGTATTTATTACAAAACGACCTTCTGCCATGTATTGCTCCACTTTATCACACACTCGCTTCAAGGCCGCCTTCGGCGGCCTTTCTGCTCGATGTCAAAAAGGCTTCTGTTACGGTAACCTTAATGCCCACAAAGAAAGTAATCCGCATAAAGGCCTCCTTCAGGTGGTCTTTGCTCGATGTCAAAAGGCCAGAAATGAGTCATAATTCGGGACCCGGTGGCCCAAGTGGACTGGAAATTTTTCTATTCTACAAGTTAGAGCATTTAAGCGGTACCTTGCTCTAACCAAAATTGTGCTACAATGCGCTAGTTTTGCAGTGTTACCGTAACAAGCGGACACACCAACAAACATACAGAAATCGGATCATTATTATATAGGTACATAGATTATCGTTCTAGGTCCTTCTGTCCTCATTCTATTGACCACAGTGACGCTTATGTCTTCTAATGTATTTTTATATTTAATTCTTGGTAGTCCTCTCCTCTTTTCAAATATGGTAAGTCTCCCTTCCTTATACACAGTTGGGGAAAAAAAATTGGCCTAACATTTCACCACGTCTGTTTTCCGCTATCGTCTGCAGGCTAATTTTCCTAAGGAGAGGGAAATTTGGTATGTTTATCTGTCCAAATGATGCTCTTTTATGCTATGCGTCAGGGAGCAGGGTACTGGACATGCCCTAAATATGAAGGTGCAGTGTAATAATAGACAAACTTTTGTCCATGAGTGTACTCTTCCACTTATTCAGTCCCATTCACGGTCTTCTTCTTCTCCCCTTCCTTTTTTTTTTTTTTTTTTTCAAGCCACCTTCCCTCCTGTACTCTCTCACCTTATCTTTTCATATTGTCCTTGGTCTACTTCCCCTTCTCCCTTATTTAGGTTTTTCACTGCAACTTATATGCTTTCTATCATACTCTGTCAATCCCCAGACTCTTTATTTGGCTAAGGAAAACCGACATTAACAACAGCATCATAGACTCATGCTTAACTTCAAAGCTCCTATTTACTGACTACAATTTATTTTAGCTCACTACAGAGGGTTTTATTCACTCGCTGCAGAAAAGTGTCAAAGGCAACCTCACTCAACTTCACTCAAGTAAAAAAAAGACAATCATTCCTCGTCAGGCAATTGATCGCTTCACAAGAGTGTTGTTGCGGTTCCCGTTTTTTCTGACGACAAGTGTTTTTCAATAGATATTAGATAGTGTACTTCATATGATGTACGGTATAAAATTTCTCCTTGGGGCTGCATTGATAAAAACAGCAGACATACTTATACGTGAGAAGTTGCTGGAGAATAGCTTTTACCATTTCTTTCACCGTTCTGAATGTTAACATGGACAGTTTATATATTTTCCTTTGACTGTGGACTTCTAAGCCATCCTTTCAAAATGGAAAGTCATTAAGCGTCTTGAATACAGAAGTTAGTGAAAGCACGTTGATCGATGAGTGCAGCGACCTCTTTACAAATTAGAGAGCTTAATAATTTTCTCAAACAAAAGTCACGTTGTATGTGATACATTGTGTGTGTGAGTGTGTGTGTGTGTGTGTGTGTGTGTGTGTGTGTAATTCACCGGGTCGGTCATGATCGTCAGCTTTTACCCTCCCGGAAGGGAGCTGAGAGCTCATATAGTCCAATCTAAGGGCAATGCTGTGACCTTCACACACGCACACACCCGTCCCCTTGCTCAAGGGGGACAGTAACCACCCACTTTGTCAGTGAAACTTTTCGCACCCTGAGCGAGGCGCGAACTCCCATCTACCAGATGGCAAGCGAGAACGCTACCACTGAGCCAGCGAGCGATGTGTGTGTGTGTGTGTGTGTGTGTGTGTGTGTGTGTGTGTGTGTGTGTGTGTGTGTGTGTGTGTGGTTCCTGAGGGTAAGTACACATACATTATATAATACGTACACGCACCTAAGTAATACACTGGCATTCCTAGTCTAATGTCATTATCTGGACACACACACACACACACACACACACACACACACACACACACACACACACACACACACACACATGTATTCACAACACCATCACACTGACGTACCCAAAGAAGTTAAGCACATCAGACTTCTCCCATCACAAAATTACCACTCAGTGTACTCTGCTGCACACCTCTTACAGTGTAAACCCCCTACAACCTGACGCAGAGAGGTGACGTATGGTGGTGGTTTGAGGGAGAATAGCGGTGGTGCGAGAAGGAGCTGCTCGTGCGAAGTGACGAGAGGATAGTGGTGTGAGACGGGGATGATGATGGTTGTGGGAGTCGTGCAATGGTGAAAAGGCTGGGGTGGTGCAGTATATGATGGTGCAAGCCTTTTGTTGGTACAAGATGATGGCTAAGTAGTGGTGGGAGCCGAGTGCCTGCTAAAGAACTAATAGTGGTGGGAGATTTGGGGAACTACAAGACTGAGAAGAGAGTTTATTTGTGGTACAGAATTCCTGGTGGTGAGAGACTTCTGGGGCTACAAGTCTGGAGAGAGAAGGCTGAGAGGGGTGAAGTAAAACCAGTGGAGCGACAAGAAGACTGGAGTGTGGTCTGAGGAATTAGTGGTGTCAGCATAAGGATGGAGGGATGGATCTGGTTCCTGTTATGCATATCCCTGTACACTACCTCGGCACAGCAAGGTTGGTATAAAGTCCTCGGTTCTGCTGAATAGCAGGTAGGATTTAACAGCCATGTCTTTTTGTTTCGTTTATTCTTACTATGCCTAGACGATTTTATTAATCTTATGAGAACATTTCCGAACTGGAGGGGTTAGATATAGGTGTGTAAGCCGTAGAAGGACTGCTGGGCCACAGGAAACGGACTATAAAGTCTATGTTCTTTTTCGGACGCGGAAGAATATATAGAAAAATTATCACCTTAAGCCATTTCCGTCCTAAAGAAGGGGTGAGGTAGGATTCAGCATCAGCGAAATAGAAGTGCGGAAATGAAAGAACTATTAGGTGTAGTAAACTAAAATAGAAAAGAACAGTATTCCTAACTAAGCGATTTATTCCGTCACTAAGTGCAGTTACAGCACTTGTAGACTGAAGCACAAGAGCACATGTTTATGGTGGTATGACAAACAGCGTATGTTGAAGGGAGTTTGTGTTATTATCAAATGCCTTAGACACAAATCATCACTACCTCCACCCCCTACCATCGTCACTACCATTACCCCCACCAGCACCATAATCATCATCATCACCAGTCTCTTATTAAATGGAGGCAAGTCGTATGCAGCCAGGTGTCACAGAAGGAAAGTCTGTTGACCAAAGTTAAGGTGCATAAGTAAAAGCCTTGTTACACCGCACGAGGAACGGTTCGCGAGGACACTATTGCTCCTGCAACCTAGGAAATACTGGTACCATCTATTGTTCAGTGATAAGGCAATAGTAAAAATATTTGTTAGAATACACGAGGGAAATAGTTCGCGATGATACTAGTACAGTCTTAGAAAACTTCGTACCACCTGTTGTCCAGCGTTAAGGTGTATGAGTAAACGCTTTGTTTGACCACATAAGGAGAGGTTCGTGATCAAACTGTTACTCATGCAGTCTAGGAAAGCTTTGAACCATCACAATACATTCGTTAGGTGTAAATTCCTGATCCTGACTCCATTTCGGCCACGGAGGAGGGTAGAGCGTGACCAGACACTGTAACTTACAAGTGTGCTGCCTTCAGTAAAAATTCTCTTGAAGGATACGATATGCGCCGGTGACATGGAGATGCTTTGATGAAGAGCTGAGTGTTTTAAATGGCCAGTTATATTATCCCGTGTTCCTTACATGCCAGCAAGTGGGTTGGAGGAGGGTTAGTGCCCCTCCCCATAAAATAACTAACTCAAAGACAAACTGCCAACCCTTACGGGATTGTTGTGTCTGGCTATAGATAGACATATAGATAGTATCGGTATCACATGACGTTATCACCTCAGCCAGCGAATTTAGAGGAGATTAAATATTCACCCGTTTCTGTCTGTTTATGCGCAAGATATTTCATAACGTTGCTATCGGGTTTTAATAAAATCTGGTGGACAAGTGGGCAGTAGATCAAGGAAGAATTGATTCGATTTTGAGGTGGATCTGGATCTGGATACAAGAAATCATAAATTTTCTTGGCTCTGGCGGAGGTATGGGCTCTTCGATATTTTGTAAGAGTGCAGACTAAGACCTTAAAATTTAATGGCTCTTTGAAACCTTGAAATAATTTGTCTACTAGGAAAGAGGAATTACCACAGAAAATAATAAATATTATTGGTGGTGGCGGAGAATTAGCTGTCTGATTGCATTCTACATAAGTTATTGATTTGTTCTTGGTTTTCCAAACAGTGCTACCAGATTACCTATATGTATTATACTCATATTTAAGACGAACTTCTCCTATCGACTGTATGTTCTTATCCGAGAGAGTGTTGACTCTTCAGTTCGAGGAAGCATTTTCTTTTTATTCTTGCTACCTCCAGATAATTTTATTCAGTTCTGGAGAGACTTGCTGAACAAAAGGGTTAAATCCTTTAATATGATGGGGCTCTCTTTGCTGAACAAAATCGTCTAGTGTGCATATTAATACAGGTGAGAAGTACATAAGAATATTAATACCTGAGAGCTTAATGAGAGGTAAGAATGTTAATACTCTTTACATGAATTATTTATTTAAATATTCCCACAGGCATGATAGATGACATGTAAATTGATAATGCATATGTGACAGACGGTAGGCTAATATATTAATAAAGGAATGATGGATAGGAGGGAAAAGTTATGTATATAGGTGAGGTGGAGGCCAGGTAATAATATCATACTGAGGTTAGAATATTTGGAATGAACATAAGACGAAGGGAAAATCAGAAAGTAAGAATATCAGATATATGAAAGATCAATAGTTAAGAATATCAGGCACAGGCAAGATCCACAGGTAAATAAGTCAGGCACAATAAAATGGACAGATAAGAATATCAACCACAGGTAAGATCCGCAGGAACGAGTATCAGACATAGGTAAAATTCGCAGGTAAGAATATCAGGCACAGAGAAAATGCATTGGTAAGAATATCAGACACAGAGAAAATGAATTGGTAAGAATATCAGCCATAGGCAAGATTCTTAGGTATGAATATTGGAAACAGTTAACATCAGCCACATGTAAGATGATCAAGTAAGAATTTTAGGCACAGGTAAGAATCGCAGGTAAAATCAGGCACAGATATAAGGGGCAGGTAAGAATCAGGCAAAGATAGGATGGATAGGTAAGAATACCAGGCACAGGTAAGATCCACAAGTAAGGATATCGGGCACAGGAATGATGATTAGGTAAGAATATGAAGCACAGGTAACATGGAAGGATAATAATATCATTCGCAGATAAGAGGGATAGGTAAAAATATCAATCAAAATTAATATGACCAGTTTAGAATACCAGGCACGTGAGATCCGCAGGAAAGAATATTAGGCCCAGCTGAGATGGACAGGTCGGTACTTCAAGCACAGGTATGATCCGCAGAGAATACCGAAAAAAAAAAATAATAAAATAAAATTACTTAAGACACATGGATGGAATAACTACAGAAACAAGAGATAAAAAGAAATAAGAAACATTTGGAATAGGCGACTCAGAATTCTATACCCATTACTACGTTAAGCCAACTACAAACTTTTTTTTTTTTTTTTTTACCAACGCCTGCTAATACCATCACAAAAGTCTGGAATGACAGCTCGAGCATCACATACTGGTGTTCTGTATCGACAGTGAGTACTAGTGCCCAAGTGATGACATGTGAAGACATTTGGCTTCACCTGTTGCTTGTAGGAAGGTGCAGTATCTCAGGGAAGACTGTCTAGTAAATGTCAAGAGCAGAATTAAAGTAAAGCCAGCTATCTTGTAGGGATTCCGATCGATGTCAGTATTGCCTTAACAACAGGGTACCCCTTACCCCCCAAAACAATGTGGGACACAGTTAAAGTCAGCATATAGGCCATTATTACTAGAACCGAGTACGGGAAGATGTAGGTTAGCCTCACATCTATGACGATCAATTAAAAAACATGTGCGATGTTACAAAATGGTTCGATTGCATTCCACGTTACTTAACACAGTAACAAGGTAGGTAAAACTGAAAATTTTAACTATCTGCTTCAGCAATAACGTTTAAACTTGAGATATTTTTCCCTTTGCAATCCCGGTATAATTAATACGTCTCTCTCTCTCTCTCTCTCTCTCTCTCTCTCTCTCTCTCTCTCTCTCTCTCTCTCTCTCTATCAATATATATATATATATATATATATATATATATATATATATATATATATATATATATATACTGTTGTTTGCAGATGATACTGTGTTGTTAAGTGAAGACGAAGGGGAGCTGCAAGACTTGGTGGATGAGTTTGGGAGAGTGTGTAAGAAACGGAATCTAAAGGTAAATGTAGGGAAGAATAAAGTTGTGGTCTTCGAGAGAAGTGAAGTCAATGAATATACAATGAGGTTGGATGAGGAGGAAATGGAAATTGTGAGTACGTTTAAGTACTTGGGTAGTGTGATGAAGGATGGGAGTTTAGAGGGTGAAGTGCTTGAAAGGGTACAACAGGGAAGAAAGGTTGCTGGTTACTTGAAAGCAGTGAGAAGAAACAGGGGAAGTGAGCACTGAAATGAAAAAGCTACTACACGACAGTATTGTGATACCAACTCTAACGAATGGAAGTGAGGCTTGGACCTTGTTGGAGGGACAGAAGTCAAGAGTGAGAGCAGTGGAAATGAGTTATTTGAGAGGAGCATATGGAGTCACATGGAGAGACAGACTGACATATGAGGAAGTGAAGGAGCGTTGTGGTGTGGATGTGGATGTGAAAGGAAGCGTTAGGAGAAACTCATTGAGATGGTTTGGCCATGTAGAGAGGATGGAGAGTTAGAGACGAACGAGGAGAGTGTATATGAGTGAGGCGGAGGGGGGAGAGGGAGGGGGAGGCCAAGGATGAGATGGAGGGATGGAGTGGAGATGTATATGAGAGAGAAGGGGGTGATCTGGGAGCAGGGCAACGAAATGGCGGGGGACACGGCGACATAGAGGCGATTTGTGTGTGGCCATCCCTTACGGGATTAAGGCGTCAGGCAAGAGATATATATATATATATATATATATAGTCATTGTCTCCTATCCACCTATCCACCAGTGCCCAGCGTGACCCTCTCTCTCTCTCTCTCTCTCTCTCTCTCTCTCTCTAGTCATTGTCTCCTATCCACCAGTGCCCAGCGTGACCCTCCAGGCAGACGGGATACCCACCAACACCTCTTACCTCCACTGGATCGGGGGTGAGATACCAGAGATGACAGAGTTCTCATTGTGCTTCTACTTGCGTTTACTGAGGTTCCGGGACAGCTTCGACTGTGTCTTGAGTTATGGAGTGCCCAACAGCTTTAACGAAATTATCTTCGGTAAATATTATGATGGAACTTCTTGATGAGAATGATAATGGTGAGACGCATATATGTAACTGTGATAGTGGGTAACGATAGAAATAAAATAGTGATGATGATGATGATGATGATGATGATGACGGTCGTGGTGGTGAGAGGTATAAGTATAACTGCGATACTGGGTAACGATAGAGAAAACTAGTGATGATGACTGATGGTAGCTGATGGTAACTGATGATTGATGGTGATGACTGAAGGTGCTGATGACGATGATTGGTGACTGGTGATCATTATTATTATAGCCAAAATCATAATCATAAAATAATAAAAATAATAATTAAAGCAACAAAACTAATAACATTAATAATAATTCCAGGCACAGAATTTTCCGAACAAGCACTACACGTGACGGTCAGCGAGTCCATCATCGCTTGGATCACTGCCCGTATTGAGATCCTTCACTGGATGAGGATATGCTACGTAACCAACTTCAGGACGACATCCAGCCATTTCTACTTCAACGACGACGTCTTCTCTCAGACGGTGGGAGGCGATAAGAAGATACGCGGGGGCGGAGAACTGTATTTAGGGCAGGACCAGGACGAACTGGGGGGAGGGTTTAGCTTCCAACAGAGCCTGAACGCCATTATGGCTGATTTTCGTCTCTACAACCGCGCCTTGACTGAGATGGAGGCCAAGGACTTCGTCAACTGCAAACCGATTAGTACAGGTTCCTTAACTGTAAATTTTCTTTTACATGAATTGCACGTTAGAGGAGGTGCAGGGTAGGACAGTGGATGTGGGGTTGGCTCTAATGAATGAGGGTGAGATTTGGAAGCTTCCGGTGTTGCTGTTTGCTGATGATACAGTATTGTTGAGTGAACAAGAATGGGAGTTGCAAGGTTTGGTGAATGAATTTGGGACAGTGTGTAGGAGGAGGAATCTGACAGTTAATGTAAACAAAAGTAAAGTTATGGTGTTTGAGAGGAATGAAGTCACAGAGTGTGCAGTGAGGTTGGATGGTGAGGATATGGAGAATGTGAGTACATTCAAGTACTTGGGTAGTGTGATGAGTAAGGATGGAACTTTGGGGGATGACGTGCGTGAAAGGGTACAGCAGGGTAGGAAGGTTGTTCGTACTCTGAAAGCAGTGATGAGAAATAGGAAGGTGAGTATGAAAGTTAAGAAGTCACTGCATGATAGTATTGTGATCCTTACCCTGACGTATGGAAGCGAGGCATGGACCTTGCAAGAGGGGAACAAGTCAAGAGTGAGAGCAGTGGAAATGAGTTACTTGAGAGGAGCATGTGGAGTGACGTGGAGGGACAGGTTGACGAATGAAGAAGTGGAGGAACGCTGTGGGGTGGATGTGGATGTGGTTGAAAAGATTAGGAGAAATACACTGAGGTGGTTTGGACATGTGAAGAGAATGGAGAATGAAAGACTGACTAAGAGGGTGTATGTAGGTGAGGTGGAGAGAGGGAGAGGGAGAGGTAGACCGAGGATGAGGTGGAGGGATGGAGTTGAGAGGTATATGAGGGAGGGGGGGTGAGTTGGGGGGAGGGTAGTCAAATGGTGGGTGACAGAGCGACTTGGAGGCGTTTTGTCTGCGGCCACCCTTTGCGGGATTAGGGCGTCGAGCTATAGATAGATAGATAGATAGATAGTACGTTAGAGAAGTTGTTGTTACTCTAATCGCCAGTAACAGCAAGCACTTAACAACCAGTGTGAAGTGAATATTTCAGTGAACACGAAAGATAAAATCACATATCAGAATGCATAATGAAATGGAAATATTCAACCAAGCAAAGTGATCAGTATAAACAACAGTAACAACAACAATAACAACAACAACAATAATAATAATAATAATAGTAATAATTTTTCATTCATTCATCATCAAATCCTGTGTTGCCCCATGAGGAGCATAGGAGGCCGGGGCTAGGCAAGTTGGTCCTAACATTTAAGATGAGAGTGACCAGTCACACCCATCCCTGAGTGGCATGAGTGAGGCTGGTTACTCTCAGATTCGGGAGCAACTTGTCTAGCCCCTGGCTCTTACCCTCCTCATGGGGTAACACAGGATTAGATGATGAATGAATGAATGAAAAATTACTACTATTAAATTTATTATTATTATTATTATTATTATTATTATTATTATTATTATTAATGGAAGGTGTATGGGAGACGTGGAAGGTGTGTGTACGATATTTACAGAAGAAATATGTGCAGCATGTGATGTGGTGTGTGGAAGGAAGAGAAGACGGAGGGGGGTGCAAGGAACAGCGTGGTGGACTGAAGAGGTGAGACAGGCTGTGGCACAAAAGAAGAAAGCATTCAATGAAGGATGAGAAACAGGGGCGTGGAAGAAGTTGAGAGGCGGAAGAGAGAGTTATATGTAGAAAGAAAGAGAGGTGAAAAGATTAGTAAGAGAGAGTAAGAAGAGAATGGATGAGGAATTTGGAAGGAATTTGAGTGTAAAGTGGAGGGACTGTAAGAAAATGTTCTGGAAAGAGGTGAAAAGAGTAAGACAGGGTGGAAGTGAAGTTAGCAGGGGAGTGAAAGATAAAAATGGTAGATTACTAGTGGAGAAGGGAGAAAAAGTGAGCAGATGGAGAGAACACTTTAAGGAATTGTTGAACACAGAGGATGGAAGTAATGCGAGTATAAGTGGCTGGGGAATGGCTGGGAGAAGGAGGGAGGTGAGAAGACAGGAAGAAATCAGTAGGATAGAAGTTGTGGAAGCAATGGTGAAAGTTAAATCAGGGAAAGCCCCAGGAATTGATGGAGTGTGTGGTGAAATGCTGAAGCATGGGGGAGAGATAGTAGTAGAATGGATGTAGAAGATGTGCAGATTGGCCTGAGAGGAAGGTAGATTCCCGGAGGATTGGAAGTCAGGTATAATTATTCCCTTGTACAAAGGAAAAGGGGAAAAAGAAGTGTGTGGTAATCATAGGGGCATTTGTCTTCTTAGTATAATAGGAAAAGTGTATGGTAGGATACTTATTGACTGAGTTAGAGAAAGAACAGAGAAATTAGTTGGAGAAGAACAGGGAGGCTTTAGGAAGGGAAAAGGTTGTGTAGATCAGATATTCATTCTTAGATCTTTAGTGGAAAAGTTTCTAGAGAAGGGAAAGAAGTTGTATGCGGCTTTCATGGATTTGGAGAAAGCATATGACAGGGTGGATAGACAAGGATTGTGGAAAGTATTAAGAATATATGGAGTAGATGAGAAGTTGTTGAATGTTGTGAAGCGTATGTATGATGGTGCGAAGGCTGCAGTACGTGTGGATGGTGAACTAAGTGAATTTTTCTCTTTGAAAGTTGGGTAGAAACAGGGATGTGTCATGTCTCCATGGTTGTTCAATCTGTACATGGATGGGGTAATAAAAGAGGTACAAGGTAGGGTAGTGGATGTTGGAGTGGCCCTGGTGAGAGAGGATAGTGTTTGGAAACTCCCTGTACTGTTGTTTGCAGATGGTACTGTGTTGTTGAGTGAAGATGAAGGGGAGCTGCAAGGCTTGGTGGATGAGTTTGGGAGAGTGTGTAAGAAACGGAATCTAAAGGTGAATGTAGGGAAGAGTAAAGTGAGGGTCTTTGAGAGAGGTGAAGTCAGTGAATGTACATCGAGGTTGGATGGTGAGGAATTGGAAAATGTGAGTACGTTTAAGTACTTGGGTAGTGTGATGAGTAAGGATGGAGGTTTGGAGGGTGAAGTGCTTGAAAGAGTACAGCAGGGGAGAAAGGTTGCTGGTTCTTTGAAAGCAGTGATAAGAAACAAGGAAGTGAGCATGGAAGTGAAAAAGTTATTACATGACAGTATTGTGATACCAGTATGGAAGTGAAGCTTGGACGTTGTTGGAAGGACACAAGTCAAGAGTGAGAGCAGTGGAAATGAGTTATTTAAGAGAAGCCTGTGAAGTCACATGGAGAGACAGGCTGACAAATGAGGATATAAAGGAGCATTGTGGTGTGGATGTGGATGTGATAGGAAGCGTTATGAGGAACACACTGAGGTGGTTTGGCCATGTGGAGAGGATGGAGGGTGAAAGACTGACGAAGAGAGTGTATATGAGTGAGGTGGAGGGGGGAAGAGGGAGGGGGAGGCCGAGGATGAGATAGGGGGATGGGGTGGAGAGGTATATGAGAGAGGGGGGTGTGAGTTGGGAGCAGGGCAGTGAAATGGCGGGGGACAGGGCTACTTGGAGGCGATTTGTTTGTGGCCACCCCCAACGGGATTGAGGCGTCTGGTAATAGATAGATAGATAGACAGATTATTATTATTATTATTATTATTTTTATTATTATAATCATTATTATTATTATATTATTTATTATTGATGTTGTTGTTGTTGTTGTTGTTGTTGTTGATGTTTTTGTTGCTATTGTTGATGATGGTGTTTATACAGATCACTGCTAATAATAATAATAATAATAATAATAATAATAATATAATCCTTTTAAAATACTTCCCCAGAACCCAAGCCGATGTTGGACTTCTCAGACCTGGCCTCAAAATGGAAGCTGGAGGGCTCTATGGCAGTCCGTCAGCAGCCCCTCGCCGATATATGCAAGCGGGAACCGAACCTGTTGATCATGTTCCCGGAGATGAGGTACTTTCACGAATCAGTCGCCCTGTGCCACAACCTCGGTGGACTGATAATTACGCCTGCATCAAAGGAGGAGAATCAGAAGGTCTTGTCATTCGTCACACCGTACATCCCTCAATGTCTCGACCCTAGTAGCTTTGTGGTCCATTTGGGTGCTGTGTCTGATAGCGTCAATCAGTCCTTCGTCCACTACAAAACAGGAAACGCACTACCTTATAATAACTCACTGAGCCCTTCTGTGATCCCTGGACTACCTTGTACCGCCCTCGGAGTGACTCCAGGGAGTAAAGGGAGCTGGATCTCAATGAATTGCAACACTGAGCTTTGTACTGTCTGTAACTTCACCACCACCACAAAAGTAAAGGTACTGGTTAAATAGATTTTAATATGTTTTGAAGTTAGCTTTGGACAGATTAAATCAGACTAGCATGTTCAGCTCCTATTTTTTTTTTTTTTTGGCTAACGCCAGTCAGTTTTCTAGGCTGCTTCCCCCAAAGAAAGGGAGGCAGCCCAGACAAGATAACACACTCCCAATTTACTCATCCACGCACACACACACACACACACACACACACACACACATTTATTCATATATTAGCCCCAAGGGGAGATGGAACAGATCCTCTCTGCACCACACCACTGGTTCAGCCACAGCACCCCTTGTGTCCGCCAAAGCAGTATGTGGCCAGAAGAACGCTCCCAAGGTTTATTACCCTGGCGGGGCGCAAACCCTCGTTCTTCAGTGTAAGAAAATGCTCACTTTACCGCTGTACCACAGAGGCTTCGGCATATATATATATATATATATATATATATATATATATATATATATATATATATATATATATATATATATATATATATATATATATATATAATTACTTTGTGGTAAGTTACTACATGACAGTATTGTGATACCAACTCTAACGTATGGAAGTGAAGATTGGACGTTGCTGGAAGGACACAAGTCAAGAGTGAGAGCAGTGGAAATGGGTTATTTAAGAGGAGCCTGTGGAGTTACATGGAGAGACAGGCTGAAAAATGAGAATATGAAGGAGCGTTGTGGTGTGGATGTGGATGTGTTAGGAAACGTTAGGTGGAATACACTGAGGTGGTTTGGCCATGTGGAGAGGATGGAGGGTGAAAGACTGACGAAGAGAGTGTATGTGAGTGAGGTGGAGCTGGGAAGAGGGAGGGGGAGGCCGAGGATGAGATGGAGGGATCGGGTGGAGAGGTATATGAGAGAGGGGGGGGGGTGAGTTGGGAGCGAGGCAGTGAAATGGCGGGGGACAGGGCGACGTGGAGGCGATTTGTTTGTAGCCACTCCGAATGGGATTGAGGCGTCTGGTAATAGATAGATAGATAGACTTTGTGGTAGGTGAAGGCACTCACCATCCACTCATTCGATGTAGTGCTGCTCTCGCGTGTCTGCCCTTTCCTCTCCTTCATCCTTCTTTCTGTCCATCCTCTTCTTTCTTTTCTTCGGTCTTTCCTCGTCCTTCTGCCTACGGGTGACTTGACACTCCCTTTTCTGTCTTTCTTTCCTTCATTCTTTCCCCTTCCTTCTGCCTGTGGGTGACTCTACACCGAGTGACAAGCCAAATGGTTTCCTGTACACAAGGAAACCATTTACTACGTTGGGTGGTAAACTATAACCAAATTTTGACGCCTGGTGGTTTAGTGGGTAATTATTGTGCTCCAATTGGATTAAGCTTGTGTAGGTTTATATCCAAGGGGTGGTTGGGGTTTATTGCTCACGTAATGCCACTCAAGATGAGTGAGGCTGGTCACTCTTATCTTAAATGTCAGGACCAACTACCTAGCCACGGGCTCTTACTCTCCTTATGGGGCAATGTAGGATTGGATGATGGATGGATGGCTATTGCATTACTAATCAGTATCCCCGGTGCATACCAAGGTTCGAGGTCTCTGTCAGTACTCTCTCATCGACACCTCCTTCATCCTGCTCGACTCTCCCGGTGGCGGCAAGCCGATCTTCAGGGGACACTATTACTCTCAGGTGCAGTGGGTTGCAACGACATGGATTATTACCTACCTACCTGCTTCCACCACTAACGCCACCATGCAAGCTGACTATGAAGGTATATTGCTGGGGTGGAATTTTAGAGCACATTTACAGTCAAAACCCTCCCTTAATATGGACTTAGATATACAAGGGGGAGGGGGGAAATGTGACACTTTACGTTTATAAACTTCACCCTTAAAAAAAAAAAATGAAAATTTTCCTCCAATAACTAAGATTTATTATAATTGTACATAGAACAAGAGACACAGGAAGATCCTAAGCTATTGTTCTTCCTGTAAAAATTAATCTGAGTAACGGGAGAGAATCGAGCTTAAATATGTTTGAGAATTCCAATGTAACGTAACTTTACCTAACCTAACCTAAACTATCGCTACCAGGCAAGCAATGGATCTATGACAGCCTAATCTAATTTAACTTATCTTAACCTACCTAAACGCTACCACGCATGCGGTGGTTGCACGACACCCTGATCTACCCTAACTGAAACAAACTCTATCTTGCAAATGCTATTCTGTGACAAGTTAACTTAACCTAATCCAAGCTAACCAAATGTAACCATATCTAATCAAACGCTACCATGCAAGAGGTGGTTCTATGACATCTTAGTCTTACATATACCTTTGCCAATTTAATTGTCTTGATTTTACGGAGCCACGATGTGCAGGGTGGTTCATATATAACACTCCTCTCCCACTCTCCCGGGCGATTTTCTTTGTGTTGCGGGTACGGCTCAGTCAGTGTTATTAGTGTATACCCTGCATCATTTATTCATTTCCTACTCCTACTGCCACTCCTTCACCAACAGACTGAGCCGTCCCCCTCCCCGTCTCTCTTTCTCAGGGCAGTACCCGCTGGGCCTCAGGGAATGGAGTGTGGAGGGGGACAGGTGCTCGCTCCAGCAAGCCACCAAAGTCCATCTCGTCTTCACAGCATGTCAGGTGAAAAAGGTCTTATAACTCAGGGCCGTAACTTAGGGAGCATAGGAGGCTTCGTGGCATCTCATCCTTAGCGATATAGTTTGCACATCACACCTCTATTGTCTCTTGTATGTATATTATTAATGCAGTTTATGTTGACACTAAAATAACGCAAATGGTATTTGAATGAATATTAATGTGTAATACTGCATGCTAAATACAGTAATTCGCCAAGGAAGAGGTGCCACGAAGCCTTCTGTTATAACATTTGTGTTTATTTAATTCTTGTTATCTCCTGACTGTTTTATTCTGCTTAGGCAGAACATTTAGTACTGAGCGTATCATTGAAGGTTATATTGAACTCTAGCAGTTCGGAAATTAAATCTTAAACAGAACAATATCGTTTTATGGAATAAACAATAACATGGAAACTACATCGTTTGGATATAAGGGTTAACTATTCTACAAATTATCTCACACACAAACACTCCATCAGTTTATCTCTTCAGCATTTCAGCCCTGTATATCCGTAGCGTTTGGGTTCTGTGCTCTTGGAATCGTTAGAAAAAGAGAACCTCAGCATCGTCCATTGTCATCCCTCCAAACACCCATTCTAAACTGAAGTTCATTCACATTACTTGGAGGAAATAATCGCCCCGTTGCAGCTTATTTCCCATAGCTTACTGGTAGTATAAAACAGCGTTACGGCACTCACTAAACCATTTTCATAGTAGTTCCGCGTACCTAACGTCACATTCCAGCACTAAACATTTGTCAGAGCTCAGCACTGGAGATAGAGACTTGGCAAGTTTAGGACAAGTAAAAATGGACTGAGTACAAAGAATGCATTTCTTGATGAAAAGCACCATATTCCAGCACCATACTCTAGTGCTAATTCTGGAGTTAATCCCTTATTACAGCTCAACATTCATGATAAAAAGATGGCAATTTTAGGCCATGTTAAAGTGAACAGAGTATAGTACGCTGTGTTGATCCACAGGAGGATGAATACACGTGTGATGACGGGTCGTGTGTGCACATTAACAAGCGCTGTGACCTCCTTGCTGACTGTTCTGACCTCAGCGACGAGCTCAACTGCACCAAAACGAAGGTCAGATCACGGCTAGGTCGGATTGGGTCAAGGTTAGGTATCATCCAAGTCAGGTCACATCAATATTAAGCAACATAAGGTCAAATTACGGAAAATTTAGTTCATGTCGAGGTTGGATCATGTTATCATTAGTTTTTGTAAGGTCAGGTCATATCAGAGTTAGGTTATATATACCGTAGGTTGTGACATTAGAATCTGGTCATATGAAAGTTATGTAACAACAAGAATAGGTCAAGTAAAGGTTAGGTCAGCTCAAGTGGAGGTAATAAAAGTTTAATTCAGGCGAAATAGACTAAGTCAGTTCAGAGAGATATAGAAATTAATTAATCTAGGTTAGGTCAGGTCATCAGGTAGGCAAAAATTGGTCAAGATAACTAAGATAAGGTTAAGTCAGTTCAGAGTCAGATCACGTTAGGCAAGGCCAAGGTGTAGTTCAAGGTGAAGTCAACTAGGGTCAGGTTCCGGCGACGGCAACTAAGTCCAGGTTAGGAATAATAAGGTCAGTGTGAAGTCATCTAAGGTCAAGTCAGGCATATACGGTAGAAGTGGCTAACTTAGTTATTTCGGGCATAAGAAGATTAAAGTGAAGCCAGCTATGGTCAGGTAAGACATAGTTAAGTCAAAGTGAAGTCAGCTAATAGGTGACATCAGATAAGATCAGTCAAATCAGATCACTAGGCTCACATGAGGTGAGGACAGAACGATTAATTCCCTGTCGTAACTAAGATGTGTTCGTGCAGTAAAGTCGAGTCATGAACAGTACAAATTATATTCCTTGTCTCCTGTTCCTCCCACAAAAAACAGTAGTTAGTTAAAGAGGAATTGTCATTCTTTTTCATTAACGCATTCCTAGTGAGCTAGAAGTACAGTACAAAGACAGTAAATGAACGAACAAACCTACTGTATGAATTGCCTATACTAATGTACAATAAAACTGAACATTACATTTTCCTTGATTTGGCTTCACCTCCTCACACCTTGCAATATCAGGCAAGAAGAAAACAGGTAGATTGTAAATTGATGTAAAAAGGCACACAAAACCCTTCCTTCCTCTCTGTATAACTTCTAGTTGTTATTTAACTGCCTGCTGTGTTTTCCCTTCCATCTTTCACCTTCCTTCCCCACCCTCATCTACTCCTATCACTCTTCCGCACTTCATCCACTACCTACCTCTCCCATCCCTATCCCCCTCTGACAACTCTCCCATCGGTATCTCTCCTCTCCTTATCCCCCTTCCATCCCAACATCCCTCATTAGTCCTTTATTCTGTTCTCTCTCTCTCTCTCTCTCTCTCTCTCTCTCTCTCTCCCAACCCCATTCCTCCCCTGTCCCCCTGCTCCTTCCCCTCCACTACATTTTCTTTTTTTTTTTCCTTCCCCTGTCCCACCCCTTCTCTTTCCCGACCTCTTCCTTCTCTTCATTCCCTCATCTTCCCCTCCCATACCCCACTATTAATTTACCTTTTTTCATTCCTGTTCCTTACGATGTCAGTATGTATTATCAAGCAAATGCTTGATAATCCATTGGCTTCTCATCTTACTTATTCTATTGTTAAGACGCGGGTTTTGGTAGTTAGGTAGTCTCGAAGCTTCTCGCTGATTCCCGATGTTTACGGTAGCTAGTTCCGGTACGAGTCAGAGTTACCAGTTAGCCTGCTGGTTGTGAGCGCAGTTGTTTCATAAGTTATGCATTAATTTTTGTGCTCTTTTTCTCTATAATGTCTTATTTATGTGATTGGTTGTTAAATTATGTAATTCAAGTTTATATGCAAAATAATCTACAGTGATATGTGATGTATGAAAACTCTGACATGCATTGGATGTCTCCGTATTGGTAACTGTTGTTGCTAGGGGTAGGTACAGGACTAGCACGTTCTAGAATGTTGGAGAAGCAAGAAAGGTTATAATATTATAAGGACGGGGAAGAGACTAGAGTGAGTTTAGTCGGTTTTCAGTTCATTTTGAGTGTAGTGCAGTGTCACTGTAGTTTGTATATGTTCGGTACTTGTGAAAACAGTGAAGTGTTGTTGACAAGACGTTGTTGGCAAATAGTGAAGAGTTATTGATGTTTGTATATTTTCGGTATTTGTGAAAACAGTGAAGTGTTGTTGGCAATCTGAGAAGGGTTATTGAAGTCTGTATAGTATCGGCACTTGTGAAAAATAGTGAAGTGTTGTCAAGCATTAAGTGTGATTGCAGTTAGTAAAGTTTGTATAGCTCTAGTACTTGTGAAAGCAGTGAAGTGATGTTCGAAAGCATTAAGTGTAATTATTTGGAAAATAATAACAGTGAACATTAGAAGCCAGTGTTTATTTATGACCCCTGAGCTGATCTTGTGTACTGCACACCTAAAGGCTGACCATAGGAAGAACAGCTCACTGGGCAACGTCCTTCCTATACTGAACTACTGCTGTTGGAACCTGTGGTAGTGTGGGACGGGAACGTAACACTATAATGTAAGTCCCGAAAGACGGCTGAGAGACAAGAATGTGTAGTATCATCCATCGTGACAAGAAACGAGCCTGCGAGCTCTGTTGTATCGTAGCAGCAGTATGTATTTACCTAACACTGTGACATCTCTTCTCATCTCGATATAGGCCGTTCCAAGTCATTCTGAGGTAACGTACACTTTCATGCCCCTTCTTGTTGCTGTTTATAATGATACACAGGAACCTTGCATTATCATAACTCATTGGACACACACACACACACACACACACACACACACACACACACACACACACACACATACACACGTGCGCGCGCGCAATGTACGGCTATGTTCCTCTTATTTTTTTTTTTTTTTTTTTAAAGCATAGGAAGATCATTTTCAAGAGGGGTAGGAAGCTAGATTAGCAAAACATTCCCCTGTCAAATTTTGGACCCGACCTGGGTATCTACCTAAACTAACTTTGTACAGCTGATATATGTGATTCCAATTTCACAAACTATTTATAAATTTCCAGATCCCTCAAACATACATAGGTGAGCTTCCGCCCCACTTGGCCGATGGTTCCCCGGTGTCCGTCAGCGTCCTCGTCAACATCACCTCTGTCAGAGACTTCTCCCTCCTCGATCTCAGGATATCTTTCGACACGATTCTGGTTTTCACCTGGCGCGACTCTAGGCTTACATTTGCTCATCTTAAGGTTAGTGTTTGTTATTTTCTTCGCATTCTTCTTTTGTGTGTACTATGTAATGCCTTTTCCATCTTCGTCTTTGTTTACTTCTCCCTCAACATCATCTTTGTTGTTTTTATTTTCTTCTTACATCTTCATTTTTAATTTTGGTATCGTCAGTTTAGCAAGACTGCTTCTGAATCAAAGTCCTGTTTGGTAAACTGTTGTGTACTACAGAAAGACTTGGCCAAAAATAAAATTATTAGAGCCGGGCATAGGATTATTTTTCCATCATTATGCAGTCTTAACCATACCGAGTTGAAATATGACATGCACTGTGTATGAGGGAGATATACATTTGTACGGGAAGACCAAACCAAATCACAGCATAGGAATAATTGCCGCAAATTTAATTACAAAACTGACAAGAATCAGATTAAAGAACTAAAACGAATCATGTTTTACGTTGGCCTGTCTTTCAGCTGCGTTACATGCACTGGCAAACACGACATAATAAAAAGAGAGGCCTGGTATTAACAGCTTTATAGCCAGCACGACTTTTCAGTCACTCACATCTTGAAATTGTCACGGTCGAATAATCCTAATATGACGGTGGAGTGGTTATGGTACTCAGATGGTAAATGATTAACAAACAGAGGTAACTGGGATTACATTTGTCCTATATTTAGTTTCAGCATTTTTCCACAGGCTCGCCCACATACCATTTAAGTCTCCTCGTTGTTCATACATATAAGAAATACAGTAGGCAATCAGCGTATATCATGGGGTGGTGTCCAGTAACTTTATATATATATATATATATATATATATATATATATATATATATATAAAGCACTTTGCCTGACAATTTTACACGAACTCCAATCGCTTTCCAGGACGACTTGGACATGAACCCTGTGAGGGATGACGCTGGAGTGTGGAAGCCCGAGGTGTTTCTGGAGGACGGCTCTGGCAGCCGTGTGGATGTGGAGGTGCGAGGTGGACAGACAATGGTTCGACGAGCTGCCCCTCCTGTACCTGATGATATTACTAGGCTTAAGGAAGGTAGGTGATGGCGAGGTAGGTTAAGGTTAGGAAGGGAGGAAAGGATGTGTTGGAAGGTGTGGGGAGGGGGGAGGAGGGAGAGAGGGACTGATGGACATCTAAGTCTAGACTAAAAGGTCGGGAAGCAGATGGAAATGTATGTTGGAAGATATGTCAGAGTGTACGTGAGCCTCCCGTACCAGTTGATATTACAAGGCTTAATTCCTAACCTCCTTCATTCCCTTTTACTCTTCTGTTTCTCCTCTATCCTGTAACATGTCCGGTCTCGTAGTTTTCACATAATTTCACTCTTTAAATTAGTTTAGTCCCCAAATAAAATCACTTTTAAAGTTCCTCCAGTTTACAAATAATTTTTATTCTAAAGCTCCTCCAGAGTCTCCAAATAATTTCTTTTCTACAGCTCCTTCAGTCTTTCCATGTACTTTCTCCTCTAGAACTCCTCCAGTCTCTCAGATTTCACAGAATTTCTCTAAAGCTCCTCCTGTCCCTCCAATCAATTTCTCCAATCTCCCAGACCAAATCTTTAAAGGAAGCGAGAACGATCTGCAAGAAATACGTACCCTGACCGTCAAATCCGCGTGTCAGTTCGACCTGGCCATGTACCCCTTCGACGTGCAGGCGTGCAAGGTGCTCATGCGATCGACCCTCGCTGCACGAAGCCTCACATTGCAGAGCCAGGGCGTGAATTTCTTGGTAGGTCGTGTAATTGATTACTGGGAGTTTTGGACTGCAAGGAGGTTGATTATCGACGCTGATAATGTTCATTGTATTAGATCCGTAAAAAGAGGAAATTTTAAGCAATTTTTCAAACACCGGGAATAGATGGACTATTTTCAGTATTGCACTTCCTTGTTTACTGCTAAATCAAAGTATATACCATTGCTCATTGATATCATGTAAAAGCTATTATCACATGATACTTCTCTGGTTTATGTATATACGAGTTATCGTAATACTACGAAAATTGTCTGTATCGTTTTTTTGAATTTCCTTGTAGCCCAAAATTCACGCGTGGTTTACTTAGCTCTATCAGTACGACGATGTTATATTCAAAATCCCTTTCCTACTGAAGGGGGGGAGGGAGAATGATAGAGAACATAGACCCTCCCCCCCCCCTCAACTACCCACAGCGGTTTTCTGTCTTAACCACCTCTGTCTAGTCAATAGGCATTAAATTATCTTTAGCCACCTCCCCCCAAAAAAAATAAAAGAGGAAACATAACAGATATCTAAAGCCACGTAACATGCGACTCTAAGAGATAGTGTGCCTACGATTTTACCCTTCTCGTTACTCCAGGGGGGACGTCAGCTGCTGGAGTATCACGTTCGTGAGGTGAGAACGGAAGAGGGTGAACATGAGGGCCACAGGCACATCACCATCTTCCTCACGTTCGACAATCTCTATAAGTACTACATCTGCGGAACGTTAGTACGCATGTTCTGATGTATGTAGGGTCTTTTGTATTTACTTACATCAGTAATTACATTCCCCAGAATTTATGCCTCTCTAGTACTTATGTTCTTTTGTGCTTACGTTCTTTATTAATTACGTTCTGCTATGCTTACGTTTTTCAGTATTTACGTTCCCTTTCAACCAAATTCCTCGGTAAATACATTCTTCATTAATTACGTTCCCCAGCAATTGGACCCTTTAGTACCTACGTTCTTCAGTGTTTACGTTCTTTATTACCTACGTTCCTTGGTACTTCCTTCCTTCAGAATTTACGTTTTTATCACTTTCCTTGGTCCTTACGTTCTTCAGTACTGACGTTCTTCAATATTTACTTTTTTTTTTTTTTGTCATTTGTGTCAATAATTATATGCATATTGCGTTCTTTGGAATTTATTTTGTTCTTTGGTGCTGACGTTCTTCAAAACTTTAGTTTTTATATATTTCGTTCTTCGGTGCTTACGTCCTTCAGTATTGACGTTCATTAATGTTTACGTTCTACCCAACGTAGTTCATCTCATCTTACGTTCTTTAACGAATATGAGTTTATTATGGTCTTTAACAGAAGGGTTCCTCGGTGCTCGCGTTTTTAGATGTATAGATTCTTTGCTATAAATTTTTTCCCCAATATTTTTTTTTTCATGCCCACATTCCTTGAGGAACGTACATACGTTTTTCATTAGGTACGTTCTTCAGTGCTTGCGTTCCTCAGTAATTACGTTCTCATCCCACTGAATCCAGACACGTATTTTGTTGTATATTCTTGCTGCTTCCAAACGACTTTCTTCATCTTGGAACAATCCTCTCGCGCTAAAGGGGATGGTGAATGCTCTAGCTAACCTCTCCAGTGCGATAAGTATCTCTCAAGCTGAATAAAATCGCCCGATGATAGCAAGAATAATAGAAAAATACGTCACTGGATTAAAAGGGTTAAATACTAATGCTATTATTTTCATTGGTACTTACTTTCCTATTAAATGTCAAGACTTTTTTGAGAGAGAGAGAGAGAGAGAGAGAGAGAGAGAGAGAGAGAGAGAGAGAGAATGAGAGAGAGGGAGAGAGAGAGAGAGAAAGAGAGAGAGAGAGAGAAAGAGAGAGAGAGAGAATGGTGTTAGGGTATTTGTAGTTAAGACCTACTATTTAAAAAAAAAGATACATTTAATGAGTGAAAGTGGCCAGGTAAGCAGGCACACAGATGAAAGAGATCCATTGCAGGTACGTACCAACCACCCTGTTGGTCACCATCACCTACCTCACCTTCTACTTCAACCTGGAGGACTTCACTAACCGCATCATGGTGTCCCTCACAGCCCTTATGGTCATGGCCGCTCTCTTTCTCCAGACCAACCAGGCCATTCCGAGGACCGCATATCTCAAGGTGTGTGTGTGTGTGTGTGTGTGTGTGTGTGTGTGTGTGTGTGTGTGTGTGTGTGTGTGTGTGTGTGTGTGTGTGAGAGAGAGAGAGAGAGAGAGAGAGAGAGAGAGAGAGAGAGAGAGAGAGAGAGAGAGAGAGAGAGAAAGCCACAATAACAGAAAGAGACGAAAGGAAATTGGGAGGTATATGTAGAAGGGTGGCCTGGCATGGGATGATCGACTGCACTAAAGAAAAAAATATAGAAGGACAGGGTGAGAAAACAGCCTGTATGTACGACTGTGACTTGGGAGGGAATGAACATAGCTTAAGGGAGATGAAAGAGGCAGAAGGATAAGGTACCCAGATATCCATGTCATGTACGAAGGTAGCTTTGAATGGGATAATGGATTTAAGTGTGAGAGAAAGGTGGAGGGATAAAGTGATCGAATATTTTTTAGAGGGTGACATGGAATGGAGTGAACTAGCGTGGAAGGGAGAGAGGGAAGGACGAAATTAGGAGGTAAATGTGTGAGGGTGGCTTGGGATGGATGAACGATTGCAGTAAGAAAGTGGTCGAAGGATGATATGGATGAGCATTTTGTATCCTGGAAGGTGACTTGGGATGGAATGAAGAACTGGTGTATCTTAGGAGAAAGAATGACGAGGGACAAAGCGATGAACAAAGAATAGACAGACAAGCAGATATAAAAATAATAAGATACTCACAGATACCATTGCATACCTAACCATTACTGTCTTCTTGATGTATGTACTTTACGTTTTAAGAAGATTTCTAGCACCTCTTGTTTGACAGTATTTTTAACACAGGAAACTTTAACGTTTAATAATTTGTTACTTAGATCATTTTAATGTGGTCACAGTTGCATCAATAACATACAACTCTATACTGTGGTGTAACGTGCACGATACATCGATAAGTAAAAAAACTTATGAACTCTTCAAACTCACTTAGATTTCGGTCCAAAAACACAACCAGCACTTACTCACATTCCTATCTTTACCAGTTGGTCGACATCTGGTTCGTGTTCTGCATCGTCACGAACTTCGCCATAGTCCTGCTCTTAGTGATCATCGACTGTCTCAGGGAAAACCGCCACATGGAAAAGGAAAACCATCTGAACGTGAAAAAGGTCGCTCGAGTCAGAATGGCGCCCGTTCCTAGCTTCAAAATCGACCCATACTTCGTGAAGGAAGCGCCTACCCTTAGTTTTTACGTTAGACTCAATACTTGGTGTAGGATCTTGTTTCCTGTTGGGTTCATCTGTTTCGTGCTCAGCTATCTGTGCTACACGCTGACCAACAGGAACGCCTGATTGCTCTTACCTAGGGGACGAAAGGCGGTAGACAGTGTACAGAGCAATTTGGTAACCGATATGTTTAGGTTTTTATTTTATTTTGCTGAGATGCGACTAAGGAAGAACGTCTGATTAGCTATCCTTATATAAAGTTTACCCTCTTGCTTTTACATGATAATGGGGATTGGTACTGTTAATACAGAGATCCATGAAGGAAAGCAAATTTATACACCTTTAAGTAAAAAACACGTCATCCGATTGGAGAACTGACAGTGATTAGGCAACATGGTGGTATAGAAAGAATGTCTAATACTAGGGTGATGGCTATATACCTGAGTTAGAAATAAAGGCAGGTGTGGAGGGCAAACATAGGACAGCTGGGTGTCTTCAGTTCATGTGTTAGAAAAACGGGGTAGGAATGACGAAAAAGAAAAAAATAGAGAATGGCATATAAATAAATGAAGTATTTGTGGATATGCACCTGAAAAGGGCTGTAGCTCGATTTTAGCTCCTGTATTTCTGTGATTTTTTCTTGCTGTCTTCATATGCTTTAGTTCAGCTTACGAATTATCTCATGTTTTAAAACGTTAATAAAGGCCATATGTACAGCACTGGGTTTTTAAATTCTTGTGCAAGCATTATGAAATCGTTTAAAGGGAGTAAGAATAAAATCAAATATGAGCCAAAGGTTTGAAAGGGTTTAGGCAGGTGACAGAACCAACTCTACCTCACAGGTGTTTGGAAAACGTTTTGTTCAAATGAAGTGAAATGTTGATGTCTGAGATGGAGCAGAGGATTTCGAAAAGTTTAAATATGAGTGAGAATGAACTGCATAGTTCATCACGCTGGACACGATACGGTACTCTGCTACTTCCCTTCAATAGCGGAAATTAGGGTGTTGCTAATGACGAAGATGATTCTTTAGTGATATATATTTACCAGCTGTTAATGACCCCCTGCTTTACTCCCACAATCCCTCCCCTTAATCCTTTCTCTTCCCTCTCCTCATGCCCTCCCACGCCTGTCTTCCTTACTTTTACTCTTCCACCCTGACCCTCCACCATCTACCTCTCCGTTCTTTCTTTCCTCCTATCCCCTGCTCTCCCCCCCTTCTTTTCTCCGTTCTCATACCACTACCATATACTCTCTCTCTCTCTCTCTCTCTCTCTCTCTCTCTCTCTCTCTCTCTCTCTCTCTCTCAGTTTTTACTCCATTATAATATATTTGATTTGTTCTTTCTCTTAGTTTCTTGTACTGATAGTGTTGTAGTAATTAATAAAGCAAGTATTGTTACCTATGGCATAGAAATACTATTGCTGACTCACTTGCTCGAAAATGGTGATGATAGGAAGGTATATAAATAGCAAAAGAAAATAATGTCGACACTTGTAATACAACATCAAGAAAGACCTGACAAGCTCTCTTTACCCTGAATCTTACTCTTCAAAAACAAACGATACTTAGACATATACCACTGACATTTAATTTAAACGTATACTTACCTCTCTCTCTCTCTCTCTCTCTCTCTCTCTCTCTCAGCACAAAACATTGTCCATTCCCATTTTATGTTACTCTCTCATATTAATCTCTCTCTCTCTCTCTCTCTCTCTCTCTCTCTCTCTCTCTCTTCTAAGAGGTCCTATCCTATATTTTTCTTACAGTATAACTAATAAAAACCCTTGTGGTTTTCTTTCGTTCTAAGTTTTGATTCTCGGGCAACCATTGTTTCGTAAACTCGCATTGCTTTCCTACCTTCCTCTTTACTTCCTTATTATAAATCTCTTACTAGTTACGTACCGGTAATTGTTCCTCCCGGTCCCCCCCCCCCAACACTTTTTTTTTCTATAAATTTTATCTCCGGCGTATGAAATGTGTTTATCTGTTGTTTAACCATCTCGGTTCTGAAGTTTTGTTCTAGACGCTTTTCAAGGGACATATCTATCTTGACCTTTATGAGACACATTTTCTAACTCATCATATATCTCACTGACCGAAAGCTACTTCGTACCAGACCTGAATTAATCTACTTGACCTGAAGTACATTCCCACCTATGTCTTGTCTTTCATCTAGAACATAAAGTTTCCCAGTGACATCGGTGACCTGACTTTTATATGTACACACACACACACACACACACACACACACACATATATATATATATACACACACACACACTACGTTATGCTAGGTGTTTTAAGGTCGACTTCTCGTCCGTAAAGCACCTGGCGATTAAGTCGAGGTCCTCTTTCTAGACTGGAGCTAAAGTACACAACTAGAAGAGTAGGACACAAAAACGCTGGGCAACAACCTATACGTATATTAACCAAGTCACAACCTTTATACAATACAAATGAGAATGACACACAATACACTGTTTATAATTATTTGGGCTGGATAGACTATAGGGTCCTGACTGGTTAATGAGGATCACGCAGGATACTGGACGGACACTGTATAGCACATGATATTTACTCTATATAATGTGTTGGTTAGGTTGGAGTATCAGTCTGAGTGTCTTATTAGGTGCATCACAGTGACCCAGGTACTAATATAACACTGTCTTACGCCTGGGTAAAAGAATTATACTATAGTCACCTTTAGGAACAGTCACTGTTACACTGAGCAGGACGAGGGACTCTGGTTGCGTTATGGGAACCGGGTGAGTCCCAGGTGTCGGCCAGGTGTTGGTGGGTCCTTGTCAGGTGTCCCTTTACTCGTGGGCCACGGGACGACCCTCAGTGATGATGTCGTCGGTCGGGGGCAATGGTCGGGCATGGAGAGGGGCCCTTTATTCGTGGGGCCTGTCGGAGTGGTCTGGTCCTCCAGGCTGGAACCAAACAGACTGAGCAGGCGCTCATGCCTGCGCCTACTCTGGGGAGAGGGTTGCCTGGAGTTGGAGAGGGCACGCCCCTGGGGAGTGGGGGCACAGGGAGGAGTCCGGCGTCTACGGTCTTCCTTCCGCTGGGCCGCCGTCAGGGTAGGACTGCGGTGTTGCCTCAGGCAGGAGTCCGTCAGGGGGTCGTTGTCCTCGGGGCCTGGTTGAATGGCACACGCTCCCAGAGGCAGCACGGGACCGTGCCACACCGTCTCCAGGCGGAGGAGATCCTTCTGAAGGTTGCCTTGGGGGAGGAGAGCAGGGGGAGGGCGGCTAGAGGCCATTCCTCTTCTGCGGGCACGCCTGGAGGCAGTCGACGGTGCCCTGCAGGGGGAATGACGTGCAGGCTAGGTGCGGGCGGAGGCCATCACCGGTGTCTTACCCCCGTGGGCAGCTAGAGGAGAAGAGGGGAGGTACCCGGTTCACCCCAGACGTGGCTGGAGGCCGTCGCTGGTTCCTGTAGGAGGGGAGGGGGACGGAGCAGCACCCGAGTAGCTGGAGGCCGTCTCTGGTTTGGAGCAGCTGAGGCCGTCTCTTTTTGTGTGAGCGACTGAAGCTGTCTCTACTTGTAAGCAGCTGAGGCCGTCTCTTTTTGTGTGAGCGACTGAAGCCGTCTCTACTTGTAAGCAGCGGAGGATGTCTCTTTTTGTGTGAGCGGCAGAGGCCGTCTGCCTCTTATGAGCGGCTGAGGCCGTCTCTTTTTAGTGTGCGGCTGAGGCCATCACAGGGGTGCTGCTCGGGACTGAAGGCTTAGTCCCACCCCGAACATGTCGAGGACTCTTTCGTTTAAAGATTCCCTACACCAATAGTGCAGGCCGGGCCATACATTAGCCCGATCAGTGGGGTATGGACTGGTTAAAAAACAGTAAGGGGAGAGGGCAGGACCTGGGGATTGCCCAATACACGCGTCTTGTCTCTTGGCTGGCTTTGTGATGTGTGTGGTCGAGGGCTAGTCCGGTTGGGAAGTAGTTCTCCCGGAATGAAATCTTCCTGCTGGGTCTGTTGCGGACAATACGGACGTATGTCCCTGTAGCCGGGACGACCCGCACTCCTTAGCAGCTCCTCCATAGTCTCCTCCTGGGGTGGAGATCAAGACGTCTGGGTGGTGGCTTGCCACGGCAGGTATTTCAATATAGATATACTGTATATATGTATATACTGTACATATATATATATTGTTACATAGCCTATGATTTCATCATCCTTTGTGTAATTTTAACGCACAGTTGCTGCATGTTTGATCACGAGCGTGTTCTGCCTCAGTCCCCCCCTTCTACCGTTATAGTAGAGTAAGTCGTTCTCTCTGTTATACTTTGCGGGATTTGCAGCTCTCTGTCCCCATGGCTTCATTTGCGCGTCCTTCTTACAAGTTGTATCAGGCTCTGCTGGCCCCTATATAATGAGCTCAGTCTCTGCATCATTGCCACTTAGATCTGCTCCTCATTTTGTTCACATCTCTGTCCTCCCCTGTACAGATATTATTATTGTGAGTGCTCAAGAAATCTCCAACCATCTAGCAGCTGTGTGTAATTTGAGTATAACTGTTGTATTTTTTCTTGTACTGTATAGCATAAGTTTAATTTGTAGGCCTAGTGAAGTTTTTGTAATTCGTGTGGGGTTCTTTATGTCAGTCATTTTTGATAATAGTTTGTATCTGTAATTATTTATCTGGCATTCACTGAGTATTATCTGGTATCTCATTTTATCAGGGCTGACTTAGATAAATTTACTCTTGCTAATTTCGTGTTAATAGAGGCTATTCCAGTTAACCATATATTTAACCTGTTTATTTGCCATTACATTATCCTTATGAGTCCTGAATGTTTTGTTGTTAGTTTGAGCATTAAACTTTAACTTGTAATTTTACCTAACTCTTTTGTTTTGAACCTGGAACTTTACGGGACAGTAGTGATTTTTAGCATTCTCGCTTAAAGTGTACGTTATCTTTCTCTGTTCCGTAACAATATATATATATATATATATATATATATATATATATATATATATATATATATATATATTGTTACATAGCCTATGATTTCATCATCCTTTGTGTAATTTTAACGCACAGTATGCTGCATGTTTGATCACGAGCGTGTTCTGCCTCAGTTCCCCCCTTCTACCGTTATAGTAGAGTAAGTCGACATCTCTGTTATACTTTGCGGGATTGTCATCTCTTTGTCCCCATGGCTTCATTTGCGCGTCCTTATTACAAGTTGTATCAAGCTCTCCTGGCCCCTATATAATGAGCTCAGTCTCTGCATCATTGCCACTTAGATCTGCTCCTCATTTTGTTCACATCTCTGTCCTCCCCTGTACAGATATTATTATTGTGAGTGCTCAAGAAATCTCCAAACATCTAGCAGCTGTGTGTAATTTGAGTATAACTGTTGTTGTATTTTTTCTTGTATTGTGTAGCATATGGTTGATTCTTAGGCCTAGTGGGGTCTTTGTGATTGATGTAGAGTTTTATGTCAGTCATTTTTGATAATAGTTTGTATCTGTAATTATTTATCTGGCATTCACTGAGTATTATCTGGTATCTCATTTTATCAGGGCTGACTTAATTTCGTGTTAATAGAGGCTATTGCAGTTAACCATATATTTAACCTGTTTATTTGCCATTACATTATCCTTATGAGTTCTGAATGTTTTGTTGTTAGTTTGTGCATTAAACTTTAACTTGTAATTTTACCTAACTCTTTTGTTTTGAACCTGGAACTTTACGGGACAGTAGTGACTCTTCGTATTCTCACTTAAAGTGTACATTATCTTTCTCTGTTTCGTAACATAAATTTGGCGACCTCATATCAGGATATTCAGGATATTATCATAAGGATATTGTTTGATATTTTGTGACTGTGATATATTCATGATGGCTACTATTTCTACACTTGATGAAGCCAAAGATTTTTTTGTCAAATGTGCAAACAGTGTGTGATATAGAAAACAGAACAAAGAATGAACTTAAGCTTGTTGCTCAACAATTGGGAATTGCAGTTCACTCTCATCATTCTAAAGATCAAATTGTTGGCATGATTAATAAAAGCTTGTTTAATGTAACTCCTCCAAATGAGCAATCGCAGATTGAATTAGCTAAGTTACAGCTAGCCCTGCAGGAGGCTCGTGTGAAGGAAGCTGAATTTCAAGCACTTGCTAAGGAGGCTGATGTTAAGGAGGCAAATGCTCGTATTCAAGAGGCACAGGTACAGGCTCAGGCACAAATTGAACTTGCTAGGATTCAGGCAGACCATGAGTATCGCATGAAACAAGGTGGAACTGGATCATCTAGCTCTGATGATTTTGATGTGGCTAAAAATGTTAAACTTGTCCCTCCTTTTAATGAATCTGATTTAACAAAGTATTTTCAGTTGTTTGAGAGGGTAGCTACAGGTTTTAATTGGCCTAAGGAGTATTGGCCAGTACTCCTTCAAACTGTTCTCACCGGTAAAGCTCAAGTAACTTATGCATCTTTGCCTCAGGATCAATCTGATAATTATGATGTAGTTAAGAGCTTGATTCTTAAGGCCTATGAGCTTGTTCCTGAAGCTTATAGAGTAAAATTTAGGACAACTTACAAGCAAGATAAGCAATCCCATGTTGAGTATGCAAAAATCAAAGAAGATCTGTTAGAGCAGTGGTTAAATTCTAAGAATGTGGATTCTGATTTTGGTAAATTTAAGCAGATGATTTTGCTGGAGGATTTCAAAAGGTGTATTAGTAAAGATGTAAGCCTATATCTTGATGAGAGAAGAATAGATAATTTGTCTGATGCTGCAGTTTTAGCTGATGAGTATGTTCTCACTCACAAGAGATATTCTAGAGAAAAAGGGAAAGCTGAGAGTAAGTACGTTGCCTCTACCAGAGTACAGGTAACAGGAAAGAGAATAAGGATGATGTTTCTCAGGAAGTAAATACCAGCTTCACCTCTAGATTTCAGAAAAGTAAATGTACTTATTGTAGTAAGCTTGGTCATACTACGGAGAGATGTTTCAGGAGACAGCGTGATGTGAACAAAAAGGAGTCTTTAAATATTCAGTCAATTGGTCTAGTGTCCACTCTTGAGAGTTCCCAGAATTCTTTAACTGAGTTAACTGAACCTGCTTTGAGGGGTAACTTAAATTCTCATGATGGAGCTCTTTTGAGCAGTAACGTGGGTGACACTCTCAAGAGTTCATGTGCTAATTTCCTGTCTGATGGTTTTGTCAGTCCTCTGGACAGTAATGAAAGGAAATCAGTTCAAATATATCGTGATACAGGTGCTTGCCAATCCCTTATGCTGACCAGTGTTCTAGGCTCTAATTTTAATTCCTCTGATGAAACTGTAATCTTACAAGGTGTAGGGAATAATTACTTCTCTGTCCCTCTGTGCAGAGTGAATTTAGAGTCTGGTTTTGTTAATGGTTCCGTTATGGTTGGGTTGGTTGAGACACTCCCAATGTCAGGTGTAACTTTCTTACTTGGAAATGATATTGGTGGAAGTCAAGTGTGTCCAGCTCCTCAGTTGTCTAGTGAGCCAGTGGCTGCGTCCCAGGATTGTGATGTCCCTGATGTGTTCCCTGCATGTGCTGTCACTAGGGCTGTCTAAAGTTACTGGTGATTTAGAGGATAATGATGATTATGATGTTATCCTAGCTGACACTTTTCTTGCTAATTTGGACCACTCACCAGATGAGGCAGTACCCCGTAGTGTTGATAATTTGTCTCGTCAAGAGTTGGTTGAGTTGCAGGTTGCTGACCCTGAGTTGAAAGGTCTAGCTAACTCTGCTTGCAGTGAGGAAGAGTCAGCTGGTGCATCTACTTGTTATTATGTAAAGTCAGGAGTACTTATGAGGAAGTGGAGACCCCCAACAGCATCAGCCGACTGTGAATGGGAGGTTGTACATCAAGTTGTCATCCCTCGTGTTTGTAGGCAGGATATCATTAGAGTGGCTCATGATTCCAGTTTGGCAGGACACCTTGGAGTGAGGAAGACTGTGGCACGCATTTTGAAACACTTCTACTGGCCAGGTATCTTCAGGGATGTTTCCTGGTATTGTAAGTCTTGTCACACCTGTCAAGTTGTGGGGAAGTGTAATCAGACCGAAGAGGTTGCACCTCTAGTTCCCATTCCTCCTTTTGAGGCGCCTTTCACCCGTGTGTTGGTGGATATTGTGGGCCCTCTTCCTAAGACTTCTTCAGGATTTTCTTATGTGTTGACCATGATTGATATGGCTACTCGTTATCCTGAAGCCATTCCACTTAGAAATATCTCAGCAAAGAACGTGGTTAAGGAAATGCTGGGGTTCTTCACAAAGTTTGGTCTGCCTAAGGAGGTACAGTCAGACCGAGGAAGTAATTTCATGTCAAATGTTTTCAAGCAGTCTCTGAAAGAGTTGGGCATCACCCAGATCACGTCTTCAGCTTACCATCCCCAGACCCAAGGAGCGTTGGAGAGATATCATCAAACACTCAAATCGATGCTCAAGAAAAACTGTTTGGAACATCAGAAAGACTGGGATAAAGGTCTTCCATTCGTTGTGTTTGCTGCAAGAGAATCTCCAAATGAATCACTGGGCTTCTCACCTTTTGAACTACTGTTTGGCCATGAAGTAAGAGGACCCCTTAAGTTACTCAAGGAATGCTGGCTGTCGGAGGAAGATGACGTCAACCTGCTGGAGTATGTGATGAAGTTCAAAGAACGGCTGTCCACTGCTTTACAGCTGGCGAGAGAATTTAGGAGCTGCTCAGGGGAAGATGAAGACTTGGTATGACAAGAAGTCCAGGTTACGCCACTTTCAGCCAGGAGATCAGGTTTTGATTCTGCTACCAGTTCATGGGCAACCTCTTCAAGCCAAGTTTAGTGGCCCTTATTTCGTGGAGAAGAAACTCAGTGATGTCAACTATGTCATCGCCACACCAGATCGTAGAAAGAGCAAGCAACTATGTCACATCAACATGCTAAAGTTATATCACAGGCGGGACGAAAATAATCCAGTCTGCACTGTAGCTGTTCCACCCGAGTCTACAAGTGAAGTTCTTCCATGCAGCATGAGCCTGAGTGATAGTTTGGGGAAGAATCCTGATATCATGAATGATCTCCAGACTAAGCTTTCTCATCTACCTCCCAAGGAAAGGCAGGAGTTTTCGGCATTACTGCAGGAGTACCTGCAAGTGTTCCGTGCCACTCCAGGAAGAACCACTGTGTTGATGCATGATGTCGATGTTGGAGACGCAAAGCCAATTAAATTGCCTCCTTACCGTGTGAACCCAGTGAAAGTTCCTCTCATCCAGAAGGAGCTTGGCTACCTGTTGGACCACAAGATGATTGAGCCCTGTCAGAGCGAGTGGAGTTCTCCTGTCACTCTGGTCCCTAAGCCAGGTGGGTCACAGCGGCTTTGCATTGACTACAGACGTGTTAATCAGATAACTAAAACAGACACTTACCCTCTCCCTCGTGTGGAAGATTGCATAGACAAGATCGGAAAGGCTAGATACATAAGTAAGTTTGATTTGTTAAAGGGATACTGGCAAGTACCAATGACTGAACGTGCTAGGGAGATTTCATGTTTTGTAACACTAGGAAAGGCTTTTGCATGTTCTGTAATGCCGTATGGTATGAAGAATGCACCAGCCACATTTCAGAAGCTCATGAATGTTGTAACAGAGGGTTTGGCAGGGTGTGTTGTTTATATTGATGATGTATTAATCTTCAGTGACAACTGGAAAGATCACCTATGCCATGTCAGTAAATTTCTTGACCGTTTGGTTCATGCTAATCTTGTAGCTAATTTATCAAAGTGTGAGTTTGGTCAAGCTAAAGTTCAGTACCTTGGGTATGTAATTGGTGATGGACATGTTGCACCACCAGGAGCTAAGGTTCAGGTTATAAGTGATCTTCCCAGACCTAAAAGTAGGAAGGAGCTACAAAGATTTTTGGGAATGGTAGGTTATGACAGGAGATTTGTTCTTAACTTTTCTATTCTTGTATCACCACTTACAGACCTACTGAAAAAGGGAGTTGAATTTGTCTGGACCGATAACTGTGAATCCTCTTTCAACAAACTTAAAGCTATTCTATTAAGTCAGCCAGTGCTCGCTACTCCAAATTTTGCTAAGCCTTTTAAGATGGCTGTTGATGCAAGTGATACAGGAGCTGGGGCTGTTTTGCTGCAAGAGGATGATCAGGGTATTGAACACCCTGTATCTTACTACAGTAAGAAGTTCACTCAACCTCAAAAGAACTACTCCACTATTGAGAAAGAGCTTTTGGCCTTGATTTTGGGTTTACAGCATTTTTCATTTTATTTGTGTTCTGGTTTTGACCCCATAGTCATTTATCATAACCCACTGAAATTCCTTAGTAAGTTTAAAGATAAAAATCAGAGATTGACAAGATGGAGTCTACTTCTTCAGGAGTATTCATTAGACATACAACATGTCAAGGGGAAAGAAAATGTTATTGCAGATTGCTTATCTAGACTTTAGACAGATTGTTTTAGAGTAATAAGAAATTTCCTTTGTAAATTTCTTTTTCTTTGTGGGGAGGTGTTACATAGCCTATGATTTCATCATCCTTTGTGTAATTTTAACGCACAGTATGCTGCATGTTTGATCACGAGCGTGTTCTGCCTCAGTTCCCCCCTTCTACCGTTATAGTAGAGTAAGTCGACATCTCTGTTATACTTTGCGGGATTGTCATCTCTTTGTCCCCATGGCTTCATTTGCGCGTCCTTATTACAAGTTGTATCAAGCTCTCCTGGCCCCTATATAATGAGCTCAGTCTCTGCATCATTGCCACTTAGATCTGCTCCTCATTTTGTTCACATCTCTGTCCTCCCCTGTACAGATATTATTATTGTGAGTGCTCAAGAAATCTCCAAACATCTAGCAGCTGTGTGTAATTTGAGTATAACTGTTGTTGTATTTTTTCTTGTATTGTGTAGCATATGGTTGATTCTTAGGCCTAGTGGGGTCTTTGTGATTGATGTAGAGTTTTATGTCAGTCATTTTTTGATAATAGTTTGTATCTGTAATTATTTATCTGGCATTCACTGAGTATTATCTGGTATCTCATTTTATCAGGGCTGACTTAGATAAATTTACTCTTGCTAATTTCGTGTTAATAGAGGCTATTGCAGTTAACCATATATTTAACCTGTTTATTTGCCATTACATTATCCTTATGAGTTCTGAATGTTTTGTTGTTAGTTTGTGCATTAAACTTTAACTTGTAATTTTACCTAACTCTTTTGTTTTGAACCTGGAACTTTACGGGACAGTAGTGACTCTTCGTATTCTCACTTAAAGTGTACATTATCTTTCTCTGTTTCGTAAATAATATATATATATATATATATATATATATATATATATATATATATATATATATATATATATATATATATATATATATATATATATAGGCAATGCTGAATGTGACATTGATGAGCTGAATGACAGACTAACAAAAGTGCTAAGAGAATCAGCAGAGGTAGTAGGAACACCTAATACAACCAAAGCCAAGAAGTATTCAGAAAAGACACTCGAGCTTATGAAAAAACGAAATGAAATGAAAGTAAAGACAAAGAAAGACGAAACAGAACGAGCAGAATTAAATAAGCTTATCAACAAAAGACAAAGAGAAGAAAAAAGAAAGAGAAACATGGATCAGATCAAAGAAACCATCAAAAATGGAAAAAGTCTGAAACACGTCCGAGGTAAAATGGCACTAGGAAAGCAACAAATGACTTCACTGAAAGAAAAAAACGGTGAAATCATTAAATGCAGAGACAAGATGGTGAAGAGAGTTGAAGAATTTTACAAAGAACTGTATGCATCAAAGACAGTAGTACCAATAGCTAACTTTTCAGTTGACACAAGTGAAATAACTGAGGTAAAACCAGACGAAGTAAATATTTCTCTTAAAAATATAAAAAGAGGGAATTGCTCCGGGAGAAGATGGAATAGTAACAGATTTACTGTTGGATGCAGGAGTAGAAATACAAAATAGGCTTGCTCACTTATTTACCCACTGTATAAAACAGAAGAAAATTCCCAAAACATGGTGTAATGCAATAATTATTTTACTCTACAAAAAAGGTGACTCAAAAGATTTTAGTAACTATCGACCCATTAGCTTATTATCAGTCATTTACAAACTCTTCACTAAAGTCCTTACGAACAGAATAACAACAATTTTGAAGGAAAACCAACCTCGTGAACAGGCAGGATTCCGAAGCGGGTATTCGACCATTAATCATCTACATACAATGAACCAGCTAATTGAGAAAACTATAGAATATAATAAACCACTGTGCTTAGGTTTTGTTGATTACGAAAAGGCTTTCGACTCAGTGGAGCACATAGCAATTATAAATTCATTGCGAGAACAAGGAGTGAATGAGAACATTGTAAACCTGCTCGAAAACATATATAAAGAAGGAACTGCTACAGTTAAATTACATAAGGACTCAGAAAAAATTACGATTGAGAAGGGCGTGCGTCAGGGAGATATAATTTCACCAAGGTTATTTACAGCATGCCTAGAAAGTATTTTCAGAAAGCTAGACTGGGAAAACAAAGGAGTGAACATTGATGGAGAAAAGCTAAACCATTTAAGATTTGCGGATGACATTGTTCTAATCTCAGAAACAGTGGAGGCATTGCAAGAAATGTTAAACGATCTGAACAGAGAAAGTCTGAAAGTAGGACTGAAGATGAACCGAAGTAAAACTAAAGTATTGTATAATCCACAAACACCAAAGAGCGTCATCAGAATAAGCGATGAAATTCTTGAAGAAATTAAGGAGTACAACTACTTGGGACAAATACTAAAATTAACGAAAGATCATGATAGCGAAATAAAAAGACGCATTACAATTGGATGGAAAGCTTTCGGTAAACATAGAGACATTATGAAAAGTAGCTTGCCAGTTTGTATGAAACGAAAAGTATATAACGAATGTATAATTCCAGCCATGACGTATGGTTGTGAGACCTTTAAACTAACAAAATCAATGGAAAATAAATTAATCCGTTCTCAGAGAGCAATGGAAAGGTCAATGTTGGGAATATCTTTAAGAGACAGGAAAAGATCAACTTGGGTGAGAGAGCAGACTAAAGTCAAAGATATTATCGAAGTTATAAAAGAACAGAAATGGAGGTGGGCAGGCCATATAGCAAGAATAACGGATAACCGATGGAGCAAGAGGCTGACTGACTGGACACCAAGAGAATGTAAGCGTAGCAGAAAAAGGCCAGACAGGAGATGGAGAGATGAGATAGAGAAATTTGCAGGGAAAACGTGGCAAAGATTGGCTCAGTCAAGGAATTCGTGGAAAAGGTTGGGGGAGGCCTTTGTTCAACAATGGACTAGTTATGGCTGATGATGATATAGGTGTGTGTATACACACACACACACACACACACACACACACACGCACACACACACACACACATATATATATATATATATATATATATATATATATATATATATAAATATATATATATATATATATATATATATATATATATATATATATATACAGTATATGAAGACTCTGTGGCAGAGTGTGCATTTTCGTACACTGAAGAACGAGGGTTCGTGCCCCGCCAGGGTAATAAAATTTGAAAGCATTCTTCTGGCCACATACTGCATTGGCGGATACAAGGGGTGCTGTGATTGAACCAGTGTCGCATTCTATAAAGTATGCTTGCACCCTTCGGCTTGCGCGGGCCGATTGCACTTAGTTCACAGACTACACATACATCCAAAGCCACTCCAACACTACAATTACACTTACAGGCACTTACCCTACATACAGTCTCTGCCAGACAGCCTAAGCCACTTGGTAGAGATACATAGGCTGTATCGTCCCCACTTCGATCGGGATAGGCCGGTCCTATTATGGATAGTTATGTATGTGATGCAGTGGTAACTAATACAACCTTGGTTAGAATAAATTAACTCACTAAAACAGTAGTGAAGATACAGTGTTGGTGTGAGGTGCAACAAGGGAGATGTTGATGTTCAGGATTGTTGACCTAACTCAACACGTCAGCATTGCCTGGTCATCACTGCCTTCCTTTGTGGTGGTGGAGAAGATGGTGGTGGTGGGGAAGAGTGGTGGAGGTCATGGTGGAGGGTGGAGGTAGTTGGAGGAGTGAGGATTGGAGGTCAGATGTGTTGATGCTACATCACCATGCTGGGTCAACACTATTGGCACAGTACTGATGCACTTTCTCCTTCCTCACGTTGCTTTTTGCTTGTCGTTTCTCACTTGGTTTGTAGTTTTGTTCTCAATGTATTCGCTTTGAGTGTGATTGACGATTGTTGCATGTTGAGCATTCGAAGATTGTTCTGGCTGTGAAGTTGATTCTTAATTTCTTCTTTGATTGTTATTTGAGACGTTAATCGGCTTCGTTTGCTGTTATTTACCTTTGTAGCGGTTCAGGAGAGTCGTCTGCTTCATATAAACTCGTTAGGCGTGGTTTGATTGTAGCTTACAGCTGTCACCAATTTCGATGACGTCGCCCTAGACAGATACAAGTGATAGGGAGGCTGGTTGTAATTGTAGATCGTCGAAACACCTGTATAAAGTCGTGAGGCATTGTATGGCTCGAACTTGCCGCTGCCACCAATATCGATGAACGTAGCAGAGGAGTTTGATTAGATGGAGAGATTGTAGGTGTATCATAGATTAATGGCTTCCCTTCTATTACCAGTGGAGTGTAACGTGGGTTGCTGTTTAGTAAAATGGTGCGTCATTGAGTAGAGTGAATAGGTAGGTCTCTCTCCTTCTCGCCTTCCCCCTATGTGTATCATAAGTGACGTGATTTACAGAGCACGCTTGGGTTACGAGTTAATTGTACAAAGTTATACCGGAATGTGACTGACAACGTAACGTAACGTGACGGCAAACTTCCTAGCTGACCCTATCTCCTGCCTTCTGCCCTCGATCATATTCTTGGGCTCTGTCTATGCTCTCCGAAATCTGAGAATACAGTATATACGGCTTGGTCGGGGTGTAGTGTCTGGTAGATTTCCATGTAATCGTCTGGACTACAAAGAGACCGTTTGAGATACATCATGTGTTAAGACGTTCTTGATGGTCGGGGACAACAAGACTGTGGAGAGACATCATATGGACTGACATTCCTAATAAGAAGCTGTGTGTGTCTCCAGCAGACACTACATACTGCCCATTGTGATATGAGATATATGCTAGTGCCTGTAATGCCTACATTTTCAATGTTGTGGGTTGAAGTTTAGAGGGAATTTAAACTGGGGAAGCGTATTCCACAGAGAACTGGGTCGGGGGAAAAATGAAATTTAACAGACAAAATTTCTGTAGTATAGCAGTGTGGTGGTCAAGTCATGAGCGCAGCCAGATGCCAGCGCAGCATTGTGATAGGTGTGGAAAAATGATGCAATGGATGCAACTTCATATGAGTTTTTACCGTAAAAGAATCTGTTAAATAATGTACAGGAGACAACATTCCTTCTTAATTGTGGGGGAGGTAGTTAATTTGTAATTTCTGGCGTATTAACTTATAAACTTTTTTCAATAGCCTTGTTTTGCATTTTCTCCGGTGAGCATTTTTCAAGCTAAGAGTTCACGACTCCTGTAAATTATAGCTAACTGCTCGTCAGTGATGGAATTACGGACTCACTGTAACAATTCATGTTTGGCTGAGGAGGCTTTAGCAAGTGATCTAACATAAGAGGTCCAACGGAGGTTATTGTTGTTGTTTAAAGATTCTCCCCTCATATAGAGGGGACCGGGCCTTATTAGCCAGGTCAGTGGGGATGGCTTTTGACAGGGTTGTCCCCTGGTGGGCAACTTTGCAATCCACCAGGTTCCCCTAGTGGTTGCCCACCAGACGGCTCGCTGGGCGCGGCGAGCAATGCCCAACGGAGGGCACTGTTAAGCGAAACGCCAAGATTTTCAATACTGTTAGAGACATGGATACTGGCTGCACTAAAAATAATGTAGGAATGAGGCAGTATCTGCCTATTAATTTGTATACCAATTGGATAATTTGATTTTCCTAGCATTAAAGGAGACCATATTATTTTGTATCCATTCAATGATCTTAAATAAGTCTTGATAGAAGGAGACTGTGTGGCGGGTTGGCCAAACAGTGTGAATGGAGGTTAAGTTTAAAGCAGCTGTGAAGTGTTGAGCCATTTGCATAAGGGAATGGAATTATGGGTGAATGACAAAAGATCACCAAGCACCAATCACATTACACCACTGTTATCACAACACTACACACACATAGCACTTTGTAACCCCTGGGACATCCACGCAGATGTCACTAGAAAGCATTCAGAGAATGCATACCTCCGTCAACTTCAATGGAACATATGATTTACTGCTGTAATCCTTGTTTTCCTAACAGACAAATACTTTTACTGTCTCACACAGTCAGCCATTTCTACGGTCTTCATCTGCTTTGTTGCACAATCGCTGAGAGCGCATACCTCCGCCAACGCCAATAATTTTTGTATTTATTTCCTACTGCCGGATCCTGGTCCGAATCCTCCTCAAAATATGATAATATTTCCGTGACCCACTGCCCATCTATTAACCAAATTCCATTGAAATCTGACAGCAACTTTTTGACATAGGCCTATCTTTCACGTAGACAAACATGGGTGAATACTTAACCTCTGTCAAACTTCGTTGGCGAAGGTAACAATAAGCAAAACACTAAAGCCACCAAAATACGTTACATCAGCAGTGCCTTTATTATAAGAGTAAGTACGTTGGTCTCACACAGCCACTTCAACACATGCTCGGCATTTGTGACTATAATCTAGTCTCCATTTAGCTGCTCAGTATGATGACATATATTTTATGGCAGTCTTGCGTGTTTGCTGTCATGGTAAATTATCCTTAAACCCTTTCGGCTTAGTACGTTGCCAAAGGGGACTTAGACTGGAGGGTCGACCTGACTAGTAAACAAGGAGATTTATTCCTACCTCTTAGATAAGACTTAATGAATTCCATGCAACCAACGCCTTAGTATTCAGAGTGAAGGCATGACCCAATCCCGTCAGATGAAAACAAACTGATTTAGCAGGCAATTTCAATTAACATATGAGAGATCTCTGACAGTGGACGTCCTGTATTTTCTTCATTATCAGAATGTTTTTTTTACAATGCGTAATGTTGCATTTTATCATTTCATTCCTGCCACCAACGAAAGTTTATATTCTCTGAAACCTAAGCTTGTAGCAGAATGGATATTAAAAAAAAATGAATACAAGCTGGTACACAAGTTAGCCTAATATTCCATTGTACTGTCGGTAGAGGAACATATCAAGCCCCTCTCTACTCGAGAATATTAACCGACAAATGAAAGTGAGCAGACGAGGTGAAATATTAGGTGAACATTTGTCCCCAACTGTCCGTATGTAATATGACCAAAGCAACCTAACAGAAACCCCAAAGCTTCACCGTTACCTACCAAATCATCAAAATTTTAAGCCCAAGACAACTGCATGATTACAAGAACACCCAGACACCTGCAATGCCACTAAATACCTCACACACTATCGCACCTAATAACACCGACATGATCGGCCACGTCAGACATCATCACTGCCGCTACTTCATCTGCCACTTCAACATCACCACCACGACGGCCATACTAACACCAACGGGCCTACCAAATCGTAAGTCCACAACAACACCAACACCTCATTACCAACCCACAATTGGAGGACTTCAACAACACACCATGAGTACCACTACATCATCTGACTTCAACAACACACCATGAGTACCACTACATCATCTGACTTCAACAACACACCATGAGTACCACTACATCATCTGACTTCAACAACACACCATGAGTACCACTACATCATCTGACTTCAACAACACACCATGAGTACCACTACATCATCTGACTTCAACAACACACCATGAGTACCACTACATCATCTGACTTCAACAACACACCATGAGTACCACTACATCATCTGACTTCAACAACACGCCATGAGTACCACTACATCATCTGACTTCAACAACCCACCATGAGTACCACTACATCATCTGACAATAATATTACCACAACCTTCCACAGTAACCCACTACTTCAAACACCACCACTACCACTAAAATCCTGGCATCATATTATGATTTCCATCAACAAGCCCAAAATAACAGGTCAACACGATAGCACTGCCACATGCTAAAACTGGGCTATTACCAAACCACAGCATCAGAACTGTAAGACCAACAAGACACCAGGATTGCCACTACAATACCTAACACCGCATTACCACCATCGCCACTACCAATCTTCATCTGCTAAACCAAGCACCAACAATGTGACTACGATATCAATAAATAATTATCAATATTAGTTTCATCGCTAACATCATCTTCACCATCAAGCTTCATTTATTATTTATGATATAGCACCACCACTAAAATACAGGCAATCAAGATAGCTCATATCACCTGATTTTCCATCCCTCTCTCGCCACCTTTATTAATTCATGCCAGTCTGTTCAAACCACCTGGCTTTAAATCCCACTTGCAACACGCGGCGTTCTAGTTTAAAACAGGTGAGAAGGAAAATGTTGGAGAGGTCTGGATTTTTTGATTTTTTTTTATTATGCACACGTTTCTTCTCAGAGCCCATTCTCTGACAGACTACACAAAATGTTAGCAAAATAATGAAAGTGTGCCGTTGCTTATGTGTTTCCCACCACCCTTTTTATCCGCTTGCCAATAAACCAGAATCAATGCTCAGACGCATCATCAGACGTATACTGAATTCAGACTATGTAACAATTTTACAGATATGACGAAAATTTCTTTAAAAAAAAACATGTTTTCAGAACGTGGTTTTGGTAATTATTATTTATGCATAATGTTATTGAGATAGTTTTCCTGTCTGTATTTTTTTTTAATGTATGACAGTTCCTGTCATACATTACGTTGGTGGCGATTTTCCAGATGGTGTTCACTATCAATTCAACTTTATAACATTGCCTTTTACTCCCTGGTCATCATTTTTAGATGCTGACAAGCCACTCAGCATCTGTTTCTGTATTTAAGCCAATTACTAAGGGGCCTACTTGTAGTGTAATTTCCTCAACCAGTTTTGATCTGATTTAAGCCAAACTTGGTTGATGGGTTGGAGAAAAGTCATGAACGAATGGGTATGATTTTGGGAACAGTCAGTCAAAGGTCTGGGCCACAGGGCAAGAACTAATTTGGTCGGCATCTATTGTGTCTACATTCTAGTTTCATCACTTACCTTCACGATGCCTTCCTTGTACCTCACATGACTATTACTTAATTCACACACACACACACACACACACACACACACACACACACACACACACACACACACACACACACACACACACACACACACACATTTATTTCAGTTTATCAGAACTTATTTCCCTCCATTCTTCAGCTCAGTGATTTTGGCATCTTCAGACTATTTTATGTAGTTCATGGTAAACTTTTCGAACTTAAGAGGTTAAAGATGGCCTTCACTAACTACTGTAATACGAATGGGCTTTTCTAAGTAAACCAAAATCGTCCAGGGTAGCACTAAAAAAGAAATTCGTTGAAGTACAACAGTAAACATAAATAAAATCGTCTGGCAGTAGCAAAAGTGGAAAATATAAGACGTCATTTCTTTCACCGTAGTATAAACAGTCACAAAACTCTGTATCTTACATCTCCTTTCTTTGTTTTGTTGATTTTTAGCTGCAAATTACCTACTTAGCATTTTTATCGCCTGTTGCATGATGTTGCTTTACTCATTAGGTGCTTGTGAGGGAAGCCTTCATGTGCAGCACCAATATAAGTGGACGGTGAAGCTGTACTACCGTCCTTCATTTCTCTCGTTACCCCTGAGAGAACACTAGTGGACTGCAGAAGGGCAATTTCGGCCTCCAGTCCACCGGATTTACATTCAGATGAGTTAGGAATTTCAAAAAAATACTACTACTACTACTACTAGTACTACTGCTACTGCTATTAATATGACTACTACTACTACTAATATTACTGCAACAACAACAACAACAACAACAACAACAACAACTACTACTACTACTACTACTACTACTACAACTACTACCGTATTAATTATGTAAAAAAATCCTAGGGCACGAAAAAGGTGAAACCTCTCATGATTAGCCTTTTGGCAGAGAACTGAGAACTTAACCTCATCATGGATTATAACGGATGATGTTATTCAACTGACTAAATTTCAGCGCAACCAAAGGAAGGTGTCATTTCAAAGCTGAGTAATGCTGTGTGGTTACATCACTGTCCATATATCTGAAACACTATTAAATCATTCAACTCCATGGGTCTGTTGTTGCACCGTACTTAACTTTTAGGCTGCGAGAGTTTAGATAAGATTGCCTGGCGGTAGTAAAAATACCAGAAATGACGCCTGTGAATGGGCTTATAGTTGGGTCGCGCTTCACTACCAGACGAATAGAGGCCAGTCCTGAGGTGACTGAAATCGTTTGATGAAAGCACGAATAAAATAGTTATGGTTGTTGTCGTTCTTTTAGACTTATTGTATTCTCTTCTCTTTCGCTGCGCCCCTTAACTCTCATCAACTTTTCTTTACCTGTTTCATCACCTTACAATTTCTTGCTAGCATCATCATCATCATCACCACCACCACCCTGGGTTTCTCTTCTTCACCTGTGTCCTTCCTCGTGTCCCTCCCCCCCTCAGTTCCTTCTCTTACATTCATATGATTTCCACTCTTCTTGTCTTCTCCCTCAAGGATGGTCATCTCATCCTTTTTATTCTCATACATAGTACCTCCATCCTGGCCCTCCCATCCCTTCCCTCTTCACCTCATTTCATCCCACTCATCATCATCATTATCATCATCATCACCATCATCTCTGCCCGTTCTCCTTCTCCATCAATATATCTACACCTACATCCCCATCATTCCTCCCCCACCTCTCTTCCACTCGATATAATCCTCATTTCCCCCTCTCCTCTCTTATCATCACCCGTGTCCTCTCCTCCCCTCCTTTTCCAACTCCACAATAGCATCTTTATCCTACCCATTTCTTTATCCTCACAATTTAGCGCTCATTATTATCTCTACACTCGACCTCTCCACTCTCACCCTTTCCACCCTCTCACACCCACACCCTAGGAACCGTACTCGTATAAATTCTATTAAGTTTGCAACATCTCAAAGTCTCATTTGACTATTATCCTAGATTTCTTTCTCGTGTGTGTGTGTGTGTGTGTGTGTGTGTGTTCTTACCTAATTGTTCTTACCTAATTGTATCTTTACAGGAATGAGTCAAGCTCGTACTGTCCCGTGTCTTAAACCATATTTATCGTACATATCCTTAAATTTGTGAATTGTTTTGGCACACACTATTTCATTCGGTAGTGCATTCCATTGATCAATTGCTCTGTTTGGGAAACTGAATTTCCTTACGTCTTTATCACCTCTCTTCTTATGCAGTTTTTTGCAGTGTCCTCTTGCTGATGCTTCTCCATATGTTAAGTAATCATTTATGTCTATTTTCTCCTTTCCTGATATGCACTTATATAGCATTATCATGTCACCTCTTTTCCTTCTCTCCTGTAGTGTTGGTAGATTCAGTTTATTTAGTCTTTCTTCGTAGCTTAGGTCCCTTAAGCTTGGTATCCATCTTGTAGCGGCCCTTTGAACTTTTTCAATCATGTCTATATGCTTTTTGAGATGAGGACTCCAGACTACTGATGCATATTCCAGGGTTGGTCTAATGAATGATGTTATTATCCTTCTTAGCATGTCTTCATTTATGTATGTGAATGCTATTCTCATATTTGCAAGCAGTGTATACATGTTCCGTACCTTCTCGCTGATGTGGTCAGCCGGAGATAGTCTGTTATTGATAATCACACCTAGGTCTTTCTCTCTTTCTGATGTGTATAGGGTTTTATTTCCTAACTTATAATCCCAATCAGGTCCTGTTTATATCATTTATATTCACTAAAAACATGATTGGTGCCAGCACTGAACCCTGTGGTACTCCATTAGTCACTTCTTTCCATGATGAGTAGTTTCCTCTTAGTACTGTCCTCATTTCTCTTTTTATGAGAAAGTCTTGCATCCAACAAAAAAGTTTGCCTCGAATTCCTCCTTGATGGTACAGTTTCCATAAAAGCCTTTGGTGTGGTACTGTGTCAAAAGCTTTCTTGAAATCTAAATAGATACTGTCCACCCATCCTTCCCTTTCCTGTACTCTGTTTGTTACTCTCTCATAGTAGCTCAACAGATTAGTAACACATAATTTTCCTTTTCTGAAACCAAACTGTCTTTCTGTTATCATACTGTGTTCTTCTAAATGATTTACCCAAGCTTTTCTTATAAGTTTTTCTAATACCTTGCTTACAACACTGGTCAGTGATACTGGTCGGTAGTTGAGTGGATTTTGTCTATTTCCTTTCTTGAATAAGGGGACAATATTTGCTTTTTTCCAAATATCAGGTAGTTTACCTTGACTCAAGGATTTCTTGAAAATTAAAAATAATGGTTTACTTAACTCCTTTGCACGTTGTCGTAATACCCAACATGAAATTTCATCAGGACCACTTGCTTTTCCTCTGTCTAATCTACTTAACTCCTCCTGTATTACTTTTTCTGCTATTTGTATATCTGGTAGTATGTGTGGACATGCGTGTTCCACATAGTCCTTCTCAAAATTTTTTTCTTCTGTAAAAACTAATTGGAAATTCTTATTTAGTGCTTCACAAATATCTTTCTCTTGTGTATAAGTGATTCCCTCGTCCGTAATGGATTGTATTATATCTTTTACTTTGGTTTTGCTTCTGATATAGCTGTAAAACAGCTTTGGTTGATCACTACTTTTATTTATTATATCCTCCTCAAACTGTTTTTGGGCTTCCCTCCTTATTCTTGTATAGTCGTTTCTTGCCTGTTTGTAATTATTATACGCCCTTTCACTATTGTGTCTTCTGTATCTATTCCATAACAAATCTCTTCTTTCCTTTGATTTTTTACATTCTGTATTGAACGATTTCTGTATTTTCTTATCTGCTTCTTTGTGCTGTGGGATATACTTCTGGACTCCTATTTCATAAAATTCACCAATTTTTTTATATACAGCATTTAAATCTTGTCCTCTAAGCTCATTTTCCCAATCAACTTCTAAGAAATACTTCTTTAGGTCTTGATAATTTCCCTTTTATAGTTTAGGCTCTTTTTGTAACTGTCATTGCTGTTTACTATGTCATATGCTATCCTGAAGTTATAATTTAGTACTGCATGATCGCTTTTGCCGAGTGGAGGGTGATATATTAAACTGTCAATATCATTTTCTTGCCTAGTAAATATTAGATCTAGCACTGAAGGTACATCAAGTCCTCTTTTTCTGGTGGTTTCCCTCACATGTTGCGTTAAGAAAAACTCTTGTACGAGATCCAGGAGCTTTTGGTCCCAACAGCTTTCTTGGCTATTTATATCTAGAGTATTCCAATTTATATTTGTATTGAAGTCCCCAGTTAGTATAATTCTTTCCGATTTCTCATCCATTTTATGTAGCAATGATCTTATACTCTGAATTGTACTCGCTGCCAGGTCCTCATATTCGTCTCTTTCCCATGTGTTTGATCTGGGTGGCATGTACAAATTGGCTACAATTACTTTACCTTCAGATGTGTCTATCTCTACTGCAATCAGTTCTACTTGTGATGGTATATCTAGTTTTATTTCCTTGACTTTTAGATTTTTCTTAGTTAATATTATAAGTCCTCCTCCTTTTTTTAAATTTCTGTCTCTTCTCCATATATTGTATTCCTCTAAGTTTAGTATGTCATTGGATATCCTTGGTGTTAATTTTGTTTCAGTTAGGCATATTATTTGTGGTTCATTTTCTCTGACATAATCATTCATCTCTAGTAATTTAGATACCATTCCATCCACATTTGAGTACATCAACTTTATCATCTTGTTTATATACTTGTCATGACATGGTTCTATTACCTTCCTCCTTTTTCTTCCATCCTGTTTGTGTACCACTTTCGTACCTGCAATCCTATTACTTTGTAAAAAAATTTCTTCTTCTCCTCTTCTGATCTTCCCTCATTTTTTGTTTTTGCTTCCTCCCTTTTCTCTTTCAGTAATTCCAGTTCCTCTTGTGTTAGGCATCTTTTTATCCATACATTTTTGAACTCCTCTTTATCCATAAGATTCTTTGCATTTTTTAGTATCTCCACAGTGTTTACACTCTGGAAAGTCACCTTTAGAGGTCTTGTCTTGCTTTTCTCGTATTTCCCTAACCTTTTGTGTTCCTCTATGTCTTCACTACAGATTTCCTCTGATACTTCTTTCAGTAAGTTCATTACATTTGTCATCTCCTTTTTGTCTCTTGTGATCTTGTTTTTATCTTCTTCCTCTTCTATACCAGTGATTACTATTGATTTGTTTATCTCTACTGAATCTCTGACTAACTTTGGATTGTTTTGGATTATTCTTTTCACCTCCTTTTTAATGCTTTTTTCCTCCACCCTTGTTTCTAAGTCTTTCTTTACTTTCACCATTTCAGCATACGTGGTTTCTACATCATTTTTGTAGCTTTGCACAGCTTCATTCACTTGTGTTATCTTCTCCTCAATATCACTGCTCTGGTCAATAAGACTGCTAACTTGCCTAATTGTCTCTGTGTCATTTTTGAACTCTTCCATAACACTCTCGTGATTGACTACTGTACTTGCCATTTCACTCATTTTCTTCCTAAGTGTACTCAATTCCACTGTTAGTTCACTGATGGTTGTGTCTTTCTTATTGGCCTCCCTTCCTAGTTTTTCTATTTCTTCCTTTTGCAAGTGCATCTGCTTCTTTATTTCATCAATTTCATTTTTGAAAGCCATTTCTAGTTTGTTTACACGTTCAACCAGTCTATTGTGAGTCTCTACATCAACCAGTTCTTGGTAGAAATCATCATTTTGCTTTTTACCTTTATCTCTTTTCTTTTCCAAATTTGCTTTACTAAAGTATGTATCCATTTTGCAATACTTAAAGTGCAGAGCATGTACTTACAATCTCCGTGTTGTTGTAGTCTAAACAAACCTCAGAGATGACTCAGCGTATTCTTTCGTCTTGGTTCTATTTCCTGTTTGAACAAGTCTTGTTTAAACTTATTATTTTTTTCTTTTTAATAATGAACAATCATTTAGTCTAACCTGGTACTGAGCTTGACTCATACAAAGATACTAATTTAGGTAATGCCACTGGCCGTGATGATTCGGCATGGAGCGCCGGCGTCGCACGTCCACCCAGATTGAATCCCTCTGTGTGTGTGTGTGTGTGTGTGTGTGTGTGTGTCTTTTACATAAGTCCACACATGCCGGTGAAGTGTTTGATGGGTATATGAGTCAAAGTGAACCTAAGTAAAAGCAGTCAAATACGGAACTTAATCTTAGGAGAGTTTATGAATATGGTCCCAGTTCCACTTCTTCCACCTCACCACTGGACGACCTAACCCAGTGTGACGGTACCTACACCAGCCGGGGTGAGTTGGGGGTGGAGGTTGGGGGGACAGAAGGAAATCTGGTGGGGGAAGGTCGACATAACTCTCTCCTCCTGCCGTACTGATGTAGGTTCCAAAGCACACCTCATTCTTAAACTCGTTCAGTCCGATAAACGTCATTTTCAAATTAATCTTACTCTCTCCAGTTGTTTTTTCAGCTTAGGAAAAACTTTATTACTGAAAAATAAATGAAGGATACATATAATACCTCTGCTTCCAAAAATCCCTCAAGCTAAGAAAATAACCTAAAAAAAATATTTCACAGGACTGACGGGGTTAAGAACGCGAGAAGTCTTAACTGATATTTTCTTGCTGCCTCCAGGCTTTTCAGTTCCCGGTTGTAATGTAGGTTCCATTACACATTCTAATCCATTAAACAAATGTTCCGTTGAACATTCTAATCCCTTCAGTATAGGTTCCATCCTAATCCCTCCAATGCGATAGTACCTTTTTAAATTTCATTCATGGCGTTACCTGATGATTACATTAAACCTATCGGTAGCAGTGCAGGTTTCATTGCACACTAGCCCCTACGGACATGAGAAATATTAGCTACTATATACTGTCTCCAGTTATTTTCATTTAGCTTACATACTTCCATATTTTAAAACAAAATTTTCATCGATTTATTTTTTGCTACAGCCGCATCAAGTCTTATTTTTTCCAGTTTACAGACTTTGTTTATTAACTTCTTGACTAGATAGAGATTAGCTCTCTCATTTTTTTTTTCTTACTACGAGACATTCTTACTTATGAGTTTTATTGAACTGGAGGGTGTTATATATATATATATATATATATATATATATATATATATATATATATATATATATATATATATATATATATATATGTGTGTGTGTGTGTGTGTGTGTGTCACGGGGTTTTGTGAATTTTGTATTAAATAATACTTTAAATGTTAACTTGTCAATAGAGACAAGGATGACTCGTGAAAATCAAGCAATGATTACTTTATGCCGGCTTACTTCGCCGATTCTCTAAGGACGAGAATTTATAAACTTTCTCAACAGTACACAGCAGAGACTAATTACTCGCGAGTGCTGTTTGTAGTACTGTTAGCCTCTCGAGAAAGTGACTTCACCCCTGACAATCAATAACTAATACTAATAGTAATTAGCAGGTTCAGTCGATGCATTAACTCCTGGTTGCACAATGGATTTTAAGCTTAATACAAAAGGACTGGCCTAAGTACCAGTTATGAATAATGCAAAGCATTATACAAACTAGGAGTGGTAAGTAAAATAAACTTAATGTGGGAAAATAAAACACGAGTTTACATTACATTAAGCTCAAGAGAAAAGAACTGAAAATTTATTCATTACAATGAAATAAATTTACGTTACATGTTTCAAAATGATTTCAAAATAACAAAGAGAATACACTCACTCGCTCACTCACAAGCTAAACTAAACTCTTAAGCCTAGGAAAAAAGAAAAGAAATACTGGTCAGAATAGGGGGCTAGGCGGGATGAACTGGGTGTCATTACGTAGGAAGGGCGCTGCCACCATGCTGAACCTCTACGCTGGATCACACTGAGTGGAGATTTCAGGAACTCGCTGAAGAATGACCTGCTCTCACAGCACACAAAGTCTGACTGTCTTCAAATTACAAGAGAGGGGCGAGTGCCAGCCGCGCCTGCTAACAGCCAATGGAATTAGTGTGAGCGATACACACCCACAATAAATCACTCAGCGGAGGTGCTAATGTCGCGGACAAGGACGATCACTTATGAAAATGAAAAATATTCTGAAAAGACTCCTGATCGGTTGAATACGGGGACGGTTAAACTGAGTGATAAACTGTGGAAATTCCACTAGAATTAGTGGTTTTCCACCAGAGTTCAATGTCACAAGTTTGTTTAGATACAGAATCGCACCAATTCATGACATTGCGCCCAATCAAAATCAAAAAAAAATTTTCCTTCAGGAAAAAACAAATTTCAATTTACATACATATAAATCCTAACTCAGTCACACAAAATTCACACTGTGATGTGTGTGCTATCCTGCTACAGGAGAAAGTCACAGTCGCCAGTGAGCGAAAAAACCTCGTATTTACGTTAATAGAAGCAAGCTTGATGAAAAAACTCCGTGACGATGGTGAAAAATCCTGTACTCAGGTCAAACTGAGCGAAAAGTTTGCTACATTTACATTAACAACTAATTGTTATGTAGCGTGATGTATGTAATACACGGTGTAGGTGTGACAGTTGTGATGTAACTGTACCTATGTGTAAAATTACATAATACAAATCAATAGTAAATAATGACGACAAGGCAGAAGAGAAGAGGCGGCAGCATGTGGCAGGGACGATCAGCTGTTCTGCACAACAATGCTGCACCCACCACCTGCACCTGCGAAAGCAATCAAGGTGGAGCATCAAAAGTGTCATTTCTCTCCCTCTGCCTAGCAATCAGTACTTATGTTACAAAAAGTACACTATTTACATTATTAACCAGGAAACGTAGTCAGACCGAAAAGCCTAGGCATCTGTGCAGGACATCAAATGCTGCAATTCGCCAATGTGACCCAGTATACTGGTTAAACCCTAAACCTAATTAGCGAAAAGACTGGGCGTCTGTGCAGGACATCAAACGCTGCAATTCGCTAAATTAACCAGGGAATGTGGTCAAGAGCGAAAAGACTGGGCATCTGTGCAGGACATCAAATGCTGCAATTCACTAATGGGACCCAGTTTACTGGGTAAACTAACTCTACACTTACGATTAATGACAGGAAGCTGAGAATCCCTACGCAATCTCGAGCAGGTCACATTTTAACACCCACCGTGGGTGTGAACTCTCATGTGGATAATGTGCATTCTCCAGGAATCCTATCGAGAAGGCCCACAGCTCGAGACACCACAAGGTAATTCATACGCAGCCTCAGATTGTACTTACGGGGGTCTCAAACTTCTCCTTAACCTATGGTATACATGTATATACAGGTCCTGGACGTAATGTGTCCTGTGGGACCAACAGCGAGACATCAGCAATTACTGGTACACTTTTAACTGGGAACCAGGCTGGTCCTTGGATTACTCAAATCTCTGAGGACACCTGTCTTACAGAACTCAGCATACAACAGTTGCCATGCCAACATTATCACTTCCCTTGATGTATCTCACAACAAGGTTAAACTGCTGCAAATACAGCGTCCAGCGTGTCAATCTTGCATTAGCTGTCTTAGTCATGCTGAGACTAGTGAGTGGCATATGATCAGTTTCCAGAGTGAATGGTTCTCCATATAAATAATAGTAATATTTCTTAACACCATCAACCACGGCCAAGAGTTCCTTCTCAACGGTACTGTAATTCCTCTCGGCGGGTTTTAGCTTACAGCTGTGGTATGCCACTGGAAAGATTCCACCTTCCGATTCTTGCATTAATATGGCACCTACTCCATCTTGTGAAGCATCAGTACGCAGTATGAAAGGTTTGTTGGAATCAGGCAACTGCAAGATAGGCTCCTTACACAGCATATTCTTAAGGGCGGCAAAAGATCTCTCTTGCGCTTCTCCCCATTCAATGGTGTTTGGAGAATGTTTTCGTAGCACCTCATACAGTGGTTGGGCAATGAGGGCAAAGTTGGGGATAAAAATCCTATAATACCCCACTAGGCCAAGGAATGCCCTAACCTGTATCTTGGTCATGGGTCTCGGGGCTTCTCTAACTTTCCTAATCTTGTCACCCTGACACCTATAGCTATTGTTGCCAATAATGTGTCCAAGGAACTCCACCTCATTGTGAGCAATATTACACTTGCTAGGCTTCACAGTCATGTTGAAACTCTGGAGCCTATTGAAGACAATTTCCAAGAGTCTGAGGTGCTCCTCCAACGTGGCAGAATGAATGAGGACATTGTCAATGAACATCTCTACTCCTATGATACCATGGAGCACTTGTCTCATGGCACGATTGAATACTGCTGGGGAATTGGTAAGTCCAAATGGGAGGACTTTATACTGATACAACCCCCTAGGAGTAGCAAAGACAGTGAACTGACGGCTCTCGGGGTGAAGGGGAATCTGAAAGAATCCCTTCGCCAAATCAAGGTTTGTGAAATATCGTGACCCTACCAGCTTGGAGACGATGGCTATGTGGTCACCCATCGGCTCAGCATCCACTTTGGTGATTGCACTGAGCCTCCTATAGATGCCATAAATCCTAACTCCACCATCCTTCTTGCGGACTACTACCATTGGACTACAGGAAGGAGATGAGGACTTTTCAATAATACCTGCAGTGTCCATGTCAGCAATTTCATTGTCTACTGCATCCAGTAGTCGCATGGGAATCGGATATGGCTTAACCTTTACGGGAAGATTGCTGGTCAACTCAATTGTGTGATAATCAACCTTGGCAAGTCTAGGTTGGTCAGAGAAGACATCAGCATACTGACGGAGCAGTGACCTTATGGCATTCTGGTCACCTAATGCTAAGTCAGTGTTAAGTAAAACATCTCCGACAGTCTCCTCCTGACGGGACTGAACGGTTAAGGGCTCGTCATCATGGTCATCAGCTGGGATCACCGCGACTGCCCCGGATTCTTCCAGTGGCTGGTCACTATCATCAGCTACTCGTAGGCCAGTCTCCTTGGGGTGTGACTCATGATAAGCCTTCAACATGTTAACGTGGAACCTTTTGCAAAGATTCCCCATCTGAATTATGTAGTTGAGGTCTGAAATGGCCTCTACTACATCAAATGGACCCTTCCACTGTGCCAACAACTTGTTCTGGGCAGTGGGGAGTAACACCAAGCACTTATCGCCTGGACTAAACTTCCGAAGTTTTGCCTTCTTATCATAATAGGCTTTCTGAACTTCACGCTCCTTGATCAATTCTTCCTTAGCTAACTCACACGTCGACTGGAGGTGGTCAGCTAGATCAAGGACGTAGGTGTAGGTGGTCTTGACTTCAGGGTCGGGTTCTTCATCGTCCCATAACTCGCGAAGGACTTGAAGTGGTCCACGGACCGACCTTCCATACACCAGTTCAAAAGGTGAGAACTTCAAGGAATGCTGTGGGGTTTCTCAATAAGCAAATAGAAGAGGAGCAATGAACCGCGGCCATTCCTTTGGCTGTTTGGCGGCCATGTGCTTTAAAATCTTCTTTAGAGTCCCATTGAACCTCTCACACAACCCGTTGCACATGGGATGATAAGGCGTATTATATAGGCCTTGGATGGACAACAACCTGAATGCTTCGTTCATCACCGCAGAGTTGAACTGTGAACCCCGGTCACTTAAGACCTCCTTGGGGATACCTACACGACAGAACACTTCAATCAATGCCTCAACAACAGTGACGGCCTCTATATTCTTAAGGGCCACGGCTTCAGGCCACCGTGTGCTGAAATCAACAATAGTGAGGATATACCTTGATCCATCACTTGCCCTAGGAGAGATTGGCCCAACAATATCAAGTGCTACTCTCTCGAACAGTTCAGAGATTACAGGCATTGGTTTCAATGGCGCAGGACGGACACGTCCCCGGTCAGTGGTACACTGACACACATCACAGGAACGCACAAGCCTTTTTATATCCTGTCCCATTCCTGGCCAGAGAAAGTCAACATGGATGCGGTCAGAGGTTTTCTTTTGGCCCATGTGACCTCCCATCACTGAACAATGACCTAATTCGAACACTGCCCAGCTATACTTCGCGGGAACGATGAACTGCAGTCAAACCTCGCCCTGGGGTGTTTGTGACTCACGGTATAGCTGTCCTCGCTTGCAAAGAAACCTGGCTTGACCTCCCTGTGAATACTTAATCACTTTACCCTCCAGCTTCTTACGCACTGAGGTGAGTGTTGGGTCAGACTGTTGTTCTTGGACAACATCTTGACTATGAATCAGATCTTGTGGCATTGCGACGGTCACCTGGGTGACACTATTTGGAGCCTTGGCCATGGCTCGTGTTACTGCAACAGCTGAACTCTGAGTAGCAACATCTACGGGGCAACTGTTTTTGAACCCCGGTCTGTTGCCGATAATGAGGTCAAACAAGGGTTCTGGCATGACAACAGCAGCTGTCAAGCCAGTGTAGAAAGAAGATGCCACCTGGATACGTGCCCCAGGGAACAATCTCACTGATCCATCAGTAAGTCTAACTTGGATCTGCATGCCCGTGTACTCGTCGGGCCGAACTAAACTTAGCTTGACAGAGGAACCTGAGGAACCATTATCTCTCAGGACACATACAGAAACACCTCCCACAAACCCTGGTTGAACAAGAAAGACAGTGTTACTGGTGGAAGGGTCTGATGAGGTAGCAGTCAGTCACTGGTGAGCCTGCGGAACAAACAATGCAGCAAATGTGGCGCCCTGAGAACTAGATGCCTGAGGGGTCATGCTCGCCATCTGAGGAGCTGGAGCATTGACCACCTGTGGAGGAGGGTTCACTGTCACTGGGGAACTAGTGAACTGTGAAGTACCCTTACTGGTGGGATTGGCATGCTTGTTGTGGAATGAAGGCTGCATTTGCGTCCTGCCTCCGATACTCTAGAGTCGATTGTCCTGACTGAGGGTTATGTGGTTTGTCCTTGTCCTGCTGCTGCTTGACGTACCTGTACTGCTGCTGGTTAGGGTTCTGCTTGTTGTACCGCTTTCACTCAGGTTTCTGAGTATTTTGCCCCTGGTCCTTCTTCTGCGGTTTTGGACCTTGGCCATTATTCTGGGAACGGCCTTGTTGCTGGGGTTCAGTCTGAGACGGTTTCCCAGATTTGTTAGCTCTTCTGTTCCAGGTGTGCTGCTTACGAGTTTGATACCCGTACGCAGTGAAGAATGCATCAGCTTTGTTCGCCATTTGGCTGGCATCCCTTACCTGGCAGATTTTAAGCTGAGCCATAAAATCGGCAGGGCACGACTTTTCTAGCTGCATGCGCAACATAAGGTCAGTTATCCCCTCACTCGTGGAAGGAGTTTCATCTTTTTCCATCCACTCATCTAAGTAAGCAGTTAGCCGGTCAAGAAACTGAACGGCAGTCTCTTTTTTTGTAAACACGCCCTCATAAACTGACTCTTGGCGTCGTCAGCTGCGAGACCGTACGCTTTTATGAGTGCGGCCTTCATCATCTCATACGTGAGATTGTCTCCACGAATTCTGTGGAGAATATCGAGGGCAGGGCCCTCAAACAGGCTAAGAAACTGAAGCCGCTTAGCTGCATCATCCAGCTGGTAAAGTTGAGCCATGTCTTCAAAACGAGCTATAAATGGCTCGATTCACTCGCCTTCCTTGTATGGAGGAAGCTTGATGTGTGAGGTCGCCAAAACGTGCAGGGAGAGTGCTCGTGGACCTTGGGCCAGCTGCACCAGATGTGTCCAAAGCCAAGGAGTCTTGCTTGAGCCTCAGCATTTCAAGTTCATGTTTTTCACGTGCCTCGCGCTCGGCACGTTCGTGTTCTGGTTCTCTCTCTCGTTGTTCTCGCTCGTATCCGTGTTGTTCTCGCTCTTGTTCTAACTCGAGTTCGTGTTGTTCTTGCTCGTATTCGCATTGTTGTCGCTCTTGTTCTAACTCGAGTTTGCGTTGTTTTTGCTCGTATTGATGTCTCTCTCACATTCCTCGTGCTGTTCTTGCTCGTGTTCACGTTCTCTCTCACGTTCTTCACGAGGATCTTTCTCATGTTGTTGCTCGTAACTAAACCGTGAGAGGACGTAGTTTTGGATTTTCTCAGGGTCGCTAAGCCCCATATCTCTAGCTTCCTGTACATAGAGTTGGCAGCCATGATGCTAACTCAGTCTGAGTGAACTAAGGACTAAGTACTGACTGCTATTTTGCAAAGAAATGCCAATAATCAAGAGTAAAGAATATAGGCACAGGTTAGTAGTGACCAGTTTTATCTAATTAAACTGATAAAGAAAGAAAAAAATAAAAACAACTGAATAAAAACTATGACATAAAATTAATAGAAATGAATCAATAATCACCAGTAAAATAGTGCCTATGGACTTTAACGATAAATACATAAGTATGAGTGAGTGAGTATTATCCCGTGAATAACTTTAGAGCTAGGAGTTAATATCCTGGAATGAGGTCGCCAGATGTCACAGGGTTTTGTGAATTTTATATTAAATAATACTTTAAATGTTAACTGGTCAATAGAGACAAGGATGACTCGTGAAAATCAAGCGATGATTTCTTTATGCGGCTTACTTCGCCGATTCTCTAAGGACGAGAATTTATAAACTTTCTCAACAGTACACAGCAGAGACTAATTACTCACGAGTGCTGTTTGTAGTACTGTTAGCCTCTCGAGAAAGTGACTTCACCCCTGACAATCAATAATACTAATAGTAATAAGCAGGTTCTTGCCGGTGCATTAACTCCTGGTTGCACAACGGATTTTAAGCTTAATACAAAAGGACTAGCCTAAGTACCAGTTATGAATAATGCAAAGCATTAAGCAAACTAGGAGTGGTGAGTAAAATAAACCTAATGTGGGAAAATAAAACACGAGTTTACACTGCATTAAGCACAAGAGAAAAGAACTGAAAATTTATTAATTACAATGAAATAAATTTACATTACATGTTTCAAAATTATTTCAAAATAACAAAGAGAATACACTCACTCACTCACTCACAAGCTAAACTAAACTATTAAGCCTAGGAAAAACGAAAAGAAATACTGGTCAGAAAAGGGGGCTAGGCGGGATGAACTGGGCATCATTAAGTAGGAAGGGCGCTGCCACCATGCTGAACCTCTACGCCGGATCACACTGAGTGGAGATTTCAGGAACTCGCTGAAGAACGACCTGCTCTCACGGCGCACAAAGTCTGACTGACTTCAAATTACAAGAGAGGGGCGAGTGCCGGCCGCGCTTGCTAATGGCCAACGGAATTAGTGTGAGCGATACACACCCACAATAAATCACTCAGCGGAGGTGCTAATGTCGCACACAAGGACGATCACTTATGAAATAGTGAAAAATGTTCTGAAAACACTCCCGATCGGGTGAATACGGGGACGGTTAAACTGAGTGATAAACAGTGGAAATTCCACTAGAATTAGTGGTTTTCCACCAGAGTTCAATGTCACGAGTTTGTTTAGATACAGAATCGCGCCAATTCGTGACAATATATCTATATCTATATCTATCTATCTATCTATATATCTCTCTATATATATATATATATATATATATATATATATATATATATATATATATACGGCCTTTGTTAACACTTTCATTGCAAGACAGTTACTTCAAGTTAAATAAAGACGTCTATTAATGGCAAGAATTAAATATAAGATGTTCCAAGGCAGAATGGGTGATTTACAAACTAAGGAAAGCACACTTCAAGAAACAATACCGCTGATGATAAAACTAAATACATAAATAAACGTTTAAAAATTTTATGTTAGTCATTTTTGCTGGTAAATAATAAGTCTTAATTTTATTGCAGATAACACCACAGGCTTTTATTGGACGTAGATGTATCCGGTGCAGTACATGGGAGATACTAGTAGCTTCATTCGCACTAAATCCAGACAAGTTTCCTTCACGTAATCCCTTCATTCTGGTGTCATGTAATTGTATTTTATTCCTCCTTCCATAGGACGTTATAAATAATCTTAAGAAGAATGTCTGGCAGTAAAGGGTTAATGGAGGCTATTATGTATCCCATCATGATAAAAATTTTCTCCTAAAACTGAATAAAGCAGAATATACGTTGGAAGATTTTTACAATTGTTGTTGTTGTTATTGATCATGATGCTTAACCCCAGTCTTTCAGGCTAAGGCATCTACTCCTACCCCGCTAAAAATCGCGTCCTCTTGGGCGGAAGAAACACATATGCAGGTTAGTCATAACTTTAAAATAGTCGGTAAATATCCCCCGATGCTGACAGAAATATGGAAACATTTCACATGATTTGAGGCATGTATGGGTAAGATGGGAGTTGGTAGTAGGATGAGTGAAAACGGAGTGAGGTTTGGAAGCTTCTGTCTAGCAAATGACTTAGTCATCGGGGGCACACTCTTTCAGCATTGCAATATACACAAGACAACTTGGGTGTCGCCGTGTGGAAAATATAAAAATCAAATTGATCACATCGCTATCAGTAGGAGGCATAGAAGTTCTCTGCTAGATGTTCATGTTAAACGGGGAGCGGATATTGGTAGTGACCATCAACTCAGCATTGCAAAAATAAGGTTTAAACTTAAAAATCAGAAGAAGGAAAAATCTGGTGTTGGTAGATACGATATTGTTAAGCTTTGAAGGGAAGGAGAAGAAAAGGAGGAATTCAGATTAGAATGCAGAAATAGGTTTTTGGTGTTGGAAACGTTGGAAGAGGGGGAGAGAAGTGTAGATGAGATGTGGGAGGATGTGAACAAAGTTTTGCATGAGACTGCTGAATGTACGATTGGAAGGAGACACAGATTCAGGAGAAAGAAATGGATATCAGAGGAAACGTGGGATATGATAAAAAAGAGAGGTGAGGCTAAATTGAGGAGTGAGATGCAATGCGTTGATGAACGAGAGATTGAATTAGCAAAAGCTGCGTACTGGAGTTTGAATTCAGAAGTAAGAAGGTTAGCTAGGAGAGATAAAAGAAGATGTGTGGATGAAAAGGTTGCAGAGACTGAAATCTTAATAAACAAAAATGATGGACAGAGTCAAAGAATAGCATATGAATCGATTAGAGAACTGAGTGGTAATGCAGGTAAACGCAAGGAAATACCAGTTAGAGACAGGGAAGGAAATTTATTGACCAAAGATGGAGATATTAAAAATAGATGGAAAGAGCATTTTGAGACAGTTCTTAATAGACCAATACCACCAGAAGAGGATATACCGTCTGCTCAGGAAGATTTAAATATAGAAACAGGAGAGTTGAGGCTTGCAGAAGTGGAGAAAGCAGTAAAACAGTCAAAGAATAATAAGGCACCAGGGGAGGATGGTTTATTTCCGGAAATGTTTAAAGTGGAGGGGGATAGATTAATAATGATCTTGACCAAGCTATTCAATAAGATATGGGTGACGGGGTTACTACCATCAGTTTGGAAGAATGGTGTAATTGTTAAAGTTCCGAAGAAGGGAGACCTGAGTGAATGTGGTAATTGGAGGGGAATCTCTTTGTCACCGATAGCTTTGAAAGTTTTCAGTAGAGTGTTGTTAAATAGGTTGGAGCCGGTGGTTGAGGGTATTCTGAGGATGAACAGGCTGGTTTTAGAAAGGGACGTGGTTGCAATGATCAGATCTTTATAGTTAGGCATTTGATGCAGCAAGTTAATGAAATGAGAGTACCGTTAAGTCTTTGTTTTGTTGATTTTGAAAAGGCTTTTGATAGTGTTTCGAGAGAGACTATGGGGAAGATCATGAGACATTATGGAATACCAGAGGAGTTTGTGAGGGTCATTATGAACATGCATGAGGACACATTTTGTAAAGTGATGGTTGATGGTTGTCTGAGTGATTCGTTTGAAGTCAAGTCCTGAGTAATTCAAGGTGGTGTTCTATCACCTTTACTATTTATATTGGTCATTGATTACATTATGAAACGCGTTGGAACAGAAACCGGTGCAGGTATACTTTGGGGAGAGAACAGGAAACTTTTGGATTTAGATTATGCAGATGATATAGTTTTGATTTGTGATGGGCCAGAAGAGATGCAGAGAGTGTTGGACTGTTTGGTGAGTGAAGGTCGCAAGGTGGGTTTGGTTATTAATTGTGGAAAAACTGAAATAATCAATATGAATATGGAAAATGCGCAGGAATGTGTAATTGGAGGTATGGTTGTAAAGCAAGTTGATAGGTTTAAATATTTAGGTACTTATTTAGCCAAGGATGGTTCTTTGAACTTTGAATTCGAGGAAAGGTTAAAGAAGGCTAATCAGGCAATGGGAATGCTTAAAAATATTTGGAATAATAAAAAAAAAAATTCTGTGCATACAAAAATCAAACTTTATAAGGTAATGGTTAGGAGTATCTTAATTTATGGACACGAGTCTTGGTACAGCACAGTGACTATGGAAAATAAATTCTTGGTGTTTGAAAATAAAGCACTTAGAAGAATATTAGGAGTTAAGTGGTGGGAAAGGATACCAAATAGTAGAATTAGAGAAATAACGGGAGTGCAGCCGATTGATGAATATGTTAGATTCTCACGATGGAAGTGGCTAGGACATGTGTATAGGAGACAGGGAATAGTACGAGGTACACCAGGGTGGGTGGCACTTGGTAGGAGAGGTAGAGGAAGGCCAAAAGAGACGTGGGTGAGGACAATGAGAAGGGAAGCTGGAGATGAGTGTTGGGGAGATCTTGAGGAGTTAGCACAAGATAGGATATGGTGGTGTGAGTTCATCGAGGCCCTATGCATCCCCGAGGGTGCCACAGGAAATGATTGATTGATTGATTCACATGATTAAAAACAGCTACCGTATTTTCAAAAGGAAGGTGTCGGGTCTTTCCATAGGTTGCCTACACCGTTGATGATGTATCTGTGTCTTAAATTGGCATGTTCTCTGCAGTGCTCTATCATGTTTGTGGTCCTATTATACCAGCGAGGCACATATAATCTGTGATTCGTCTCACCCCAAATCTAAGCTGGTAACAAAGGAGAGCTGGTTGATGTACTGATCAAAGCCCTGCGAGGTGGACTCGGTCCTCTCTGTATATGGATACTTCCAATGAGTGGACGTCGGGAGGAGGGGAGGGGGGGAGCTTATAATACAGTGCTCTGATCGAGGTGGCGAACGAGTATTGGCCTGTGTCCACAGGGTGAAGGGATGAATTACTTCCTCCTGATGACGCACTCTGCTTTTTATTCCTGCTAAATAACTGGCAAGTTTACTTAGCTTAGAAGAGACTTTACTATCTCGGGGGATAAGCATAGCCTTCATAAACCCTTTAACAGCAAACGGCTCTTCTAAGATGAATCAAACCTTCTGGCGGCAGTAATGATAAAAAAAAGTCAACGAACTGAAAGTTACCAGCGGCTTAACTTTGTACTATCGATAATCTCTTGATACAGCCACACGGTTCATCAGCTTAATCGCTTCAGTAACATGACATAGTTTCCACATTACTATCGCTACCAACTGACGATATTAATCAACTCAGGAGAGACTTTTCCGTTCTGGAGTAGCTGCATATAACCTCGTTTATTGCATCAGTATTAGAAACATCCCGAAAGATAAATATAATCGTCTGAGGGCAGCAAGAAGAAATCAGTGAAGCACATCACGTAATTTATGGCACTGACCTCATCACTTCGCTGACGTAATTTTCATATTAATCGGAACCTCACTAGAAGATTACGTTTAAGTTAGGAAGAAGCAGTTGTGAACAAGTTAATATAGACTATAAAATATAACTAGTTACATGAGTCTCAGAAGATGAAGAAAATCACATGTAAGTAGTATGAATACAATGGAACATCAGGTCATTGGTTTAAAATAGAATGGTTGTCTGTCGTCCCCTAAGGAGTAAAAGCTCCGTCCATTAACCATCTGGCAACGACAATAATCTTAACCATTTCATCCTTGTTACCGCTAGATGACTTTTTTCTTTCGTCTTGAAGAGTGGCGTCTTGTCGTGTCAGGGTTAAGGACATGAGGGTCTTTGTTATATTCGTGCTGATTTTGTTAATTTACGAATTGTTTCCTGTCCTCAAATGGTTAACCCTATCAATCAAATGACCCATTTTAGTTATATTTTGTGGTCTCCAAACGATTTCATTCAGCATAAAACAAACTTTACGAGTAAGAGGGGTTAGACACAGCCTTCATTAACCCTTTAACTACAGTAATTGAGACCTTCCATAAGTTAAACCAATTTATATGTAGATAGTCAGAATAAAACACACAAATATATCACCAGACAGAGGGGGTTAATGATAGTCTTCAGCACAAATCATTTTCTGTTAGGTCTGCTACTAACGTCTGATAAGTACTGTATTTTCAACCTACGAAAGGTCTTTCGCACAGAATGGATTATTAATCGTTTGAATACGATAACCTTTTTTCTTGCTACTTTTCTTTATATTTTCAACTAAGAAGATAGACCTGAGAGTCCTTTCCCTGAGGCCTACTAGTCCTCGCAACGTGCCACACACCTTCACATGTCACCACTTCGGCGATGTCACTCACTGCCCATACCGAAAACACCCTTGGGTTGTTCGTCCCGAACTGGTGTAATGGTGTTAACAAGTGTTTATTTATTTTTTTATGACATGTATTGTGGAAGATAAGAAAGTATGTTTTAAAAAAATTCAAATTATTAAAAAGCCAGTATTCCCTGCTCTCTTTCTAGGATCGAGCAGATCGTTTCTCTAACCATTTGACTACGTACAGTGTTCTTGAAAAAAGTAGAAATAATGTCCTACTTGCAACAAGCAGTAACCGAACATATAGAACTTACGTACGTCAAGTTTATGCTGGGCAAAGAGTTAAACGAATGGTCGGTAAAATGCTGGTTTAGCGTGCTATATTTTTATGTCCTACTGGTCACCCTGCCATCTCATGCATTTCTACTAAAGACAGACTACCACCTCCATACAGTGTTCTTGTAAATATGGGAACTAATGCCTTATTTGCAAAAAGTAGCAACTGAACAAATGGAACTTACGTACTTAGGTTTATGCTTGGAAAATAGTTAAACAACTGGTTGCTGAAATACCACTTTCCTGTACAATATCTTGAGCCCCACTGGTCTGCCTGTCATCTCTTGCACATCTACTGAAGACAGACTAAAAGAAAAGACTAAAGAGCCAGACGGGGTGTCGTAAAATTAAGGACAACAGGAGGCTGGAAGATACAAGTAAGAAGCTAGACGACATGGGCAAAATGCCAGGCGGGAGAGTAAAAGAGACGAGTTGACTGAAAAGTCATGGTGGACGAGCTGAATACAACACCAAGCAGCAAGGAGGACAGGCTGAGCGAGAAGACTGAAGAAACAGGCTGAGGGAGACGATTAAAAAGTCAGTTGGGAGTTTTCGTAGATGCAAGTAAAATTGACTGGAAGAAATGCTGTTTGACAATTCGAAGAGATGAGTCTAACGCCTGGTCGCATGTCATGGCAATTTGGAGAACAGGCTTGAGTGTGGAAGACAGGATGAAGCACAGGATGGATAGAAAGCTATAAGAAAGGACAGAAGGCTGGAGGGAGGCGTTTGATATAAAGCTGCAAATGAGGGGGAAAAATCGAGGTAGGAGTGTTGCAAGAGCAAGGAAGGCAGGAGGCTAGAAAGGGCAACTAAAAAATTAAGAAGAATGAAGAATGGAGGAAATGAGCAAAGAAACATAACTAAGCTGTGCCGCTCCATTCCACAGCAGGAGACTATGAAACATAAATGGGGAAAATAAATAATCCAAAACAAACATCCTGTAAGACATGAGTGGAAAAAGTGGATAATCCTGAACGGGAAACTGAAAAGGAAATGGAGAATATTAATATCACCACAACTAACCCAAGAAGTTTTCTGTAACGCTCCTGGTTGCTAATGAAAAAATATCAGAGTTCGCCCAAAAATTTTTGTAACTCTCCCGGTTGCGACAACAACAGGTCTCTTAGATCTATTTCCCCTTCCTCCCATGTCTTGGGGGAGGGGGGGAAGAAAAAAAGCCTTGCTCACTCCTTGACCAAAGTGTGGGGAGGAATAAAACAGACTTGGGGAGACAAGGGGCGGTACGAAGGGAGAAGTAAAAAGCTAGACGAGTAAAAAGAAGTAAGAGTTTTGCAAGAGCAACGCAATAAAACCAGTAACTGTCAATTTCATTTCGTCCCCTACAGAGTGTGCAGGGTCCTGAGTATAAGCTACCACAGTCCACAACCTTAATGCAGGAGATTGATCTACGTCCTCAGAGGTATTGTATTGTACTTCTAGGACTGGAACCGTTGCGTTTAAGCCACATCCCGTTCTACCACCAGACCTCCAGGCTGGAAAGGAAGCAAAAAACTACTTGGAACTGTCGTAGAGGCAGGGATGACAAGCCGAAGGGACGAATAAAAAGACAGAGTAAAGGATGCAAGTAAAACTGGGGGGTGAGACTGTGGAAGGAACAGGGAAGAGTTAGTTATCCACATTCCGTACAGGCGACCACGTAAAAACTGGTTCCAGGACAACTGGCTTAATGCTCAACCCGTAGGAACGTGAGACTCCATATGAGGAGGTGAGGGGGGGGGGATGGAGAGGAGGGTGGAGAAAGGGAATAGATGAGGGAGGGGAGAGGGGTGGATATGATGGGCAGGGAGAGGAGGAGAGAGTGGAGAGAAAAGGGAAGCTTAGAGAGAGGGAGGGAAGGGACATAATGAGAGAAAAAAATAAATGAAAGGATAGCCGAATTAAAAGTAGAGAAGTGGATATGAGTGCAGGAGATATGTGAAATAGCAAGAGGAAAAGGAGAATGGAAAGACAGTAGAAAGTAGGAAAGCGGAAGAAAGAGGGAGTGGAGGGGGTAAGAGAAGGCGGAAAGTTATACCTAACTTCTCCATTTCTGAGTGACTGTCTTTCGCACGTTGAGTCCACCGGTAGTAAAAGCACTAAAGGGCAGGAGGCAGAAAGTGACAGAAGGGAGAGGGTAAAAGTGTTGGGAGATGGCGCGGGGAGGATGAGAAGTGGTAGTGATAGGATGGGATGGCTCTTCGAAATGACGGTCTCTTATGTAAAAGAAAATCACTTTCTGGTGACAAGAATAAAAAAAAAGGGGGGGGAGGAAGGGGAATGTAGAGGAAAAGTAATGGGAGAGGGGAGGGATGGAACGATAGGAGGAGGAAGGGACTATGTTCACCTCCACGTTCCAGTCTTTCTGCTGATGTCAAAATGTTAATGTTACGAGGCTCCTGTCATTACTTTCAATTATATCTGAGCTGAGAACATATTAATTTTCATGCACTGATTCATATCAGTAAATACATAACTCTCATGGGTCCACAGGCTACTGTTGAGCTGAATATATTCGTCTAGCGGTAACAAGAATACAGAATTTAAGATTGTTATCCTCATCAGACTACTTAACGATTGTTGTTAATCTTTATGCGACGAGACAGCAATGCTGAGTTGACCATAATCGTTTGACAGTCGCAAAACTAAAATAGATATAATTTCTATCTGCGTAACAGAGTTCATGACAGCACAAAAATATGCCTTCAGACTAAGGGATTCGTGGAACTGTCAGCTAATCATATCCCATGCTGCTACAGAGGCAAACAAGAAAGGATCTTGATGTACGATTAATCATCATAGAATATAGTGATGATATTGAAGAACTGTTATTAGAAATGGAGCCAGATGTGGCTGCTAATAAAACTGAATAGAAGATATCATGTAAAGATAAACCCAGTGTATGCTCCAACCTCAGCATACAATGAGAAAGATGAAGCACACGTGTTGTATGAAGCAAGGCCGTTGTATGCGTGCGACTGACAAGGAATGAAGCCAAATGTTTCCTCCAGACTGCGACAAGCAACCATCTTTTCAGGAGGGATATTTTCAAAAGTTTTTTTTTAAAGATTTTTCAGTATAAAGAGGACATGGTTCTTAAAGGTCGCGTTGTTTTTCATATTCTGCCTCTTAAATATTAATCTAATTTGATCTTGAAATGTCTCTTTGTATGCGTGAAGAAAAAAACGTATATTCTAATAATCAAATACGCAGAGATATACCGTACACAGTCCCAGGTCGCTATTTCAGTTTCAGGTATGAGAGAGTGGGGTACATAAGGATGGCATGGAGGAGTAATTCTGTAGTCAAAACACCTGGCGGCGACCGGAGCACCTGCGAGTGAGGCACAACAATAAACACTCTCCAGGTGAGGTGAGGCAGACCAGCAGCAGGGCCAGTATTCTCGTCAGAGAAGTAGACTTTCCAGCACGCATTCCTTATAGATTTACTTTGCATGTCACCTCAGTATACCTTTGTACATTATTATTTCCTTTCAATATACAAATATCTATAATAATAACAAATTAGTGATTATAGTGTACCATACCAGGAAACAAATAGGTAAGGGAGTGGTAGGCCTATTAGAAAACCTCCAAAGCTGACAAGATTACGGCAGCTGGTGTCTTCGCTGCTTGACAGGTGGGGCAACGGACACCGACTCCACAGTGCCCTAGTCTAACATTCTACTTCGTTCCTTACACAACAAATGGTCATTTTTATGATGCACAAAGTCGTTTAGCAAAAGTATATATAATGTCGTTGATCTATTACTTCGTCAGACCAGAATCTTAATATAAAAATTAAAAAATGCAAAAACTTGTTATACTATCTGCACTGTATGAAAGTCGGACAACTGAATGGAGTAATTATGTAGCCAAGACACCCTGGTGGTGGTGGCAGGAGCACCTGCGAGTGAGGAGTAACAACAAATAAGCCTTAGGTGAGGTAAGACGAGGCGGACCTGACCACCAGCAGGTGTCTGACGGGCGGGGCAATGAACACCAACTCTGACCTGTCCTGCACGATAATTTCCGAACAATAGCCGGTTTGGGCTGTTTTGTTTCCGGGGCAGGTTCTCGGGTATTGTTTTCTTCAACTCATGAGTCCGTGTAGCATTCGACTTACATTATATGGGAAATACTTACAGCAGAATATTATGCTGCCATGAAGAAAAATTATTTGGTAAGGAAGAGCTGCAAGAGAGCCTTTTATGTGGACCAATATACGACCCGACATAAGGCGGTCTCGACCAGCAGCAGGTGTTCCACACTGCCCGTCAGGAGGGGCATCGGTCGCTGGGCTCTTGCCTGTCCTACCTTGACATTCTTAACGTGCTCTAACTTAAACTACAGAATAATGAAATATGTATTTAGGAGCGTTCACTAACTCCCACCAGTTGCCAATCATCACCTGATGATTTAATCTGAAAAATAAAAATCGTCAACTAAACTGCTGTTTTGTGTTTCCTTTATCACTTCATTTGTACATATACGTAATTTTATTAACACATCTACCCAATAAATGAGGAAAAGAAGTTTCTTTATGATAAAGTTGAAGTCACTAACAACACTAACCGTCTAAACGCCGGGACGAATGTTATTCATATTAAAACCAATTACTTACATTCCCAGTCATTCCTTTTATTATAGTTTTAAGCAAACAACCTTTTGAGACATATATGTCTTTACGTAATACTGATATGAAATCGTTTGGCTGCAAAATATTAACAGAACTGAAATAAAGATTGTATGCACACGCTGCCCACATGCCCGCGCTGAGAGTCGTTGTTGTCTTCCTGGAAACATCGGTACTTGCGATTTCGGTCGGCGGAACCGTCTTTGCATGATTTCGATATTGCGCCTTTTTATAACGTATAATCGGTACATTCTCTTGAGCATTTGCCAGATGAAACACTAATATCTTTGATAACTAAATGATAAGCGTTTGAAATTAAACATTCAGGGATTTTTCTAACACTGTAATATGTGAGGGATGCTAACGGACCACTTGTTCTACGCATTCCAGTAACTGTTCTGCAGTATTTTACTTAGTAAATCACATAGCAAACTTAGGGTGGGAACGTGGAATGTGAGAGGAGTGAATGATGAAGTGAAAGAGAGAGAGATTGTTCAGGTGATTGAGGATGCAAAAGTGGATATATGTGGATTGACTGAAACTAAATGAAAAGGTGAAAGGGTGAGAGAATGGGAATATGGTTTAGGTATATGTGCGGGAGTCAGTGAGAATGAGAGGGCAAGAGAGGGAGTATGTCTGATGATAAGCAAGAAGTGGAAGGAGAATATAAGAGAGTATGGAACAGTGGGTGCAAGGAGTGTATGGGTGAGGATGAAAGTAGGTATACAAGTGTGGGCGATTGTATGTGTGTATGCCCCGACAGAGGATCGAGTGGCAAGAGTGAAAGATGAGTTTTGGGCGAGTGTAGAAGCGTGTATGGACAAGTTTGGGAGGAGCGAGAGAGTGCTGTAGATTGGAGACATGAATGGCAAAGTTGGGAATGTACGAGTGGATGGAGTGGTTGGTCAGTGGGGTGTGCCAGCTGACGTAGATGGGAATGGAAGTGCTTTGGTGGACATCTGTGCTTGTAAGGGGTTGGCAATAGCCAACACCTACTTTCGGCATAGGATGATCCACCGGTATACATGGAGAGTAATGAGGAGGATGGATGGTGAACTTGTTGAACGAAAGGCAATGATAGACTACGTGTGTGTGGATGAGCGAATGAGAAGACAAGTGTTGGATGCCAGAGTGTGGAGAGGGTGGGGGAATGGAGTCTCGGACCATCACTTAGTGATGGCCAAGGTAGAGCTGCAAAGAAAGTGGTTGAGGAGACGAAGGGGAAGACAGGAGGAAGCAACTCCTGTGATAAGAGTGGAGAAACTGCAAGATAGTGAGAAAATGACAGAGTATAAGCGCATAGTGGAAGAAAGACTGGGAAGGTATGAGCTAGAGCAGATGGAAGGGGTGGAAGACGTATGTAAGATATTCACGGAAGAGATAGGCGCAGCGTGTGAGGCGGTTTGTGGAGTGAGGAGGAGATGCAAGGGTGTGCAAGGGACAGCATGGTGGAATGATGAGGTGAAACGAGCTGTGGAACAAAAGAAGAAGGCATATAGTGAATGGTCAGCGAGTAGAGGTAGGGGAGAAGATGAAAGAGAAGAGAGAGGTATATGTGAGCAGGAGAAGGGAGGTTAAGAGACTGGTGAAGGAGAGTAAAAAAGAAAGTGGATGAGGAGTTTGGGAGGAATCTGAGTGTGAAATGGAGGGAGAGTAAGAAATTGTTTGGAAGGAGGTAAAGAAAGTAAGGCAGTGTGAAAGGGGAAATATTAGGGGAGTGAAAGATAGGAATAATAGATTGTTGGTGGAGAAGAGAGAGAAACTGAGGAGATGGAAGGAGCACTTTGAGGATTTGTTGAATGTGGAGAGTGAGAGCAGTGCGAGTATAAGTGGTTGGGGAATGGCTGGGAGAAGAAGAGATGAGAGGAGGGAGGAAGAGATCAGTAGGGCGGAAGTAGTGGAAGCGATGAAGAATATTAAGTTGGGAAAGGCCCCATGAATTGATGGAGTGTGTGGTGAAATGCTGAGGTATGGGGGTGAGATTGTTGTGGAGTGGATATGGAAGTTGTGTAGATTGGCTTGGGAAGAGGGAAGGGTTCCAGAGGACTGGAAATCAGGTATAATTGTTCCTTTGTACAAAGGAAAGGGAGAGAGAGAAGTATGTGGTAACCATAGGGCTATTTGCCTACCTAGTGTGACTGGTAAAATATATGGTAGAATACTCATTGATAGGGTTAGGCATATGACAGAGGAGCTAGTTGGAGAAGAACAAGGGGGATTTAGGAAGGGAAAAGGGTGTGTAGATCAGATAGTTGTTCTAAGATGTATAGTGGAGAAGTATCTAGAGAAGGGAAGAAAAGTGTATGCTGCCTTCATGGACTTGGAGAAAGCTTATGACAGAATAGATAGGCAAGGTATGCGGAAGGTATTAAGAATATATGGAGTGGAGGGGAAATTGTTGAGTGCTGTGAAGAGTATGTACGAGGGAGCTAGGGTTACGGTGCGAGTGGATGGTGAGCTGAATGAGTTCTTTGATCTCAATGTGGGACTGAAACAGGGTTGTGTGATGTCTCCATGGCTGTTTAATATATACATGGATGGGGTTGTAAAGGAGGTGCAGGGTAGGGCAGTGGATGTTGGGGTGGCTCTAATGAATGAGGGTGAGATTTGGAAGCTTCCGGTGTTGCTGTTTGCTGATGATACAGTACTGTTGAGTGAAGATGAATGGGAGTTGCAAGGTTTGGTGAATGAATTTGGGACAGTGTGTAGGAGGAGGAATCTGAAAGCTAATGTAAACAAAAGTAAAGTTATGGTGTTTGAGAGGAATGAAGTCACAGAGTGTGCAGTGAGGTTGGATGGTGAGGATATGGAGAATGTGAGTGCATTCAAGTACTTGGGTAGTGTGATGAGTAAGGATGGAACTTTGGGGGATGAAGTGCGTGAAAGGGTACAGCAGGGAAGGAAGGTCGTTGGTACACTGAAAGCAGTGATGAGAAATAGGGAGGTGAGTATGGAAGTTAAGAAGTCACTGCATGATAGTATTGTGATCCCTACCCTGACGTATGGAAGCGAGGCATGGACCTTGCAAGAGGGGAACAAGTCAAGAATGAGAGCAGTGGAAATGAGTTACTTGAAAGGAGCATGTGGAGTGACGTGGAGGGACAGGTTGACGAATGAAGAAGTGAAGAAACGCTGTGGGGTGGATGTGGATGTGGTTGAGAAGATTAGGAGAAACACGCTGAGGTGGTTTGGACATGTGAAGAGAATGGAGAATGAAAGACTGACTAAGAGGGTGTATGTAGGTGAGGTGGAGGGAGGGAGAGGGAGAGGTAGACCGAGGATGAGGTGGAGGGATGGAGTTGAGAGGTATATGAGGGAGGGGGGGTGAGTTGGGGGGAGGTTAGTCAAATGGTGGGTGACAGAGCGACTTGGAGGCGTTTTGTCTGCGGCCACCCTTTGCGGGATTAGGGCGTCGGGCTATAGATAGATAGATAGATAGATAACCATTGATTACAGTATTAATGAATTTATGTACTCTTCTTTACTAAATGTCATGGGAGGGATGTAAGAAAATACGTGGCTGTGTGAGCCGGGAGTGGTTGAGAGTTCCTAATTAAATTGTCCGGCGATCACTGACAATTCTGAGTTTGTGAACGCGCCTATGAAAGAGACCATTGGTATTAGAAAGTGTTAGGACGTGATGCCCACAGCTGTCAAGGGAACACGATTGCAAGCATTTAGGAAAGGCAAGCAGAGAACTGTCACTTTACAACCACAAATGGCTGAATTGCTAGTAAAGAATAGTTATGGGATAAACAAAGCAACACACTGAAGAGCAAACTCCTAAAACAGAGGGAAAGAGAGGCTTCAGGCAGCATATACGGGTGGTGCAAATGATAGCATATGCATGTGAGTGTAGTTCCTTGTGTGGTACCGTTATGAAATATAATTGGGAATGAGCTGAACAAATGCAAGGCGACTAAGATGAGCAATAAAGATGATGTTAAAATGCAATAGTGTATGTGGGTGTAAGTTCTTGCCGGTTGTTCTTACTGTGTGAATGGCATTATTAATGTCTGATGATGGCATACATACTGTACTGTGTACAGCTGTGGTGGTGCATTCTAACTGATCTCTATTTCCTTATATTCATGCAACCTTCAGACATTGCTTTTACCTTAGGAGAGCCCTCTAGTAGCAAAGGAGTTAATGAAGACTATCTCTAACCTCTCCATTCCCAAAGATCTCTCCTAACCTGAATAAAATGGTCTGTAGATAGGAAGAAAAAAGTGTCTTACCAGTAGAGGGGTTAGTATCGTATTTGGATGCATTATGTATGTGTGTAGTAGCAGGCCAGTTGTTCTTTGTTGTGTGCTGACATGTGGCGTGATGCTGGCGTACCTGTCATGGACAGGCTGTTTGTGGTGACACGTAAATGAGATGACAAATGTAGCATAAGTGTACTGTAGAACATAAGGTGTAGGGCGTCGCGTTGTGGCGTGGTGCAAGCGTGGCATATGTAGGCTGTGGCGCTGATGTGACGTTTGTCATGAGATTGTAAGAAATGTGCTGAGTGGTGAAGGTGTAGTGCTGATAAGAGGCAATTTAGTGTGGTGAATTTGTTGAACATGAAAGTATGACGGGATGTGCAGAAGGTGTAGATATTGTAAGCTGTGGCGGTGGTAGGAAATAGTGTGTGGCACACATCTAGAGTAGGTATTAAACATGGAGTCTGGTGCGGTGTGGCGCAGGTGTGGCATTTGTACCAGTAAAGAGGACATAGCTATGTGAAGATACAGCATACGTTATTAGGATGTTCGACATAAAGTGTGATGTGTCGCAAATGTGACATTTGTGTCGGAAGTAAGAACATAGAGAGAACACAGACAAAACAGACAACAAACTGAGCTAAGGTGTAGGGCATAAAGGGTGGTGTAATGTGGTGCAGTGCAGGTGGGGGTGTGAGAGTCACCTTGCTTTCTGCCCGCGGCCCTGAGACCCTCCCACAACCCACAAGGTCCCTCACTCCGTCGTCGTAAGTCTGCTTCAGTCAGCCTGTCCCCAAGCGCGCCTGCCGGCTGTACGTGCATTGCTTAACTTTGCTTTTGTACATGCTTACAAAGTAAGGGGAGTAAACTCGTAATGCTGTTGCCAGACACACCTGTCCAGCTTTAAATAGATTTTCGGATTAAAGGAGCTAGATACAGCCAATATTAATATCTTCGAGATGAGTGGCCTTGCTTAAATAGAATAAAATAATCTGAATGTAGCAAGACTACACTTGGAATGGAGTCATTTTATTTAAGGAGTTTAAGATGGGCATATTGTCAGAGTGATGAATTACAAGCAAGAGACTTGTTAAACTGGAATATAGAAAACTTATATCCTGGCTCCGTATAACAGTGTGCATTTTCAGCATATAATAGGTCCATGTATCATAAACAAATACATTTAAGACCGGTAATGACTTAGCGATAGAGACCTTAACATCGATAATACATTCCCCTAATTTAAGAAGCTGTCTACTGTGACTCTTTGAATGCACACTCATATTCTTATAATTCTCTTCCTTTCTGTAATAAATAGTATAGCATTATCTGCATCTGATAAGTGTATCCATTCATACCACAAGGAGAATGGAATTATCTTTGCTAGGTGATTGGTCTTGTGTCTCTGTAAATGCATATTAGGATGCATCTCTCTAATAAATCACTGAGGGTGCGTTTCATATACGCTGTAGTTGACCATAACACAAAGAAACAGAAGTATGTAGGCAGAGTCAGAAACTGTCTGTATGTACACTCTGATTTATCTCTTTCAATCTTCTTAGTAAATCACACTAAATAAATGAGATAAAATGTACATAGCTCTTCGCTCTTAGCGCATGGAAGGAACCACTTCATCAGGAAACAATTTTATACAGTATTATTAAGATATTGTATGGGTACATAGATATGTCTGGGAGGTTTGTTTAGCCCTCGTCTTCACTTTATGAGAGAGGATAAGAAGTCCATCTTTGAGACTCATTAGACGAATGACACGAAAACGGCCGGCGTTACACACACACACACACACACACACACACACACACACACACACACACACACACACACACACACACACACACACACACACACACACACACACACACACACACACACACACACACACACACACACACACACACACACACACACACACACACACACACACACACACACACACACTCATAAACACACACACACACACACACACACACACACACACACACACACACACACACACACACACACACACTTAAAGCTGTCATGCTACAAAAGACGACGCTTGTTACACTCTTATCGTCTTTGGAGCCAACGTGTGTGATTGTGCAGCCCAATCCTGGATCCACAGATTTTGCCACACAGTCGGCACGTCCAGGTTTGCTTAGAGAACTCTATTTTGGTTGTGCCTTGGTTGTCCACTCTCTTCTTTGGCCATTTTCTGAACTTTTTGAGATTAGTGTTCCTTCACTGCAGAGGGCTTGCCATTATTTTCTGTCAGAGGCATTGGTTTCAAGATCTATTGGTATGATGTTGCATTTCTTTAGATTTGTTCTAATATGATCTTTATGTCTCTTCTTCTGTTTCCCCGGGTTGCGGCGTGCTGCAGGGAGTTGGTCATACAGATCCTGGCGGGGAATGTGGTGGTCAGGTATGTGAAATACATGTCCGACCCATCTCAGCATTTTTCTTTTTTTAGCCGGCATGGTTACTATTCTGGTTGACTTTGCTAGCTGGAGAAATTGTGAGTGACCGACTTTATCATCCCATGTGAGTCCTAGGATGTATTGTAAGCATCGGATGTGAAACGGCTCAAAGCTGTTTTATGTGATGCTGGTAAGTAGTCCAGGCCTTAGCACCGTATATGGGGGTGGAGAGGCATACAGCCGTAAATACTGATAGCTTTGTTCAAAGACTATGGGTCTGAGACGACCAAAAGAGGCTGAAGTGTGGCTGATTCGTCCAAGGACTTATGTTTCAACGTTATGTTTATCTGTGAGCACACCTCCATGGAAGGTAAAATTCTCCACCTGTTTTACATTTTCCCATTTGTTTGAAGGACAAGAGGCTCTGCTGGGTTGTTTCCCTGATATATTATTTCTGTTTTAATTACATTTATTAAGAGCCCCACTGCATGGTATACTGTATGTTGGAAACGATGGTGAGACTCTGTCGTTGGGCTTCTAGAGTATGTGCAATGACGGCACAGTCATCAGCGTAGTGTAGCTCTAAGAAAGGAGCCATTTCAGTCTTTGATTGTGATTAAGACATTTGAGATTAAATAAGTTACCCACTAGACGGAACTGGATATTTATTCCATCATTACGGTTCACATGGTCGTGATTTTAAAAGGGTGGCTGCAGTGAGATAGAAGCTGAAAAAGACCAAAGCCAGGACACATCCATGATTTACTCCCATTCCACGTCTGCGCTGAAGTGTTCGGAATTGCTCTGATCTACGGACACACGGGCATTAATGCTGCCATGCAGGCTCTTCAGTATTGTAAGAAATTTGTTTGAAACTCCAAACTTTGAAAGAGCTTTCCATGAAAGTTCTTTGCTGACAATGTCAAATGCTTTTGCAAGTTTGATGAACTCAAATCAGGGTTCTGCTTGCGGCGTTTCTCCTGTATCTATCAGGCAACAAAGATAATATCACAGGTACTTCATTCCTTCCTAAATCCACATTGTGTTTCAGGAAGTGTTGACTCAGTGAGATGCATTGGTAGTCTGGATAACATTATATTGGCTAGTACTTTGCTAGCATTCACAAGGAGGGAGATGCCTCTGCTATTATCACAATTTGAGCGGTTCCCTTTCTTCTTGTAGATGGTTATAATAACAGAAATAAACCATTTACACACAGACACACACACACACACACACACACACACACACACACACACACACACACACACACACACACACAAACTTGGCTTATTGACTTCCATTACAATTTTTGTGCAAACAAGTTATTAAAATTTCATGTAGATGGTTTTCTTAGTGATGGTTGTATATGCCTATTCAATAATAAGGGGAAAAAAGTAAATGAAGACAAGGAACAGTGAGCCTGGATTCATAGCAAAACACACATCTCGAATTGGTTACTTGGTGTTAGGTCGCTGGGCAGAAAGTATCTCATGACTTTCAATGGGAAGGAGCAGAAAAAGATGATAAGCAGAGAAGTGAAGTGAAGAGAAAAATGTGTCAAGAGGAGAAGATTAAAGAGGACAAGAGAAGAGGAGACAAGTTGAGACAAAAAATGAAGGAAAGACGTGAATAGGAAAAGAGAAGAAATAAGAAGCGACGAGAAGAACAGAGAAGAAGAGAAGAGAACAGAAGAAGAAAATAGAAAAGATGGAGAGAGAGAGAGAGAGAGAGAGAGAGAGAGAGAGAGAATTATCGTCCCGCTGGGATGAAATATTCATGCGTTTTTCACCCTTCGCCTAGGTAAATACATACAAGGTGTGCCAAATTAAGGTGGGCGGTGCTGTGCTACTCTAGACTGTATTTTAACCTACTGTCGTAGAGGAAATTGGACGAACCTGGTTCTTTTGACTGATTGGACGGTGTGATGGGGTAGGTGGTGTGATGGTGTTATGGGGTGGTGTAATGGTGTTGTCGGGGTGGTATGGAGGTGTTATGAAGATACTGTGATGCACCCGGCCTCTAGTGTACTAAAGAGCCAGTACAGTGAAGTGTTGTTTTGGAGGTGTGGGGTGGTGTTGTGCTGTCGTTATGTGTTGTGATATGTGGTGATGCTTTGGTGTTAGAAGGAGAGTACTGAGAGTGGTGGTGGTGTGACGATGGTAAGTGTGGAGAGGTGGTGGTGGTGTGAGGTAGTGTTGAGGGGTGGTGTTGTGGGGTGGTATGATATGGTGGTGTAGCGTTGCAGGTACTGTTGATGTGTAGTGATTTGCGTGATGTTTCGGTGTTCTGTTTTAGTTGTGTGGTGATGTGGTGTGCTGTTTTGGGGGATAATGATGTAGGATCTAATGGTGAGGTAATGGTTTTGTAGTGTAATGCAAAAACGTTATGGATTGGTAACGGTGGTGTTGTTATGGTGGTGTGGAGGTATGGCGGGATGCTGTAATAGTATTGCGGGGTTGTATTATTAAGTTGTGGGATGGTTTTGGTTTGTGTGACAGTGTCGTAGTGTGGTATGATGGTAACGTGGGATGGTGTAGTGTTGTACTGAGGTAGTGAAGCTGCATGATGGGGTAGCGTTGTGGGCTGGTGGCGTAAGAGTGATGTTGAGTTCCTTTGTGGTTGGTGCTACGATTCTTTTTTGGGGGCGGATGGGTCAGGAGGTTATGTTGTGGGGGTTGTTTTATGGCGGTGGAATATTGATGTTGTAGGGATGCTGTAGTAGTGTTATGAGATCGTGTACTGGTGCAGTGGTGTTATGAGGTGATGCTGTTGTATGACTGGGTGGTGTAGTGGTAGTGGTAGTGTGGGAATGGTGTTGTCAGGTTCTATGGTATTACGTTGGAGATGATGCAATGATGTGTGATTTAAAGCGATGTAGTTGTACTAGGGTGGTGTCGTGTTGATGGTTGGTGTAGTGATGTTTTGAAGTGGTTCAGTGGTGCAGTGGCGTGGTGCAGTGATGTTAGATACAGTATTGTGCTGTAGTGCACTGGTGTTGTTGCTGTTGTTGTTGTGCAGCCGCGTTCCGTCTGGTTGAACAAAGCAATCAACCACAGGCAAGCAATCGTCTCTCCAGGGTCATTCCGTTCAGTGAACCGATATTCCCTTGCGGCATTTGCGTCTCTCAACCAAGTTAACAAGGTCACCATAGCAGACTCTACATCAACCCATTATTTAGTAATATGATTGTCAGTCAACGTTATGTTTTCCTAGGTTACGGGAAACCCTTAAGCAGGTCACTCAGTGTAGAGTCACTTGAGATGGGAAGAAAGGCAACAGAATTTACAGAAACGATGGGAGAAATAAAAAGAAACTCACAAAAGTGAAGAGGTAGGTAGCTTGTTTCAGGTGAATGAATGATGGCCGCCGCCACCTACCATCACAATGGTGTTGTTTTGATGGTATTGTTGATGTGGTGGGGTGGTGTTATGGAACGATGGTGTGAAATGGTGTACTGGTATTGTGGGGTGATGTAGCCTAATGGAGTAGTGGTGCTGTGGTGTGATGTGGTGGTATGTGTGGTGATTGTCGCATAGTGTTGTGGTGCCATGGAGTTGTGTAGTGGTGTTGTGGGGTAATGTAGTCGAGTTCTGGGTTAGTGTAGTGGTACTGTGGAGTGAAGTAGTGGTGTTGAGGGGTGCTGTAGTCTTTTGAGATGGTGTAGGAGTGTTGTGTAATGGTGTTTTGGAGTACTGTGTTGGTATTTTGGAGAGATTTAATGGTGTGGTTGTATGATGGCGTAGTGGTGTTATGAGGTGTTTTGGTGCTCTGTAGTGGCTTATGGGATCCTATAATGGTACACTGGTGTTGCAGATTGATATTTGGGTGGTGTACTGGAGCAGTGATATTGGGAGCTAACACTTGGGCACTGTGGTGTGGTGTGGTGTGGTGATGATCTGGGATTGTGTAATGGTTTTGTGGGATGGTGTTGTGTTGAGAGATGGTGTAATGGTTTTGAAGGATGATAGTGTGCTTGGTGTGATGTTTTGTGGGTGGACTGATGAGACAGTGATGTTGGATGATGTAAGATGCTGGTGGAGCAGCGATGCCGGGTGATGTGTAGTTATGATGGATGGTGTAATGATTACGGGTAGAAATACTGGATCATGGTGTTGAATAGTGGGGTGATGTTAGGTGGTGTTCCGAATTAGGATAATGATGTGAAATAGTTACTTATGTGATGACAGCGTTGTTATGTTATAAATGGTAGTTATGGAAGACAATGATGTAGAATGGCATAATGATGGGTAACGGCATAATTTTCTAATATATTTTTGCTACCATCAGACTGTTTTATTCAGCTAAGGAGTGGCCTCTTATCCTTTAAATTGATGCGTACTACTATGTCTTCCTTTTTGCTATATAACTGTTAATTACACGACCCACATAGACGGAAAACATTGATAGTCGGGAGATTCTTTAGACTGTAAGAAGTATGTTCCAATCCAGCAAAGCATTGAACAAGCATATCATTTCAGTCCCCAACCCACTACCGTATTCAGTCCACCATCATACCATCACAAAGTCATTGTCCTATTCACTCTACCACCAAACAATCCACAGCCCACTTGTCTTTTCACTTCACCAGCATATGATATCAAGCCCATGTTCTACTCACTCCATCTCTTCACCATCACACAGTTCCCAGCCACTGCTTTATGTCCTCAGCCTATTGCTCCATCCACTCCACCACTCCACTACCACTTCTCCATGTGAACCTAAACAACAATCAAGCGGTCCACCTACGAGCCTCACTTACCATCCTTGGTCCCTATGCATAGCTCAGGTGTAGCCACTAAGAAGGACGACCGTGACAGCAAGCAACCACAGAGGAAGACAGGCGCTCTCCACGTAGACGCGTCTTGTCAGGCCTGCCCACATCTTAAACCTACTATATATGGAAGAACCATTCTCGAAGATGCACAGGAGGTATTGTTGCGCCTCTTCCGTAGCGATTTCCTTTGTACAGTAGATTTTAATATTCTATTGTAGCATCTATATTTTGCTTCAGTAACGATATATTTGCCCCCATACACAGAAGACATTACGATGTAATGTGCTGAATATTTTGCTAAGGAGGCGGTGCTCCGTAAGCTCTAGTAATTTAAAATACAGCCTTGTGTGTGATGGCCACGTTGTTCTCAATGGGTAATATTCTTGTCAGCATTAGAAATTGTGTAGTATCTCACCATCAGCAGTTTATTTTATATATTACACCTTAAAACTATCAGGCACCTATAAGTCACTCGGAGTTGAATGAAATCGTCTTGCATTACCTGTAATTGGAGAACTCAATCTGTCCGGATAATGAGACTACAGACAGTCTACAGACAGTCTCGCTGAATGTCTATACACAGTGGTACTCAATTGGTGGACAGCAGTCCAAATCTGGACCGCGGTAAGCTTTTGTGTGGACCCCAGCACCTTCCTGTCTCTCTCTCTAAAAAAAAAAAAAAAAAAAAAAAAGTAAATAAGTAAATTGCCTTTAACGTGGATCAGTAGTTAATTGTAGTTTTTAATTTTACTCTGTTTTTCCAGCTCCAGAATCGCTAATGAACACCTTCATCATTATTTTAGACTAGCTGTCACATCATTTGTACCAACGTTCCGAGACTTATCAGGAAGGAATAAATGTAACTTTTCAGACTAATAAAGTAATGATAATTCAGTCACTAAGTGACAGGTCTGTATTAGTAATATTTACATTTACAGTCCAGCCGGCAGGGAACAGTTTAAGGATTTGAATTTCATTAAATCAGGCTTTACTGATCTACCAGAAGACCCGCCGACATGTCGTAAAAATATCCTCGCTAATACCAATACACCAGTCCTGTATGAGACAGCCCTAGCATGTATTCAATATGGACGGTGGCTGTTAGCGCCGAAGCGGTGACATGTAGAGGTGTATGGTATATAGGAGAACTGCTGGGCCTTGATAGCAGGCTGTGAAGCCTATGCTCAGAGTCGGACACATTAAAAAAAAAAAAAAAAAAAAAAAAAAAGTGAAAACTGATCCTCCTTCCTTCAACGAAGAGATTCTTTATTTTTTTTTAATCCAAACTGTACTATACTTACATACCGCAGTATTGTGTGATATTTTGTGCGTGTTAAAGAAAAATATGGAGTTTCTTTTTCAGTCACCCTCCCTCCTTCTAGAACAGTTGAATTTTGACTCTCCATATATGCTTGCCAAGACCTGCAGTGTTTTACTGTTAGATTTTTTTTCCATTTCTTTTTCTTCCAGGGACCCTATTCAGCTAGTAGAATGGATGGTTACTTCTAGCATAAATGTACATTCAGTGATTTTTATTTGTTTAGATAATTGATTTTTGTAATTTATTTTCATCAACATTTTGAGGCAATAAAATCGATTTAGCTTGAAATACGTTGAAATGTGTGTTCTTACTTGTTTCTTATTATCACATTTTGAATAAAGAATTTCATCCGGACCCCTGTCACGTAGGAACATGTGTGTCTGGACCTTCACACATAGTGACTGAGTACCACTGGTCTCTGACTTCTACTACTCGGTCAGCTGCATGAAATCGTCAGGTGTTAGTTTGAACAGAATATCTGCGTTGTACCAATCACCAAAAGTTGTTGTTGTTGTTGTTGTTGTTTTTAGCAAGTTTAATGTAAACTATGTTACCATAAAAAGGTGTTCACATAAGTTTCCGGAAAATATTAAGGTATTAGATTCGAAATAAATCACAAAGAAAGATATGTTCCACCCATGAGAAGGTTGATATCTTCTACTACGTTAGTTGAACGAACCATGTCATTATTTAGAAAGTGTGCACAACATTCAAAAGAATAATAAAGTGTAAGATGCAAAATATATCACTATAGAAATGAGGCGTCACAAAATCTTCAGTGATCTTAAAATAACGCTTAGTGCGGTTTCCACCCACCAGTGTCCTTGGCGTCCCTTCTGTAACTTCCTTTATTCTAGTGATGCCCCGATAACTCCTGATCCCCAAATCTGCCTCTCGTCCGTACTGCATCTACACCCACCCCACAACTGCTTTTTCTTCTGTTACCTGTGTCTGATCACCATTCACACTCTTCGAAACTACATTTCTCAATCTGGGGAGCATACTGAGCTCACTATCCATGTCCTTCCTTCCATCTCTTCTTCTGCTCCTTGTCACACAAAACTGGTTCAAACTTTAATGAAGTTTCGTTTACCCCAGCAGATCATTTCGTTATCGGCTAATGGACCCCCTGTAATCTTTTCTTCCTACGTACTCGTAGCCTACTGCACATCCTCATGTCTCACGCCCATCTACTGTTATTCGTCGACATTCTAGTTTCTTGGCTTGCGCAAAACTATTGTCCAGGGTTGTGTTCCTTGGAGACTAATATACTCCGACCACTTTAATCTGTCCTTCTTTCTATCTTAAATCCTAAGATATAACACAGACCAAGTCTTGAATGCGATTCTACTACAAAAAAATTGTTATGGAAAAGATGCAACTTCGTCTTACTTTGTCAGTGAGCTACGGAGAGTACTGTACGGTGCTAAAGGACGAATGCCGCCACCGAATAAAGCTGGATGAACTATAGACACCCGTTCCCGCACCTTGGCCTTCAAAGTACTACCCGTGACTTGGTGACCTGTAAGAGGAAGCAAAGTAAAGCATGAGGTCACTTCCCTAATCTCATCGGGTGCCTCAGTCTTAGTGAATGGCCACATGCAAGTATGTCTACCACGCATAAGCACAACACTCCCGCTTGTGACGAATAGAAGCTAAGAAACCAGACTACGCATCAACTTCTAGAAATAAATGTACTCTTCTCTGAATCACGATCGTCATCATCATCATCATCGACTTTATTAGTAGTATTATTTTCATCGTCACCGTTATCAGTAGAAAACACCGTCATGCTGACCTATTGTCCTCCTAAAGACGGGTGAGATAGAATCCACTAATGTGCTGAAAACGTACGAAGGTTGGCGAACTGTTAGTAGCAAGTCAAGTGAAGTGTGCTACAGTCATTCTGACATTTACGAGCTTCCCGATTCTGTCTTTGCCTCCTGGTGTAGTTAATTTCCCAGTACATTTCCTCCCAAACTCCTGGTACACTGTCATTCTTATTCGTGACTGTAAGTTCGATGTCCATTCATACCTAAAGGTAGAAAGTTTACTTTTCGTGATTCTCTTTTTGGCTGAGGAACTGACATAAGATCAAAGAGATTGGATGGAATAGCATATGAATGAAGAAATTTACATGACTGTGGCACCCTCTTTAGCTTGGTCAACGATGAAATGACTATACGATTGGTGTACAGTATCTTGAGTCTGTAGGTTACAACAAAAATATAAATAAAATATAATCTGCTGATAACAGAAGGTTGTAACTGAAATGGTGCAAGGATTCCGAGAGCTAATTAGGTTTTGGTATGATTCATGATGATGATGATGATGATGATAATGGTGATGATGATATGCAATCTTACTACACTTGTTTCTTCGTCTAATCTGTTGTCTGGGCCGCGTTGTGCGCTGAAAGTAAACTGCTTTTCTGCTTTCCTGTTCGTGTCCTTGAAACAGAATATATACCTTTGTTATTAAGTACCCTATCTGGGGAAGGCGGTGGCCGAATCGTTAGAGAGGTGGCCTGCAGTCCTAATGAACTCAGGTCCGCACCCCGGCTGGGGCAGGGAACCGTTTAAGGATTTGAATTTCATTAACCCGCCGCGTCCCGGAGACGTGAACTCATGTCCTCACATGATGTGCACTCATATCCCGGAGACGTAAATTAATGTGGCAACATTGCAAGGTCCCTAATTTGCACAATTTTCAATTTTTGCGAGTGATTTCGCGGGTGATTTTTGACACGTATACACAGGACACCTTCCTCTATTCCTCTACAAGATGCCAAGCAGGGACAATGCCTTACACCGCATAACCTCTCCCCCCCCCCCTGCACGCCATTGTCTCGGCAATTCACCTGTTACCAGTGACCTGGCCAATAAAGACATTCAGGGCCAGAGTGATTCCCCAATCGATGACAATGTGGAGGACGAAGTTTACATAGCATTAAAGGAAGAAACAGTCTGAAATGATGATCAGGTAATGTGGGAAAAAAAGGTCATGAATGGTGATGAGTTAGTGAGTGAAACAATGCTTATAACGCATATATTACTGTTTGAAAACCAATATACTCTTGTACTACATATAAATTCGTATCAAGTAAATAAATAAATACTGTTTATGAGTAGATAAAATAGTTACCCTCCCATAGAACTCGTTTTCTTTGGTGCCAGCCTGTTAGAAAACCCAGTCAGGTAAGGAGGTACTCGTACCTATATCGAGTATTTTAAACCTCAGGTGAGCGATTTCTCTGTGAATTTTCGATGTTTCTCACCAAAAGCGGATGTTTGAGCCAAAAAAAAAAAAAGGTCCAAAAATGTCAGGACTGGGGCGTACCACTGCCCAGAAAACGTCGGGATGGGGCGAGTTAAAGCAGACATTATTGATCTACCAGAAGACCCGCCGAATCGTAAAAATATCCCCACTTATTCCTGTACACCAGTCCTGTATGAGACAGCCCTAGCATGTATTCAATGTGGTCGGTGGGTGTTAGCGACGAAGTGGTGACATCTGGAAAGCGTATGAAGTGGAGAAGGACAGCTGGGCCTTGGGAACATGCTGTGAAGCCTACGTCCAGAGTTGGACACACACACACACACACACACACACACACACACACACACACACACAAACTCCCTTGAAGGTTCAGTAGGTCCGTTGCTGTTTGCTTTTCTTTGCAATTCATTATATTCTTCATGCCTCCCTCTCCAACTCCCACTCACTCTGTGCCCTGTTTCACACAGACACTGAAATCAAGACGTACCGCTATACGAGTATGTTCACATTTGGACGTGAACAACCAAACCCCCTGACCCATACCCCATCCGACTCACAGTCAGTCATTGACTGGGGACAATATTTCTTGAGAGGCCACTAATTGCCAAAGAAATGTATTCCTAATGGATATTAAATAATTGTCTATCTATCTCTATCTATTTATTGCCAGACGCCTCAATCCCTTAAATAATTGTACTATAAATAATTCTCCACAGAAGGCGAATTTTATCAGCAATTGTCTATGATTTTTTTTTTTTTTTAAGTTTATTCTCTCTTGTCTGTTGGTGGTTTCTGGTAGGTGAATGGGTAAAGAAGGGAGTGTGAATGATTGTGAATACGTTCCCCGCTACGCTTGTCGCACAGCCTCAATATTTAGTGCCTGTTCACTTACCCCTCACTTACCTCCTTGTGCGATATGCACACTTGCACGGTATTAAGTCACCCCGCAGTTAACATGTAGTATTGTCTGTCAACTTTAACTTGGTATAAAATTGCCATCTCTCCATCTTGAATGCTGATTTGTAAGAAAAGATTAACCCTAGAATATAGCCAAGTCATGAAGATATTTTGCCACTGGCGTTCAGGAAATATGAAAAAAAAATCTAATAAGTTATGGTGGACGAACTATGTTATTTGCTGAACATAGGATTTTGCTGTACAGTACAATACACCGGAAGCGAAGTAAAACTCCCAAAATTTCTAGGCTGAATAAATTATTCCCCTCGCCTTTCCTATCCTCCATTGCTCACTCCCTCTCAAGACTTTTGAATATAAAGATCATTCTTGGCTCTAATGTTGTTTAGTCTGCTCGTGACCCGTTACGAGTCTTGTTAGTTAAGATCCACTATGCATACATTCTGCGACCTATAGACATCTCCTGTATGATGGAACACGTGTGAATATATGGTTATTTGTAATGCCAAGCTTCCCCTAACAGGTATAATCTCGAGTAGTCATTAACCCCAACAACTGCTGCATTAGGTTTCCTGGTCAATCCCCCCATGCAAAAAAAAAAAGGAACTTTTTTTCAAAAATATTCCTTATTCATATGAAGTAGTGCATGGATGAGAATAGGAAAAAACATATGAATTCATTATTTACCTTAGTTCAGCCACGGTGAAGTAATGAAGTTGCATATCTGATCTCTCCTTGCCATACTAGTAATAAGCAAATACTGACGATGCATGGGTGATGGCAGGATGCTCGGGTGGTGATGGAAATAGCTCACCTGAGATACCAAACGGCATTAGAAATGCACCCATTAAAAAAAAAAAAAAAATGCTCATGTGATGTATGTAGCAGCAACAAGTTTTCCATCATATGAAGTACGTGGCAGCTATTGGGTTAAAATATTGTAATCACTGTTTGCAGTAGTGTTGGAAATTTCTTTCAGTGAGTTGCACTACATATTACAGCTTTCCTCCCCACTAACCCTCTCCTGGTCACGTATTTTAATATTATTCCAGTTAACATAAGATTATTTTATTTAATTGAAAGTGAGCCACTAGAGCCTGGGAATGATAATAGTCTCCATTAGTCCTCTCATGGTCTGGACAACTCTAGTACAGTATTCCAGTTAAGGTCAAATTAGTTTATTCAGCTGAGAATGAGTTATAGGAACCTACTAGTTAATCATCCTCGTGCAGTCGATAGGTATTTCTTAAGCTATCTTAGTTTTGTTGTCGTATTTTCCCAGTACAACAGCTGTAGCCCATGTTGGATATATAGTATCAACAGTTATTGGAGGTATTAATGAATGGAGACAACGCTGAAAAGCATCACTGAATTGTGATCCTGAGTTTGTGATAACAGCAGTGCTGGAGGTTGAAGCAAATAAGGTAATGGTGGAGTGTTGGTGGAGGTAACTTGAGTAGTATTTAAATGCATTAATTAATACAATCTTATTACCCTTAATATGTGGGAATTAAAGAGGGAAACTATGTGGACTGGTGATTATACATATACTACATAGTGCTTCAGTTATGAGGAATTACTATGTTCAGTGGGGTGTTCACAATGATGAAGGGGCTTGCACATGACGCAGATCACTAATCTTCTTATTTGGAGTAGACATCAATATTTATTACGATAAAGAGCATTAACAAAAAAGAGCTCTTGGATAGTACAAAACCCGTAGCTTATAACAGATCTGAAATCGAATCTTTGACTCTTCCCTGCGACCTTACCCTTTGATCAACCGTATTCAAAATCGAAATTACTTCATTCTTACCCAAGCCCCAATTCTTCCGACAAGTTTAGCCCCGTTCGAATAAAAAGTTTCTAATCTGACTTTGCCCTTTGACATATTGTTCTCAAAACAGAATCATTTAATCCATGGTTAAGCTTAAACACTACCCTAAGGTTAGTCTTAGTATGAACAAATTATATTTGCGTTAAAGGGCCGAAACTATAACATCGCCCTGTGGCCTTTGACATATATTTTCAAAATAGGATTATTAATCCTTTCCTGACCCACAGCCTTTTCATCGGTTCAAATCAGATTAAAGTTCCATGAGTTGACCTTGCCTTTGCCCTAAGATCTATGAACTTTTTCCGCCAGAAGTTAAGTTGCTTCTTTAATGATCCTTAATCAGTAGTATTCCAAAATTGGAAATCCATTCAACATTAATTCCTTAATGTTCATAAAGATAGACAAACTGAACCAAACACAACCAAATCGCGCTGCGAGCCGGGGTATAATGAACTAAAGGCATCCAGAGAGAGTGATCAGAGCGAGTTACGTTGGAGGATGAAATTAACAGAACAGCGGTGGGATGGCCAAGGTTAATGTACAGTTTGGAGGTAGTGATGGAAATACACACACACACACACACACACACACACACACACACACACACACACACACACACACACACACACACACACATAAGAATACATAAGAACATGCACACAGATACAAAGTCACACCAACATACACTTACAGACACATAAGTCCACGCAAATACACATAAACACTCACACACATAAACACTCACACACAAATACAAACATACACAAATATACACACAAACACAAACACACACACACACACACACACACACACACACACACACACACACACACACACACCACACACGCACGCACACACGCACGCACACACACGCGCGCGCTCGTCAGGTCATGTTACTTTCTTTTGGAAGAACCTGAGGTAGTAAACGGCGTCTATGAAGGTCGCATCTAGCGCCACCATTTCAAAAATTATCTCATAAGGTAAATAGATTTGTCTAGAACCAGTAACAATAACTAGAAAACACCTAGAGAGCGCATACCTCCGCTAATGCCATTGCTAAGCATCCGGATCCGGACCCGTGGAGATACTGTGTGGAATACAGAGGATCCAGATCAGTCCCCAGATTAAAACAATTGTTCCTTGTGTGCAAGGTACACTTGACCCATGGCCCACTCTTCCACAAAATTTGAAATTCACTGAGAACTTTTAGAGATATTATACATAGGATCCAAATCCGAATCTGGATCCTCCCCAAAATTTAATCAATTTCTTGTTGGCCCATGGCCCACCCATCTACCAAATTTAATTGAAATTCGTTGAAAACTTTTGGAGATATCGTCTGGACAAACAGACAAACAAACATAGGTGAATGCATAACCTCCTCCAAGTTCGCTGGCGGAGGTAATGAGTGACCTCAGGCTGAACGTTTTCTGGCTTAACGAGGAAAGTTCCATTATATACATAATAGTTTGGCACTAGTGAGAAAAGTATATTGACTACAGCTTATTGAACTGGCTGACTAATTTCCACATTAAATAACTCTACTGAAGTGAAGTGTTATTACAATAATAATAATAATAATAATAATTTACATTCTCAGTACATATTCAATGTTACTTTCACCCTAGTATGCTTGAAACTTCTGAAGACAGCTTATAATGAAGCAGCCATAAACAAGCACGGCTGTTGAGAGTTCATAGTTCATACGGTACCAGCTCATCTATTTCTGTCCCTGCCTCTTACCTGTCACCCTTTCAGTACCTCGCTTTCCCTGCCTTGACTACACCCTTAGTCCCTTATCTTCCCCCTTCAATCCCTCTTTTCCTCTCCCAAACCCCGTCTTTGTCCTTGCCCTTCCTCATTTTTGTCTGTCTATTTCTTTGAAATATCCCAGTCCCTTCCTTTTCCCTCTCCCTCTTCCTGCCTCCTTTTCCTTGCCCCCTCCTCAACCTGTCTCCCTTTCCCTGCCCCACTTCTGTCCCTACCCCTACCTTTCCTTGCCCCAATCCAGACCCTCCCTCTCCCTCCCCTTCCTGTCTCCTTTTCCTTGTCCCATCCTCGTCATTGCATCTTCCCCTGCTCCCTCTTCTTGCCTTTCTTTCCTTGTTCCATCCTCCCTTTCTGCCTCCCTTTCCTTGTCCCATTCTCGCCCTTCCCCCCATTCGTCAGACCCCCCTCTCCTTACTTCCCTCTCCTTGTCTTCCCCCCCCATCCCAACAGTGCCTCTTTCCCGTTCTTTATTCCCACTCCTCCCTTTCCTTTCCCCTTTTCCATTTTTTTGCCGTCTCCGCCCTTCCCCGGTCCCTTTAACTTGTGTTCCTCTTCTTTCCCACTTCACCCTTCCCCTTCACATTCAACCTATCCTTGACTTTTTCAGTGTTCCATTTCCTGTATCATCTCAATCCCCAATCCCCTTTTCAGTCTCTCCGTACTTGTCTTCATGCCCTTTTCCCCTTGCCTGCTCTTTCTTCTCTTTCATCCCTCCCCCCTTTCTCTCTCTCTCTCTCTCATATATATATATATATATATATATATATATATATATATATATATATATATATATATATATATATATATATATATATTCCACCTCCCTCCTTGTCTCTTTTCTCACTCTTCCACTCTCTCCCTCGCTTTCTCTTCCCTCCTGCCCTCCACCCACACCCATGACTCAACCTACACCCAGTGACGTTGGAGCCAAGTGTCCACTCAACCAGGAAGTAAAAACTAGGGAACCTATTAACACGAACACAATCCAAACCGTTAATTATACTTAATTCTTTGTGAAAGTGATGAGAGCTACAAATACTGAAGCTTTAACACCTGGAGCTCCAGCTTTGCCATCTTATTTTGTTCTAGCTACTTCCACGCGATTATATTTTGCTTAAGAGTGGTGTTTCAAACTGCAGATGTTACATTTAGCCATCTGTACATAAGGATCATTTGTTATTAGCAGTAATGAACTAGAGAGAGAGAGAGAGAGAGAGAGAGAGAGAGAGAGAGAGGTATAGATCTGTGTGTGTGTGTGTGTGTGTGTGTGTGTGTGTGTGTGTGTGTGTGTGTGTGTGTGTGTGTGTGTGTGTGTGTGTGTGTGTGTGTGTTTAATCTTGATATATTAGGGACCCTTTCAACATATTTCGTTCTTGCTTTTCCAAGCTATTTTTTTTTTTTATGGGGGCTAAATAATTCCTTCCCTACAAAAGGTCTTACTTAAATTCAGTAAAATCGTCTAAACGATAAAACCAAAGTCCTGGAGACGTCACGAAATAGATGGAAACAGTTAAGTTTTCATGACACCTTATTTTTTTTTATTCTATTTACCTTTGTAGGATGTATAAAGTCCTTTTATTCCCTTGCTGAGATGACCTTTTCTTTTTTTTTTCTTGCTAAGTCTACATTTTTTCTTTAGCTCATGAGACACTTCTTTTCTCAATTTATAGGCGTTTAATGGAGCTTTCATGACTTCTTTGCAAGAGTGTCCTTCTTAAATTAATATAATGATCTGAAAATTTCACAAATAACTTCCAGTAATACGTCACCGTACTGATGGTGTTGAGTATGTTCTGAAGCCACCTTTTATTTGACACACTGTATTTTTATGTTTGATTTAATTGCAAGGGAAGAGGTTATGGTGGGAAGGCGTTAGAGTCTATGTGAATGGTGTAGGTAATTAAGAGCACGTATAAGAACTCTTGTGTTTCCATGGAACTATGCGTATTTAACCTCATCTTAACTTGCCCTCTTCATTTCCCTGTGTTTCTGTCTGTAATTGTCTTGCTTTTCCCAGATTTCTGTCTGTCCTCCTTTTCTCTGTCTCTTCCCCCCCCCCCTCCCACTTTCACTCCCTCCTTGCTCTCTTTCCTCCTCCCTCTCTGTCTTTTAGCCAGCCTGGAGAAGGGGCAGGGTGAGTCAGGGGTGAGGGCTGTGGGTGCAGGGCGTCAGTATTTCATCCTTCTGAGCACAGCAATTGTTCAGATATACGTCGGTCGGAATCACTGGGTGGACCTTACTCCCTCTCCTTTCTCCTACCGCCTTGTCAAACGCATTTCTTAGGTAAAATTTAGGTCAGTCTCTGAGGTCGTTTGCCTCTGATGATTTAGAATATTCTTTCATCGTTTACGTATGTGATTAACCTCTGAGCTAAGTAAAATCGTCTGACGGTATCAAGATAAAAAATTTAGTCAGTTACTGAAATTAAATGGGATAGTTATCATTTTATTGTTGCTGCTATTCCCATCACCACCACTACCACTGCCGAGATTATTATAAAGGTCTGGAGATATTCAGAATTAAATTGTAAAAGACCGGGTGAAACTTAGCTCAGTCTCCGAGGTCACAGACGACATTAATTATTTCTGTGTATCTCTGGTGTAGCCTACTCTGGTGTATTACGAGACAGCTCTCCCCAGTTCGGTAAAATCGTTTGGCGGTATCGAACATAGAAATTTTCGAACTCTGTTATCGTAAACTATTGTTACCCCTTCTGTGCAACAGCGATTTTTTTTTTTTTAGACAATAATCCACTCGGTATTTTACATAAATTAGGGTGAGCTGCAGTGTATGGGTTTATGATGGGTATACCTAACTCTGCTTCTTCATAAAGTATAAATTAAATAACATACGGTGGGAACAGCAACAAAATGAAAAAACGTCATCGGACTGAAGAGACTAATTTACTCTTTTGCTTTCTCGAAACAATATTAGTTAGGTTGGGAGAGACTTTTCATTGCAGGAAAATGAAATGTATTTTCATTAACTCTCAGTATTAGACGTCTCCCTTCATCTGACCAAATTCGTTTGAAGGTATCCTCTAAAAAGTGTGAGAGAATGGGTGTATGGATGGGGTATATGTGCAGGAGTAGGTGAGAATGAGAGGGCAAAGGAAGGAGTATGTATAGTTGTGAGTAAAAGATGGAAGAAGAGCATAAACAGTAAGGATCAGTTGAGTCAAGGATTGTGTGGGTAAAGTTGAAAGTTGGAATACAAATGTGGGCGATTGTGTGTGTGTATGCGCCAACGCAAGATCGTGCTAGAAGAGTGAGAGAAGAGTTCTGGACAAATGTAGAAGTGTGCATGGAAAAGTTTGGAAGGAATGAGAGAGTGTTTTTGATCGGTGATATGAATGGTAAAGTTGGGAATGTGAAGGTGGATGGAATAGTTGGTGAGTGGGGTGTGCCTGCTGAGATAGATGAGAATGGAAGTGCGTTAGTGGACATTTGTGCTGGGAGGGGGTTGGTGATAGCCAATACCCTCTTCAGGCATAAAATGATCCACAGGTATACATAGCGATTGATGAGAAGGGTGGGTGGTGAACTGAATGAAAGGAAGGCAATGACTGATTATGTGTGTGTGGATGAATGGATGCGAAGATGTGTAATGGATGCAAGAGCTTATAGAGGTTGGGGGAGTGGACTTTCTGATCACTACTTGGTGGTGGCCAAATTAGGATTCAAGTAAGAAGGAGGAATAGAAAAAGGGAAAGACGAGAGGAAGGAGTAGTTGCAAGGAGAGTGGAAAGGTTACAAGAGGATGAGAAAAAGACAGAGTATAAGAGAGAAGTGGAGGAACGATTGGGCAAATATAAATTGGAGCAGATGGGTGACGTGGAAGGTGTGTGTAGGATATTTACAGAAGAAATATGTGCAGCATGTGATGTGGTGTGTGGAAGGAAGAGAAGACGGAGGGGGGTGCAAGGAACAGCGTGGTGGACTGAAGAGGTGAGACAGGCTGTGGCACAAAAGAAGAAAGCATACAATGAATGGATGAGAAATAGGGGCGTGGAAGAAGTTGAGAGGCGGAAGAGAGAGTTATATGTAGAAAGAAAGAGAGGTGAAAAGATTAGTAAGAGAGAGTAAGAAGAGAATGGATGAGGAATTTGGAAGAAATTTGAGTGTAAAGTGGAGGGACTGTAAGAAAATGTTCTGGAAAGAAGTGAAAAGAGTAAGACAGGGTGGAAGTGAAGTTAGCAGGGGAGTGAAAGATAAAAATGGTAGATTACTAGTGGAGAAGGGAGAAAAAGTGAGCAGATGGATAGAACACTTTAAGGAATTGTTGAACATAGAGGATGGAAGTAATGCGAGTATAAGTGACTGGGGAATGGCTGGGTTTAGGAGGGAGGTGAGAAGACAGGAAGAAATCAGTAGGATAGAAGTTGTGGAAGCAATGAAGAAAGTTAAACCGGGGAAAGCCCCAGGAATTGATGGAGTGTGTGGTGAAATGCTGAAGCATGGGGGAGAGATAGTAGTAGAATGGATGTGGAAGATGTGCAGATTGGCCTGGGAGCAAGGTCGAGTCCCGGAGGATTGGAAGTCAGGTATAATTATTCCCTTGTACAAAGGAAAAAGGGAAAAAGAAGTGTGTGGTAATCATAGGGGCATTTGTCTTCTTAGTATAATAGGAAAAGTGTATGGTAGGATACTTATTGACAGAGTCAGAGAAAGAACAGAGAAATTAGTTGGAGAAGAACAGGGAGGCTTTAGGAAGGGAAGAGGTTGTGTAGATCAGATATTCATTCTTAGATCTTTAGTGGAAACGTTTCTAGAGAAGGGAAAGAAGTTGTATGCAGCTTTCATGGATTTGGAGAAAGCATATGACAGGGTGGATAGACAAGGATTGTGGAAAGTGTTAAGAATATATGGAGTAGATGGGAAGTTGTTGAATGCTGTGAAGAGTATGTACGATGGTGCGAAGGCTGCAGTGCGTGTGGATGGTGAACTAAGTGAATTTTTCTCTTTGAAAGTTGGGTTGAAACAGGGATGTGTTATGTCTCCATGGTTGTTCACTCTGTACATGGATGGAGTAATAAAAGAGGTACAAGGTAGGGTAGTGGATGTTGGAGTGGCCCTGGTGAGAGAGGATAGTGTTTGGAAACTCCCTGTACTGTTGTTTGCAGATGATACTGTGTTGTTGAGTGAAGACGAAGGGGAGCTGCAAGGCTTGGTGGATGAGTTTGGGAGAGTGTGTAAGAAACGGAATCTAAAGGTGAATGTAGGGAAGAGTAAAGTGATGGTTTTTGAGAGAGGTGAAGTCAGTGAATGTATAGCGAGGTTGGATGGTGAGGAATTGGAAAATGTGAGTACGTTTAAGTAGTTGGGTAGTGTGATGAGTAAGGATGGAGGTTTGGAGGGTGAAGTGCTTGAAAGGGTACAGCAGGGAAGAAAGGTTGCTGGTTCTTTGAAAGCAGTAATAAGAAACAGGGAAGTGAGCATGGAAGTGAAAAAGTTACTACATGACAGTATTGTGATACCAACTCTAACGTATGGAAGTGAAGCTGGACGTTGTTGGAAGGACACAAGTCAAGAATGAGAGCAGTGGAAATGAGTTATTTAAGAGGAGCCTGTGGAGTCACATGGAGAGACAGGCTGACGAATGAGGATATAAAAAAGCGTTGTGGTGTGGATGTGGATGCGATAGGAAGCGTTATGAGGAACACACTGAGGTGGTTTGGCCATGTGGAGAGGATGGAGGGTGAAAGACTGACGAAGTGAGTGTATGTGAGTGAGGTGGAAGGGGGAAGAGGGAGGGGGAGGCCGAGGATGAGATGAAGGGATGGGGTGGAGAGGTATATGAGAGAGGGGGGTGTGAGTTGGGAGCAGGGCAGTGAAATGGCGGGGGACAGGGCGACTTGGAGGCGATTTGTTTGTGGCTACCCCAAACGGGATTGAGGCGTCTGGCAATAGATAGATAGATAGATAGATTTCTGAACCAAAGGATTTTCTTTGCTACGACAAGTGCCCTATGAGTACAATAAATTACGTTCGCTGTATCCATCACAAAATTCTAAAAGACATGAGCGTTCTTTCTCAACTACCGATATATTCTATGCTATGACCATGAGAACACATGCAGGTTAGGAGAGATATTATACCTAGTAAACAATAACAAAATGGACTGAGAAAGAGTAAAGATATTGTCGGCTCCTTAGAAGGTATAGAATTTCAGATGTATAAGATTTGAACGACTAGTTTGGGAGATTTTGCCCCTTTGGTAAGCTGTCTTGTTTTTCTCCATTTATTCAGAACATGTATTGAGGATGACAGCAAGGAAGGCAAAGGAGCACGAGGGGGGGCAAGTGGGAGCAATAATCATAGGTACGTAAGAAAGAAATACTGAGGGATGGAGGAAGGTGAGAATACTGTGTATTAAGAGAGAGAGAAAAAAAAATGGATGGCAGGAAGATATATGGATCAAGCATGGCAAGGGAGTGACAAGTCGGGAGGGAGGGAGAAATCCGTAGGGGGAGGAGAGAAAAGAAGTAACATAAACGAAAGGAGACTAGAAAGCAAAGGAGAAAGGAGGCAAGCGAGGAAGGAACAGGGAGAGAGGTAAGCAAGAAGAAATATTAAAGGAATGAGTGAAGAGAAAGGAACCATTAGAGGGAGGAAGGAAAGACAGGGAGATGTAGGAAGAGAGGAAGCAAAGAGAAGCTGGGATGAAGAGAAAATGGAAAAGCAATAAATTGACAGATTGCACCATCGTGAAATTATGAACATGAAATAACAAGTACGCAAAAAAACAAAGGGAGGGGGAAATAAATGAAAGCTAGAGAGAGAGAGAGAGAGAGAGAGAGAGAAAGAGGGGGGAGGGGGTTATGGGAGGCAGGGAGGAAAGGAAGTGTGGTAGGAACTGGGAGAGATGGAGGACTTGAGAGAACGGGAGGAAAACGAGCGGGGAAGGTAAGAGAAAGGGAGACCTGGGGAGAGAGGAGACCTGGGGAGAGAGGAGACAAGGAGGAGAGAAACTTGGAGGAAAGGGACAAGGGAGGGTAAATGTGAAAGCAAGAGATATGTAGAGAAAGTCGTGGATGGGAGGCATACAAAGGAGAAATGGGAAATGGTAAAGAGCAGAGGGTAAATTAAGAAAGGAGGAAGAAAATTATAATAAAAACTAAAAGGTATAGCCAGGTCAATGCGGGAGTCGAGGAAGATGACGAGGTAGGAAGAAAACAAGAGAGAGAGAGAGAGAGAGAGAGAGAGAGAGAGAGAGAGGAGCAAAGGAGGGAGAAACTGAGATTTAGAGGGGCTAAGGAGAAAGATACTGGCTTCGAAAGAGGGAACAAGGAAGTACTTAAGAAGACTGAAAAAAAAAAAATCAAAATGAATGCGAAGTAAGAATGCATAGGAGGAAGGAAGAGACTGAAAGATAAGAGACAAGGGAGGACGAAAATAAGGGAAAGACAAGGAAAAAGGAGGCGAAGGGGAGTGCACAAGGAAAGAAATGAACTGATGAGAATGGCGAGTAGAAATACATTAAGAGGAGGAGATGAGAGCAGAGTAATTGAATGGTTTGGGTCCGTCACTCACCGAGATAACAGAGCACTTATGTCATTACCAAGATAACCCCACTAATTGCTTCACCGCCACAACCACAACCTTTTTTTCTGTGCTGCTCTGATTAATCACTCACGTCCCTCAGGCTCCTCCATTTCTGTCTTGCCGTGATGCTTTAATTCTTCTTTACTAACCTCCCTCCAGACTGTTACTGCTCCGTGCTGACTTACGTACACAGTTAGGCTTATTGTGCCGGTATTTTCTTTTGCAGGACTGTGTGTGTGTGTGTGTGTGTGTGTGTGTGTGTGTGTGTGTGTGTGTGTGTGTGTGTGTGTGTGTGTGTGTGTGTGTGTGTGTGTGTGTGTGTGTGTGTGTGTGTGAAATAGTTGCTTAATGCTTCATTGACTGAAAATACATAGTGTTGTATCCAGTGCCTCAGCTTAGAGAGGGTCAACAGACGGATCAGTGCTACTCCGGAAAAGCACCGACAAGCTGCCAGCCACGCTGAACCAGGCATGAGGCGTAGGTAAAAGAAAACACCGCTTGCGCTCTATCCCGACGAGTTTCGAAACCTTGCAGCAGGTGCGGTTGCCGGGTATTCCACCAAGCCACGCCGTTGCACGTAGGAGTGAACATGTTTCAGCTCCAGCAACTCAACTGAAACGAGAGTGAAAAGAGGGTTTCGACTCTGAGTAGTCGACTCTGAGTAGTCCAACGACTTTTCAAATGAAATGTTAGTGTTGTCCATACCATGATAGGATGAATAATGGTCATAAAAGCAATGTGTAACTAGAACACTGTAAAACTGTCCAAGGAAAACTTTGACAAACACTTCCCAAAGCCATTGCCCACTAGTAGCCGAGCTGTAAAAGGACCTGGAAGTCAAGGTCACTCATCTTGTGCATATCACCTAAGGTTATCACACTCTATGAGGCCACCAAGTTTGGTGGCTCTGGCTTTAATCCTTCAAGGGGAATTAGGTGGCACCCGGAATATCCAGAATAATCCCAATCTTTTACCCCAGGCTATCTCAGAGAATAATCAGCTGATTGGAACCATACTCATTTCCACACTGCGTCAGCGTAAAGACTATATTTTAGTAAAATTCTATCTTCCTTGCTTAGGCCGTTCCTGAGATAGTCTGGCTGACTCACATTTCTGGGTTCCAGGTAACATCCGGAGATTTGGTTCAAGGACTGCCATTGTATTTGGCCAAAAGAAGCGGACAGCTATCCGACTAAGCTGACTAAGTTTGAAGGCTCTGGACTAATAGCCTCTGAAATATCGCAATTCTATAATAATAATACTTATAATATTGATAATAGTAGTAGTAGTAGTAGTAGTAATTATAATAATAGTAATAATAATAATAATAATAATAATAATAATAATAATAATAACAATAATAAAAACAACAACAACAACAATAGTAATAATAATAATAATAATAATAATAATAATAATAATAATTAATAATGATGATAAAAACAAGAAAACTTCCAAAGGGATGTGGGAAAAAAAAAAATCCCACAGGGATGTGGGAAGTTTTAATTAGTTTGCAACAACATACGGCAGAATATTTCAAATTTCTTCTTGTGCTCCGGTAATATAACTGGAGGAAAGAACGAAACCTTCGCATATTTTTACTGTCCAATGTAGCAGACAAACGTGAGAACTATTTGCTATAAATTAGTGTCATAATATACGCTCTTCTGTAGCAATGAATAAATCACAAGGACATATTTTTCTACTATATACTGCCAAGGTAGTTTTGCCCGTTTTTATGTAAGAAACGGTGGCTGTATCAAAGTAAAGTGAATTAAAGAAAATAAAAGAAAAAGCCTGGCATTTTGCAGATGGATAAATTCACCTCATTCCTCGTGATGCCATCTTTATCATTACCTCACCTGGACGGAGTCTGGCGAGGTATTGTTTTTGTTGAAGTTTGTTTCTTTGTTTGTTAGCAACATTACGGAAAAAAGGCTGAATGAAATTACATGAAACATTCAGGATATGTGGGCACTGGTCCCAAAAGGAACTAATTTAGTTCTGGCGGTAATATCTTCAAGTTTGAAAGGTAAAACGCAAGGTCAAGAAATTTTGCAGAGCTATTTCTTGAATGTAATGTTAGTTGCGCCATTACTGTAGACTTTAATTAGGAGTTTCACAGGTTAAGTTGAAATTGAAGTTAGTTCCGACTTTAATTGTTTACTGACACTAAATGACAGTACCGAATCAGTACTGAACAGCACTAAAATAACTGGTGTCGGGCGGCGAAGTTTGTTTTGCCACGCACCACTTGTGTTATTCCTGTTATAGCGTGACAGTTTTATTCAGCTTAAGAGTGTCCTCTTAAAAACTGACGTAATCCAATTTAACCTTCATGACCCATTTTAGTACTAGAAGTCTCCCCTAATCGAAAGTCGCATGGAGGAAGTGAAAAAAAAATAAAATGACGCAATCCAGCTAAAAGACTACGAGAAAAGAAACGAGACAGTTTAATTCATTATTTTAGATTTACATATTACAGATAAGAGGTAACGAGTTTGTATAGCTGTCTTTCATTACGAGAGGCTTTCACGAGTAGTGGGAGCGAGAGTAACATGTTAAGGTTTTCATCCAAGAGAAAACATTGATTGGAAATGTTTAACTATCTTTGGCAGGAAGGGGGGAAAAGTCATTCAAGTGAAAGGGCTAACGAGAACCTTCACTACTGGAGGCCCTTTCTAGGCTTAACTAATAATCTAAAGGTAGGAAGGATGTCATAAAAACGCTATCGATATGAAAGCTAAAAGGTTCTGAAACAAGCATTTTCTAGAACCGCATATCCCACAAGCCTGCTCAGCCTGAGTTTGGATTCATCAAGGATTTACCTTGTTCAGGTTTGATGATGTACTTTCAACGTTATGTTGCTGCATTTAGATTATTTCACTTAACCACGTCTGTCCTATGACATGTTTATAATTGTTCAAGCACCCAACAGATTAGTTTTTATTATAATATAGGCAGGACCTAAACACAGTTTAGGGTAACAAAGGCTATATCTAACCCTTTCATTTCTAAAACTCTTCACTGAGTCGAATGAACGCGCCTAAAGGTGGCAATAATAAAAACTTAGAAAATGATATCAGAGTGAAGGATTTAACTATGGTGAGACCTCTTGCAGTGAAGGGGTTAGAAACAATCTCCACTAAACTCAACCACTATGAAATGTGTCCCCCAAACAAAATAAAACTGTCGGGTGTCAGCAACAACAAAATCAGAACTACGTCACTGGAAGGAAGCAAGTAATCAACTTCCTGGATAAGCAAGTCCCCATTGCAATTAAAAATTAACTTTCATCGGAAATAACTTTTTACTTTTTAACCATTAGTATTCACTAACTTTTGATACCAAATTTATAACAGTACACGAATGAATGAGGAAAAAATCAGTCAGCTGTATACGAAACTTCTCCACTTGAATTCACTGACGTTTAGTTTATTCTTCCATTCTTTAAACAATTATATATATTCATCTATGGGGAGACGGTTCCAAAAAGAAGGGATCATATTGAATTTAATTTTTTCACAGTTACAAGCCTCCTCCTAGTTAAATAAATTTGTCTGGGGGAACTCTATGTAAAATGAAATATCCGTCTTTGAACGAGTTAAACACGTATTATAGCCTACTTATCAAATTTTATATTTTTATATTCAGCATAGGAGAGACTTTTGGGACTGAGGGAATGAGATGCAGACTTCATTACTCTCTACAGTGTGAGAAGCTTTTCCTAAACTGATTATCATAGATTAGAAGTAACTAGAATAAGCAATTAGTATAAGTCAACGGGTTCATAGGGTTAACCTCAAGAGAACTGGCAAATATGGAATCTGAGTGATGCCGCCACTCTTTAGCAAAAATTTCCCCGTTTGATGAATCTAGACCGTCTCTCATAGCTGGTTCCAGATCGGTGAAGCGGAAAGGAGCTGGAGGCAGGACGAAACGTGAAATTATGTACAATTTATCGAAGTTTTGGCTAGCATCGAGCTGTGTGCGCAAAAGTCAGAGATAAGAATGATGGAAGAGAGAGAATGGGAAACTATACTTGTGACAGAAGACAAGAAGAAAAAGCAAAAAGTGAGGGACTTGAAATCCTGTACTATTTCTGGCACTGAGTTTTGTGCACGTGGGACAAGTTAGACAATGATATCAAGGATGGAAGAGGGAAAAATATGTAAAATTAAAAAAGAAAAGATAAAGGTGGGGAGATGAAGTGGACAAAAAACTGTGTGCAGGACATGGAAATTTAGGATTACACAAACCTGTGGATAGGTGTAGGCAAAATAGTCGATGAGAAGGTGGATGAAAGTAAAGACGGAAATACAGTATCAGTTTGAAAGGAAAACACAGAGGAAAGAATGACGAAAAAACAAAAACAATGCTGAAGGCAGGGTACAGTGTGGAGTCATGTATAATTTGTGCAAGCCTGGACTGACACTGGTTTGTTAGTATAAGTAAGTGAAAGAGTAAAAAAAAAAAACAAAAAAAACAAAAAAAAGAGAGAGAGAGGGAAGTAGAAAAATGAAAAAAAAAAAATCGAGGAATAAAGGAAACGAGGCAGAAAAAGAATCTGAAGGGAGGACAGAGAAGAGAATACACGGAATTTTAAAAATGCAGGGTTGGAAAACAGTAGTAACAGATGTAATCAGGAAGGAAAGTTGATGAGGGAAGGTGATGGCAGACGCCGTGAGGCGCTAAACCTTGGTGATATCTCCGTAACTTTCACTTTGAGTTATTCGCAGGCTATTCACCCACAGTTCTGGTTAACAAGGTCATTGCATCATCCAGGTTACCACAATAACCTCCCCCAGGTGTTAACCCTACCAACCCACAGGGGGCGACTGGACCCCTGAGTAGGGAACTTCCTATCTGGGGTTTGGTCTGTGTTGCAGTATAAGAGTTATTGGTATCTTTAATTTTCTTTGGAGACAATCAGATTAGAGAATCAAAGCAAAAGGACGACCAGGCGACAGACATGAGAAGAAACTAACCTATTACAAGGGCGCAAAGAAAATGTTCTTTGGAGGCCGAAACAAAGACAAGACAGAATATGAGCACTGAGTATAACTCCATCGTGACACACATACACACACACACACACACACACACACACACACACACACACACACACACACACACACACACACACATTCTTGTTCATTAAAATCATTAGAGTGAAACAGATCAGTGATATGCTAATTAACAGCTAGGTTTAATTTTTGTTCTGTGTCCTTCTTCCTGACTTTTTAATAAGAGCAGCCCTTTAAGTTTATTTTCTCGGTCACACTGACTGTTTGATGGCAATACAGGCATTATAAAAATGTCATTGCTGTGAGAGGGGGATATGGAAAGAGCTTCTAACTCTTTTAATACCAAAGATGTTCCCAAAGTTTAGTTCATTTATCCCACGGTAGCAAGAATAATCGTGGAATTGTGAAGAAATTAATTTTATTAATCATCACTTTGGACATAAGTTCTTTGTACCAAAGTCTGTTGTTCTTTAGTTGAAGAGGCATCTCCATGAGCAGCCCTCAGTAACTTTTATCGAAAATGTGGCATTTCACTCCCGTAGACTTTAGCGATATTAAAGGACCCCCATATTAAGACCCCGAAGGTCCTGCATCTATCTAGTATTTTTGTGCTTGTTCTTCTGGATCCCGTTGCAGGAAATATTGTGTGATCTGAATTTCATATAAGCATGATCAGCGATACGTCAAAAAAACACACCCCAGCTAATACCATAACTCCAGAACTGAATGTGGGACCCTTTGCGTATCATACTGTATTGATGTACTGTAGATATGGACGGTGTTTGGTAGTAGTGTCTACTGCCAAATGACGTCTGAAGGTTGCAAAGGAACAGTCATCTGTTGGTGTGTCGAAGGTGGATTGCTGGATCTTTGGCACGAGCGTCCTTGTTTGTATCCTAAGGTGGATCTATAAAAATTATATACGAATATAAATAAATAAAAAATATCCTTAATTAAAAATTCAAACCTATTTCAGTCAAAGCTAACTTAATCATTACCTACTCTAACCTAACCTAGTCGAACCAAACCTAACCCTACCTAACATCATCAAACAAAACCATCTAAACCCGCCCACCGAAGCTCCACCTTTCCTACCAGGTCATGCCTCACTTCCTTCCCTGTGAAAGTTCCGACACTAAATAGGAAAATAAGTGAAGCATGACTAGCCTTTTAGTTTATGGAATTCTCTCTCTCTCTCTCTCTCTCTCTCTCTCTCTCTCTCTCTCTCTCTCTCTCTTCCAATCCTTGCTTCTATTTCTTACTGCGTTTTTCTCCATGTCTCATTTTCGGTCAGTGTTTATCTTTTTGTCTTTATGTGTTTATGCGTAGACTGGTTTACGCTTAACGTATCGTATGTTCTTTACTGACAACATATCATCGTCGTCATTATCATCACTGTCATCATCACTATATCGTTGGCCTCGTCGTCATCACCGAGGTCAGTATCGTCGATCATCATCGTCGTCATCGCCTCTTTTTATCTCCAGAATGATCCTCGTCGTCAGCATTGTCGTCGTTCCCATTGTCATCGTCAACATCATCGTCCTCGGTCATCATCGTCGTTGTCGTCTCTTCATAATCGTCGTCGTAGTCATCATTGTCATAACAATCATCCTTTTCATTATCGTCGCCGTCATTATCGTCATCGTCATCACCACCCATCGTACAGTTCCACTGCAACGCATTACTTTTCAATGACTAGTACACTTTTCCTTCACCTAGCACCCACTCCACCACCAAGAGTGCATGTCTGAACGGTGACGTGGACTGGTTGATAAAGGCTACGAACTCATCAGCCACAGGTCATAACTTGCCACATGGAACACGCTGGAGACAAGTTTTATTTTAACTTAGTCCTCATAGCAGCTGGTTTTTGCCAGAAGTAATTTCCCTTCTTCTTTTCATTTCGACGATAACTTGAGTTTGGCTGTGAGGCTGTTAGAAGCTGTAGGAGTAAAGGCAACATACGCAATCAAATGTATACATAGCTTAACATTTACTGTAATATGGTTGTTAGTGTTTGGCAGCTGTGTGATTGAAGGTAAAAGCATAGGCAAGCACTCTTGTACTCAACTGAAGCTCAAAAAATAATTTCATGAGTACTGACCTTGGACACCGTTTCAGTCAAGAGGAGAAATTTGCTTAAGATTTTAAATTGATGTTATGAGGAGCTCCGACCAGGCAGTAGCACCCATCGCCCCTGTTTCAGAGATGTCAGGGATTAAGTTTTCCTGCTGTTATAACTTAAGGGGAAAACAGTACACCATTGCCCACGCTTTCACAAGGTTCAGTCTCACTCACCACGGAGGTGAAGGAGGAGGCCATCCATCCCACTTCTCATATTAACAAGCAGTTCTTGGTACCCAGCCAAGCAGTCCTTCTTGTGGTAGCAACACGTCATCGTGAAGCAAGTTCTAAGTAGTACTGGGGATTTCGTTATTTCCACTTCTGCGCGATTTATTCATCACATTATACCTCAATATTTACCTGCATGTTAATGATGAAAGCAGTGTCGATATTTGAATGATGTGATTAATACATGAAATAAATCAAAGGTGTAATATCCCAGTTAAATCGCTAAGGAAGAAGCGCTGCGAAGCCTGCTATGTCACTTCTATTATGGTTCGTGAAGGTCAGAATCACATGATAAAGGCTAATGATAATTTTAATCTCTTAACTAAAGTATATTTAACGGAAAGGACAGTGGACATGAGGAGAATAAGAACTCTCCTTTCCTTGCCGATTCTGTTAAACAGCCCTAAGTTGCGACAGAGGTTTGATCGTAGAATTATTTGTGAATCTCCGTCTAGTGATATACTGTCATCTAACACAATGGAAAGTCTTGCGTGGCTTCCTGAGAATTTAATGGATGTATGGTTGCCTTAGTGGGAATGTGTGAGTCAGATGGCATCAGTAGAGACTAGAGGATGAGATAAATAGAAGAGAGGAGAGAATTTACCCTTTCACTACGACGTAAGCAAGGACAGCGGCAGTGTTCTGGTTGGTAGAAGTCATGTGCAAACGAGCCACGGTAAGAATCCAAGAGATGACAAACGTTTTTGTACTAAGTAAAACACAACAAGAAGCATAGGGCGCTCTCCTACGACTTGAATTACTCAAATACGGTAAGTTAACCTCTGATCTTCCCATGCCCGGGGCTTTCCAGGACCCCAGGGGAGTGATGAGGGGCTGTACCCGGTGCTCCTATCTCAATAGTACTGTACGTCCTTCATGAGCTAAATTAATTCATCTGCTAGAAGCAAGAAACTAGAATAACAAAGATGTGTTCTGTCAAATTTTAGGGGAAAGTAATTAAAACAAACCTATATTAACCATAGTTAAATAAAGAAAATAAGTATTAAATATTGAACACATAAGAATGAAATGAAAACTGATAAAATCATTGGGAAAGTTTATATCTGTCTCATGGGGTTTTTGGACCGAAAAAGCCTCTTCCCCCACGTCATAAATAGTTCCCTCAAAATATAAACAAATAAGGATACCTCTGGATCCTACGAAGACTATTTTAACTGTTCTGAGGGTTCTGGGGTGGCTGTAGAAGGCTAATGCAAATTCGTTCTTCTGTAGGTCAGCCAGTAGCTCAGAGACAATGGTGTTTCTAGGCCGGCCCCAATCACGACGGCCCAGCAAAAGAAAAAAAAAAAGCCATTGTAAAAAAAAAGTTATAGTTTTTCATATCTTATCAGTCGCAGAAAATCTTACTGAGCTGAATGAGATATTTCGTAGATGAGCAAAAGAAATCCTTGGATAAATAAACAAATATATAAAAATCATAATTAAATAAATAGCTAGGTAGATAGCTAGCTAGCTCGATAGATACATAGATATATAGATGGATAGACAGATAGATACAAAGATAGACAGACAGACTGACAGACTGACCGACAGACAGACAGACAGGCAGAAAGATAGATAATAAGATAGAGAGATAAAGCCTCTCGGTGATAGGGATTATGGCTGAATGTCAGGAATATGAGAAAATCGCAAGGTAGTCATGTGATCAGAAGACTGGCCTGTTCTCCAAAGGGAAAAGAGCAATTCCAGTCAGGAGCAAGGAAAAGTATGAGAATCGAAAATTATTTAAGCAGTCTGATATATCTTCTGCAAGACCCAACGACATCTGATAAAAACATCCCTGACATTATCATCAACGCTGAATGATACAGTAATAGCGCGTATTCAGTATGGAAGATGGGTATTGCTGCTGAAGTGACGGCATGTGGAGGCGTACATCAGGTGGGAGAACTGCTGGACATGAAAAAAAAAAAAAACAAAGAAACGAAAAGGATGAAGCATTAGTTGTGGCTATAATATTATGGCTGAACCAGAAATGAATAGAAATCTTTTATACATCATGAAAGTTTAACCCCTTCATTTCGATGGAGTTTTTAAAAGCTTATTTTTGTTCTTTCAGGAGATTTTCTAATTTGGAAGGAACTTTGGCAATGAAGTAAAGGCAGTATTTAACTCCGGCAGTTTAAAAAGAATCTCCTAGGCTCAAAAAAATCGTTTAGATTGGCAACATATTTAGAAAAGAAAGGATTTCATATTTACAAGGTTAATGGATGGGACCATTCAGTGGGTAAGCCAGAAACAGAGATAAAACAACACAATACATTGTGAATATTAACAAAAACAAAACCCAGTTGTAAGTTTCATATTCTGACACTGTATGCCATTAAGCCTATAGTTAAACGCGTCACATCCGTCAAAGAGCGATGCTGCTATCTCAAGTTGATTTCCCAATGAATTTTCCTCAGTTTACAGTAAACGGAATAAAATCTAAAGCTCATTCTTGACTTATAATTTGGACTGCTAAAGGTTTCATTACAACTTGCAATACTGATTGGACAGTCTACCCCGGATTAGAGTAACAACTGTGTGGAAAGGGTGGTGATAATTTGATCTGTCTTGTTTACTTTTAATCAGAACCGCATGAAACTCCTATTTACAAGGACGTATTTTGTATTTATTCATGCTGTTATCAGACAGTTTTAGTGTGTATTAGAGAAGGTTCTCGAAATCTATCTATCTATCTATTGCCAGACGCCATAATCCCGTAAGGGGTGGCTTTGAGTTATTTGTTTTACGGGGAGGGGCACTAACCCTTCACCAACCCACTTCTTGACACGTAGGGAGCGCTTATGGTTTGGTTATATGGTTTCCACCCAGCGTTGTAAATGGTTTCATGGCTTACAGGAAACCATTTGCCTTGTCACTCAATGGAAAGCCACCTGCAATGGAATGCAGATGTTAAGTAGAGTTTTTATTAATTCGTTCACCACTACAGATCTTTTCAATGTATAGGATAGTATAGTTGCAGTTTAACCTACCTATAATGCGATTTATCAGTCTCACCAAATTTCAATACCGATAGTATGAAGAAGGCTTTACTATTCGGAACAAATCATTGGCTTATAGTCAGGATTACATACAAGTTCCATTACTACCACAAACTTTTTTTTTTTTTTTTTTTTTTTGCATATTTCCATTTTTTATTATCAAGTGCTTGAAAAACTCAGTGATATTTTGGAACGCAACTTCGACCTATGGGAACTTCATTAAAGTTCCAGTGCTTCTTCTAATGCTTATTTGCCAGTTAAAATTTGTAGTGCCAGTTGAATAAAACCTGTTGCGGTGTGTATAATACATCACTGACTGATAATGGGGGACTGTCTGCCGGCGTGTGATAAGTAGAAAGTCAGGAGCACCGGTACGTGTCGTGTTAACTAAGAGGAGGAACGATTGCCTGAGGATTGATGGATGTGTTAGGCTGACTGGTGGATGCTTTGACCGATTCTTAAAGGAATTAATACTAGATATGCACCTAAGGGAATTAGAAAGTGAACACACACACACACACACACACACACACACACACACAAAGAAGCATTGGCTAGGTAAGCAGTATTTTTTTTAACTGCCAGCCAGAAACATATTCCAAAGTTTTTCCTCATTAGCCAAAGGGCACAGTTATATTATATTCTTGCTGCTTTGAGACGATTTTGCTCTGCTTAAATGATACATTCGAACTGGAGAAGCTAGATTAGTCATCATTGTCCATTTCCTTATTAGGGGTCCTTCCTACTTTGAACGAAATTGTGTAGCAGTGGGCTGACTAAGAACAAAATGCGAAATTATACTAAACGAGCTAAATGACAGTTTTATACGAAAAATGTCCAGAATATGTGTAAACTGCTTGATTTAATCTGTTTAAAATTAGTTGTAAAGTACAGACAGAAAGCTCACAAAACGACTTTATAGCATATATATATATATATATATATATATATATATATATATATATATATATATATATATATATATATATTCGGTAATCCGTCTCTTCTGCGTTGTTCTGTTGCTTTTGTAAAGCTGTGTTTAAAGACAATTTGCACAGTGCCCCAGAATATCAGTCACTTTACACATTTTTCGGTTCAGCACGATGTCTGTAACTCAGTTTCGCTGGTATGGAAAGAGAGATGGCAACATGACTGTTAAACATTGAATGGTAGGGAGAGACAGATTAGCAGACAGGTATGCAGACTGGCAAGTAGCCATTGGTCACAGGAACACCCTCGATAATCCCAAAACACCAGTCCTAAGTAATACAGTAGTAGCATGCATTCAATATGGAGAGTAGAGGTGACATGTCCTGTGTGGCACATAGGAGAACTGGGACTCAGAAGCGGGCACCTAAACAAAAATATATACATAAATGAAGAAGCTAATTGCATAAGCCAAGATTACCCAGTCTGGACAGTTCTTGTATGATGTGTGACTAGACTACGAGACCAAGACAAGGATAGAAAGGAAAGGTTATGTATTTGAGGCTAAAAAGAAAACAACATTGAAGGATGACATTAAGGATACAGGGGGTAAAGACAGGGTGGCAGGCAGTGTGGCAGTTAAGAATGCACGACCATAGACACAAGCAGGCAGACTGATGAGTAGGACAGGCAAGGTGTAACTAAACATACACAGAAGCAGGCGGCCGACAGGACACAAAGATATGAAGAAATTCAGACAAGTTGACAGGGAAGCAAGCAATGACAATAACAAGAGGATTATTGACAAACAAGATACTTATTATTATTATTATTATTATTATTATTATGAAGATGATAATGAAAATGATGATAATGATAATGATAATGATAATGATGATAATGATAATGATAATGATAATGATGATTAATGATAACGATGGTGATAATGAAAATGATGATGATGATAATGATAATGATGATAATGAAAATTATAATGATGATAATGATAATGATGATGATGATAAGGATAATTATAATGATGATAATGATAATGATGATATATAATGATAATGCTGATAATGATGATAAGGATAACGATAATGATGATAATGATAATGATGATATATAATGATAATGATGATAATGATAATGATGATAAGGATAATGATAATGATGATAATGATAATGGTAACAAACAATAAGCCTCGGACAAGGACTGACCAAACGATAACGACCAAGGACCGGACAAAGGACATGGTTATCGGAACGTGGAATGTAAAGGGAGCGAATGATGAGGTGAAAGAGAGAGAGGTTGTCCATGTGCTTGAGGGTGCGAAAGTGGATGTATGTGGAATAACTGAAACAAAGTGGAGAGGAGAAAGTGTGAGAGAATGGGAGTATGGATGGGGTATATGTGCAAGAGTAGGTGAGAATGAGAGGGCAAAGGAAGGAGTATGTATAGTTGTAAGTAAAAGATGGAAGAGGAGCATAAGACACTATGGATCAGTTGGGTCAAGGATTGTGTGGGTAAAGTTGAAAGTTGGAATACAAATGTGGGCGATTATGTGTGTGTATGCGCCAACGCAAGATCGTGCTACAAGAGTGAGAGAAGAATTCTGGACAAATGTACAAGTGTGCATGGAAAAGTTTGGAAGGAATGAGAGAGTGTTTTTGATCGGTGATATGAATGGTAAAGTTGGGAATGTGAAGGTGGATGGAATAGTTGGTGAGTGGGGTGTGCCTGCTGAGATAGATGAGAATGGGAGTGCGTTAGTGGACATTTGTGCTGGGAGGGGGTTGGTGATAGCCAATACCCTCTTCAGGCATAAAATGATCCACAGGTATACATGGCGAGTGATGAGAAGGGTGGGTGGTGAACTGAATGAAAGGAAGGCAATGATTGATTATGTGTGTGTGGATGAAAGGATGCGAAGATATGTAATGGATGCAAGAGTTTATAGAGGTTGGGGGAGTGGACTTTCTGACCACTACTTGGTGGTGGCCAGAATTAGAATTCAAGTAAGATGGAGGAATAGAAGAAGGGAAAGACGAGAGGAAGGAGTAGTTGCAAGGAGAGTGGAAAGGTTACAAGAGGATGAGAAAAAGGCAGAGTATAAAAGAGAAGTGGAGGAACGATTGGGCAAATATGAATTGAAGCAGATGGGAGACGTGGAAGGTGTGTGTAGGATATTTACAGAAGAAATATGTGCAGCATGTGATGTGGTGTGTGGAAGGAAGAGAAGACGGAGGGGGGTGCAGGGAACAGTGTGGTGGACTGAAGAGGTGAAACAGGCTGTGGCACAGAAGAAGAACGCATACAATGAATGGATGAGAAATAGGGGCGTGGAAGAAGTTGAGAGGCGGAAGAGAGAGTTATATGTAGAAAGAAAGAGAGAGGTGAAAAGATTAGTAAGAGAGAGTAAGAAGAGAGTGGATGAGGAATTTGGAAGGAATTTGAGTGTAAAGTGGAGGGACTGTAAGAAAATGTTCTGGAAAGAGGTGAAAAGAGTAAGACAGGGTGGAAGTGAAGTTAGCAGGGAAGTGAAAGATAAAAATGGTAGATTACTAGTGGAGAAGGGAGAAAAAGTGAGCAGATGGAGAGAACACTTTAAGGAATCGTTGAACATAGGGGATGGAAGTAATGCGAGCATAAGTGGCTGGGGAATGGCTGGGAGAAGGAGGGAGGTGAGAAAACAGGAAGAAACCAGTAGGATAGAAGTTGTGGAAGTAATGAAGAAAGTTAAATCGGGGAAAGCCCCAGGAATTGATGGAGTGTGTGGTGAAATGCTGAAGCATGGGGGAGAGATAGTAGTAGAATGGATGTGGAAGATGTGCAGATTGGCCTGGGAGTAAGGTAGAGTCCCAGAGGATTGGAAGTAAGGTATAATTGTTCCCTTGTACAAAGGAAAAGGGGAAAAAGAAGTGTGTGGTAATCATAGGGGCATTTGTCTTCTTAGTATAATAGGAAAAGTGTATGGTATGATACTTATTGACAGAGTTAGAGAAAGAACAGAGAAATTAGTTGGAGAAGAACAGGGAGGCTTTAGGAAGGGAAGAGGTTGTATAGATCAGATATTCATTCTTAGATCTTTAGTGGAAAAGTTTCTAGAGAAGGGAAAGAAGTTGTATGGGCTTTCATGGATTTGGAGAAAGCATATAACAGGGTGGATAGACAAGGATTGTGGAAAGTGTTAAGAATATATGGAGTAGATGGGAAGTTGTTGAATGCTGTGAAGATTATGTACGATGGTGCGAAGGCTGCAGTGCGTGCGGATGGTGAACTAAGTGAATTTTTCTCTTTGAAAGTTGGGTTGAAACAGGGATGTGTCATGTCTCCATGGTTGTTCAATCTGTACGTGGATGGGGTAATAAACGAGGTACAAGGTAGGGTAGTGGATGTTGGAGTGGCCCTGGTGAGAGAGGATAATGTTTGGAAACTCCCTGTACTGTTGTTTGCAGATGATACTGTGTTGTTGGGTGAAGACAAAGGAGAGCTGCAAGGCTTGGTGGATGAGTTTGGGGGAGTGTGTAAGAAACGGAATCTAAAGGTGAATGTAGGGAAGAGTAAAGTGATGGTCTTTGAGAGAGGTGAAGTCAGTGAATGTACAGCGAGGTTGGATGGTAAGGAATTGGAAAATGTGAGTACGTTTAAGTACTTGGGTAGTGTGATGAGTAAGGATGGAGGTTTGGAGGGTGAATTGCTTGAAAGGGTACAGCAGGGAAGAAAGGTTGCTGGTTCTTTGAAAGCAGTGATAAGAAACAGGGAAGTGAGCATGGAAGTGAAAAAGTTACTACATGACAGTATTGTGATACCAACTCTAACGTACGGAAGTGAAGCTTGGACGTTGTTGGAAGGACACAAGTCAAGAGTGAGAGCAGTGGAAATGAGTTACTTAAGAGGAGCCTGTGGAGTTACATGGAGAGACAGGCTGACGAATGAGGATATAAAGGAGGGTTGTGGTGTGGATGTGGATGTGATAGGAAGCGTTATGAGGAACACACTGAGGTGGTTTGGCCATGTTGAGAGGATGGAGGGTGAAAGACTGACGAAGAGAGTGTATATGAGTGAGGTGGAGGGGGGAAGAGGGAGGGGGAGGCCGAGGATGAGATGGAGGGATGGGGTGGAGAGGTATATGAGAGAGGGGGGTGTGAGTTGGGAGCAGGGCAGTGAAATGGCGGGGGACAGGGCGACTTGGAGGCGATTTGTTTGTGGCCACCCCAAACGGGATTGATGCGTCTGGCAATAGATAGATTGATAGATAGATAATGGTAATGATAATGATGATGATGATAATGGTGATAATGATAATGATGATAATGATAATGATAATGATGATGCTGATAATGATTAATGCTGATAATGAAGATGATAATGATAATGATGACAGTGATGATGATGATAAAGATAATGGTGATGATGATGACGATGATGATGGTGATGATAAAGATGGTAATGATGATGATAATGACAATGATGATGATGATGATGATGATGAAGTCGATGTTGATGATGATGATGATATTATGATGATTATAATGATTCTGATGATTCTGATGATGATAATGTTGATGATGATTATAATGATTATGATGATACTCATGATGATGATGAAGATGATGATAATGATTTTTATTATTATTATTATTATTATTATTATTAATATTATTATTATTATTATTAATCAAGAGCCGTTCGCCCCAATTTGTAAAAAAAATATAATATTTACCAGTAAAAAATATAAAGAGACTCCTGAGGTTTTTACAATGGATCAGCGATATTACTGATATTATTGTAAAGGTCTAAGAATACTTTACAGGCTTTTACGAAGGTTAGCAATATTTAAAAAAAATATATAACATTGCTTCTACCAATTTCATTGAGTTTTTTTTTCTTCTTTCCCGATATTCCAGCTGTTTTCAAGAGTGAGTTTAGCGATATTTGCAAAAATGGATTTGGCAACTGTGAGGCGAGAATGAGCAGTAAGTCTGCTTCCGCTTAATCATGCAGTGGTTCCCAACTCGTTTCAGGCCATGGACCACCAGCCCAATAAGAAAAATGTTGTGGACCATTTCATTTTTGATTAAGTATAAAGAAGTATACACAACAAGCATTTTTGTTTGAAATACATTTATTCAAAATAATTTCGAGAAATTATACAAAATAATAGCCAGCTAACATTTTAATATTTCTTATAAACATAATTTCCTGGAAATAGAATAGTTGTGTAACATTTTGCCCTAAAATTTATTTCTAACAAACAGAATTTTCAAACTATGCAGGAGTATACAACTAATAAACACTTTCCTTTCAAATTATATTCATTCATTTTTACTTGCAACCAGACTTTTGGATTCTTTTCTCACTCACAAGCTTTTCAATATTAGGAGCGGTACTTGATAATGCACAACGAATATCGCTTTCCACTGCAAGACGATTCCTCTGTTTCGACTTAATGTGCAGCAGACATGAAAACCCACTCTCACACATGTAAGTTGATGCAAATGGCAAAAGATATCTGAGTGCATGTGATGACAGATTTGAGTAAGTACCAATCATGCTGGCCCAAAATTTTTCCTTGGTAGATCGTTGGTACATATCTTGAGCCGCCAAATCATTTTTCAGCTCCAAAAATTCCTCCTGCAGATCCCCTGGAACACTGTGAACATCGCTTGTGCATGGATTCCTGAAGAAAGATAACTCATCCCTTGTCATGTCCACCTCTGGAAAGTAATGCTGAAATTCATCCCGCAGCTTTCGTAAATGCTCGAGAATTTGCATCTGAATGCCTTTCTTTTCCCCGAGCACGGCATCCACACGTGGAAACTGAACCAAATTGTCACTTGCGACTCGTCCGATCCAGAGTTCTAGTTTCTCAAGAAAAGCACTGATGATGCCTTGGTGAGAGAACAGATTTGCACATTTCCCTTGCAGCTGAAGATTCAATTTGTTCAAGATTCCAAAAATATCAGCAAGGTATGCAAGTTCTAATTCTGACTGTGTTAGCATATTTCTTAAATCCTCTTTCCCTTGAGACTGGAGAAAGAAAGTCAGTTCTTCTCTTAGTTCAAAAATTCTGTTGAGTACGTTCCCTGCTGACAACAACCGTACAGAAGTGTAGAACAACAACACCTCAAAGTCGGAACCCATGTCCTGACATAATTTTCTGAACAGCCTGGTGTTCACTGCTGATGATTTGATGTAATTAACCACCTTCACTAATCCTTTGAAAATGGCGTTCAGGTAATCCGGCAGTGTTTTTGACGCTAATGCCTCTCTGTGAATGAAGCAGTGAATACCAGTTACCAATGGAGCACGCTGCTTCACCAACGCTTGGAAGCCTGATCTTGAGCCTAGCATTGCAGGTGCACCATCAGTGGTAACACCCACCAAATTTTTCCAATCCAGACCATTTGCTTCGAAGAAATTGTCAACAACTTCTAACACATCCTGAGCCCTTGTGGTGGTGTCAAGAGTCTTACAAAAGAGAAATTCTTCTTTGACGTCCCCATCAACCATGTATCGTGCAAACACCATTAGCCGAGAGGACAATGAGACATCAGTTGATTCATCCAACTGTATGGCAAACAATGGAGATTTCTTTATTTCATCCACAGCTTGTTCACTGATGTTTTGTGAGATATCATCTATCCGTCTCGATACAGTGTTATTAGATACAGATATATCATTTAGCTTCTGTGCGCGTCCTCACCGACAACAAGTCTCACCATTTCTCTTGCACAAGGTAGCACAAGTTGCTCTACAATTGTATGAGGCTTCTTGGCCTGTGCAACTTTGTATGCTACAATGTAGGAAGCTCGCACTGCATTGGAGGTCTTTTCATAGAATGTACCTGATGAGTCAAGGCGCTGCCGCTTGAGAGCTGATAACTGCCGCTCAAAATAATCTTTATCCTTTTGCAACAAACTGGGGTGGCACTTTTCGAGATGGAGCTTAAGCTTATCTGGCTTCAGTGACTCATTCCCCAAGACTTTGAAGCAAATAACACACTGTGGTAATTCCATGCCATCTTTTTCTTGACAAGTGAAGCCGAATTTAATGTAGTCCTCTGAATACTTGCGCCTGACAGTCCTCCCCGCCATTGCTATTTATTCAGATCTGTGGGCAGTGCAAGGAAATATAAGTTACACGTTGAGTTTGGCAATACTAACGATAAAACGTAAGATGAAGTCAGTAATGCAACACCATGTGCCGTAAACAGCATAACACAGCACGCAGCATAACAATTGACCAGAAATATTTCACTCTGTTCACACTTCCTCCCTGCTTCATAAAAAAAAAAACTACATTTTGCAGAAAAAAACGAAATCAAATTACACCAGACCTGTTAAACAGCGCAGGACGAATGATACAACTAATTATCTCAGCTGTTCGGTTGCTACTGGTGTCTGGCTGGCCAGAGCGCGGTAGCTGACAGGAATCAACAGGATGGCCTGTCACCTCCGCAATGAACTCACACCATGTCACTCAAACGCCACAATGAACAACACATCGAATATAAATGAATTAACAATAATTCTAACACAAAGGCTGCCAATAATTTCTTAAATAGGAATAATATTATAAAATGAATGGCCATTTTTTTATTTTGATTAAATTGTTCGCACTGAGTTTTCAGTAAATTCAAAATTATATAGTCATTTTCAGTTTGTTACCAAATACAGTGGACATCCTGTGGACCACCCAAAAAGTCACCATGGACCACCAGTTGGGAACCACTGGCTTAATGGCTGTGTTTGTGATAACAATTCTTGTTCCCGGACTTTATTATCAATGGGACTCATTCACAAAGTCTCTTCAGCACAACTACTGTCACATTTTTCCCTTTTATCCTTGCTACGTTTAAACAGTAATTTATCCTAGGAGAGATTTTATAAACATGAGGGGTTGGACATAACCTTCATTAACTTCTACTTACGGTATATGCAAGTTTTCCTGAAGTTGGAGAAAAAAAGTTTTTTCGTAGCCTGATATGTGTAAGAATACACTATGGAGGGGAAGGAGCTAAGATGTATGGGTAATTGCTTGTGTATGCTCTTCTCTTCATTCATACTGTTACGAAGCACTCCTTAATCAAATCGAAATGAGTATTAAAGTTAAAAAAAATTATTTCTGACTAATTCACTGTTGTGAAGAACATCTCACTGTAGAAACTGTTTAAGGTCCTCAGTTGTCCCAGTGTCTGTCAGACTATCCACCCGGCCACTTGATAACCCTCTTTTCTCTAACTTCCTACACCTTAAACCTGTTCCCCGTGCTTGCTTGCTTACTCGTCATGCAGCGTTGTTGTTCCAGCATTGTCAAAAGTTCGCCGACGCTTCATTTTTGGTTGTGGTGATGGAAGGTGTTATGTGATTTTTTTAAATGAAAATATAAAGCGCGCAGCCAATGATTACAAGAACGACGCAGACTCTGACGTTCAAGAATGGATGAGCATATGGAAAGCAAAACAGTGCTGGTAAGAGACTATCGGCGGACTTTTGGTTGTGATAATATCTGCCTAAAGTAAACACTGAGACACAATATTGTAGGAATAAGAGATTTCTTAGCGCCTTTACCTAGCGTGTATTCAATATGGACGGTGGGTATTAGCCGATGTGGTGATATGCGGACGTATGTGGTACGGAGTTAGGAAAAGGGTAGTCAAGTATTAAAGAAAATAAAGGCAAACTGTATCGATGGGAAAGGTGTTGCAAAATCTTCCACGTCCAAGGGAATGGAACCCACTAAAAACAGGTTTTGTGTAGCCAACGAGACTCACAGATAGCTACTCATCACGAACTCAAGTATCCGCCCTTCAAATATTTACCTAAACTCGATATATAGATCATGTTGATGTTTTGGCTCATCCTTCGTACTCTTTGTTACGCATTGTCTTTTCACATGTATATCAATACAGATAGATGTGTGGATAGATAATATTTTATAGGTAGAAAGATCGATAACTTATCTACCTATTTATCCATCATTATATTCAAACCCAGGCCATGATGACCTCTACACATCTTTTATGCTTACTTCCATTGTCGTTCTACCTTCCGTCTAAATATACGAGCATTCATCTTCCAACGTTTCTCTGTACCTACCTACCTGTTCTATATATCTCCACACACACACACACACACACACATATATATATATATATATATATATATATATATATATATATATATATATATATATATATATATATATATATATATATATATATATATATATATATACATATATATACATATATATATAGGGTGAAGCCTCTGTGGTACAGTGGTAGAGTGTGCGTTTTGCACACGGGTGGACCAGGGTTCGCGCCCTGCCAGGATAAACTTTGAGAGTGTTCACCCGGCCATGTACTGCACTGGCGGACACAAGGGGTACTGTGGTTGAACCAGTGTCGCTTACTGTAAGGTATGCTTGCACCCAGTCGGCTTGTGCAGGATGATTACACTTGGTTCACAGACTATACACACATCCAAGGCCACTCCAACACTACAGTTACACTTACAAGCACTTCTCACCCTACATACAATCTCTACCAGACAGCCTAAGTCACTTGGTAGAGATACATTGGCTGTATCGTCCCGACTGTCCTGCAGTGGATACTCAAACGGCTGATGATGATGATGATTAAAATGCGTGAACTGCAGCAGTGTGCCCCCAGAAACTCCCCAACACCCCCAACAGGACCCCACAGAGGAGCCGCAGCTAAACCGTGAGGCTCAGTGCGACAACGGCACAAGTCAGCCCGGGCCGTGTGCCCCTATGACATGCAGCCGCCTCACCGTTGCCTTAGCAGGAATCCGACACTACCTTCGGGGAGAGGTACCGCCGGATCAGATCGGGGTGGAGCTGCCTATCCAGCTCCAAACAGCGCCCCTCAGGAATTGGCCTGTAGCCACTATCGCCTTCAACAGGAGTGTGCCTGTTGCCTCTCTGAAGGTGTCTTCCTCTTTGGGATAACTGGTAGCCGCCTGCCCCTCGTAAGGGAATCGGTAAACAACCGACCTGAGGGTAATCAGGAGACGGCCTGTAGTCGCTCCTGCCTTCGTCAGAAGGTGTCCTTCCAGGGACGTCTGGTAGCCGCCCTACACCCCCTCCTGCAAGAGTCGACCTGTAGCCGCTCCCGCCTTCGTCAGACGGCCGGTAGCCACTCCGAAGGTGTTGCCCCCGAGTTGGCCTGTAGCCGCTCCTCCCTCCGGCAGAAGGAGACGGCCTGTAGTCACTCCCACCTTCGCCAGACAGCCGATAGCCACTCTGAAGGTGTTGCCCCGAGTTGGCCTGTAGCCGCTATTCCCTCCGGCAGAAGGAGACGGCCTGTAGTCACTCCTGCCTTTGTCAGACAGCCAGTAGCCACTCCGAAGGTGCTGCCCTCAAGTCGGCCTGTAGCTGCTCCCCACCCCTCCTGCAGGAGTCAGCCTGTAGCCGCTCCCGCCTTCATCAGACGGCCAGTAGATGCTCCGAAGGTGTCCAGAGGTGCACTGATTCCCCCTCCCAGGCCACGGCCAGTAGCCGGACCTTGGCGCCTCATAGCCACGCCCTTGGGAAGCCACGGCCAGTAGCCGGGCCCCACAGCCGGAGACAGGCGAGAACAGTCCCGCCGCCCCAGCATGAGACGAGGATCCAGACTCCTGATGCAGAGGATGCAGCAGAATTTCAGAGAGGCCCTAATGGCTTCCCTGGCCTCTGCTCCCTACGCCTGGCCCTGGAGAAGATCCACCTGATGGACCCTGATTCGGGTCGGTGCCGCAGTCCCTCCCTGACGGCGCCAGTTGGTTCTGGGGACCGCAGCCCTAGGGCGCTCCAGGCCCTCCCCAGGACGTCCTGGGCAAGACCTCCTTACGCCCTGATGGTGGAAGACCTCCACCTCCGGCCGAAACCTGAGCCAGAGATTTCTGGACCTGTTTGGCCCCAGTCCTGAGGGCCACACCCCTGTACCCAGCCCAGAGAATACGGGCCCCTCCACCACCTACCGCCCTCGATGAAAGAAGACGCCCCTGCAAGTCGTCCCATGCCCTCTCTGCACTCCCTCCCTTGGCGGTGCCCCAGTCCCTGCAGAATCGTCGCCAGCGTGTCTCCCCGCCGCCCCCCACTGTATAGTGACTCATGATAGTGTGATATTGCCCTAAGTTAGTGTAACAGTGATGAAGTGACATATTGCACACTGAATATCAGGTCGAGTGTTCACAAGAAGTTAAAAGGAGAATGAAATACACCACGGGGAGGAATAGTAATAACAAGTGCAGAGTCTAAATGTTGGTGAACCAGACTTGTGGTGCGATGCCCTTATATTAAATCAGTAAGACACGCAAGCCGAGAGATTCATGTTAGTAAAATATCCAATTGCCCCTTGCTACCAGAAAATAATGAAGAGAAAGTGTTAGTAATACCCTCCCCCTCATATTACTATGAACATAACGAGACCCTTAGTATTGACTCTCCTCTCAGCATTCCCCCAGTACGTGAAAACATAGAATCGTGTTATAATAACTTACCAAAACCCCCTTGCTACCAGAACATAACAAGTCAAACTCTCTAACATTAGCTACCACTTTATATTACTATAACTATAATCAGACCTTCAGCGCGTTGCCCCTCTCCCCTCCCCTTTGTGAGACTCACTCCCAACTCGCCCACGTGCACCGAGACCCTGTGTTCTGAGTAAACCTGTACACTAAATCTAGAGTGTTATCCTCAGTGCCTGTTGAACTATAGTCTCACCAATCTGAAACCAAGGTTTGGGTGGAGTCCAGCCGGGGATTTCCCGGCGTACAGCGTTGCCTTGTTTCCTATACTCTGATTGGCTAGTGGCTGACCTGACACCGTTAGAGTTCGTCCGCTCACATCTCGCCACCTGGCCTGACATGACTTCACCCACTTCTGTGTGTGTGTGTGTTTGTGTATGTGTGTGTGTGTAAAGACAAACTAATATAAGTTATAAATATAACCAAAATAATGAATTTAAAAATCGCATTCTCTCTCTCTCATATAATTTATGATTTTTTACCTGGTTATAGACTTTAAATTACACTCTACATATTAAAACTTAGACTTTCTTTCCACACCACTCAAGAGGTAAAAGTCACGGCGCATTTTTTTTTTTTTTAAGAGGTTTCCCCGATAGGCCTATTCCTCTTCTTTTACAGCACGTAAGAAATTAGCATGAATCCTCCTCATCACTGTGTCTGCATCAACACAGAAAGTGAACAGTGGAAGCACGTGACAGAAGCTTAAATCTCCCTCGATTGGGTCAATTCCCAGTATGGGCCTGGATGTTGCCGCTCGTGAGTGTTTTAACTTATTTATTTCTATTAAGAAAATAGCGTATGTTCTACTGATTCCTTCAAATTATATTATAAACGTAATTGTTACATTACTTACCCAACTTAGAACTACCGTGAAAGTCGGTAAAAGTAACTACATTTTTTTCAGCAACACTGTAAAATATGTATGCCACGTTTCTTTATTGATGTACAAGAGCCATATGCATTACAAGTTTACCTTCCTTTGATATGCTAGAATCCTTACGTTTATATTGTATTAGTATGTGTGTACCTATCTGTGATGCCTATTACATATATAACAGAATCTGCTCATCGCTCGTTTAGGAAGTATGGCATGGCTGCACCCAGCGCCAGACCCCACCCAAACCTTGGTTTTAGATTGGTGAGACTATAGTATCCTGCGAGATACTGACTATCTAATTAAGGATTATAAATCACCAAATACTGTGTTGTATTATCTGCTGTTTGTCTTGTGTCTGACCGAAGGAATACACGTGTAAAGGTTATTGCCTGGAGTTTTTGTGTCTTACCTCTCTCTTATTTGCACTAAGCCCCGGTCTTGAAAGAGGACCCTGCTACCCGTTAGATGTTCTAGAACAGAGTAGTCGGGCCTTTTTCACCTAGCATTACAATGATATATATATATATATATATAGATATATATATATATATATATATATATATATATATATATATATATATATATATATATATATATATATATATATATATATGGAGACTCTGTGGTAGACTGTGCATTTCGCATGCTGGTGAGAGCGGGTTCGCCTCCCGCCAGAGTTGTAAAAACTTTGAGAAGCATTCGCCAAGCCACTTGCTACTTTGGCGGACACAAGGGGTGTTGTGGTTGAACCAGTGTCACATATTAGTATGCTTGCACCCAGTCGGCTTAAAGCGGGCTGATTACACTTGGTTGACAGACTACACACACATCCAAAGCCACTACAACACTACAGTCACACTCACAAGCACTTCTCACCCTACATACAGTCTCTACCAGACAGCCTAAGCCACTGGGTAGAGATACATTGGCTGTATCGTCCCTGCTTCGGTAGGGATAGGCCGGTCCTTCAGTGGACCTCAACGGCTGATGATGATGATGGTATATATATATATATATATATATATATCTATATATATATATATATATATATATATATATATATATATATATATATTGTGTGTGTGTTTCACAGGGAATTTGTGGAATATGTATAACCAGCGATTTCGTGAAATCCCTAGGTAATTTGTGAAATAAGTTTAAATTAGCATGGGTTAAGTAAGGTTAGATTAATTTAGGCTGCAGTTAGGGTAGCCTGGAATAATTTCGGTTAAATTTAGGTTAGGTTAGGTTAGGTTAGGTTAGTTTAAGTGAATGCAAAATTATTTTTAAGCAGGAATAAAGATCAAGAATTTGGAAGGATTTTGAGTGTATAGTGGAAGGAATGTAAGAAAATGTTCTGGAAAGAGGTAAAGAGGGTTAGACAGGGTGTTAAAGAACTTAGTCGGAGAGTGAAAGTTATAAATGGTAGATTACTAATGGAGGAGAGATAAGATGGAAATTGTGGAAGCAATGAAGAAAGTCAAAATGGGGAAAGCCCCAGGAATTGACGGAGTGTGTGATGAAATGCTGAAGCATGGACGAGAAAGAGTAGTAGAATGGATGTGGAAGATGTGCAGATTGGCCTGGGATGAAGTTAATGTCCCGGAGGATTGGAAGCCAGGTTTAATTATTCCCCTGTACAATGTTAGAGAGGAAAAATAAGTGTGGGATAATCATAAGGGCATTTGTCTTAGTGTATTAGGAAAAGTACATGGTAGGATACTTACTGACAGAGTTAGGGGAATAACAGGAATTAACTGGAGATGTACAGGGAGGATTCAGAAAGTGAAGAGGTTGTGCAGATCAGATATTTATTCTTAGGTCTTTAGTGGAAAAGATTCCAGAAAAGGGAAAGAAATTGTATGTGGCCTTAATGGATTTGGAGAAAGCATACGACAGGGTGGATAGACAAGGCATGTGGAAAGTATTAAGAATATAAGGAGTAAATTGGAAGTTGTTGAATGCCGCTAAGTGTATGTATGAGAGTGCTAAGGCTGCAGTGCATGTGGATAATGAACTGAGTGACTTTTTCTGTTTGAAGATCGGATTAAAACAGGGATGTGTCATGTCTCCATGGTTGTTCAATCTGTATATGATATGAGATTATAAAAGAGATACAAGGTAGGGCAGTGGATGTTGGAGTGGCCCCAATGAGAGAGGGCAGTATGTGAAAATCCCTGTACTGTTGTTTGCAGATGAAACTGTGTTGTTAAATGAAGACGAAGTGGAGCTGCAAGGCTTGGTCAATCAGTTTGGGAGAGTGCGTAGCAAACGGACTCTAAAGATGAATGTAGGGAAGGGTAAAGTTATGCTCTTCGAGAGAAATGAAGTCAGTGAATGTACTGTACAGTGAGGTAGATGAGGAGGAAGTGGAAAAAGTGTGTGCGTTTAAGTACTTGGGTAGTATGATGAGTAAGGATGGAAGCTGAGAGGTGAAGTGCTTGAAAGGGTACAACAAGGAAGAAATGTTGCTGGTTTTTTCAATGCAGTGATAAGAAACAGTGAAGTGAGCAGGGAAATGAAAAAGTTACTACATGACAGTATTGTGATACCAACTCTAACGTATGAAAGTGAAGCTTGACCCATGTTGGAGGGACGCAAGTCAAGAGTGAGAGCAGTGGAAAGTTAGTTAACTGAGGGGAGCATGTGGAGTCGCATGGAGAGACAGATTGACAAATGAGGAAGTGAAGGAGCATTGTGGTGTGGATGTAGATGTGACAGGAAGTGTTAGGCGAAACACATTGAGGTGGTTTGGCCATGTAGAGCGGATGGAAAGCGAGACTCTGACGAGGAGAATGTACATGATTGGGTGGAGGGTGGAAGATTGAGGGGGAGGCCAAGGATGAGATGGAGGAATGGAATGGAGAGGTATAATTATGAGAGATAGGGGTGTGAGCTGGGAGCAGGGCAGTGAAATGGCTGGGAACAGGGCGAAATGGAGGCGATTTTTTTATGGCCATCCCTTATGGGATTAAGGCATCTGGCAATACATACGTACATACATACATACATATATATATATATATATATATATATATATATATATATATATATATATATATATATATATATATATATATATATATTACCATCCATCCGTCCGTCATCCAGCCCTACACTGCCCCATGAGGAGCGCAGGAGCCCGGGACTAGGCAGTTGGTCCCGACATTTAAGATGAGAGTGACCAGCCTCACTCATCCCTGAGTGGCAATACATGAGCAATCAACCCCAACCACCCCTTGGATATAAATATTCACTGGCTGAATCCGACTGGAGCTCAATATTTACCCACTAAACCACCAGGCGCCAAAATTTGGTTATATGGTTACCACCCAGCGTAGTAAATGGTTTCCTTGTGTACAGGAAATCATTTGGCTTGTCACTCAGTGTAGAGTCATTCACAGGCAGAAAGAAGAGGAAAGAATGAAGGAAAGAAAGTCGGAAGAGGAGTATAAAGTCACCCGTAGGCAGAAGGACAAGGAAAGAATGAAGGAAAGACAGAAGAGGATGGAAAGAAAGAAAGATGGAGGAGAGGAAAGGGCAGACACCCGACAGCAATACTACATCGAGTGAGTGGATGGTAGGCGCCCCCACCTACCACACACACACACACACACACACACACACACACACACACACACACACACACACACACACACACACACACACACACACACACACACACACACACACACACACACACACACACACACATATATGTAGAGAGAGAGAGAGAGAGAGAGAGACTCTGTGCTACAGCGGTAAAGTGTGCGTTTTCGGACACTGAAGAACTAGGGTTCACGCCCCGCCAGCTTAATATACGTTGGGAGCGTTCTTCTGGCCACGTACTGCATTGGCGGACACAAGGGGTGCTGTGGTTGAACCATGTAGCATACTATAAAGTATGCTTGCACCCAGTCGGCTGGCGCGGGCCGATCACACTTGGTTCACAGACCACACACATCCAAAGCCACTCCAACACTACAATTACACTTACAAGCACTTCTCACCCTACATATAATCTCTGCCAGACAGCCTAAGCCACTTGGTAGATATAATTGTCTGTATCGTCCCCATTTCGGTCGGGATAGGCCGGTCCTTGCATGTATGCAAGTATGCATGTTTGCATGCTGAAAGTTAAATCTTATAGTCCATAACTTCATCTCTATCACTTCCCCCCCTACCACACATGTCCTGCTGTCACTCCACCACTCCTCTCTGCTCCTCCAGCCAACAACCATACCCTCTCCATCTCTTACCTCTCATCCCCACCCCCCAACAAGCTCACCCTCTCTTCTCTTCCCAACCATGCCATACCCTCCGTCTTTCCTATTACTCAAACATAACCTTTCTCTCCCTCTTCTTTTACCCCTCTATAATCCTTTCCCACCTCGTCTCATCCCACCATATCCCTTCCTTCCCGTTCTCCCTACCCTACCATACTCCCTCCCTCCTTTTCCCCTCACCCCAACGTACTCCCTCCATCACCCTCCTCTCACCCCAACATATCCCTTCCTTCACCCTCCTCTCACCCCCAACATATCCCTTCCCTCACCCTTCTCTCGTCCCAACATACATCCCTGTCTCCCTCGCCACCCAACACATCATACCACCTCCTTCTTCCTCCCTACCCCCTCTCCCTTCTCCTAACGCCTACCTTCCCATCCCCTCTCCCTCCCGCTAACTCTACTACTACTTAACCTACCTACTCCCTCTTGATTCTACTCTTTCTTAAACCTGACCCTCTACCACCTCTGACTCCTTAGTCCACGAGAGACACTTTCCCCTCGCTCATAAATCCAATACACCCCAGCCCAACCACCTTACTAAATTTTACTCTTTCTTCTCTCTCATTCACCCTTCTCCTTCCCTCTTTCTTCCATTCACCTCATCAGCCCCAACTCTTCTCATCTCCTCCCTTACCTCATCTAACCTCCCTTACTCCCTCTGTCTCCCCTCCCTCACCCATCAAGCCACCACACCACATACCCCGCTCCTCACTCCATGGCTTTCCATTACTTTCACCCCAACACACATACCACTCCTTATTTCCTCACCCCACCAATATCCTTCCCTTTCTCTCCCAATAACCACAACTCACCTTCCCTCTACTCCGTCACCCCTGAGTTCCCCCTCCGTCAACTTACTCTCGCTCTCGCAAACTTCCATTCGCGTCACTCATTATCTCTCATCCTGAATTCACCCCCACCATTCCTCCCCTTTCTCTCTCTCTCTCTCTCTCTCTCTCCCTTCTAACACTCTAATCCCCATCCTTTCCTTCTCTTGCCACTCAGCTCCCTTTTTCTCTACGTCTCCCCACTTCCCCAGAACCCCCGTCACTCATGAAAAAAAATCACACTTAATTCTACAGCATTTTCTCCTCTCTTCTCCCTCCCCGCTCTTCCCGGTCCCTCTGGCTCCTCTCAACCTCATCCAGTCCTCTTCCATCTGCCCATCATTCTCCATTCCTCTCCCTTTAACTGCTCTCTTTTCATTCCCTGCCTTCCTTTCTCTACTCACCTCTCCTCGCTCCCTAGGACTCGTTCGCCATCAGCCCACCAGACCACCAAACAACCACCCCACCCACGAAGCCCACAGTAATCGCCCGCGTGTAACTCCTAATGGCAAAATTGGCCCCTGATGGCGGATCTCGAGTCCACCACGATTATTCTTCTGACTAATAGCAGTTCTCTGCCCGACGATAATGGGCCATATTCTTCATGGCTAAGATGGCTTCGTTGTGGCTCTTCCTTCGCGATTTACTTTTGTCATGGATAAACAGTGTTAATATAAATATATATATATAATAGGTGAGAATGCTGATATGTAAAATGGAAAATAAACCGGTAAGGAAGAGGTGCAGCGAAACCTCCAAAACCACCTCGATTTCTTTTGTGCATCTTACCATCCTCTTGTATGCTAATAATACTGGTTTAGTCATCTGAGTGCCGTGAGCCTCTCTTAATTAAAAGACGTCGTCTTTATCTACAATTTCATCATTATTACCATCATTATCATTATCATCATCATCATCATGCTCATCATCAACCTTGACTTTTTTTTTTTTTCTATTCCCCAGGCAAAGGTGGGGTAAGGATCTTCCAGCCATCTCTAGACTTCGAACCGTTGAGTGTATATCGCGGTCTTCTCTTACCCAAGCACTCTACCACTAAACACCTCGAATAGAACGCAGTGTTCTTTATTCTCGACAAGAGGGCAATTTATGGTAGATCTTAACCTTTCTGGTGGAGTAGGTTCTGCAAAGGCATAGTATAATCCTTAATCAGCCGAAATAAAATGCTTAGCAGAACATATTATTCATCTTGTGGCACTAAGGGTAACTCAGTTCATAACACTGTCAATATTGTTTAAATCTGTACTGTACAGGAAAGCATCGAGCTGTAATGCTTAACATAAATCGCTAAGGAGGAAACTTTACGAAACCACAAAAGCCAACTAGAGGTACGGTCACAAGATTAGGTCGCATTCTCGGTGGCATAGGATACTTTTAATCACCTCTTTTTAGCGATGTATATTCCATAGTATTCATCAACATCTTCTTTTGTGGTTTAAATATGGGCATACAGGAGGATATGGAGTAGTAATCTGAAGAATAAATCGCCGCTGATGAGATGTTACGATATCTTCGAAGGCAGCTATAACTCCCAGTGAATGCACAGAAGCCTAGGAGAGCAGAACACACTATTGGTGTCAGTGCCTGGGCCAGTGCTGAAATGCTGATCAAGCGTCTTGTGTTGTTTGAGTTTGTGCCGGTATCCATCCAGATGGTAACATTCAATTGCTCACATGATGAAGTAGTAGTACAAAGACATCAGCATCACTATTAATACAACTATAGTCGGTGGACTGTCATGGCTTTGCTTTTCAAAGCTCCAGGCCCAGATGGAATTCCGCCAATTGTTTTGAAAAAGTGTTCCCCTGAACTTGTTTCTGTCCTAGCTAAATTATTCAGACTATGCATACGTACTTCTTTATTCCCAAATTCATGGAAAGAAGCCAATATCCACCCAATTCCAAAGAAAGGAAGTTCGTCTGACCCCTCCAATTACAGACCAATAGCTATCACATCTTCTCTTGGTAAGGTATTTGAAACTTTAATTAATAAGCACATTGTTAAACATCTTGAATCCAACAACTTAATTAGTGATAGACAATATGGTTTTCGCCACGAAAGATCCACCATTGACATACTCAATCTCTTAACTCATACCATTCATCAATCAATTGATCATTTTGGAGAAACTCATGCAGTAGCTCTTGATATCTCTAAACCTTTCGACAGAGTATGGCACCGTTCCCTGCTGTCCAAACTCCCTTGCTATGGACTATCGTCTTTTGTTCCTTTGATTTCTTCATATCTTAGTGACAGGAAAATAACAGTAAAAGTAGATGATGTATATTCCAATTTCCACTCAATTAACACCGGCGTGCCGCAGGGATCAGTTCTGGCACCAACCTTATTTCTGGTTCATATTAATGATCTCTTATCTGTCACCCACAATCCCATTCACTCATATGCAGATGACTCAACACTACATAGTTCATTCACACTCAGACATCCATTTACAAAGTCTAATATCTCCACCTCTCAACTCAGTACAGCCATTTCCATAAATCAAGATCTATCTACAATCCGTGAATGGGGACAAAACAACCTTGTCTCTTTTAATGCTAATAAAAACTAAATATATACAGTTTACTAATAGACAAATATTGCCAGATTCGTACATTACCTTCAGTGCTACTAATATTCCCATCTCCAAAAGTATTGAAATTCTTGGCGTCTCACTTAACAATGCCCTCAGCTGGACCTCTCATGTCAGATCACTTGCCTCAAAGAAACTTGGATTATTGTACAGAGTCCGTAACTTCATCGCCGATGAGCAGTTAGCTATAATTTATAAGAGTCATGTGCGCTCTCAGCTTGAATATTGCTCACCCTTGTGGAATGGTTGTGGATAGGTTGCATTAAGACAACTAGAAAAAATTCAGATCAAAGCTGTTAGAATCATTAACAACTCTGTCATTACATATAAACTACCTCCCCTGCAAGTAAGAAGGAATGATGCCTCCCTTGCATTATTTTACAGATAATTTTTTGGCAAATGCTCAGACGAAGTTATGTCCATGGTGCCACCCCTCCATGGCTTCCCTCGTGCTACACGGGAATCTGGTAGCGCTCATGACTGGAATGTCACTCAGCCATATTGCAGAACTTCTGCCTATCAGAATTCTTTCATTCCCCGAACTTCATCTCTTTGGAACCCGCTTCCCCAGAGTTGTTTCCCTCCAAATTTCAACCCACAACTGTTGAAGTCTAACTGTTACATATATTTTATTAACAGAGGACACCAGCAATCTGGTGTATGGATTATTTTTTTTTTTATTCATTTGTTTTTCCTTCCTCCGTTCTGTTATTTATAAAAAAAATAAATAAATAAAAATAAAGTCAGTATGGAAGATTATTCTGGTGTCTGCCTCCTCATGCTCACTTTTCAAGGCGTTCACTTCTTGTATTTTTGTAGCTCCATCTTGGGTTCTGTACAAGTAACAACTGTTGTCAGAGGCGAAACAGACAATATGATTCTTGTGCTTGAACCTGGAGTTTGCACTACTAAATCATAATGGACAATGGATATCTGTAATCACATTCTTGTGCCACTCTCTGTGCTACAGAAACTGTTTCTTGCACAACATCTAGTCTAGTTGGTGGTAAATCTATATTTTCAATATATTCACCCACAGTTTATGATTTAAGTGTCATATTTCCTTTATACATAAACTGAAACATACGGTTTTCTCTTTTTATGATGATTTATTCCTCATATAAACCCAGTTCATGAAGTTTCTCCTTATTTTACGATTGTTCAGTACTGCTGAGTTACCGTATTGAGGGTAATGAAGCAGATGTGGTATCATCTCACCATGTCATGTGCGAAGCTTACAGCACCCCCCCTACCTCTCTCACCCTCTCTCTGACTCCAGGTGGAGGAGCCATCCTCTTACCCCAGGTGGGCTTGGGGAACACCCTCCCTTCCTTCCCACCCTCCTTTACACGTCAGTTCGCCTCAAAACTGTGGATAGTCATGTACAAGGTGGTCAGTAATGAGCTTTCCACCAGACACTCTTCTGGTAATATCCAGTCTGTTGTGGGGACTGCTCAGTCTGCTGGTGTGGGGGTGGCAGTGGCGCCTAGGCAATGTAGAAATGATGCAGGAGAGACATTGATAACACTGACTGAGCCGTCCCTACAACTCACAAGAAATCATCCAGCAGAATGGAAGAGGAGTGTTATAAATGAACCACACTGGATTAATTTTGGTAAATGCCAACGGCCATGCCACGTTGAGTACATCGCTTCCCGTCCGATCAGCGAAGTTAAGCAACGTTGGGTCTGGTTAGTACTTGGATGGGTGACCGCCTGGGAACACCAGATGCTGTTGGCATAACGTTCTCCCCACGTGTCAAGTGGGGTTGGTGGAGGATTAGTGCCCCTCCCTGTAAAACAATTAACTCTAAGCCCTTGGCCACCCCGTTTGGGATACATGGCGTCTGGCAATGAATGAATGAGGCAGAACAACGCAAATTGTACCAATAATTCGGGTTGAAATGTCAACCTTGCGAAATGGAGCTTACATACAACAAACATCTTTCCTTAACGAAAGTATATCGAGGTTACTCCACTTCACTCTCATGGGCTGTTTTGAAGTAAATAATTACAGTGGTGCCACATCTCTTCAAGCCCTCGTGCCCCTGTAACACGCGGGAGTGCTGGCAACCGTACATTTTCGTACATGGGAGAATGAGGGTTCGCATCCCACCAGGGTCATAAAGTTTGGGAGCATTCTCCCTGCCACTTACTGCTTTGGCAGAAATAAGGGGTGTTGTGGTTGAACCAGTGTCGTGTACTATAAAGTATGCTTGCACGCAGTCAACTTGCGCAGGCCAATTACACTTCGTTCACACATTACACACACATCCAAAGCCAATCCAACACTACAATAACACTTACAAGCACTGCACACCCTACATACCAAATCTACCAGACAGCCTAAGCCACTTGGTAGAGATGCATAGGCTGTATCATCCCCACTTCAGTCGGGATAGGCTGGTCCTGCAGTGGACACTCGAACGGCAGATGATGATGATTATATATATATATATATATATATATATATATATATATATATATATTATGATCTTGCATCTATCGAGTAATAGGTACCAAAAAACACTCGTTAGATGCTGTTAGATGCAAATATATAAACATATGGGGAAAACTATAATAGGTAAAAAAAATTTGCACCGAACCCATATTTTAACATTATTTTCACTCATTACAGTATGTAAGTTATTGGTATTATGTCATATAATCATACATAGTGATATAAAATATAAGATAAGGAAAAAATAATGTGGATAACTCACCTTTGAATGATGAATGAGGTGCATGGGTAAGACGAAAGGTGGTATCCAAGGCGGAAAGGGAGGCTACTGGCCCGCTCCTCCTCCCCCCTCCTCACCTATACCACCACAACCCTCTTTCCTCCTCTCGCTTTTCACTGCCATATGTACGTATTGTCGTGTTGCATAGCAGCAACAGGCGGCTATACAACACGACAATACTTGCGTATGTCGAGGACTGAAGCAAGACCCATTGGGTCTTGGACTGATGGAAAACTGGGGATAGGCGGTATGAGGGGAGGGTGGATGCCAATAATGTCTCGCACTCGGCCAAGGTAGCGGCAGATTTGAACCGCGCACCCAGGAATTTTTTCGTTATATTCGAAACTTTCTCGTTAGCTACGAATATGAGTAGAGCTCCAATAGTGTCGTTAGATGCGAATTCGTTAGATGTTAACTCGTTAGATGTGTGATCACACTGTGTCTGTGTACACACACCCACACTCACACCCACACCCACCCACCCACACACACACACACACACACACGAGTATATATATATATATTGTTACATAGCCTATGATTTCATCATCCTTTGTGTAATTTTAACGCACAGTTGCTGCATGTTTGATCACGAGCGTGTTCTGCCTCAGTCCCCCCTTTCTACCGTTATAGTAGAGTAAGTCGTTCTCTCTGTTATTCAGAGTGGGATTTTCAGCTCTTTGTCCCCATGGCTTCATTTGCGCGTCCTTCTTACAAGTTGTATCAAGCTCTCCTGGCCCCTATATAATGAGCTCAGTCTCTGCATCATTGCCACTTAGATCTGCTCCTCATTTTGTTCACATCTCTGTCCTCCCCTGTACAGTTATTATTATTGTGAGTGCTCAAGAAATCTCCAAACATCTAGCAGCTGTGTGTAATTTGAGTATAAGTGTTATTGCATTTTTTCTTGTACTGTGTAGCATAAGGTTAATTCTTAGGCCTAGTGAGGTTTTTGATTGATGTTGGGTTTTATGTCAGTCATTTTTGATAATAGTTTGTATCTGTAATAATTTATCTTGCATTAACTGAGCATTACCAGGTGTATTTTCATTTTATCAGGGCTGACTTAGATAAATTTACTCTTGCTAATTTCGTGTTAATAGAGGCTATTGCAGTTAACCATATATTTAACCTGTTTATTTGCCATTACATTATCCTTATGAGTTCTGAATGTTTTGTTGTTAGTTTGAGCATTAAACTTTAATTTGTAATTTTACCTAACTCTTTTGTTTTGAACCTGGAACTTTACGGGACAGTAGTGATTTTTAGCATTCTCACTTAAAGTGTAGCCTACATTATCTTTCTCTGTTCCGTAACATAAATTTGGCGACCTCTTATCAGGATATTCAGGATATTATCATAAGGATATTGCTTGATATTTTGTGACTGTTACTTATTAATTATGTCTACTATTACTACACTTGATGAAGCTAAAGATTTTTTGTCAAATGTGCAAACAGTGTGTGATGTAGAAAACAGAACAAAGAATGAACTTAAGCTTGTTGCTCAACAATTGGGAATTATTCGCTCTCATCATTCTAAAGATCAAATTGTTGACATGATTAATGAAAGCTTGTTTAATGTAACTCCTCCAAATGAGCAAACGCAGATTGAATTAGCTAAGTTACAGCTAGCCCTGCAGGAGGCCCGTGCTAAGGAGGCTGAGTTTCACGCACAAGTTGAACTTGCTAGGATTCAGGCAGACCATGAGTATCGCATGAAACAATGTGGAACTGGATCATCTAGCTCTGATGATTTTGATGTGGCTAAAAATGTTAAACTTGTCCCTCCTTTTAATGAATCTGATTTAACAAAGTATTTTCATTTGTTTGAGAGGGTAGCTACAGGTTTTAATTGGCCTAAAAAGTATTGGCCAGTACTCCTTCAAACTGTTCTCACCGGTAAAGCTCAAGTAACTTATGCATCTTTGCCTCAGGATCAGTCTGATAATTATGATGTAGTTAAGAGCTTGATTCTTAAGGCCTATGAGCTTGTTCCTGAAGCCTATAGAGTAAAATTTAGGACAACTTACAAGCAAGATAAGCAATCCCATGTTGAGTATGCAAAAATCAAAGAAGATCTGTTAGAGCAGTGGTTAAATTCTAAGAATGTGGATTCTGATTTTGACAAATTTAAGCAGATGATTTTGCTGGAGGACTTCAAAAGGTGTATTTATAAAGATGTAAGCCTATATCTTGATGAGAAAAGGATAGATAATTTGTCTGATGCTGCAGTTTTAGCTGATGAATATGTTCTCACTCACAAAAGATATTCTAGAGAAAAAGGGAAAGCTGAGAGTAAGTACGTTGCCTCTACTCAGAGAACAGGTAACAGGAAAGAGAATAAAGATGATGTTTCTCAGGAAGTAAATACCAGCTTCACCTCTAGATTTCAGAAAAGTAAATGTACTTATTGTAGTAAGCTTGGTCATACTACGGAGAGATGTTTCAGGAGACAGCGTGATGTGAACAAAAAGGAGTCTTTAAATATTCAGTCAATTGGTCTAGTGTCCACTCTTGAGAGTTCCCAGAATTCTTTAACTGAGTTAACTGAACCTGCTTTGAGGGGTAACTTAAATTCTCATGATGGAGCTCCTCTTTTGAGCAGTAACGTGGGTGACACTCTCAAGAGTTCATGTGCTAATTTCCTGTCTGATGGTTTTGTCAGTCCTCTGGACAGTAATGACAGGAAATCAGTTAAAATATATCGTGACACAGGTGCTTGCCAATCCCTTATGCTGACCAGTGTTCTAGGCTCTAATGTTAATTCCTCTGATGAAACTGTAATCTTACAAGGTGTAGGGAATAATTACTTCTCTGTCCCTCTGTGCAGAGTGAATTTAGAGTCTGGGTTTGTTAATGGTTCCGTTATGGTTGGGTTGGTTGAGACACTCCCAATGTCAGGTGTAACTTTCTTACTTGGAAATGATATTGGTGGAAGTCAAGTGTGTCCAGCTCCTCAGTTGTCTAGTGGGCCAGTGGCTGTGTCCCAGGATTGTGATGTCCCTGATGTGTTCCCTGCATGTGCTGTCACTAGGGCTAAGTCTAAAGTTACTGGTGATTTAGAGGATAATGATGATGATGATGTTATCCTAGCTGACACTTTTCTTGCTAATTTGGACCACTCACCAGATGAGGCAGTATCCCGTAGTGTTGATAATTTGTCTCGTCAAGAGTTGGTTGAGTTGCAGGTTGCTGACCCTGAGTTGAAAGGTCTAGCTAACTCTGCTTACAGTGAAGAAGAGTCAGCCGGTGCTTCTACTTGTTATTATGTAAAGTCAGGAGTACTTATGAGGAAGTGGAGACTCCCAACAGCATCAGCCGACTGTGAATGGGAGGTTGTACATCAAGTTGTCATCCCTCGTGTTTGTAGGCAGGATATCATTAGAGTGGCTCATGATTCCAGTTTGGCAGGACACCTTGGAGTGAGGAAGACTGTGGCACGCATTTTGAAACACTTCTACTGGCCAGGTATCTTCAGGGATGTTTCCTGGTATTGTAAGTCTTGTCACACCTGTCAAGTTGTGGGGAAGTGTAATCAGACCGAAAAGGTTGCACCTCTAATTCCCATTCCTCCTTTTGAGGCGCCATTCACCCGTGTGTTGGTGGATATTGTGGGCCCTCTTCCTAAGACTTCTTCAGGATTTTCTTATGTGTTGACCCTGATTGATATGGCTACTCGTTATCCTGAAGCCATTTCACTTAGAAATATCTCAGCAAAGAACGTGGTTAAGGAAATGCTAGGGTTCTTCACAAAGTTTGGTCTGCCCAAGGAGGTACAGTCCGACCGGGGAAGTAATTTCATGTCAAACGTTTTCAAGCAGTCTCTGAAAGAGTTGGACATCACCCAGATCACGTCTTCAGCTTACCATCCCCAGACCCAAGGAGCGTTGGAGAGATATCATCAAACACTCAAATCGATGCTCAAGAAATACTGTTTTGAACATCAGAAAGACTGGGATAAAGGTCTTCCATTCGTTGTGTTTGCCGCAAGAGAATCTCCAAATGAATCACTGGGCTTCTCACCTTTTGAACTACTGTTTGGCCATGAAGTAAGAGGACCCCTTAAGCTACTCAAGGAATGCTGGCTGTCAGAGGAAGATGACGTCAACCTGCTGGAGTATGTGATGAAGTTCAAAGAACGGCTGTCCACTGCTTTACAGCTGGCGAGAGAGAATTTAGGAGCTGCTCAGAAGATGAAGACTTGGTATGATAAGAAGTCCAGGTTACGCCACTTTCAGCCAGGAGATCAGGTTTTGATTCTGCTACCAGTTCATGGGCAACCTCTTCAAGCCAAGTTTAGTGGTCCTTATTTCGTGGAGAAGAAACTCAGTGATGTCAACTATGTCATCGCCACACCAGATCGTAGAAAGAGCAAGCAACTATGTCACATCAACATGCTAAAGTTATATCACAGGCGGGACGAAAATAATCCAGTCTGCACTGTAGCTGTTCCACCCGAGTCTGCAAGTGAAGCTCTCCCATGCAGTATGTGCCTGAGTGATAGTTTGGGGAAGAATCCTGATATCATGAATGATCTCCAGACTAAGCTTTCTCATCTACCTCCCAAGGAAAGGCAGGAGTTTTCGGCATTACTGCAGGAGTACCCGCAAGTGTTCCGTGCCACTCCAGGAAGAACCACTGTGTTGGTGCATGATGTCGATGTTGGAGAAGCAAAGCCAATTAAATTGCCTCCTTACCGTGTGAACCCAGTGAAAGTTCCTCTCATCGAGAAGGAGCTTGGCTACCAGTTGGACCACAAGATGATTGAGCCCTGTCAGAGCGAGTGAAGTTCTCCTGTCACTCTGGTCCCTGAGCCAGGTGGGTCACAGCGGCTTTGCATTGACTACAGACGTGTTAATCAGATAACCAAAACAGACACTTACCCTCTCCCTCGTCTGGAAGATTGCATAGACAAGATCGGAAAGGCTAGGTACATAAGTAAGTTTGATTTGTTAAAGGGATACTGGCAAGTACCTATGACTGAACGTGCTAGGGAGATCTCATGTTTTGTAACATTAGGAAAGACCTTTGCATGGTCTGTAATGCCATATACAGATTGTTTTAGAGTAATAAGAAATTTCCTTTGTAAATTTCTTTTTCTTTGTGGGGAGGTGTTACATAGCCTATGATTTCATCATCCTTTGTGTAATTTTAACGCACAGTTGCTGCATGTTTGATCACGAGCGTGTTCTGCCTCAGTCCCCCCCTTCTACCGTTATAGTAGAGTAAGTCGTTCTCTCTGTTATTCAGAGTGGGATTTTCAGCTCTTTGTCCCCATGGCTTCATTTGCGCGTCCTTCTTACAAGTTGTATCAAGCTCTCCTGGCCCCTTTATAATGAGCTCAGTCTCTGCATCATTGCCACTTAGATCTGCTCCTCATTTTGTTCACATCTCTGTCCTCCCCTGTACAGTTATTATTATTGTGAGTGCTCAAGAAATCTCCAAACATCTAGCAGCTGTGTGTAATTTGAGTATAAGTGTTATTGCATTTTTTCTTGTACTGTGTAGCATAAGGTTAATTCTTAGGCCTAGTGAGGTTTTTGATTGATGTTGGGTTTTATGTCAGTCATTTTTGATAATAGTTTGTATCTGTAATAATTTATCTTGCATTAACTGAGCATTACCAGGTGTATTTTCATTTTATCAGGGCTGACTTAGATAAATTTACTCTTGCTAATTTCGTGTTAATAGAGGCTATTGCAGTTAACCATATATTTAACCTGTTTATTTGCCATTACATTATCCTTATGAGTTCTGAATGTTTTGTTGTTAGTTTGAGCATTAAACTTTAACTTGTAATTTTACCTAACTCTTTTGTTTTGAACCTGGAACTTTACGGGACAGTAGTGATTTTTAGCATTCTCACTTAAAGTGTAGCCTACATTATCTTTCTCTGTTCCGTAACAATATATATAGAGATAGATAGATAGATAGATAGATAGAGATAAAGATATAGATAGATAGACATAGATAGATAGATAGATAGATATAGATATATAGATATATGCTTATATATTTTATATATACGTATATATCTATATATCTATCTATCTAATATATATATATATATATATATATATATATATATATATATATATATATATATATATATATATATATATATATATATATATATATATATATATGTGTGTGTGTGTGTGTGTGTGTTCCACCAATCTGCTTACTTGGTGAATGGACAGACAATCATTTTCATTTTTCTCACTTCCAGTGTTAATGTTTTGTCTTTTTTTTTTTTTTCATCAAAGTAGTATTATGTCTTTCTTTTCTATATGCTGAAGTCTTTCTCTGCCTGATTTTCTGGCACGTCTTACTTTTGACCTGTCTATAACTAAATTCTTGTTTTCGGGTGAAACAAGTCCAGCACCCACCACAGCAGAAGTGGCAAATGAAGCGGCACCTCTATCACTCACACCAAATCGATCAGCTTCTCTCGCAACCAGTTCACAGTTGATTCGCCTTCGTGATATCTTAATTTTTTTCCCCAATTTTTTTTCTACACTCAGACAATATATTTCATCTGTACCATCATATTCCAAACTATCATCAGTATCATTTATTTCCTCCATCCCACTTTGACCTTTCAGACAGAATCGCAAGTTTTCAATTTGTAGTTCTCTGCATCCCTCTTTCTTTTTGCTCGTTGTAACAGGATTTTTGTTTCATTTACATCCGCTTTTCCATTGTACATCTATCTATTTCCTCTTTTACCTGAAAGGAACTCTCTTTCACTTACAGGCACCCTTCTTTTCTTTGAAAACTTACACTATTCGAAGGATTTACATTTGCAATAGGAGATATCAAATAGCATATGAGTTTTATATTTTTCGAGCTGTTTGTTGTAGCAGTCTTTCCCCTTGTTTTTCACTACGGTCTTGTACTTCGGTAGAGAGGTGGCCTGCGGTCCTACCGGACCCAGGTTCAAATCCCCGTTGGGGCAGGGAACAGTTTAAGGATTTGAATTTCATACAAAGCAGACTTTACCGATCTACCAGATGACCAGCCGACATGTGGTAAAAATACCCCCGCTAATACCAATACACCAGTCCTGTACGAGACAGCCCTAGCATGTATTCAATATGGACGGTGGGTGTCAGCGCCGAAGTGGTGACATGTACAGTAGAGGTGTATAGTAGGAGGACTACTGGTCCTCGGGAGCAGGCTGTGAAGCCTATGCCCAGGGTCAAAAACATAAAAAAAAAAAAAAAAAAAACAGAATTGTTGTCCAAAACCAGCTGTGTAACTCTTGTTAGGTGAACACAAGGAACTGAAGCTTTTTCCCAAAGACACTGAAGTTCTGATCCAAGATCCTTCGCTATTTCCTTCACTGACACTTTTGATTTTTTTCTGTTTCAGCAAAAAGTAAGTGTCTTTCCACATCCCACTTCGCTGGAAGTTGCTTGTCACCAATAGTTCTTAAAGTGCCAAAAATATCATGAGTTAAGGCAGAACGAGTAGTGTGAGCCATATTTGTGGTTCTCTGAGATATTTAGCTATTTCACCATTAATACCTGAAAATGAAAAAAATAATATGACAGCAAAGAATAGTTGATTAATAAACAACAAAAAACACGAAATACAAGGTCTGATCTATGAGACACTTACGACAGCACTGATGCGCCAAAATCAATTAATGGCGAGATATTGACGAGGCAGGCACCACCTCTATATGAACACAGATTACACCATAATTTTGCCTTCATGATACTTTTATTATGGATCAACTTTTCTTTGGTATTACAATTTAAAATTCACAAGTTGGATTTTTCGACCCAGTCTAATATACAGTATACCTATATCTATATCTATATCTATCTGTCTATATACAAGGTGCTACCCAAATGTTCCAGTAGTTTGAAAAGAGGGAGCCAACCGTTTGCAGTTTTGCCTTTTGCCGCTAGGAGGAGTCAGCAGCACCCCTTGTGCGTCAGTGTGGCCCCGGCTGTGTCTGTGAGTGGACGTGTTGTTGAGCTATGCTTACTATTGTAACGTGGTGTGTAGGTGGTTTGGCGGTTTTGCAATGGCGGACCAATGGCGCAGCAATGTCAAGTCGATGTTGATCGTTTTCTTCGATATCCAAGGGATTGTTCACAAGGAATTCGTCCCACCTGGTCAATCTGTCAGCGGAAAGATTTACTGTGAAGTTTTGCAGCGTCTGAGGAAGAACATCCGCTGCAAACGTCCAGAATACTGGAAGAACAAGGACTGAGTCCTGTGTCATGATAACGCCCCCACCCAGACATCAATTGTTGTCTGGTAGTTCCTGGTTTCTGCTAACACGGTAATCATTTCCCACCCACCCTATTCGCCTGACCTTGCCCCCCTGCGACTTTTTCTTGTTTCCCAAGATGAAATTACGGCTGAAATGTAGTCGATTTGACTCGATTAAGGAGATCCAGACAGAATCGTAGGAGGTGCTCAGGACCAGCATGCCTGAAGCCTTCCAGGGATGCATGGACTCGTGGAAAAAAACGCTGGGACCACTGTATACATGACCAAAGGGACTACTTCGAAGGCGACAGTGAGAACTAGGATGTAAGGTTACTTATTTTCCTACAATATTCATATTACTGAAAGTTTTGGGTAGCTCCTCGTGTATATATATATATATATATATATATAAATATATATATATATATATATATATATATATATATATATATATATATATATATATATATATATTACATGTATTTTATACATCTTACATTCTTTGTATTTTTATTTTTGATGAGTATGTTAGCTGTATGAGTGAGCATATAAGTATAAACAGTCTTACACAAATGAATGAAGTGTAAATGACTGTGTAAACCATTTCACTGTGCATTCATTTAATATCGGATAGTTCTCTCATTTTCGTACTTTCTTTTTCATTAGGATTATCTCTCATCTCACCACGTCCTCACCTCAGCTGATGGCCATAAAGATGATGGACGGTGTTTGAAGATGATGGTTGATGACTGATTATAGATAATTGATGACTGCTGCTGCTGATAATCATAATAATGATGATGATGATGAATTAAGAATGAATTCACCGATAATACAGTGTTTATGGTGTTTTTGAGCAATTGATAATTACATGAAAATCATAGAAAAATATGGGATTATCAACGTATCTCTAAACTGCAACTACATGGCCAAGATTAGGGGATTTTTTATGCAAGGAAGGAACTAAAGGCTAAAAGCCAGCAAATTGTTCCCTCCAAGAAATAAATCAAACCAAGAAAATAGAGAGCCCAATTCAAGATCCGGTCATTTCGAGATGCCTCGACACACTGCACATGAAAGACTGGAGGTCATAAGTTGTAGGAAAAATTGACAGAGGAAGACAGATCAAGAGCTGACCTGTTGAATACATGAAGGACTTAAAAAAGGATGAGAGTTTGCTATTAGACGGGTGCTACGAGCCTACAGTAGTCGTGGAGGGATGCATGCAAACAGTTCAGAGGAACAGAGACCACTGAAGCAGCGATAGAAAAGAGATAAAGACCCAACAGTGCGGAGATGAGATAGAGGTTAGAGAGAACCAATAGGAGAGGAGTTAATGAGACAAAAGCCTTTGACTCCACCCTGTTGAGAGGAGCTGTAAGTGAGGAACATCGCCACACATGAGAATTGTACTCTACACAGGGGCGGATATGACCCGTGTGTAAAATCAACAATTGTGCAGGGGTAAAGAAGGCAGGGAGTTGGCTTAGCACACGTAACTATTTGGCAGCAGATTTTACAAGACAGGTAATAATAATGATCTTTCCGAGACAAATCTCGAGAGAAGAAACCCCAAGTATGCTGAAAGATGATGCATGATTGAGTTGGGTATTGTTAAAAATTAGAAGGTGTTTCTGTGGTAGATTTTGACGGGTCAAATTGTAAAAAACCTGAGTTTTTGATTAATTAAAAACAACGAGAATGCTTTTTCCCCAATCAGAGATATTAACCAAGTCCGACATTAAGTGTGCCATAGCCTCATCACTTGTTTGTTGAAGTAACTGCTAAGATGGACGATATGGGAAGCGGATTGAAAGGTGAAGAGTGAAGTCATTAGCGTATGACTGATTAGGGTTGGAGGTACATCTTAGAAGGTTATTGATGAACAGGAGGAAGAGAGTTTGTGATAGGACAGAGCCCTAAGGAAGTGAGTGGAATTATAAATTACTCATCTAGCCAAAACAGCGATGTTCGTCTAGTTTATTATCACACATTGACTTGAAATAGCAGGCGCAGCCATACTTGCCAGTAGTTTGTGCTGAGAATGATGAGTGAGATAACGACTAATATGAGCCTTGCTGTGAGTAGGGTAGTGGTGGTGATGGAGGTGGTGCTAGGAGAGGTGAGACTTAGGAGTTATGGTGGCAAAGTGGTAGTGAGAAGAAGATTAAGGCTTAGATTTATGCCTGTTAACTTTACAAAATTCACTAACTCCTTCACCACAGTGATTGTACTTATTTAATAATTCCTTCACTCCGATTACGTATTTTTCACTAAATTTTTACACTATCCAGACGACCATATTCATCCTTAAGATGAACCACTAGGTGTGAAATAGGTGATGAAATCTTTATCAAACTCATCCAATTCAACAGTCTCTCATTGCTAATCATCATAATCTCGAGTTAGAAAAACTAAAGAAAAAAAATACTGTAGTCTCATAAAAGAGACTTTCTTTGTGTTCTTTTTGCACAGAATGTGATGGTATAACCTTCAACCTTTATGGCAGCAATGACCTCTGTTGCTAGGGTGCCATGATCTTTTTAGTGTAAACAATCAGTTCATCTTTGCAAGGGAGTAGACTGTAGCACCAGTCGATCAGGGCAGTGCTCGCATGTTGAATGAAATGCAGATGGAAAAGATGGAACTCCCATTTCACCAGCTCTCAGAACTAGCTTCTGACCGTCCCTCTTTGCTGAACTTTTTCAATGTTTCAGTAACACAGAGAGTATGTCAGCATATTCTTCCATACGACTTCCTCTGTTAACATCAAACTACATGCACATTACACACCATACTTCTTATTCGAAATTATAAGAAATGGCGCCTCAATACCCAGCCTCGGAGTCCGTGGTGGGGGGCGGGGGAGAACTAAAGAAGTTTCCATCATCCGCCCCTCTCCCAGTGAAGGTCAAGAGGGATGTATGAAACTACTGTATGACTCACTTCTTCATGTTCCCAACATGCATGGCCCTCTAGTTTTCTTTCTGTAGAACACCACCTCTCCTCTTCTAAACCTCACCTTCTACTCGTCACTGAGACTCAACTGTCTGAGGCAACTGATAGCAAACCCTTCTTTGTATCCTCCTACTTTTTTTTTAGTACTCACTTCAAAGCCAAAGGGGGCTGTTGTGTATATGTGCACAACAACATAGCATGCTCTTGTGGTCCTGAACTTGAATCTTCTAAATTCTCTACTCTCTGGCTTCAGCTATCCTGTCATTCTCTGACTAAATACATCCATGTTGTTTACTTATCCCCTAATTCTACTGAATGAAAAGTTCGTCGACTATCTTACTCTTAGGTGGAACACATCCTTTAAATTTCTCTCTTCTCTGAAATCTCCATTCTAGGTGATTTCAGTGTTCACCACCACGTTTGGCTCTCTTCTGCTTTCGCTGATCCATCTAGCGAGCAAGTCTACATCTTTCCTATCCCTAATGAACTAGAGAAGCTTTTTACAGCACCCTAACCATATCCCTGGCTGCCTTTGAGGGAGTTCTAACATACAAGACCATTTCCTTACAACTACTCCTTCTGCTTACAATATTAATCTTTTCTCTCCATTGGGCTCCTCCAATCACAGTCTTATCACCCGAACGTGTCCTTTTGTTCCAATTAGGCCTGCTGACCTTACCATGAAGTGGCAGCTGTGGCACTTTGGAGCTGTTGACTGGGAGGCCCTCAGGCAGTACTACTTTGATGTTCCCTGCTGTGAGTATTGCTTCCATAGCCGAGAGCTATTTGAGTGTGCCTTGCACATTATGGAGGTTATTCACTGGGAATGGAAACAGACATTCCTTTCTCTTATCCTGGAACTAATGAAAAAAATGGTTTAGTCAGGTTTGTCATAATGCTGTCTACAAAAAGGCCAACAAAAGGTACCAGGGCCATCTCACTTCTGAATCTTATCTCTCTTATGTTTCTGCCATGAATCGTGCTAAATCTGTCCTTCACTTTGCTAAGAATAATTTCATTCGTAATAAATGCTCTAAACTCTGACTCAAATTTGTCCCGCTCCTTCAGGCATCTTGCCAAAAACTTTTCTAATAACTTTACTTCATCATTATCCTTCATTTCTGCTGTGATGACTCTGTAGTTGTTTCTTCAATTGATAAAGCAAAACTCTTCACTCAGACTTCCTCCCCTAGTTCCACCTTTGATGATTTCGGTGCTGTTCCTCCATCACTTCCCCCCCTCTGACTTCCTCATGGTTGGCATTAAAACTTCTTCAACTGATGCGTTTTCTACCATCACTGGCCTTAATACTAAAAAGACCTGTGGGCCTGATGTGGTCCCTCCTGCTGTCCTCAAGAACTGTGCTTCTGTGCTTACACCCGGCCAAGGTAAACTCTATTGTCTTTGTCTTCTGACTTGTACCTTTCTTTCGTGCTAGTAGTTTGCTCTCATTTAGCCTGTCCCAAAGAATGGGTATCATTCCCAGACCTCTAATTATCGCCAAATTGCTTTAACATCCTTTATTTCTAAAGCGTTGGATCAATTATTAATTTTTAAAAAATTGAGCATCCTTCCTATCACAACTTTCTGATGAGCAGTATGGGTTCTGCCAAGGATGTTCCACTGGCAATCTTCTCACTTTCCTTTCAGACTCCCGGCCAGCCTCCTTCCGGGACTTTGGCATAAGTTTTGACATTACACTTGACATCACAAATGCTTTCAATTGAGTCAGGCATAAATTTTTATATTGCAAACTGCCCTCTTATGGTTTCTATACTTTTATCTGTGCCTTCATCTCTACCTTCCTTTTTAGTTGCTCTATGCTGCTGTTGTAGATAAGCACCGTTCTTCTCCTAGATCTATCAATAGTAGTGTTCCTCAGGGCTTTGCCCTATTACCTACACTCTTCCTTTTATTTATCATTGACGTTCTAAGCTGTACATTTAACACTACCCACTCATATGCTGATGATTCCACCCTTCATGTTTCCATCTGTTTCTCATAGCGTCTATCTCAGTAGTTACGTGAACAAAACAAGGGATGAGGCTATGACACACCTAATATTTGACTTGGCTTATATTTCTGATTGGGATAAAAGTACCCCTGATGTTTGTAATGCATTAAAAACTCAGTTCTTACCTTTTCCAACCCGTCAAAAATCTTGTGCAGGAGTATCCTCTAATTTTCAGCAACATTCAACTCAATCCTTCTTCCGCCTTGAAATACTCAGGGTTTCATTCTCTCGGAATTTTTCTTGGAATGAACATATTACCTCTTTTGTTAAATCCGCTTCCAAGAGCTTAGGTGTGCTAAGTCGACTCCATGCCTTTCTCCCTTGCACAGTTGTTGACTTTGTACACGGAACTTATTTTCCCCAATGTAGAGTACAGTTTAAATGTATGGGGTGGCTTGTCACATACAGTTCTTCTCAATAAGGTGAAATCAAAAGCTTTTCATCTCATTAACCTTCTCTTACTGGCTCCCATCAGCCTTTACTACACTGTTGCATCTATCTCTTTTCTTTCTCTTCTTCACTGGTCACTGCTCCTCTGAACAGTCTGCTTGTATCCCTCCACCAGTACAGCGGGTACAAGGCACCAGTCCATCATCAAGTGTCCTCCATGCAAAAAACGGTTCATCTCTGGATCTATCTTCCTCTGTATTTCCTGCTGCCTATGATCTCCAGTCTGATAAGCATAGTGTGTCCAGGCATCTTGAAATGAACGGATCTTGAACTTGGCTCTATGTTATCTCATTTTTATTTTTCCTTGGAGGGAAGAATTTTGGGAGCTCTTAGCCGTTGGTTATTTCTTCCTGTCGTTAATAAAAAATAATAATAATAATAAAACTGTCATCCATCCACAGCCAAGTAATATTATATGGTGGTGGATTGGTTAAATGAAAAAGGTCATTGTGAAGAAGATTAGGCAGGATTTATTTATTCCTAATACAGGCAAGATTTGTTTGTCATTCCAAATAATCTAGAATGCTACCCTGGATAGTTCCCAATTATACTGCCGAGTGAATATGAATAACGAGAAATGAACGTTATGCAACGTTCAGGCCAGAATCGAACTCATATTCTTCCGGATGAGAGCTGAGTGGGTAAAGGTGTGTATGATATTATTTAAATAACAGAACAGAGGAAGGAAGAAATGGATTTTTAAAAATAATAATAATCCATACACCAGATTACTGGCATACTCCATTCATAAAATATCTGTAACAGTTGGACTTGAACAGCTGTAGGTTGAAGTTTGGGGGGAAACAACTCTGGGGAAGCGAGTTCCAGAGAGATGCAGTTCGGGAAATAAATTAATTCTGATAGGTTCTGCAATATGGCAGTGTAACATTCCAGTCATGAGAACTACCAGATGCCCGTGTAGCACGAGGGAAGGCATGGAGAGGTGGCACGATGGACACAACTTCGTCTGAGCATTTGCCATGAAAATATCTGTAAAATAATGCAATGGAGGCAACATTCCTTTTTACCTGTAGAGGAGGTAGTTTATTTATAATATCAGGGTTATTAATAATTCCAATAGCTTTGTTATTTTGTCTAGTTGTTTTAAAGCAACCTCTCAACATCCATTCCACAAGGGTGAGCAATATTCAAGCTGAGAGTGCACGTGACTTATAAATTATAGCTAACTGTTCGTCAATGAAGAAGTTACAGACTCTGTACAACAATCCAAGTTTCTTTGAGGCGGTTTTGGCAAGTGATCTGACATGAAAGGTCCAGCTGAAGGCATTGTTAAGTAAGATATCGAGAATTTCAATATTTTTGGAGATGGGAATATTAGTAGCACTGAAGATAATATATGAATCTGGCAATATCTGTCTACCAGTAAACTGTATATATTTGGTTATACTAGCATTAAATGAGACAAGGTTGTTTTGTCCCCATTCATTGATCGTAGATAAGTCTTGATTTATGGAGATGGCTGTACTGAGCTGAGAGTTAGAGATATTAGACTTTGTAAATGGGCGTTTGAGTGTGAATGAACTGTGAAGTGTTGAGTCGTCTGCAAATGAATGGGTGGGATTGTGGGAGACAGATAAGAGATCATTAATATGAACCACGAATAGGGTTGGCGCCAGAACTGACCCCTGTGGCACGCTGGCGTTAATTGAGTGGAAATTGGAATATACATCATCTACTTTTACTCTCATTTTTCTGTCGCTGAGATATGAGGAAGGCAGAGGAACAAAAGACGTTAGTCCACGGCAAGGAAGTTTTGACAGCAGAGAACGGTGCCATACTCTGTTGAAAGCTTTAGAAATATCAAGGGCTACTGCGTGAGTTTCTCCATGTAGGTCGACTGATTGATGGATGGTATGAGTCAGGAGATTGAGTTTGTCAGTGGTGGATCTTTCGTGGCGAAAACCATATTGTCTATGACTAATTAAGTTGTTGGATTCAAGATGTTTAACAATGTGCTTATTAATTAAAATTTCAAATACTTTACCTAGAGAAGATGTGACAGCTATTGGTCTGTAATTAGAGGGGTCAGAGGAACTTCCTTACTTTGGAATTGGGTGGGTATTGGCTTCTTTCCATGAATTAGGCAATGAAGAAGTATGTATGCCTAGTCTGAATAATTTAGCTGGAACAGAAGCAAGTTCTGGGGAACACTTTTTCAAAACACTTGGGGGAATTCCAATTGGGCCTGGAGCTTTGTTGGTTGGTAAATTGTCTAGGATGGATTTTACGTATCTTGTCTGTATTTTAAGTGGAACAGTTTCGGGAGAGTCAAGTTCTACTACTGGGACGTTCTGGCTGACTTCCTCTATGGTAGAAATTCTGGGAAACGTACTGGCAAAGATATTTGCATTCCCACACAGGGCATTTGTAATGTTGCCATCTGAAGATTTTAGTGGGGGAATGGATGATGACTTGTCAAAGTTATTATTGAAAGTATTGACCAGAATATTCTATTGTCATTAAGGTTGTTAAGTAGCTTTGATGCTTTGTGTTGAAGAAAGTTTGATTTAGCAAGATTTATTACAGCTTTTGCATGGTTTCTAGCACTTTTAAATTGACAGTGATTCAGATGTTTTTTATTTTAACCTTTCGTTAGTCAGCTGGGGTGTTTTGGCACCCCAAATTTTTTTAAAGGCTCATGTTTCGTAGCCGGTAATTCGAACATTTCTCTCCGTTCCAGTACTCTCCTGATTCAGTGAGAGGAGGGAGCATGTGTATTGGTTTAGTCCTACCTCTGCTCTAGCGAAAGAGAGGGGCACTTCCCCCTTCCCCCCCCCTGGGGTGTCCAGTCACCCCATCAGACTAACCATTTAGATCATACTGTGATATAGACTGGGTTTTTTATCTTTATTTTTTGCATACTGTTATCATTATACTGATTTTAAAAATCACAAAATGTAATTTCCTGTGTGTGTTTACCTGACAAATGAGATATGAGTCCATTTGTTATTATTATTACTGATATAATTTATTGTATTTTATTATTATAAATTAATAAACACCACCTACAAAGCATTCAATCTTTTCATTAGTGATTGCAGAGATATTCTGAAGTGGCAGTATGAACATATTTTACGTGTAACACTACATGTATTTTTTTATTGGGGTATTGTAACACCCCACCAACTAACCACGTTTGAATACCCCACAGGGCTCACGAAGGGTTAGGTAAGAATTATATGATGTTAAAACTTAGGCAATAAAAGACCTGTGCTAATGTCTTTTCGGTAACGAGAAGATGGTGGTAGTTAGACTCTTGATAGGTCGTGTGTAGGACTAAAAACCTCTGATGATGAGAAGCTACTCCAAATATGTGCAAGATCGTCTGCTGGCAGAAGTGAACTGACTGTGGAGGCAGGTTTTGGTGAATGCCAAACATAGGATGGGTATCTGCCAAGTTACTGAAGTTGGGCTTGTAAATGACAGACACACAATCAGGAACTCAGGTTATGAAACAACTCCAACAGTGATAGGTTACTTTTTAAAAAGTGGTTTGTCCCAATTTCTGGGAGACTATGCACTGTCTGATTGACCTGTGCAGATGAGTTGTAAGGGGCAAGTAGTGTGTGTTTGATTTGTGGCTGCTGACTGGCCGCCGATGAGGTAAATCTACAGCTCTCCTTATTTTAACACAAATATATTTATATTTTTAAATTGTCTGCAGTATAAGCAGCCAGTTTAAATATGGAGTAATTTCCAAAAGTAATGAGATCAAAATTAGCTTGAAAAGTTTACTGTTATCAAAGAAAATTATAGTCTATTTGATTGAACTGTGCAGCTGAGATGTATGCGGCAAGTATGGTGTGTTTGTTACGCAGCTGCTGATTGGCCACCAATGATGTCATTGAAGTAAATGCAGGCATGTACTGTTGTGCAACATATAGACATAGATGTACACCGTGGGTGGATGTTGTTGTTGTTGTTGTTGTTTGATATTTACCCACATTTGGTGGGGCACGGGCAAACTAAGAGCCCGTCAGAGAAAAGCCTTAAAAAAAAAAAAAAAAAAAAAAAAAAAAAAAAAGCAGGATCAATGCCTGAGAGAATTACCGAGGAGGAGGGTAGTCCCGCACAGTGCGCAAAATTCTCTGAAAAGATGCATTGCCAACAACCCTAGCTGCATCAAAGACATCATCCCCAGTACGAGGGAAGCCTCCGCCAGGACCTGCAAGAAGCAGCGCTGTGGCCGGACAGTCTAGTAAGTAATGGGATAAAGGATCGGCGGACCATGCATAGCAATGGGGGCACGGGTCAGGCTCCAAGCCGGCAACCTGGCGGTAGCACAGGAAACCTAAGCGGAGACGCCTAATCCTAACTAGAATAAAGTTGGGTAATCCAGTTGGTATCGGAAGAGGTGAATAAGATGTGGCCGCCGCATACCAGGCAGCCGAGCGTGATCCCTCGGCAATACAGAGTTCATGCTCATCCCTGGTACGCCTGTAGATAGTGGCATACACCTCTGAGAGGACACAGGTGGCACAGGGGCGAAGCGGAAATGTGACAGCAGGGAGGGTGCTAGCCGCACGTGCAGTTGTATCTGCCAGTTCATTCCCCCAAACGCCAACATGTCCAGGGACCCAGTGAAAAATCACTGAGCCACCACGCTGCTGAATGAAAGACGCAACAGTATATATAGCCGTTAGTAGGAAACGGTGAGATGTAAGCGCGAGAGACTCCAGACACTGAAGGGCAGAGAGTGAGTCAGTGTGCAGAACGACTCGCTGATGCTGATGCCGGTAAGCATGATGCAAAGCACCGAGAAGAGCCACCAGCTCCGCCTGGAAGGCTGAGACCCCCGTGGAGATGCGCCAGGATTCAGTGTATGGTCCAAAAGGAAAAGTCAAAGCAAAAGCCGCCCCCGCTGAGCCATCGGAGGAGACTGAGCCGTCCGTATAATAGACTGCCGAAGCTGTTGAGTTGACAGTAGAGATACTACAAAGACTGACCTGCCGAAGAACTGCCGGAATGGAGTGGCGAGGCTTGAGCACTGAGGGATAGACAACAGTGAAAGGGGGGGGCGACCAGGGGGGAGGAGGCAAGTAACCTGGACAGTCTACCTCAGGATCACTGCACACCTCCGAAGCCACGCCCAAATCCTGTAGTAGGGCCGTAGTGGCACGAGCCCAGTCACGGCGAGTAAGCGGGTCAGGGGGTCGGCCTGCTAAACGCCACAGTAAAGCCGAGACCGGCAGGTGTGGATGGCGATGCACAAGCCGGAGTGTTTCAGCTGTTGCACGCAATGCAATTCTATGAGCCAGTGAAGGAAAACCACTCTCCAGACGTAGGTTAACCAACCTTGTCCAGCGTGGCGCATGTAGCATGGTGCGGAGTGCCTCATTTTGAAGGACCTCCAAGGACTGAGAGACATGTGGGGCAAGGCTGGTGAGACATATGGCACTATAGTCCACAAGAGAGTGGATAGCGTGGACAAAAAAGGTGCGTAACACGTTATAGGATGCCCCGAGACTGCGACGAGACATAACGCAGAGCAGAAGTTCGGGTGGCAGCCCGCTCCCGCAGGTACCTGATGTGCTTGGCGAAAGTGAGGCCAGCATCAAAATAGACGCCCAGGTAGCAGTGGAGCTTGACCAGCTCAATGCTGCAGCCATCAAGCAAGAGAGGACGGTCTGGAGGGCGGAGACCGAAAGGTAGGCACTTGGTCTTCCCGAGGTTGACCTTCAGCCCGAGTTCATTACACTTGGCGTGTAGCCGAGAAAGAGCAGCGGATGCCTGGGTGAAACAGTCCCCCCTCGAAAAGACCAGTGCCAAATCGTCAGCATACACCAGCAGAGTCACGCCGGGACCATAATCCACCGTTAATAGCCCTTCAACAAGGACATTGAAAAGCAAGGGGCTGAGAACACTCCCTTGGGGCGTGCCGTTAAGATGGTGGTAAAACGGTGAGAGCTCCCCTTGAAACCTGACCCCTGCCGACCTGTGCAAAAAGAAATCCCCCACCCATGAGAGAAGTCTACCCCCAACTCCCCGGGCCGCAAGGGCTGCCTGGATGGCTAGAGGGCTTGCCAGCTCAAAGGCTTTTTCGAGGTCGAGGAAGACTGCCATCCCCCGTCCACCTCGAAGCTCCCCGAGGAAGGAAGCAAGGCAGTGAGAAGCACTCCTGCCAGGATGGTATGCAAAAGTCCTCGGGTGCAACGGTCCCAGACGCCAGGCAAGGCGGGCACACACAACCCTTTCTGCTGTCTTAGCCACACAGCTAAGGAGCGAGATAGGGCACATGGCGTCGGGATCGCGAGGCTTTGGAATCGGGTGGATGATAGCTGTCTTCCACGACCTCGGCAAACGGCCCTCAGACCACGAGAGATTGAACAGACCAAGCAGTCTCTCACTACCACAATCTCCAGCATGAGACAAGAGCGAGTAAACGAGCCCATCGAGGCCAGGTGCAGTGTCGGTTCTGTGTCGCAGCGCCTTATGAAGCTCCCTGCTGGTGATGGGAGGATCAGCGGGGTCAGGTCTGGCACAAGCAGCCTGTACAGCAGCGACACGAGAAGCCGACAACTGCTCCTGTAGGGCTTGGACGGGTTGCGGAAGATTGTGGGAAGCAGAACGATCCGCGAAATGCTGAGCAAGACGGCTGGCTTCAGCAGCAGGGTCAGGGTGTGACGGTGGTCGAGGTGGACGTGGATCAGAGATGGACCGGATCCTCCTCCACATCTCACGGAGAGTGGAGTGAGAATCCAAGGTTCGACACCATCTAATCCACGCCTCCTCCTTAAGGCGACGCTTCTCCAACGTCACATGGCGTGTGACAGCAGCCAAGCACCGACGGTGAGGGGATGTACGGCGCCGCCGGTACTGCCTGCGTGCTGCATTGAGCCTGTGATTCAGCTCCCTGACCCTGTCGCAGTAAATCCAGCCGTCCCGATAGCACCGCGTGGATCGTCGCTGCAGAGGAATAGTGAGAGAGGCAGCCTGGGAAAAAGCACGGGCTACCTGATCTGCTCGACTCTCGAGGTCCGGGGCAGGAGATGCCTCAAAGGCCGCAGCTAACACACGGCCAAAAGCCGGCCAGTCAGGCCTGCAGAGATCCCACCTCGGTGGAGGGAGAGGGGGAGGTGGGAGTGGAGGCATTGGTAGTGTAACTTCAACTGCGAAATGATCACTAGTGAGGTGGGGGTGAAGTGACCATGTCGTAGATCCAGCCAGAGGGGACAACACAAAGGATAGGTCGAGACGGCCCCCAGCCACATGAGTAGCGACCTTTGTATCATTTAAGAGAGATACACCATCCATCTCCTCCAGTACCAAAGAGATGTGCCGCCCTGCATCATTGGACGGGAGAGGCGATGAAAGCAAGGCGTGGTGGGCGTTAAAGTGGCCCCCGACATACACAGTGCCCCTGGCAGCCTGGGAGAACAAATCTCCCATCTCCAGGGAGCCCCTGTGACTTCGGTACACGTTGTATACCGTCAGGGACGACGTAGCCAGGTGGAGAACCACGCCCAGAACCTCCACATCAGGTCCACAGAAAGGAGGAGGTTCACAGTCTGTGCACTCAAAGTGGTCCTGAACCAGAACGGCACATCCCCGCTTGACGCCACGAACGTACGGGAGGAGATGGGTGGTGTAACCCGTGAGACGAAATGTGGAACTGTCTGGGAGCAGGGTCTCCTGCAGTAATATGATATGGGGGCGGTCCCTCGCAGCCGCCTCCTGCAAGAGCGGGAGCTTGCTCCGTGCTCCTAGGCAGTTCCACTGAAGGAGTCGAAGGGGGGAGCCGTCCCGCCGTCCGGAGACAGACAGAGACGGACGTCCTCCAGAAACGGAGGTGAGGCCATGGCTGTCGAGGGTGCCACAATGTGCATTGGTTGTTGCTCTGGAAGGGGGCGAGGCCGACTCTGCTGAGGGGTGGAAGACAGAGCAGCGGCCTTCCTGGGCTTGGCTCGCTTGAAAGAGCGAGCCGGCTTGCGGGGGGGAGTCCGTGGTCCCCCTGTTGAGCGAGCCGGACGTCGAGGGGCAGGATGGGTGTCGGGACCATGCTGCTTCCTGGCAATTGCGCGATCGATGATGCGATCGGCTGCGGAGGCGATTGAGGCCGCCTTGAGGGTGATCCCCAGTTTGAGGGACACTGCTTGGGCAACGGCCACTGCAGTTTGGGAACCCAGGTCCTGCAGATCCTCCGCCGTGAACGCAACGACTGGTGGAGCAGCAGCAGTGGGTGGGCTGGGTGTGGAGCCAGGTACTGGTGGCGGAAGCATCAGGGGCTGACTTGGCGCTACCGTGGGAAGTGGTGGTGAGACAGGCGGCTGTTGGCGGTGAACCTCTGCTGTGGTCTGGACTACAGTAAGAGCCGAGGGCAATAGAGGGAACTCCTGGTCGCTGAGAGGTGGTGGACGCTGACTGGGAGGGCGGTGCTGTTGTCCCCAGATGAAGGTGCCGGGGGGAGCTGGAGTGGCGCTGGTGGCCTGATTGTCCTTCACAAAAGCAACCTGCCTCTCTCGACCCTGGTTCACTCTTTGAACCCTCGCGGGGCAGCTGCAGTGCCAGGCGTGGTGTCGTCCTGAGCAATTGGGGCACTTGGCCGCAATTGGTTGCTTTGCCTTGAACCGCTGCAGGCACTCGTCCGTATCGTGGGCGCCACTGCACATGCCGCAGATGACGGGGCGGTTGCAGTTGGCATGGTGGTGCCCGTAGCGTTGGCACCGGTAACAGCGCAGCGGTTCCGGCGTGAAGGGGCGGACATGGAAAACTCCCCAATTGCCCAGGTCGAGGGATGGCACGAGAGGCCCTCGCAGAGTCACACAGACCTGCAGTGTTTCCTCCCTGGTGCGCTGGTTTTGACAGCGTTCTGCTGCCTCTACTAGCGCATGCCTCAGAAGGATGTCCACCGGCATGCGCCGAGGATAGCCCATGACCGTCGCCCTTGTAGTCTGGGCGCCCTGCGTGAGCTCCACGAGCTTGACAAATGGGGCCTCCTCCTCCACCACTGCCTTCAGGCGCAGATAAGACTCCTCCTCGGTAGGGATCAGCACGCAGCTGTCGTCGCGGCCATAATGATTCATAGCCACTAGGCCCGGCAGGTGTTGCTCTAAGGCGGCTACTGCATCGTAGCTCGTGCTGAACCCCGCCTGGAGGGGAACGCGGAAGGCTGGAAAGGACGAGCGAGGAGGTGGAGGAGGCACGACTGAGACTGAGGGGCGACGAGTAGAGGAAGGCTGCCGTGGCGCCAAAGTCCTTGATGCTGGAGGAGCGGTGTTTCCCTGCGGCGCTCGCCGTGGTTTGCGCGCCACAGTTATAAAGCCATCAGTGTCCTCGGTAGTAGTAGCAGGGGCAGCTCCAGCGAGAGAATGGTCGGCACCGGGTGCCTGTGCAGCACGTGCTCCACTGTGTGGAGATGGCATGGCAGTGGTAAGGGCCTGGCGGCGTGGGCAGGCAGCAGTAGGGGCATTAGCAGAGGGTGCGTTGGTAGGGACGGGAAGCGGAGCCGAAGCAGCTTCCTCCATAGCCTCATGGACATGTGCAACCTTAGCTGCACGTGCCAAAGTGGGAAGGGGGGAGGCTGAGGCGACAGCCCTCGCGCGGGGAGCCTGCCCTTCAGGGCGACAAGAAGTGGAGGCGGAGACGTCACCAGACGTTGACGAGTGAGAGCTCGCATCTGAGAGATGCCGCTCTCGCTTCGCGCCTGGTGTAGCAGCAGGGCGAGTCGTCCTCTGCTGGGACTGGGATGGGCGCGGTGGCCCCGTAGGCCTAGGGGTCTGGGTGCGTCTCATGTCCCTGAGGGACAGTCACACAAACACGCAAAGACGCCACTCACACAGACACCCAAACAGATATACCAACACTCACTCTGAAAAAAAAAAAAAAAAAACTAAGAAAAGCCGGCAGTTCCCTACAGTGACAGGCTACTTATGCTCCCCGCCCTCTAAAGGGCGACGTGGGAGGCCCCGCCACTGCCCCTTTCGGGTCTTCCCTAATCTATCAGAGCCGCTCTCTGCGCTTCCTATAACCAGGCCCTAAAGGCCCCCCCTCATGGGACTGCCCTAACGACAGCCCTTCAGGGTTCGGCTTCGTACCATGCAGAGAGACACTAACGGCAGCTGGGAAAAAAAAAAAAAAAAACACCCACACACTCGCAAACACACTCACAAAACACCCACACACTCACACACACAAACTCGCAAGGCTATCTGTCAGAGACAGAGTCCACCAAGAAACAGAGAAAAAAAAAGAAAAATCGCCTAAGTAAATTAGGCTAAGTCCTGCAATGGCCAAAAACAGGAAAAACTCCCGAAAAATGCTTCTCAGTAACTGAGGCAGAGTCCAATACTCGAGAGAGACTGGCAAGAGGTCCGCTCACCACGAGAGCTAAGCAGGGAGTCGTGGGTGGATATTATAGCGCAGCATGCAGACGTGGGTGTACACCACGCATGGATGTAGTGCAACATGCGGACATGGATGTACACTGTGGGTGGATAATTTATTTCAAACGTCGCTTATCTTTTTATGAAACTTTATGATTAATTTAAATTTTCTTTGATAACAGTAAACTTTTAAAGCTAATTTTGACCTCTTCAGCATCGGAAACTATTCCATTTTTAATCTGGCAGCTTGTATTGAAGGGAGTTTAAAAATATAAATATATACGTTGAAATAAGAAGAGATGTAGACTAGATTTAAATCATCGGTGGCCAATCAGCAGCCGCGATTCAAACACACCCTACTTGGCCCATGCATCTCAGCTCCACAGGTCAATCAAATAGACTATAGTTGATTATAAAGTTCTATAAAACGATGAGTGAATTTTGAAGTAAATTATTCACCCATGGTGTTCACCCACATCCGCATGTTGCACTACATCCACCCACGGTGTATGCCAACGTCCACATATTGCACTACAATACATGACTGCATTTACTTCAATGGCATCGTTGGTGGCCAATTAGCAGCTGTGAATCAAACACATCCTACTTGTCCCATACATCTCAGGTGCATAGGTCAATCAAACAGACTATAGTTACTTTCTGCCTCTCACTTATTTTGTTGGGAGAGGGGTAAAGGGGGAATCACATGTACCTGGTGCCATCAGGTTGTGCTGAGTGAATGAATTTTCTGATCTTTATACATTAAACAGGCTTTTCAGCATTTTCTTATTTACTCAGCACCTTTGTAATAAGAAGCTGTCAGGACTAGTCAGCATATTCAAGCCAGTAGCTAGATAACAAAACACACTGGTAGCAGAAACACTACACAAGTGCTGCATTAGCATACATAAACTCAATTATCCATCGTCCAGTATCTGCCCCAATGTAATATCTTTTACAGCTGGCTTGACTCTATTAAAGCAATATCTGGTGAAATCAAGTAACATCCAGCACCTAAACGGGACATAACCAGCGGTTCTATGGCCATAGCCAGCGTTAAGGTGTCTCAACTGGCTGGTGAGCAGTAGTCAACTGGCGCCCACAAAAATCCAGAAATGGAAGCCAATGAAAACATCCGACATGCAACAACCAACCAGAATCCTTTGTGGGTGCAGCTCGCCCAGCATGCTGAGAATATCGCCTCATTGTCATTCTTGAACGTGGATGTCATATAGCAAAGATGTGCCTGTGCATTTTGCTCTTCCAACCATGCGGCTGCTAAACCCGGGTGCTGTGACTAACTCTGAGACATCCTATGTTCATGGTTGCTGCAAACCCTCAGTGCTGTTTCTTCTTATCACGTGCCTCACTTGTGCCCTCAAAGTGCTCACTACTGTACTCGACCCAAGTTGTGCATGATGGCTGAGTTTGTGGCTTTTGTGGTGGTCCCCTGGTTGCCGCAGGTCCTGCTGGCCTTCTGTTCTGTCCTGGTCATAGTGTCCATGGTGCCTACACCACCTGCTAAGAGGTGTCATCTCGTTTTCTCCATGGAAAAGATGATAGAGCAAGGCTAGACCATTGCAAAGGTAATGGAGCATTACGACATGCCTCAGACCACACTGCAAGATCTGTGGGAGAAGAAGCACTCCATCAAGAGGTTCCTCCAGGGTGAACATGGTGCACTCTGCAACTGCATGAATGCAAGATGATGGGAAGCCATGCTTTGGTGAATTCGGCCAGACCTGCCTGAGGTGGTTTCAACAACAGCATGGCAGTGGTGTGACTGTCCGTCCCACTAAGCTGAAGGCTGCAGCCACCAAGTTCGCTGAGAAACTGGGGATCACGGATTTCAAGGCATCTGAAGGTTGGGTGACTCTTTTCAAACTTCAACATGGGCTGTCCAGCAAGAAGGCTTATGTAGAAGCATTGGATGCGACATTGAAGGAATTGATGAGTTCTGCATCAAGGTTTAAAACCTGATTGAAGAAGAAGAGTTATGTCTCAATCACATCTAATGCTGATGAAATGGTCTTTTCATCAGGGCTGTCCTTACTAATACCTTGGCTGACAAGAAAATGAAGTTATTACCTGGTCATAAGATGAGTGAACAGCATGTCTCTGTCCATGTTGTGCCAATGCAACAAACCGTCATCATCTGAAACCTGTCGTGGTGGGACACGCCAAACATCCACATTGTCTCTGGGGGTTATTGGATAGTCTCCCAATTACTGATTTCCACTCACTGAAGGCTTGGTTTACAGCCAAGATCTTGAAAGACTGGTTCTACAATCATGCTGTGAAAATCATCCGTTAGCAGACAGAGAGTCTTGGCCTTGCCCGTGACCAAGTGAAGGCTCTGCTGCTCCTTGACAACACTCCTGCTCATCTTTCTGAGACGGAGTTTGTTGGAGAAGGAAGTCATAGTAGGGTCATATACTTGCCCCTTAATTCGACCTCAGTCTTGCAACCCATGGACCAGGGTATTATCGCAGCAACAAAGCAGCCATATTGGAGGAAGTTTATGGAAGACGTGATGGTTGTGCACGAAGACATGAAGGAGGCAGTCCAAGGCATGGATAGTAAGGGGAAGAGGATCTTCACCAACCTCAAGCAGTATACCCTCAAGTCTGCAATCAACAACTGGGCGCAGGCTTGGAGGGAACTCTCTGCACTCACGCTTGAGCATGCTTGGAACAAGCTTCTCAAGGGTGAAGAGACCTTTGCTGATTTTACTGGCTTCGAAGCTCAGGACTTCATATGGAGTATGGAAGCAGCAGCAGAACAGGTGACTGAGAAAACAATTCATGATTGGCTGGAAGTGGACAAGGAAGACCCCAGGTACCAGACTCTGTCTAACCGGGAGACTGTGGAGTCTGTGACTGCAGGGGGCACAGAGGACAAAGGGAAGGGGCAAGAGGAAGACAACGAAGTGGCAGAAATCCTGAGACTACATCAGGTTCATGATGTAGTGGACGTCCTTCCCGACTACTGTGAGGATCCTAATCGGCAGCCCATATTTACTAATGCCATGGCCACATACCTACGAAAGGGCTGTGAGAATGTGATAAATCTGCAGTCGAGAAGGATCCCAAGGCAGTCCTCCTTCATGTCCTTTTTCTGTCTGGTGACGCCTGCCACTTCACCTTAGTCCTCAACCTCTTTGCATTGTCGTCTGTCATCCCAGCCTTCAACCTTCTCATACTGGTCTCTGTCACCCCAACCCTCAACTTCCTCACACTGGCATCGTTCACACCAGCCTGACACCACTACGGCCCCTACTTTACCTCAGCTAGGCACCTGGGCCATGGAACCACCTTCAACAGTGGTATTTCCACGTGAGGTCTCGTCTCGGTCGGAGGCCTCACTGGAGCTCCACTTGACAGCCCTTACCACTCCATCTCCACTGCCTACTCCAGCACCCTTGGCAAAGATCGAGCCTGAGGTGATGGAGCTAGAGTAATCTTTGGGGGAGCCATTCGTCACTAGACCATAATTATGTGATTAAGTGTAGTGTACAGTACTGTACTGCACGGTCTGCAATTCAACCCTCCATCGATGCCTGCAATTGGTGAGTAAATACAGTAGTACATTGTGCACTGTTTTACTGTGCTGTACCTTTACTGTACTGTTTTTATATGCTTAGTTTTCATCTTTTCTATCTATCTATCTATTGCCAGACACCTTAATCCCATACGGGGTGGCCACAAACAAAACGCCTCCACGTCACCCTGTCCCCTGCCATTTCATTGCCCTGCTCCCAATTCGCACGCCCCTCTCTCATATACCTCTCCACTCCATCCCTCCATCTCAACCTTGGCCTTCTCCTCCCTCTCTCCCCCTCCACCTCACTCACATACACTCTCCTTGTCAGTCTCTCACTCTCCAAACTCTCCACATGACCAAACCACCTCAATGTGTTTCATGTTTGACTCATTGCAAAGTTTGTAGGATAGAGGGTCGAAATGAATAAAATCACATTATCTAGTTCAAAGCCGAATGTTGAGCCAAATATTCAATATCAGAAGTTTCACTTTATTCGGTGTTGGGCTTGGCTGAAGTACAATGGATAACTGAGAGTTCACTGTATTACAGTTTTCCCACCAGGTAAACAAGATATCTCCTGACATGTCATAGAGGCAAAGATTCATAAAAAACGATAAAAATAATAAACCAACATTGATAATATCAGTGGATCATAAGAAAATTGTATGACATTATTAATAGTAGGAGGAAACTGTAATAAAAGAGTATAAAAGTTAACAGGCATATATCTAACAAAATTAGTGTGCATACAAGATATTGATTAGAGAGAGGGAGAAGCCCTCGCAAGTCTTTCATCATGTAGTAGCATCTTCTCACACATGTGTGGCCTAACCCAGCCCAGCCCGACCCGGACAGGCCCAACCATAACACTTTTGAGAAGCTTATATCTCAGCAATCATAGGGCCGATCACTGTGTGGTTTGCACCGTATGACAGCCGCATTCTTTAAGATTTGCTTTTGACAGGTTTCATCACACCCCGGCGGTGCATGTGGCGTATGATACGCACCAAGTGCAGCACGATGAAAATATTCAAAAGAGGACCACAGGCCAGACAGATTGTCGTAAAGGCATGAAACTTGGTAAACTGATAGCCATCAATATACTCTAGGCATCCTCGGGGTGTAAGGCAACATTTCAATGCTTTTGGATTTTTATGGTCTCGCTCGTACATCAAAGACAAAAGCATTTTACTGCTGATTAAATCAGCTGATAGTATGATGGACTGTGTAAATAATTATAAATTGGGTAACAAGCTTAATGAATATACAAGGATGATTGGGGAGGTGGAAAGTGTGTGCAGGATACTCACAGAAGAAATCTGTGCAGCATATGAGGTGGTGTGGGATGAAAGGAAGACAAATGGGGGTGCAAGAAAAAACATGATGGAATGAAGAGGTGGGGCAAGCTGTTGCACGGAAGAAGAAAGTATATAATGAGTGGATGGGAAGCAGAGGCATGGAGGAAGTTCAGAGACAGAAGTGAGAGTTAAATGTGGAGAGGAAGAGAGAGGTGAAAAGTTTAGTAAGGAAGAGTAAGAAGAAAGTGGATTAGGAATTTGGAAGGATTTTCACTGTAAAGTGGAGAGAATGTAGAAAATGTTATGGAAGGAGGTAAAGAGAGTTAGACAGGGTGATAAGAAGTTAATAGGGGAGTGAAAGGTATAAATGGTTGATTGGTAGTGAAGAAGAGAGAAAAAGTGAGCAGATAGAACTGCTGCACATAGAGAATGAAAGTAATGCGAGGATACATGGCTGGGGAAAGGCTGGGAGAAGGAGGAAGGAGAGAAGGGAGGAAGAGATCTGTAGGATGGACGCAAAGGATGCAATGAAGAATTTTAAAATGGGGATAACCCCAGGAACTGATGGAGTATATGGTGAAATGCTGAAGTATGGGGGACAGATAGTAATAGAATGGATATGGAAGATGTGCAGAATGGCCTGGGAGGAAGGTAGAGTCCTGAAGGATTGGAAGGCAGGTATAATTATTCCCCTGTACCAAGGAAACGGGAAAACAGACGTGTGTTGTAATCACAGGAGCATTTGTCTGCTTAGTGTAAGAGGAAAAGTACGGTATATGGTAGTATACTCATTGACAGAGTTAAGAAAATAGCAGAAGAATAGGGAGGTTTTAGGAAGGGAAGAGGTTGTGTAGATCAGATATTCATTCTAAGGTCTTTAGTGGAAAGGTTTCTAGAGAAGGGAAAGCAGTTGTATGCAACCTTCATGGATCTGGAGAAAGCATAAGACAGAGTAGATAGACAAGGAATGTGGGAAATATTTAGAATATATGGAGTAAATGGGAAGTTGCTGAATGCCGTGAAGAGTAAGAGCATAAGAGAGTGCTAAGGCTGCAGTGCATGTGGATAATGAACTGCGTGGATTTTTCTATATGAATGCTGGATTGAAACAGGGATGTGTTATGTCTCCGTGGTTGTTCAGTCTGTAGGATAAATGGATGGACATATAAAACAGATTCAAGGTAGTGCAGAGTATGCTGGAGCGTCCCTGATGACAGAGGGAAGCGTTTGGAAATTTCCTGTACTGTTGTTTTTGCAGCAGTTTAAAGATGAAGAGGAACTGTAGTGTTTGGTGAGTGAGTTTGGTAGGGTGTGTAAGAAACAGAATCTAAAAATGAATGTAGGGAAGAGTAACGTTATGGTTTTCTAGAGGAATGAAGTCATTGATTGTACTGTGAGGTAGGGGGATGAGGAAATGGAAAATGTGAGTGCATTTAAGTACTGGGGTAGTGTGATGAGTAAGGATGGAAGTTTGGAGGATGAAGTGCCTGAAAGGGTACATCAAGGAAGAAGGGTTGCTGATTTTTTTAATGCAGTATTATGAAATTGGGAAATGAGCGTAGAAGCAAAAAAGTCGCTGCATGATAATATTGTGATACAAACTCTAATGTATGGAAGTGAAGCTTGGACCTTGTTGGAATGACAAAAGTCAGGAGTGACAGCAGTAGATATGAGTTATTTGAGAGGAGCACTAGGAGTTACATGGAGACACAGACTGACTAATGGGGAAGTGAAGGTGAGTTGTGGTGTGGATGTGGGAGTGATAGAAAATGTTAGTAGAAATACACCGAGACTGTTTGGCCATGTGGAGGAATGGAATGGAATATGAAGTTTAGGCCGAAGGCCAAGCACTGGGACCTGAGAGGTCATTCAGCGCTTTGATAAGTGAGATATGAAAGATGATAGTTTAAAAGAATGAGTATAAAAATAGGGAAAACTACTACACAATAATTATGCAACTAAAAATCGTAGGTAAAATGAAAACAGATGAAGACAGCAAGCCCTAAAACATGACTATGACAACACTAATCACAGCTTGTAGTATAGCCCTGTCTCCTTTAAAAACGCCATAAGGCTAGAAACATTTGCCCTATTACCTAGAACAACTGATAGGGATCCCCTATTTGTTAAAAATTACACCTAAGAATGGGCATAGGTCGGACAGTCCAATAAAATATGTCTGCAAGTTATTGTGACATGAAAGATATCACTGAGGTGGGACCCCTCGGTCCAAAAGGAACCCATGAGTCAAACGTGTATGGCCGGGGCCAATTCGCAGCCTAGTCAACCTCGTCTTAAAACCCCATCAAGCCTGAAAAGAGGATGACCAGGCATAGACCAAAGGCCGGATCTCTTTATACTTTGAGTTATTGGCCAGGGAGGGGGAAGCCCATCTCGCCTGCCACTCAGACCAAAGTTATAGATAACGGTCTTCAAATCAGAATAGGGAACCTTATTATGCCCAACAGAAGGAACAGAACATGCCGATTTTGCCTCTTTATCAGCAAACTCGTTCCAATAGAGATTAACATGTGACGGTATCCAGCAGAACGAAACAAATTAATGCTTTGCAGCCAGGCACCAAAGCCAAGACTGAATCTTCCTTATTATAGGGTGGAATGTACTAAACTGCTTAATGGCGGTCAAGCTTCCATAGGAGTCAGAATATATTGTAAATGTCTTTCCCGGCATTGAGTAAGCCTCTTCAAGAGCCTTCTCAATAGCAGTTAGTTCAGCAGTGATAACAGAGGCATTGTTTGAAAGCCGTCCAAGACGTACTCCCCCTTAATGGACAACAGCGCAGCCTACACCAAGGGGTGACTTTGAGCCATCAGTATACAACATTACTGAGTCCCTGTGGAGAAAGTCATGGCACAAAAACTTCGATTTAGTTTCTGCATCCTAAGAGGTTTTCCTACATATGGTTTTGAGACACACATTAGGTTCCGGAATGAGCCATGGAGGGAGATTGCTGTAGCTTACTGGTTCAATCTTTTGCTCCCTCAGCAATGTGTCAGCCAAAGGTAGCATGCGAATCTGGAATAGTATAGAGGCTCTTGGACCATGGAACTTAAACGAGTCACACTGCAACAACATCAACACAAGGGTTGGTGTAACGCCTGCTCTTAATTCACACAATGTAGCGAAGCCCTAACTCATGCCTACGTAAGTCCAGAGGAAGCTGGTCTGTATCTATGTATAAACTCTCCATAGGGGAAGTGCAGAAGGCACCCGAGCACAGTCGTAGTCCTGTATTGTGGAGCACATCAAGCTCATGAAGTTTAGTCTTACAAGCAGAGGAATAAGTTTGGCAAGTATAGTCAATCTGTGACCGGCACAAACAGTTATAGAGCCTGAGAAGAGAGTTCCTATTAGCACCCCAGTCAAAACCAGAGACCACCCTAAGGATATTCAATGATTTCTTGACTTTAAGCTTCAGATAATCAATGTGCTGTGACCAAGAGAGAGGTGAGTCAAAGATCATGCCCAAAAACTTAACCTCCTTCTCAAAAGGGATGATGTCATCGTTTAACATTAAGTGTGGGAGAACCTCCCGGCGTGTGCTTCTAGTGAAGCAGACCGAAACAGTCTTGGAAGGTGAAAAGCAAAAACCATTATCATCAGCCCAACGACAAATAGTATTTATGGACTTTTGCAGGTGATGACTAATCTCGGCTGCATTGTAGCCAGACACACAAATTGCCAAATCATCAGCATACAGGGAGCCCAACACGGGGCGGGAAATCTGATCGAGAAAACCACTGATAGCCAGTGTGAAACAGGTGACACTAAAAATGCTGCCTTGGGGAACATCCTCCTTGTGCCTATAAGAGCTGGATACAACATTTCCAACACGGACCTTAATGTAACGTTCCTACAAGAAGGAGCGGATAAAACAAAACATATTTCCCTCTATGCCATATCGAGACAGCTGAAGAAGAATGCTAGTGTGCCTGGTTGTGTCATACGCCTTCTCGAGGTCAAAGAACACCCCAGTAGTCTGACAATGGTTGGCAAAGCTTTGCTGGATTTTATTTGAGAGGATCAGGAGGGGTTCTAGTGTTGAACGGTTCTTCCGAAACCCAAACTGGTAAGGAGAAAGCAGCTTTTCGGATTCTAAGTACCACACTAACCTTCCATTAACCAGCTTTTCCATCATCTTACAAACACACCTGGTCAGTGCGATAGGCCTATAGGTGGTAGCCAAAATGGGATTTTTGTTTGGCTTGCTGATGGGAATAATGAAGGAAACTCTCCAACTGGCAGGAAAAATGCCCGTTTCCCAAATTTTGTTAATAATCTTTAGGAGGAACTTCATAGCCACAGCAGGCATTTGTGAGCACTGAATAGAGGATGTTGTCCTCACCTGGAGACGTAGAGGTAATCGATGACAAAATGTCTTCCAGTTCCCAAAGTGTGAACAAAGCATTATAGGCAGCATTGTAAGAAGATGGAGAAGGTAGAGGCAAATCAGGAATACCATTCCCTGATATTAGAGAGGACTTGGAGACATCAGCAAAATGCCTCCCTAAGGTCTCCGCAACCTCAGCAGGATCAGTGAGGAAGTTGCCACCTATTTTCAATGTCGGGTTGGGAGATGGGATAAATTTGCCAGAAAGCTTTCTAATTTTCTTCCATATAACCCTAGAGGGAGTCTTGGAATTAATTCCGTTGATGTAAGATATCCAAGAGTCCCGCTTAGCCTTTTGAAAGCAGCGATGCTGCTTTTCCATGACACGTTGGTAAAATTGGCACGTGGCAGCTGAGCCACTGGTCTTGTAACACCGATAACATTTCCTTGTAATTTTCCTTAGTATGGCACATGTTTTATTCCACCAGGGGACCACAGGTCGACGCGATTTACCTTTCAACATGGGGATGGCCACATGGGCACTGCCCATAATTGCAACAACAAAAAATTATAGGCTTCCAAGTGACTAGACAAGGACTCGAAAGGCCTAGCCAGAAGTATACCGTTTTTATAATTCAACCAATCAGCCTCCCGCTCCCTCCACCTAGGAGAGGAATGAGCAGGGACATTTTTCACACACTGTAAATGGATGGGGTAATGATTGCTTCCATTCAGAAAAGGATTTACTGACCAATGAAAATCCATAAGGATGGTGGGAGAATACAAGCTCAAGTCAATAGCGGAGGAAGCTCCACTACAGACATTGTGGTAAGTCATAGAGCCATCATTGTAAATTGAGATATTATATAGTTGGAGTATGTCATCTATAATCCTCCCACCAGCATCCAAAATTTTACCACCCCATAGTGGATTATGGGCATTAAAGTCCCCAAGAAGGAGAAAGGGGGCAGGAAGCTGACGGATTATGTCTTCAATGTCCTGCTCACTGAAACCACCACCAGGTAGAAAATACAAGGAGCATACCGTGAGCAAATATTCCAATACAACCGTAACAACAACAGCTTGGAGAGTCGGCTGCAACTGAACAGAAGAGTGCTGCAAGGACCTGTGAACAGTTATTGCTGCACCCCCATGAGCCCGATTTCCTGGCGGAGGGGGAGACCCGTGAAAGACATAATTCAATCCAGGATTGTATACCTCAGAGCCCAACATGGTCTCCTGGAGACAAACGATACCTGGATCAAAGTCATGCATCAGAACTTTTAGTTGCTCAGACATAGAGCAAAGACCCTTACAGTTCCATTGCAGGATGTCAGAATGGTACATTACCTGCTAACGTCAGAAGCCCCAACCTTTCCATTACGTGGTTGGGAAGATGAAGGCACAAGTTTGGTATCAGGGTGCAGTGACAGACGACGGCTCCTCACGGACTTGTCAGCATCGGATTTGGTGACTGGAAACTTAAAAGTTTCAGACAAAACAGACACAGGTTTTTGTCGCCTTGGGAGGGGATGGACAACTGTATCAGAAGCTAAAGGGGGGTCAGAGACAGAAGGTAAAGGATAGACATCCATCGAACGGTCGTCAGGTGGACAGTCCTTATCAAGATTTGAGAACTTATTGGATAGTGGAATACCACCAGTATCCATAGGGGTACAAGAGTTCCGGGATCTCTTAGAATGAGGAGGACAAGTGAAGTCATTGTCAGCCTTTGCATTCGTTGTACAAGAGTGCTCCCTCACAGAGGGAGCAACTGAACTCTGCTTTCTGATTGCCTTTGAAGGACGAGGTGATAACGACATTGCTCGAGAGTGGTCCCCCACAGAGGGAGCAACCGCACTCCGCTTACTGATGGCCTTTGAAGTATGGGGAGACAACGATATTGCTCGAGAATGGTCCCGCACAGAGGGAGCAATCGTATTCTGCTTACTGACGGCCTTTGAAGTACGAGGTAACAATGACTGGGCAGAGGACAACCGAGAAAATGAGGGTCCCTTACCGGAGATAACACCAGTACCACGAAGGGCTTGGGATGAATGCAAATCTGAAGAAGTTGAAAGACCAACAGAAGACTTGTCACCAGAAGCTGGAAGAGGCTTAGTGGGTGACTGAGGGACATTCTGCTTAGTGCTGCTAGTAGTAGTGTGAGGAAGTTGAGGGGACTGTCCATCATAAAGATGGGATCGAAACCCTTGGACAATACTTGAAAATTTGGAGCTAGGGTGTTTGTGGGCAGTCAACAACCGATGCCGAGCACTTCCAAAGCTAATATGCTCATTATCTGCGAGCGCAATGATTTCCTGCTCAAACTGGTACCGCAGGCACGTTTTTGATTTAGGAGTGTGATCAGCATCACAATGCTTGCAGAACTTAGAGTTAGAGCATGATTCAGGGTCATGACTGGCAGAACAAATGAAGCATAACTTCTGACTTTTGCAAGAGTCCTTCACATGACCATATTCGAAACAGTTATAGCACTGTGTTGGCCTATGGTGAAACTTCTTGACATGAAATCTCAGATGTCTGATTCTTATGTAGTCTGGCAGATGAGGAGATGAAAATGTCAGACAAATAGCGGAATTTGCGCCTTTCAGCTTCTTTACCTCAATAACATTCGCAGGACAACAACGCAGTATCTCTTCATCCTTAAAGTAACAAAGATCACTGCTGTAAATGACTCCTTTAACAGTGTTGAAGGTTTTATGTGGGAAGACAGACTGAAGAATCGAGTCAGGAGATGGTGTAAATTTAGACAAAAGGACGGCCTGTGTGTCATTCCCCGCTTAAACTAACAAATTCCTCTCATACCTCTTCAAATTCCCCTCAGGGATATTTCCTATTTTCCTCTCGAGGCATTCAGATCCTTTGATAAAATTGTTGTGTCCATCCTTATATGTGGCGACATGCCAGTATGGCCTAGGAACGTCTCTAGGAATGTCAGGAATGCCATCGTCATCCTCAAAAGGTTTAGGTATGAAGTCAAGGTCATTGTCAGACACATTTGCAACACTGAAAAGTTTAGCCTTGCATCTAAGTAATGCAGTACCTTCATCTAAAGCTCGAAGAGCAGCCAATGCAGAAGCGCTCTCACAGAAGGTAACATAAGCATCAAATGATGCTCCATCCTGACACAAAACCAACTTTAACCTGCTCATGACACCAAAAGGCCTCATGGCAACATAGAGAATCGTATGCAATCGTTTCCCCGATTCCAGCACAAAAAAGTACCCTTAAATGCGGGTTTTCACCAGCAGGGGACTCAAAGGTCTGGCCGTCCTCCACACGAGCACCAAATTCGGGAGGAGTGGATTCCATGAATAAAAAAAAAAAAACTTCATTCCCCCACCCCTCCACTCACCATGGAGCCCAACAAGGGGAGGTCAGATGCCAGGGAAAAGACTACTGGCGACCCCAGAGGTAGTGGGAGAGTATATGCAGGCAACCAATGGGGGACCCGGACGAGGGCGACCCCAGGACGATAGGAACCACCAGGCCCCCCAGTGCCCATTTGACCCTAGCCAATGCATGACCAGCCGATTGACCTGGTCGGGCCCAACCAGGACACCCGTCTAGCCAGAATAAGGGACCAAAGAGGTGTATTGCTAGCTGCAGGGCGCATTGTGCAGCATCACTCAACCTCCAGGACTCCCGTCTCCCAGCATTACAGGACGCCACGCACGGCAAACACGTGGGGAGGCAACAGTCCCGCCCTAGATGGCAAATGGGCAGGGACTAATATCACCAGCAGGCCTCCTCCACCAGTGATGCAGGGGGTGCTTGGTCCATGCGGTCGACAAATGCCGAATCCTACAAAGGTAGGCATGCCTACAAACTAGGTGGCACAGACAACCACGCTTTAAGCCCCGCCACCACGTCAAGGTGATTCCCCGCAGCGGGGGGCCATGTGGAGGGGACAGGGAGCGAGAAACTAACGAGGAGAGCGTATGGGAGTAAGGTGGAGGGGGGGCTAGAGAGAGAGAGGCCAAAGATGAGATGGCGGGATGGAGTGGAGAAGGATATGAGAGAGGGGGTGTGTGAGCTGGAGGGACGGCAGTGAAATGGCGGGGGGACAGAGCAACATAAACACAATTTGTTTGTAACCCTTTCTGGGATATATGCATCAGGCAAAAAATAGATAGATAGATAGATAATAGGATAGTTATATGTGTGGAAATAATACTGATATTTACTATAGTGATGAATAGTAAAACTACATCAGTATAATAACTGGTTTTGTTGGATATACAAAGTCTTCGTGATAGAATAAGATCTCGTTGTAACAAACTAGATAATGTCTACATAACTATTTGGATGTCCACACGTCATCACACAAATCAACACTGCACAGGTGGAGACGGAGTTGACGGTGGTGTGGTTGTTGGTTGTCCGTTGGGACAGTGGGTTGTGGACTATCATGTTCCCACTTAAATTTCATTTATTTAAGGATCAGCCTGTGGTTTCTTCTCGTCACTGCCAGACTCAACAAGTTTCACTGCTTTTCCTGGTTTCTTTTCTATCCTAATTTCACGGAGTCTTTTTCCCATACGTTTAACACTGCAATGAACAAAAATCACCATGATCAAGAATCCCACTAGGGTGAAAGCAATAGGAGGATATACGAAATGGGGGCTAAAGAAACAGTGATAAAGGAGATGAGACATCCAAATACTCACAATTTCAGAACTGTTTAGGTAATTAATCAATCATGTCTAGTTGAGGTAAGGTAATACTTTTTTTTTTATAAATAACAGAACGGAGGAAGGAAAAACAAACGAGAAAAAAAAAATCCATACGCCAGATTACTGGTGTCCTTTGTTCATAAAATATCTGTAACAGTTAGACTTGAACAGCTGTGGGTTGATATTTGGAGGGAAACAACTCTGGGGAAGCGAGTTCCAGAGAGATGCAGTTCAGGGAATGAAAGAATTCTGATAGGCAGAAGTTCTGCAATATGGCTGAGTGACATTCCAGTCATGAGCGCTACCAGATGCCTGTGTAGCACGAGGGAAGGCATGGAGAGGTGGCACCATGGACGCAACTTCGTCTGAGCATTTGCCAAAAAAATATCAGTAAAATAATGCAAGGGAGGCAACATTCCTTCTTACTTGCAGGGGAGGTAGTTTATATGTAATGGCAGGGTTGTTAATGATTCTAACAGCTTTGATCTGAATTTTGTCTAGTTGTCTTCATGCAACCTCTCCACAACCATTCCACAAGGGTGAGCAATATTCAAGCTGAGAGCGCACATGGCTCTTATAAATTATAGCTAACTGCTCATCGGCGATGAAGTTGCGGACTCTGTACAATAATCCAAGTTTCTTTGAGGTGGTTTTAACAAGTGATCTGACATGAGAGGTCCAACTGAGAGCACTGTTAAGTGAGACGCCAAGAATTTCAATACTTTTGGAGATGGGAATATTGGTAGCACTGAAGGTAATGTACGAATCTGGCAATACCTGTCTATTAGTAAACTGATTATATTTAGTTTTAATAGCATTAAAAGACACAAGGTTGTTTTGTCCCCATTCACTGATCGTAGATAGATCTTAATTTATGGAGATGGCTGTACTGAGTTGAAAGGTAGAGATATTAGACTTTGTAAATGGGTCTCTGAGTGTGAATGAACTATGTAGTGTTGAGTCATCTGCATATGAGTGAATGGGATTGTGGGTGACAGATAAGAGATTGTTAATATGAACCAGAAATAGGGTTGACGCCAGAACTGATCCCTGCCACACGCTTGCGTTAATTGAGTGGAAATTGGAATATACATCATCTACTTTTACTCTTATTTTCCTGTCTCTAAGATATGAAGAAATCAAAGGAACAAAAGACGTTAGTCCATAGCAAGGGAGTTTGGACAGCAGGGAACGGTGCCATACTCTGTCAAAAGTTTTAGAGATATCAACAGCTACTGCATGAGTTTCTCCAAAATGATCAATTGCTTGATGAATGGTATGAGTTAAGAGATTGAGTATGTCAATGGTGGATCTTTTTTGGCGAAAACCATATTGTCTATCACTAATTAAGTTGTTGGATTCAAGATGTTTAACAATGTGCTTATTAATTAAAGTTTCAAATACCTTACCAAGAGAAGATGTGACAGCTATTGGTCTGTAATCAGAGGGGTCAGAGGAACTTCCTTTCTTCGGAATTGGGTGGATATTGGCTTCTTTCCATGAATTTGGGAATAAAGAAGTACGTATGCATAGTCTGAATAATTTAGCTAGGACAGAGGCAAGTTCAGAGGAACACTTTTTCAAAACAATTGGAGGAATTCCATCTGGGCCTGGAGCTTTGTTGGTAGGTAAATTGTCTAGGATGGATTTTACGTATCTTGTCTGTATTTTAAGAGGGGCAATTTCGGGAGAATCAAGTTCCAGTACTGGGACATTCTGGCTGGTATCGTCTATGGTAGAGTTTCTGGCAAAGGTACCAGCAAAGATATCTGCTTTCCCACGCGGGTCATTTGTAATGTTGCCATCTGAAGATTTTAGTGGGGGAATGGAAGATGACTTGTTAAAGTTATTATTGAATGAATTAAGAGTTGATCAGAATGTTCTATTGTCATTAGGGTTGTTAAGTAGTTTTGATGCTTTTGAAGAAAGTTTGATTTATATAGATTTAACTCGCCCCATCCCGATGTTTTCTGGGCAGTGGTATGCCCCAGTCCCGACATTTTTGGACCTTTTTTTTGGGGGGGTCAAACATCCGCTTTTGGTGAGAAACGTCGAAAATTCATAGAGAAATCACTCACCTGAGGTTTAAAATACTCGATCTAGGTACGAGTACCTCCTTACCTGACTGGGTTTTCTAACAGGCTGGCACCAAAGAAAACGAGTTCTAGAGGAGGGTAACTATTTTATCCACTCATAAACAGTATTTATTTATTTACTTGGTACGAATTTATATACAGTACAAGAGTATATTGGTTTTCAAACAGTAATATAGGCATTATAAGCATTGTTTCACTCACTAACTCATCACCATTCATGACCTTTTTTTCCCACATTACCTAATCATCATTTCTGACTGTTTCTTCCTCTAATGCTATGTAAACTTTGTCCTCCACATTGTCATCGATTGGGGAATCACTCTGGCCCTGAATGTCTTTATTGGCCAGGTCACTGGTAACAGGTGAATTGCCGAGACAATGTCGTGCAGGGGTAGTGGGAGAGGTTATGCTGTGTAAGGCATTGTCCCTGCTTGGCATCTTGTAGAGGAATAGAGGAAGGTGTCCCGTGTATACGTGCCAAAAATCACTCGCGAAATCACTCGCGAAATCACTCGCGAAAATTGAAAATTGTGCAAATTAGGGACCTTGCAATGTTGCCGCGTTAATTCACATCTCCGGGATATGAGTGCACATCATGTGAGGACGTGAATTCACGTCTCCAGGATGCTGCGGGTTAATACAGCTATTGCATGATTTCTAGCAATTTCAAATTGGGAGTGATTCAGATGCTTTTGATTTTAAGTATGAGTTATATGCTAATGACTTTTGGGCTGTTGCTCTGGCACAGTTGCCATCAAACCATTTTGGAGAGTTCGATCTTTTAGTGAACTGTTGACTTGGTATGAATAAATCCATACCAGCTAGTATTAAGTCGCAAATGTGGGACTGGGTAGAATTGGGATCACTAGAGAAGAAAGACTGCCATCGAATGGTAGCGAGATAATTTCTGAATCTATCCCAATCTGCCCTATTAAAGTGCAACTGGGTCATCCTGACAGGTTCAGAACGGGAAGGTTTTGGGGAGCTAACTAATGAGGCACTGATGAGATTGTGGTCGGAGGATCCAAGTGGCGACAGTACTTCTATCCTGTATTAATCTAGATTATTTGTCAAGAATAAATCCAAGAGATGGGCATTATGGTCAGGATTATCAGGTATTCTGGTTGGTTGCTTTACCAACTGGGTGAGATTAAACAATTCCGCAAACAGCTCGCACTCTAGACCAGCGTCGTCAGTTCGGGCAGAATGCAATAACCATTCAACATTATGTATGTTAAAATCACCCAAAATGGTAATTTCGGTGCCAAGGGCAAGGTTAAGGTTACTCAACTGAGTGGATATAGAATCAAATACACTGGGTTCCGAAGAAGCATTGGGGGAAAGATAAACTACACAAATATATTTGGTAATGTTTTGACAATTTAGTTTACATAATGAGTAATCAAAACTGGATGAAGTGAAGTTTAAAATAGTGTCAACTGCATATTGGGATTTGATATAAGAACAGGTGCCGCCCTTGTTACGGAAGTTTGTAAGGAGATGGTAACCGGGAAAACAAAATGGAGATATATCGGTAGAGGTTGAGATTTGTGGTTCAGTGAGGAAAAGGGCCAAAGGGGATATGGACTGAAGGAAAAAATTAACTGAGTTTAAATTTGTGGTAAGGCCGCGGATGTTGGTAAAGAATAAGGCCACACTGTCACTTCTTCGCCGAAGAGCATTCCTGGAAATAGCAACAGTCGCTGCCAGCACAGTCGCTTGATGGCGACCGGGAGGACCCTGTGCTGCCAGCCCTGCCCTGCCGGTGGTGGCAATCCGAGGTACCACCTCATTTGATAGTAAGATTGCAGTGGCCATTACTAAAGACGTGAATAGAAGGTGTGATACGTTATGCGCATGTAGTGTGGTGTAGACAGTTGAAGGCAGAGGTATTATGAGAGCATGCTGGCCTACTCTCTGTGTAAATGAATGCACTGAAAATGTTCAGCAATGGGAGATGGTCAGGATCAAGTCCTGAGGGCTGGTGAAACGGGAGCTCCAGCTCTGCCTATCACCAGCTTGCCATCAACCTCGGGAGTACTGCCCTGTTCGACTGGTGCTAGTCTACTCCACCTACTTACTTCATCAATGGAGAAAGAGGCACAGATATTTATGGGTGAAGAGATTTCAAATTTATGTGAACGGACAGCACAGTGTTGGCATGTTGAGTATGTAGAAAGAGAATGTGACGATGCAGCAATGTCTGGAGCAATGTAAAAGACCTGAAGTTTCAAGTGACTTGGCAGGGATGTTTGGACAGGCAATATTAGCAAATAACGGTGTACGATAGTATAAAAAATAATGTACATTGTCCAAATGAGAATGGAAAACGGGTATGCTGGAAGCAGGTGTGAAAGAACTTAGAGAAGAAATAGTGATGACTGAAAGGTTACAGACTAGCGCATTTTCTTACGGGGTAGCTGTGATAGGAAGGATAATAAAGAGAAATGGAGGACAAAGACGAAGGGATTGAGCATCGAACGAACACGAGTGTAAAAAATCCGACGAGACTAAAGCCCCAGACATATTGTCGTGAACTAGAAGAAAATATTTAGAGTACACAGATTCAGTGTAAAGAAAGCCAATGAAAGGCAGAGGGAAGGTTATTAGTTCAACGAGGTCAATTTTGACTGCAGATCGACAGGACTTTAAACCATATTAATCGTGGGAAGGAAGGTAGCTTCTGGTAAGGGATAGTACAATTCTATGCTTGAGAACGAAAAAATAGAATCAAGACTAAAATTAGTGCGAACCCATTCCAAAACTAAACGAAGATCTGACATCAGGACAAGGTCTAGAGTAACAAGACAACTGACAACATCTACTGTACTAAGAGACGAATAAAATCTTCTACTTGTAACATTAATGACTGGAGGGAAAGAGAAATGATTCAAGACAAAAACTGATATACAATATTTCGGTGACAACATTAATCTCTCCACTCAAATTCTCTAAGACATCCGACTTTTTTAACTGGGTGCCCATTTTATTCATAAGTGTGTGACAGTATTACCCAGTAACTTATATATAGTGAACATTCAGCAACATATTCTGCACTTCCAAAGCTGTGGGGAAAAGTTTCTAACTATTCACAATATGTTGACAAATCAAAAGATGTTGCTAAGCCAGATACACCAAGAACTTTACCACCGAGTTCAAAGAGACCTCGTTTTCCCAAGAATGAGATATAACAGGGCCACTGTGGGGCAGGGAGACGTTTAAACTAATGAATAATTTCCAGATCCAAACAAATTGCTGCTGAAGAAGTTCACACAGTGGAGCTCACAAAGATCCATTTGCATGTTTGTTTCCTAAAGAAACCAGTAGGGATGATATGGCTGACAGACGACTTGCAAAATTATGAAGTTTATCTGTGACTTCCATCAAGCTTTCAAGATCATAAAGGACTGAGTGGACGTCCTCCGCTAACATTAGACTCTCTCCAAGGCTTTACCAATTCCCCTGGGCGAAGGGCCCCATCCCTATCCTCATCACCCAGAGATGATCCAAACCCAGCTAGTGCAAGCATATCTGCTTACCCTCTGAACAACATAGCCTACTAACTATAAAAGGAATCTTGATTAATGTTTAAATCAGCTAAGTGGTCCTGAGAGGTGGAGGAAGAAACACAAGAAACAGTGGGGCGAGTTGCCGAGCAAAGCTCTTTGTCAGTAGGTCCTATTCATTGACAGATAGAGTAGGTGATGAAGGGATAACAAACGTATAAGGATGAGGAGGAGGAGGAGACTTGAGTGGAGCAGTAGGAGGTCCTGTAGAAGAAGAAAAAGAAGGAGGAGGAGGAGGAGCTATGGAAGATACATTATTCTTCTGGCCTTCCTCCCATTCGAAGTACCTGGGAGTTCTCTTAACCTCCACATCCTGGCAGATTTTTTCGCCACTGACCCCCTCCCCACAATCCTGGCAGATTTTGGATTTTTTTTTTTGTGTGGCTCAAACCTCTGCTTTTTATGACAAACAACGGCAATTCACACAAAAAAGTGCTCACCTGAGCTTAGACGTGGACTAAACAGGTGACCCTCTGAACACCTGGTATCGTGTTCTCTGGAGCCGCACTGCAGCTGTCACGTTTTCTATGGTAGTGGTAACTATTGCAGACCACTCAGAATAGGTAGATATTTGTTCATTTGGTAAGACTTTATATGTAGTACAAGAATATATTGGTTTTCATAAAGTAATATAGGCGATATAAACGTTGTTTCACTCAAGGAACACATCAACATACCGCATCTTCCTTGGCAAAGTTACCTCCTCATCACATCTGGTCATTTCTTCATCTGGTGCCAAGTAATCTTTGTCCTCCACATCGTCATCGATTGGGGAATGACTCTCGCCTTGATTTTCGTATGTGGCACAACATGTCTTTGCTGGCCAGGTCACTGCTAACAGGTGAGTTGCCGAGACAATGGCGTGCGGGGGGGAGGGGATCAAGTGGGGTAAGACAGTGTCGCGGCCTGACAGCAGGTAGAGGAAGGTCTCCCGCATAAGCCTACCAAATATCATGCGCAAAACTTGAAAAATGTGCAACTGACAAACTTAGCAATTGCAAAACATATCAGTATGACGACAGGAGCCACCATGACAAAACGTTGCGACGTATCCGTATGTTAACAGGATGCCTTGGGTTAAGATCTGCGCAGGCCCATTTACAATCAGATGACAAGTCATTAATCTCAAATTTGTTACCATTCTGAGATAGCACACGATGTAGGACCATAACTTTGTCATCCAGTTTAAATGTACAAATGTGTGAATGAGTGAACACTAAACCTCCATTGTTAATACTGATAGGTGGGTCAGAGCTATGCCGGTGATGTAACATCGTCTTTATTGTTCACAGGCTACCAGTAGCCTCCATAGCCACCCCCCACAGTCTCACGGGACCAACTTTTTCTGACCCTTAGACATGTCTTTATAACAAACTAGAATGTTCACACTGATATTTTGGGGATGCAACATGCATTTGACAACTTTTATTAGAGGTACCTTACGTTCGTTGCGAAAAAGTCCACGGTTTGGCATTTGACGTACTCATGTCATCTAATGTCCATACCTGCATGATATATTGTAGCAATATCACATATTATACATGAAATGAAAGCTCTGAATCCCCATTACCACTATTACTAACGTACATGTGCGTTGGATTAATCTAATATCAACTACGTGCACTAATACGCATGTACCCCAATTTATTCAACAACCTTCCAAATTTTTCAGTGTTTCTAACATAAATGTTCTTTTTCCACCAAAGAATAGTGCTTACCTCTGTCAGATCTAGGCTCCTATAAACATACAGTAAAATGGGGCAGTAGGAGCCATCCATTATCAATATCATACATGTATCAAAATAAGGTTCATAAGTCCGAGACTGATAGACATGACAAATGGCCTTATTGACGTACTGGCAGATTAGTTCATCAAACCACAATATCAAAACAGAATGTCAAGCATGAGTGTTTTGTCTTTGGCTGAATTTAATACATGATATTCAGTCTATATCTGAATCTGAGTCACTGCTATAGTGATCATCTGACTCTGATTTCTCACCATCTGACTCTGATCCCTCACCATCCAACTCTGAATCTGTCATTCTACTAGCAATGTCAGACAATGACTGGGGCAAAGCCTCTCCCTCAAACCACAAACGTTCCATATCCCCATCGATAATGGTCCACCCGTGCCCTGCACACGGATCTGGTGTTTCTGGTTGTGGTATGTGAGATTGTTTCCATATCCAGACTTGGTAGTTCACTCGTTTCAGGTGTTCTGAAGACTTCTCCTGCAGAGGTAGTGTGGATATGTCGACGTTTCTGGATGGAGTTGCACCAATTGCAGCAGCACACAGCTGGTTGATTTTCTGATGATGAAGCTCGTCCACATTATAGATAATCTGTCCACCAAGCTTATAGACACTGTGAACGTCTCAGAATTATAGATGATGGTTGTCTGGAATTCACCCAGTCGACAAAATGATACTCCTCCACCACAGATTTCGGACTTTTGAATTTTCTCTCTCAGTCTGGATGCCTGGTAGGCAGGACTTGGGTGCGCAGTCATCTGGAGACTTTCAGTATACATGGTCAGGAAATCTGACAGTTTGAGCAAACCTTTCTTCTCGAGGACTATAGTTTCATGGTTGTCACGAATACTAGTGCCTTCTGGTGGGCTTCATCCATTGATGACTGGTGTGCCTTTTCCTCACTGTTGTTACTTCTCAGTTTCTCTAAAATTTACAGGTAACTCGTTAGGCAGCTGTTGTGGCACTTTGCTTCACAAGCAAAAAGATCCTGACCTCGGATTTGGACTAGGAGAGACTCATCACATTTCGTCTCTGCAGTTTTGAGCACCTCTCTCCAATCACCTCGTTCGAAAACAGATATTCCTTCGGTTGTCCAGACATCTTTTCTCTTTACTTTCCTCCTGTTTCCAGATCTGCAGAATATACAATCTGGATTGAATATGATTCTGTCACTAGATGATCGGCGACTTGATCTGGATGCTTTGCTTGTAGATTATGTGTTTCGAAGTGATGATAAGCGATTGAGATTCATAGTGAATCTTTGGTAGCATGCACGATGGCAGCCATGCTCTTCAGAGAGATGTTCTGGTATGGACATACAAATATCTTCTAGTCTGTGTACAGAACCGGATGGTTCAACTAGTCCTCTTCGTTTGACCTCCTTCAGTTTTTCCAACTTTCCTTCTGGATTTTCAGTCTTTGAGATAAGTTGTAACTGTCCATGTTCAATTCTCTGGATAGGGATGACATGACACATACAGTACAGGCTGTTTTGGATGAGAAGAGACTTCTTCCCGTGCTCGCTTCCGTGATGTATTGGGAACCATCTTAACAATATACATGAAAGGAATAATTTAAATGTAAGTTATCTGAGTTATCGGTATAAAAGAAAGAGTTGATTAACATCCTAAATAAAGACAGTGTGACAGAATGAAAATGCTCATACCCAAAGAACAACATGTTCAACATTTTGAAAACTGAAAACATTGAAGGTTGTTGAATAAACTGGGGTACATGTGTATTAGTGTCCGTGGTTGATATTAGATTAATCCAATGTACTTGTACGTTAGTAATAGTGATAGTGGTGATTCAGAGCTTTCATTTCATGTACAATATGTGATATTGCTACAATATATCATGCCAGTGTGGACATTGGATGACATGAGTACGTCAAACGCCAAACTGTGGACTTTTTTTTAGACGAACGTATCTAATAAAAGTGGTTAAATGCATGTTGCATCCCAAAATTTTCAGTGTTAACATCCTAGTTTGTTATAAGGACATGTCTAAGGGTCAGAAAAAGTTGGTCCCGTTAAACTGTGGGGAGGGGGGGTGGCTATGGGGACTACTGGTGGCCTGTGGACTATTAGACAGTGCTAGATTAGCCTTTATACTCGTATACAGGTGCATTTTCTGGAAGTCTGATACTTTCATTTTCACATAATCGTCTAGTTTATAGGATGGAGCAGACTTTGATAGTGTCACTGCATAGGGCAGAGATATATTGAATCCATATAAGACAAAAATATGGAGTTTCTCCAATAGATTTATTAATGGAGCTGCTGATAGAAGCGGCAGCTCGTGGTATCCACTCATCCTGATCGGTGCTCTGAGAACCTAAGTCCCTCAAGCACCTTAAGATTTTGCTTTTCAACAAGGCCATTGGAAGCAGGATGGTTGGGTATGACGTTACGTTTGTTATTATACTGCATACAACTCCCAACAAGAAGACTGTTGTTGAACTCTGAACAGTTATCGGTAATAAAGGGTGATGGCCTAATGAATGGACAAATAACATGATCAAAGAAGGCATGTGTAACACTCTTATCAGTCTTGTCTTGGAGAGCTGCGAGAACACAATTACGTGAGAAATAATCAACTGCCACAAACAAATACTTTGGACCAGCCACCGTAAGCGGTAATTTAAGGATATCAGTAGAAACAGTTTCCCATGGACATGATGGAACTGGATATTGAAAGAGTGGAGCAGGTGATCCGATTTACCCTTTATGACGATTACAGGGAACTCAGGAATCACAGTGAATATTAATGTCTTTACGGACAGTAGGTCAATAGAATAAAAGATAATTATGCTTGTCTCAAACATCGATCTTTACCGAATGGGATGCATGAGGTGTTGTGTGAATGATGTAGAATGCTGTAGGTATCAAACAAATGGGGACAACGAATTGATGTATACTATCACTGTCACAACTACCAGTACTATCATTGCCAGATCTACCATAACAACTACCACAAATACTACCATCATAATTACCACTACCGCAATTATCTTAGTCATTACTACCATAACTTATTACCATAATCCTAACTACCTTAATTCCCACGCTCATTTCCATTATCACTATCATCACCAACAAAACTACCATGGTCACAATAATCATTGCTCCTACATCAACATCATCATCATAAACATCATCATCATCATCACAATTATTTCCACAGTAAGGATGGATTACTACTGATAGCGAACACAACCTCTTTATTGGCGACGGAACTAAAACTTTAATTCTTGAAAACGTCAGGCAATTTTTCTCAGCTTAGAAATAAACTCTTGTCTATGGTCTGCAGATAGTCTCCATTAACCCTCGAATAAAAGAAATAATATCTACTTCATTTCTGCTACCATCATAAATTTAAATCCGTCAGGTGTGTGACCTCTCATCGTCTCACCGTTACAGTCGTCAGTAACCATTAATGCGCGTGAGAAAAACTATTCTATTCTTGCAAATGCTAAGCGATGTTAATTAGCCTATGAGTGGCCTTTGAAGTGTATGGGTAAATAAAAGATAATATATATATATATATATATTGTTACGGAACAGACAAAGATAATGTACACTTTAAGTGAGAATACGAAGAGTCACTACTGTCCCGTAAAGTTCCAGGTTCAAAACAAAAGAGTTAGGTAAAATTACAAGTTAAAGTTTAATGCACAAACTAACAACAAAACATTCAGAACTCATAAGGATAATGTAATGGCAAATAAACAAGTTAATTATATGGTTAACTGCAATAGCCTCTATTAACACGAAATTAGCAAGAGTAAATTTATCTAAGTCAGCCCTGATAAAATGAAAATACACCTGGTAATGCTCAGTTAATGCAAGATAAATTATTACAGATACAAACTATTATCAAAAATGACTGACATAAAACCCAACATTAATCACAAAGACCTCACTAGGCCCTAAGAACTAACCCTATGCTACACAGCACAAGGAAAAAATACAACAGTTATACTCAAATTACACACAGCTGCTAGATGTTTGGAGATTTCTTGAGCACTCACAATAATAATATCTGTACAGGGGAGGACAGAGATGTGAACAAAATGAGGAGCAGATCTAAGTGGCAATGATGCAGAGACTGAGCTCATTATATAGGGGCCAGCAGAGCTTGATACAACTTGTAAGAAGGACGCGCAAATGAAGCCATGGGGACAAAGAGCTGAAAATCCCGCTCGGAATAACAGAGAGAACGACTTACTCTACTATAACGGTAGAAGGGGGGAACTGAGGCAGAACACGCTCGTGATCAAACATGCAGCATACTGTGCGTTAAAATTACACAAAGGATGATGAAATCATAGGCTATGTAACACCTCCCCACAAAGAAAAAAGAAATTTACAAAGGAAATTTCTTATTACTCTAAAACAATCTGTATATGGCATTACAGACCATGCAAAGGTCTTTCCTAGTGTTACAAAACATGAGATCTCCCTAGCACGTTCAGTCATAGGTACTTGCCAGTATCCCTTTAACAAATCAAACTTACTTATGTACCTAGCCTTTCCAATCTTGTCTATGCAATCTTCCACACGAGGGAGAGGGTAAGTGTCTGTTTTAGTTATCTGATTAACACGTCTGTAGTCAATGCAAAGCCTCTGTGACCCACCTGGCTTAGGGACTAGAGTGACAGGAGAACTCCACTCGCTCTGACAGGGCTCAATCATCTTGTGGTCCAACAGGTAGCCAAGCTCCTTCTCAATGAGAGGAACTTTCACTGGGTTCACACGGTAAGGAGGCAGTTTAATTGGCTTTGCGTCTCCAACATCGACATCATGCATCAACACAGTGGTTCTTCCTGGAGTGGCACGGAACACTTGCGGGTACTCCTGCAGTAATGCCGAAAACTCCTGCCTTTCCTCGGGAGGTAGATGAGAAAGCTTAGTCTGGAGATCATTCATGATATCAGGATTCTTCCCCAAACTATCACTCAGGCTCATACTGCATGGGAGAGCTTCACTTGCAGACTCGGGTGGAACAGCTACAGTGCAGACTGGATTATTTTCGTCCCGCTTGTGATATAACTTTAACATGTTGATGTGACATAGTTGCTTGTTCTTTCTACGATCTGGTGTGGCGATGACATAGTTGACATCACTGAGTTTCTTCTCCACGAAATAAGGGCCACTAAACTTGGCTTGAAGAGGTTGCCCATGAACTGGTAGCAGAATCAAAACCTGATCTCCTGGCTGAAAGTGGCGTAACCTGGACTTCTTATCATACCAAGTCTTCATCTTCTGAGCAGCTCCTAAATTCTCTCTCGCCAGCTGTAAAGCAGTGGACAGCCGTTCTTTGAACTTCATCACATACTCCAGCAGGTTGACGTCATCTTCCTCCGACAGCCAGCATTCCTTGAGTAACTTAAGGGGTCCTCTTACTTCATGGCCAAACAGTAGTTCAAAAGGTGAGAAGCCCAGTGATTCATTTGGAGATTCTCTTGCAGCAAATACAACGAATGGAAGACCTTTATCCCAGTCTTTCTGATGTTCCAAACAGTATTTCTTGAGCATCGATTTGAGTGTTTGATGATATCTCTCCAACGCTCCTTGGGTTTGGGGATGGTAAGCTGAAGACGTGATCTGGGTGATGCCCAACTCTTTCAGAGACTGCTTGAAAACATTTGACATGAAATTACTTCCCCGGTCTGACTGTACCTCCTTGGGCAGACCAAACTTTGTGAAGAACCCCAGCATTTCCTTAACCACGTTCTTTGCTGAGATATTTCTAAGTGGAATGGCTTCAGGATAACGAGTAGCCATATCAATCATGGTCAACACATAAGAAAATTCTGAAGAAGTCTTAGGAAGAGGGCCCACAATATCCACCAACACACGGGTGAATGGCGCCTCAAAAGGAGGAATGGGAACTAGAGGTGCAACCTTTTCGGTCTGATTACACTTCCCCACAACTTGACAGGTGTGACAAGACTTACAATAACAGGAAACATCCCTGAAGATACCTGGCCAGTAGAAGTGTTTCAAAATGCGTGCCACAGTCTTCCTCACTCCAAGGTGTCCTGCCAAACTGGAATCATGAGCCACTCTAATGATATCCTGCCTACAAACACGAGGGATGACAACTTGATGTACAACCTCCTATTCACAGTCGGCTGATGCTGTTGGGGGTTTCCACTTCCTCATAAGTACTCCTGACTTCATATAATAACAAGTAGAAGCACCGGCTGACTCTTCTTCACTGTAAGCAGAGTTAGCTAGACCTTTCAACTCAGGGTCAGCAACCTGCAACTCAACCAACTCTTGACGAGACAAATTATCAACACTACGGGGTACTGCCTCATCTGGTGAGTGGTCCAAATTAGCAAGAAAAGTGTCAGCTAGGATAACATCATCATCATCATTATCCTCTAAATCACCAGTAACTTTAGACTTAGCCCTAGTGACAGCACATGCAGGGAACACATCAGGGACATCACAATCCTGGGTCGCAGCCACTGGCTCACTAGACAACTGAGGAGCTGGACACACTTGACTTCCACCAATATCATTTCCAAGTAAGAAAGTTACACCTGACATTGGGAGTGTCTCAACCAACCCAACCATAACGGAACCATTAACAAAACCAGACTCTAAATTCACTCTGCACAGAGGGACAGAGAAGTAATTATTCCCTACACCTTGTAAGATTACAGTTTCATCAGAGGAATTAACATTAGAGCCTAGAACACTGGTCAGCATAAGGGATTGGCAAGCACCTGTATCACGATATATTTGAACTGATTTCCTGTCATTACTGTCCAGAGGACTGACAAAACCATCAGACAGGAAATTAGCACATGAACTCTTGAGAGTGTCACCCACGTTACTGCTCAAAAGAGGAGCTCCATCATGAGAATTTAAGTTACCCCTCAAAGCAGGTTCAGTTAACTCAGTTAAAGAATTCTGGGAACTCTCAAGAGTGGACACTAGACCAATTGACTGAATATTTAAAGACTCCTTTTAGTTCACATCACGCTGTCTCCTGAAACATCTCTCCGTAGTATGACCAAGCTTACTACAATAAGTACATTTACTTTTCTGAAATCTAGAGGTGAAGCTGGTATTTACTTCCTGAGAAACATCATCTTTATTCTCTTTCCTGTTACCTGTACTCTGAGTAGAGGCAACGTACTTACTCTCAGCTTTCCCTTTTTCTCTAGAATATCTCTTGTGAGTGAGAACATACTCATCAGCTAAAAATGTAGCTTCAGACAAATTATCTATTCTTTTCTCATCAAGATATAGGCTTACATCTTTATTAACACACCTTTTGAAGTCCTCCAGCAAAATCATCTGCTTAAATTTGTCAAAATCAGAATCCACATTCTTAGAATTTAACCACTGCTCTAACAGATCTTCTTTGATTTTTGCATACTCAACATGGGATTGCTTATCTTGCTTGTAAGTTGTCCTAAATTTTACTCTATAAGCTTCAGGAACAAGCTCATAGGCCTTAAGAACCAAGCTCTTAACTACATCATAATTATCAGATTGATCCTGAGGCAAAGATGCATAAGTTACTTGAGCTTTACCGGTGAGAACAGTTTGAAGGAGTACTGGCCAATTCTGTTTGGGCCAATTAAAACCTGTAGCTACCCTCTCAAACAACTGAAAATACTTTGTTAAATCAGATTCATTAAAAGGAGGGACAAGTTTAACATTTTTAGCCACATCAAAATCATCAGAGCTAGATGATCCAGTTCCACCTTGTTTCATGCGATACTCATGGTCTGCCTGAATCCTAGCAATTTCAACTTGTGCCTCAGCCTCCTTAGAACGGGCCTCCGCCTCCTTAGCACGAGACTCCGCCTCCTTAGCCTGAGCTTCCTGCAGGGCTAGCTGTAACTTAGCTAATTCAATCTGCGTTTGCTCATTTGGAGGAGTTACATTAGACAAGGTTTCATTAATCATGTCAACAATTTGATCTTTAGAATGATGAGAGTGAACAGCAATTCCCAATTGTTGAGCAACAAGCTTAAGTTCATTCTTTGTTCTGTTTTCTATATCACACACTGTTTGCACATTTGACAAAAAATCTTTGGCTTCATCAAGTGTAGTAATAGTAGACATAATTAATAAGTAACAGTCACAAAATATCAAGCAATATCCTTATGATAATATCCTGAATATCCTGATATGAGGTCGCCAAATTTATGTTACGGAACAGAGAAAGATAATGTACACTTTAAGTGAGAATACGAAGAGTCACTACTGTCCCGTAAAGTTCCAGGTTCAAAACAAAAGAGTTAGGTAAAATTACAAGTTAAAGTTTAATGCACAAACTAACAACAAAACATTCAGAACTCATAAGGATAATGTAATGGCAAATAAACAAGTTAAATATATGGTTAACTGCAATAGCCTCTATTAACACGAAATTAGCAAGAGTAAATTTATCTAAGTCAGCCCTGATAAAATGAAAATACACCTGGTAATGCTCAGTTAATGCAAGATAAATTATTACAGATACAAACTATTATCAAAAATGACTGACATAAAACCCAACATTAATCACAAAGACCTCACTAGGCCCTAAGAACTAACCCTATGCTACACAGCACAAGAAAAAAAATACAACAGTTATACTCAAATTACACACAGCTGCTAGATGTTTGGAGATTTCTTGAGCACTCACAATAATAATATCTGTACAGGGGAGGACAGAGATGTGAACAAAATGAGGAGCAGATCTAAGTGGCAATGATGCAGAGACTGAGCTCATTATATAGGGGCCAGCAGAGCTTGATACAACTTGTAAGAAGGACGCGCAAATGAAGCCATGGGGACAAAGAGCTGAAAATCCCGCTCGGAATAACAGAGAGAACGACTTACTCTACTATAACGGTAGAAGGGGGGAACTGAGGCAGAACACGCTCGTGATCAAACATGCAGCATACTGTGCGTTAAAATTACACAAAGGATGATGAAATCATAGGCTATGTAACAATATATATATATATATATATATATATATATATATATATATATATATTTACAGTAGGCTCGCACAGTGCACGTCATCACAGTGCACGTTTCGCATTGTTCGCGAGTGACCAAAAATCTTAACCAAAAACCCTTGAATGCACGAGTTTACCGCACAGAACGTGAGGCAAAGGCAAGGAGTGGCTCAAAAATGCCATTTTCTATTAGTGAGCGACCACCCCTCACACAGCTCGTTATGTGTCATCATGTTGATGTGCAGAAATTCCTGGGCATTCTACTGCGCAGTTTGGGGTACAAGGGAGAGGCGCGCCATAATAGTCCTGGCTCGTGCACTGTGCAGATCCGCTCTCTACAGCTAACCTGTCGTGTACAACGTGTGGTGTTTTTTGTGCTGCTCCATCCTTGCCTGTACTTCGCCGCACCATGGCTCCAACCCCAAGAGTTAAGAAACATCTGACACACGCCACCAAGTTAAAGATCATTAAGATGAAGGAAGAGGGTCAAGGAAATACTGCCATCGGGAGAGCCCTGGGACTGGCTGAATCTACAGTGAGAATTGTGTGGAAGAACCGTGAAGCCATAAAGGCTGTAGTGAAGACGTACGGTGCCTCTGACCTAGACGGCCGTTCGCAGATGGGAAATCGTGCTATGGTACTAATGGAGCGCTATCTTGCCACCTTCATAATAAGGAAGGAAAAGGAAGGTGTTCCACTGAATGGAAGATTTATTTGGAACCAAGCCCAGCTCTTTTACGAGTACAAGGCAGCATCTCGCAGGTTAAAAGTGGAAAAACCTTTCAGGGCATCGGTTGGATGGCTGGACCGTTTTCTCAAGCGCAAGGAACTCCGTTACGTGAAAGTGTCTGGTGAACGTGCCTCTGCCGACGAGCTGGCCGCGAGAGACTACCCTGCGATATTTAGAGCGATTATTGAAGAGGGACAGTACACCAAGGACCAGATCTACAACATCGATGAAACGTCGTTATATTATAAGGCCATGCCCAAATCAACTTACTTCGCTAAAAGACAGAAACAAGCCCCTGGTCGCAAGCTCCAGAAGTGTAAGATGACGGTAATGTTCGCTGTAAACCTGTCTGGGAGCCACAAGATGAGGCCAGTTGTTGTACACACAGCTTCACACCCAAGATGCTACAAAAACCTCACGAACGTGGATGCAAGTGGCGTGTATTGGTACAAGTCCACAAATGGTTGCATGACTGGGAACATTATGGCAGACTGGTTAACAAGGCGGTGTTTGTCCCTGATGCCAGGGCCAAGTGTCAGGAACTGGGCATTCCATTTAAGATGCTCCTTGTGCTTGATAATGCACCAAGTCACCCTCCATACCTTGAAGATCTGCATAAGGATTGTCGTGTTGTGTTTCTGCCGCCCTGCATGACGTCACTAGTGCAGCCACTGGATCAAGAACTGATCGCCACTGTGAAGCACTTCTACCATAAGCAAGTGTACGACTACCTACGCAGGAAGACCGACACACAAGAGGAGCTCATGCCCTACAAGAAGATCACGACAAAGACCTTGATGAGGCATCTGCTCCCGTTCCATCTCCACCAGCACCTGTATCCCGACCTGCCACAGATGCCATAACTGTTGAGGCATTTTGGCGTAATTTTATGGTGAAGGACGCAGTTGAATTTCTCCTACAAGCCTGGCACCAGATTACACCTGCAACGGTGAACCATGCGTGGCGAATGCTCATGTCTCACTTATGCACGACCCAGGAGACGGCCATTCAACCACTGGTCGAGGCTGAGGCAGCAACACTGACAGCAGCACAAGCTGTACCAGGTTTCGAGGATGTTACATTGGCAGACATACAAGAAGTGCACACTGCTACTGAGGAACAGCCTTCTGAGGAAGTGTTGCAACGGATAGACGAGGCTGACGCAGAGCCCGACGCCAGGCAGAGTCAAGTTGAGCAGCCTAGCGTGATGGAAGACAGGACTGAGCTGTGTATGTCAAACATTAGCAAGATCCTTGCTGCCATGGATTAGCTCAAGGAAGAGGTGAAGGAACAGGAAGTGAGCAACCTAAGAACGGAGGAACTTCTGGTTGGTATCGACAAACTCTTCCGTTTCTACACAGACAGGGACAGGGAAGAAATAAACAGAAGACAGACGCTCATAACAAGCTACACACAGCGGGCTTAAGTTGGTGAAATTGCGGAACCAGCGACATCGTCTGCTCCTGTTCCTGTTGAGGATGAAGAGGATGCAATGTCAGAAGCGTCAGCATTGGACTTTGAAGGGTTTATGGCCGAAGTGAGTGACTTTGATGCTCCTGGGGAAGGTGCTCAAGAGGAGTCTGTGGAGGGAAGTGTTGGTGTGGTGGGAGGTGCAGTGGGGAGTGCGGCGCTGTAAGTGTTGCCGCGCCTCGGAACCCCTGTTATTTAATGTCATCAGGCCTGTTGTCTACTGTTGTTAAGGTGACTACTCACATTTTTGTTATTGTAGCTATATCTGTAGTACAATGTCTGAAAAATATGACCTTTATTATGTCTCTAAGGGCCAAAAAATGTCCAGGTATGAGGGGGTACCGCCCGTATGTAATTATTCCAATAAGATTATGTATTCCCAGTACGCGAATTCCCAGTGCGTGAGGTCGTGGACCGCCTAATCTCTCGCACAATATGCGAGCCTACTATATATATACATATATATATATATATATATATATATATATATATATATATATATATATATATATATATATATATGTATATATATATATATATATATATATATATATATATATATACATATATATATATATATATATATATATATATATATAATGATCATCATCAACCATTAGTCCACTGCTGAACAAAGGCCTCCCCCAACCTTTTACACGAATTCCTTGACTGAACCAATCTTTGCCACGTTTTCCCCGCAAATTTCTCTATCTCATCTCTCCATCTCCTGTCTGGCCTTTTTCTGCTACCCTTACAATCTCTTGGTGTCCAGTCAGTCAGCCTCTTGCTCCATCGGTTATCCCTTATTCTTGCTATATGGCCTGCCCACCTCCATTTCTGTTCTTTTATAACTTCTATAATATCTTTGACTTTAGGCTGCTCTCACACCCAAGTTGATCTTTTCCTGTCTCTTAAAGATATTCCCAACATTGACCTTTCCATAGCTCTCCGAGAACGGATTAATTTATTTTCCATCGATTTTTTCAGTTTCCAGGTCTCACAACCATACGTCATAGCTGGAATAATACATTCGTTATATACTTTTTGTTTCATACAAACTGGTAAGTTACTTTTCATAATGTCTCTATGTTTACCAAAAGCTTTCCATCCAATTATGAGACTTTTTATTTCGCTATCATGATCTTTTCTTAATTTTAGTATTTGTCCTAAGTAGTACACCTCAACTTCTTCAAGAATTTCATCGCTTATTCTGATGACGCTCTTTGGTGTTTGTGGATTAAATATTAGTTTTACTCCGGTTCATCTTCAGTCCTACCTTCAGACTTTCTCTGTTCAGGTCATTTAACATTTCTTGCAATGCCTCCGCTGTTTCTGAGATTAGGACAATATCATCTGCAAATCTTAAATGGTTTAGCTCTTCTCCCTCTATGTTCACTCCTTTGTTTTCCCGGTCCAACTTTCTGAAAATTCTTTCTAGGCATGCTGTAAATAATTTTGGTGAAATTGTATCTCCCTGACGCACGCCCTTCTCAATCCAAGTCCTTATATATATATATATATATATATATATATATATATATATATATATATATATATATATATATATATATATATATATATATATATATATATATATATATATATATATACATTTATCACGGTTCCACTAATGAAGAATAATAATAAGAACAGTTATTCAAAGTTTTCTGTGATCACTGCATGGTGGCTGATGTGGAAGGCTCAGTCTTTTACTGTATTTATCTTTCACAATCCTGGACATTCATTCACTCACCCTTTCATTCTTTCGCCAGTATTAATTCTTTCTCTTTTTCTGTTATTTTTACTAACTCTTACACTCTCTCTCCCTCTCTTCCCATTGTTTCTTCTTCCCTCCTAGTTTCCCTGCCCCAGACATCCCCTTCCCTCCCATTTCCAAGACTCCTCTTCTTCCCTCCCACTTCTCCCTTCCCTCAAATCCCCCTCTTCCTCTTCCCTCCCTCGTTCCGTCCAACCCATAGCCACCTTCCCTCTCCCCATCCACCGATTTTTTTCTTCCCTTTCACTACTTCCTCTTCCCTTCCACTTCCCTCACAAACCCCCCCTCCTCCCTTCCAGTCCTCCCTGGTCCCACTTCCTCCACCCCCCCACTCTTCCTTACTACCCAACCCCCTCCCTCCCTTCCATTTCCCCTAAGTCCTCTCTTTTCTCTCGCATTTCCACCCTCCTCCCCGACTCCCCTCTTCCCTCCCACTTGTCCCCCCCACCCACACCCTTCTTTCTCTTTCATGTTTCTCCTCCCTGTGGCAAACACACACAAGCGCACACATAAATTTACACACACACACACACACACACACACACACACACACACACACACACACACACACACACACACACGGTGGGGGGGAGGGGAGTCAACACATGTACACAAAAACACACACACTACTGTCCACGTACAAGAACATCGAAAATGGAAACATACATGGTAAGCAAACATTTGACAGTACAATTTCACCTACGGCAGAGGATCTCAAACTCTTTCATCTCCTGTTCTCTCAAGTTGAACTCGAAGTTAGCCTGATACTCCTTCTCTAATATCATTATTCGTGTCACTTTCCTTTTCCTGTAAAAAGGCTGTGTCTTTGTTTAGTATTTATCTGTGCCAGCATGAGATCCCAGTCTCGAATATTCGAATTTGTTCCTTTTTTTTTTTTTTCTTTTCAAGATGCCTTTCTGGATATCCTCAATAACCCATTCTGATACGTCCTAGGGGTATCGGGGCACTATTTCGTCTCGTTCGACATGTTGCTCCTTAACTACTGGGGCTAGGAGGCTGAAAATTACCTCAGTTGTTGACCTATATGTGCAATTGTTTGTTTTCATAAAAATTTTGTTCATTAGATTTTTTAAAAGAGATTTTTTGTAAAAATTTTATCATAAGAAATTAATAGGCTCCTAAAGTAATGCATTACATTTGGCTTGCTATGTGGCAAACTAATCATAAAGAATCGCTTTACGGATTCTGGAATACGTTTTATGATATTTGCATTAGAAGATGAAAGAAAACCATTCGAGAGCCGAATGCTAATCACCACCCAGAATATGCTATTGCCCAAAGCCAAGATTTAGGCCATATCTTCATACCCTGAAGGTTTCATGTTGATAGCTCAAGCCGTTCATGGGATATAATGGTGCTAAAGGCGGGGGCGATAAAAACTAGTTGACATTTGGCAGCCATTTTGGTGACCCTGGCCTTGACCCCGAGTCCCCATTTTCGAACTCGCCCAAGATTTTGGCCATATTTTGATACCCTGAAGGTGTCATGTTGATAGCTCAAGCCGTTCATGAGAAATAATGGTGATAAAGGCGAGCTATTAAAACTAGTTGACCTTTGGCAGCCATTTTGGTGACCTTGACCCCAAGTGGACATTTTCGAACTCGGCCAAGTCTTTGGCCATATCTTGATACCCTGAAGGTTTCATGTTGATAGCTGAAGCCGTTCTTGAGATATAACGGGAACAGACTGACAGACACACACACACACACACACACACACACACACACACACACACACACACACACACACACACACACACACACACACACACACACACACACACACACACACACACACACAGGCAAAAATATTATCGCCCCGCCTTCTAAAGGCAGGCGATAAATAGCAGTGTTTTTCATAATTTCGATGAACATTTAAGTTTCCTAGTTCACAAATTTCCTTAAATATTTGGCAGGCTCTGTACACAAAACGTGTCATTATACAACCATTCCAATGACAGGATTTATAGTAAGTTTTATAGGCTTTCCAGTAGTACCTTTATTTTTTCTCAAGAGTCTAGCCTTATTAGTTTAGGATGTAAATGTTACAAAAAAAAGGCTTTCCGAAAATGACAGTCAAGGGTATGAAAAGCTTTTGCTTTCATTTTCCTTCTTGATTTTTTTTTTTTTTTGTTGTACTTATGATAGCATATGATCTACTAACGTATGAGTCTTGTTGGTACTTTGTCCTCTTCCGTTAGTGGGATATACGTTTCATATTTGCACTAGAAGAATATCAGTGACTTCTTTTTAAATTCAGAGAAAATCAAAGTATCCTATTTTACCAATTTCCTGCATGATTGGTAAGCCCAGTACACCAAACTTATCATTATACAAACATTCCAATGACAGAATTTATAGTAAATTCCAGTGGTACCTTTTCATAGCAAGGTAAATGTTATGCATTACTTTAGCTTTCTTAAAAATATTCTAGATGCAAATATTCATGTATGCAAAAGATCAACTCTGGAACTGTCTTCATCTGTATCTCCTACTGCCTATGACCTTCAGTCTTTTGAGCGCAGCGTGTCCAGTCATCTCGAAATGAACTAATCCTGAATTCGGCTTTCTATTATCTTGTTTTTAAATTTTCTTGGATGGAACAGTCATACGGGCTTCTAGACTTTGTTTCCTTCTTTCTTGCATAAAAGAGCACTACTTTGTCGTTTACAAAACTAGTATACTTGTCATACTTGTACCCAAACATACCATTTATACATCTTACACACATACATTATTAGTTTTTTTTTTTTTTTTTTTTATGTGTCCGACTCTGAACATAGGCTTCACAGCCTGCTATCAAGGCCCAGCAGTCCTCCTTTAACTTATTATATTGTAGACGCTACATATTTCTTAACGAAGCACAGTTCTGTATTCTTTGTCACACATTTTCAGCCATAATTTTTACTCAGCTAACTTTTCCTTAAAATTAGTCACGAATTTCTCTCTTTATTCCTCCATTTCCTATATTTCGATTATCACCTGTTCTTCGATTTTTTTCTTCTGCTATTCTTCCATCTTCTTAACTTCGTTCCTTCTCCCTTCTCTTTCCTACTCCATCTTTACCTCCTTTGCCACCCACCGATCCCTTCCTTCCTTGTCCACTTCCCCTCCCTCGTCCTTTGCTCCCTATTTTCGCTTTACCCTCCCTCTTCACTCCCTCCCATCTCCCCTCCCCTTTGCCCTTTCTCTAGTTTTCTCTACCCTCCGCCATTCTCTCTGCTCGGGTTTTGTGTCAGAACACTCCTCGAGGAATTTGCCTTAAGACCAGTTTTCATGATATTCCTGACCACATATTTAGTTACAGCGTTTAGAAACCAATTCTTTCATGGAAGATAACATTTTAAATTATCAGCAGACGTTTAGCGATCCCAGGTGAGATCTGTATAATGGTGCAGTCAAACATCGAGGTAAAATTAGGCCAATTATACATGTGCTTATTTACAAAGGTTAATTAGGGCGCTTTTGTGATTCGAGGTATCTGATTGTAGGTTATTATCTCTCTGGAGGTGCGGTACTGAATGTGGCAAGAGGCGCCCAGGTGTGTAGGTGTAGGAGAGGCGGGAGTGGAAGAGGAAGAGGGAGAGGGAGGGTGTAAGAGGCGAGGCAAAGGGACTGTTGTAAGATGAGATGGAGTTTCATGGTAACGATACGGGAATACAATGATATGTGGCTGGTAGAAAATGTAACTGGAGAAGAGGAAGAAGGCAGGAGGATATGAAGGGAAACGGTGTGGTAGGGAAGAGAGGAAAAGGAGGGAGGGAGACTTACAGAGAAGCGAGAGAGGTGGAGGGAAAGAGGAGTGGGGAGACAGATGGATGTAGACGGAGAAGGGGGGGGGAGGGAGAGTGAGAAGGTGAGGGTGTGTGAGGTAGAGGGATGGTGGCAAGGTCAGGGAGAATCTAAAGGTTATGAGAAAAGGGATGAGGCTATGTAAGACTGCTGGTGAAACTGGCATGTATGTGACTTGTGTTCAGGTTGGCAGAGTATGTGCTGGTAAATATGTGACCAGCAGAGGGATGGTGGGAAAATGAGGGGAGAATATGCAGGCACTGAGAGAGAGACTGCAGCGGCATGTGACCGGAGGAGCATAGTGATGAAGTGACAGCTAGCAGCCTAGGGTCTAATAATGAAATGCACGTTGTGTTTTGTCAGATTTAGGCTAGAAACAGTAAGCCTCCCCCCTCTCTCTCTCTCTCTCTCTCTCTCTCTCTCTCTCTCTCTCTCTCTCCTGCATGTGTAGAGAACCTGAAGCATTAACTCGCCACAGACATCCACCTCATCACAGTAAGAATACAGGGAGTATGATGGAAGCGTGGTCTGATGCGTTTGTGTGGCAGTTGTGGAAGAACAGATCATGATTGTGGGAGTGATTGTGGTTGTTGCGGTTGCGGATGCTGAGTTTGTGGAGGCACTCGTGGTGGTTTGGTGGTTGGTTGGCTCTGATGAAGTCTGAGACAGGGGGAAAAAAGTATGCGACGTCCAAGCACGAGAAAAAGTTTGTCGACAATCCTCTACCAGCACTTTATCTTGCTTTTCATATTCCTCATTCCTCCCTGAAAGCGAGAGTATTTTTCTGTCATACTTTTTCGTTGTGTACTTCGCACTGTTATCACAAAAAAATATTTCACGTAACATCTTCCAGTCCCACAACGACAGGAAAATGTCAATCTTAATTTGAACTGGACCAAACTTGTTAAAAGGACTGAGAGTCGTCCAAGCATGAAGAGATTTTAGTTTTGAAAACAATGTTATAAAATCAAGGCCACAGGAAATGCTTATCTTAAACACTCTTGTTCCGATTTAGAACAACGTTGATGGAAGGGTTAAGGGCCAGCCAGAGTGAAGTAATACCATTTGGAGGTCAGGTGGCCGACTGCCAAAGCCAATGTTCGGCCCATACATAAATTGGTGGGCACGGATGTTCTGCTCTCCGAGAACTACTTATTGATTCTTGATAACTACATTTAGGTTAGGAATGATCTCTCATACTAAAGCAGTTGATGACGGCTCTAGGCAACATTCCATTTTGAAGTCTCCAGTCAGCTGAATAATATCGAAACTAAGATAATAATGGTCATCTTACTGAGGAGGTTATAATGGCAGGCGGTAATGGTAGGTGTGTACTTAATGACTCCTGACCAACACAAACGCAGACGTGCTGGTGTTGACACAGTAATGTCTGTACAGGGACGTGTGTAGGCTGCGAGGAACCACTGGCATGTATTATTGTAGTTATCAATGGCAAACATATTATTACTTGCATATGAGAGCGTCGCATGTTTATTTTCCTGTTCTTGTTGTTATTCTTTTTAAATATTTTTCATTCTGCATGAAGAAACATTTTGACTGACCTTCAGCATATCTAAACAAGCCTACATCTTTTCTATCCTTAATGACCTAGAGCAGCTTGTACAGCACCCTACCCGTATCCCTGACCGCCTTGGAGAGAGCTCCAACATACTTGACCTCTTCCTCACAACTAATCCTTCAGCTTACTCTGTTAATCTTTTCTCTCCGTTGGGCTCCTCCGATCACAACCTTATTACCTTAACCTGTCCTATCGCTCCAGTACGGCCTGCGGACCCTCCAGGGAAACGTCGTCTCTGGCATTTTGGAGCTGCGGACTGGGAGGCCCTCAGGCAGTACTTCTTTGATTTTCCCTGGAATGATTATTGCTTCCATGGCCGTGAGCCATCTGAGTGTGCCTTGCGCATTACGGAGGTTATTCTCTCGGGCATGGAAGCATACATTCCTTTCTCATATCCTTTGACTAACGCAAGAAAGCCTTGGTTTAATCACGCTTGTTCTAATGCTGTCCGCAACAAGGAGAAGGCCTACAAAAGGTACCGGAGCCAACCCACCCCTGAATCACATAATCTTTACGTTTCTGCCCGGAATCGTGCTAAGTCTGTTCTTCGCTCTACTAAAAATAATTTCATCCATACTAAATGCTCTCAACTCTCCAACTCGAATTCTTCCCGCTCCTTCTGGCACCTTGCCAAAAATCTTTCTAACAACTTTACCTCATCATCCTTCCCTCCTCTTTTCTACTCTGATGGTTCTGTAGCTATTTCTTCTACTGATAAAGCAGATCTCTTCGCACAGACTTTCTCCTCCAATTCCACCTTAGACGATTCCGGTGCTGTTCCTCCACCACTTCCCCCTCTGACTTCCTCATGGCTGACATTAAAATTTCTTCAGTTGATGTATTTTCTGCCATTACTGGCCTCAGTACTAACAAGGCATATGGGCCTGATGGGGTCCCTCCTGTTGTTCTCAAAAACTGTGCTTCTGTGCTTACACCCTGCCTAGGCAAACTATTTCGCCTTTGTCTGTCAACTTGTACCTTTCCTTCTTGCTGGAAGTTTGCTCTCATTCAGCCAGTCCCAAAGAAGGGTGACCACTCCCAACCCTCCAACTATCGTCCAATTGCTTTAACGTCCTGTATTTCAAAAGTTTTCGAGTCAATTCTTAATAAAAAAATTTTAAGGCATCTTTCCTATCACAACCTTTCTGATCCTCAGTATGGGTTCCGTCAGGGACGCTCCACTGGCGATCTTCTCACCTACCTTTCAGACTCCTGGTCATCCTCCTTTCGGGACTTTGGCGAAAGCTTTGCCATTGCACTTGACATCTCAAAGGCTTTCGATCGAGTCTGGCATAAATCTTTAATTTCCAAACTGCCCTCCTACGGTTTCTATCCTTCTATCTGTACCTTCATCGCTAGCTTCCTTTCTGGTCGTTCTATAGCTGCTGTCGTAGACGGCCATCGTTCTTCTCCTAGATCTATCAACAGTGGTGTTCCTCAGGGCTCTGTCCTATCACCAACTCTCTTCCTTTTATTCATCAATGATCTTCTAAGCTGTACATCTAACTCTATCCACTCATACGCTGATGACTCCACCCTTCACCTTTCCATTCGGTTCCCGCAACGCCCATCTCAACAGTTACTTCAAGAAACAAGGGATGAGGCTATGGCACACCTAATGTCTGACTTGGCTCATATCTCTGACTGGGGTAAAAATAATATGGTTGTCTTTAATGCTTCTAAGACTCAGTTCTTACACCTATCAACCCGACAAAATCTTCCACAGGTATACCCACTAATGTTTAATAATATTCAGATTAATCCTGCATCATCCTTGAACATGCTTGGGGTTTCATTTACTCGGGACTTATCTTGAAAGATCATATTGCATCTCTTGTAAAATCTGCTTCCAAGAGATTGGGTGTGCTAAGCCGACTCCGCTCTTCTTTACCCCTGCACAATTGTTGACTCTATACAGGGGTTTTATCCGCCCCTGTGTGGAGTACAACTCTCATGTGTGGGGAGGCTCCCCACATACAGCTCTTCTCAATAGGGTAGAGTCAAAGGCTTTTCGTCTCATTAACTCTCCTCCTCTTACTGACTCCCCTTCAACCTCTGTCTCTTCGCCGCACTGTTGCATCTTTATCTCTTTTCTATCGCTACTTTAATGGTCACTGCTCCTCTGAACTGTCTGCTTGCATTCCTCCACCTCTACGACGGGCGCGTAGCACCCGTCTGGCAGCAAACTCTCATCCCTTTTCTGTCCAACTCTCTAATGCAAGAGTTAACCGTTACTCCCAGTCTTTCATTCATGCAACAGGTCAGCTCTGGAACTGTCTCCCTCTGTCTGTATTTCCTCCTGCCTATGATCTCCAGTCTTTCAAACGCAGTGTGTCCAGGCATCTCAAAATGATCGGATCTTGAATTTGGCTCTCTATTGTATTTTGTTTTTCTCTTGGAGGGAACTGTTACTGCGGGCTCATGGCCTTTGGTTCCTTCTTCCTCGCATTAAAAAAAAAAAAAAAAAAAAAAAAAAAAAAGTCAGCCTACAACATCCATTTCGCAGACTATAACCTGTGCCCTGCTCCAAAATAAACCACCATCCCAGTCCCTCATACCATCAGTTCCTCTGCACACACCCCACTTAAGTTTATCCGTTCAACAAGACACACGAATTCAAAGGTAAATATATTACTCGCAGCTTCCAACCAACTAAGATGCCCTTCATACAACCCAAATTATCACAAGGAATACTCATCATGCTCTGCCTCACCACCACCACAAGTTCAGCCCATCCCACCCAGTTTTACTGCCTCACCTTTGACCTGCACCTCACCGGCCTACTAGCGACACCCCCAAAGTACATGCCTCTCTCAGCACACCCCACCAATATCATCATCTCAGCCCCATAACCTGCTCCATTGTCTCTACATTCCACAGCCATTAATGATGGCCTTCAGTACAAACATACCGTTTATACACACACTTAGCACATTCTCTCTCTCTCTCTCTCTCTCTCTCTCTCTCTCTCTCTCCACACACACACACACACACACACACACACACACACACACACACACACACACACACACACACACACACTATCCGAAATATCATCTATTATGTTGTCCTCTTCTATAGGAACTGGGGAAACTGCGGAAATCGTATGTATATATTTATTGTAAAAACTGACGCAAAAAAAGAATTAAGAATTTTCGCCACCTTTGTTTCGTCATCAGTATGGTCTCCATTATCTGTGATTATGGGTCCAATTGATGGAGTTATAACCATTTTCTTCTGATGTAACTCAAAAATTTCTTTGGGATTTGCTTTACTGATCGTGGCAATATATGCCTTAAGGTTATTCTTACTTTCTCCGACGCTGTTATAATTACACCTCATCAAACTACGTTCATTAAATTAGTTAAATAGTTTGTTTTTGCTAACAACAGACGATTTTATTCATGGCTGCAATGGCCCCTCGCCGACTAAGGGTGAACATAGTGACGGATACGCAGACAATGGGGACGATGAAACATTATGAGGGATAATTAGGTAGTAAAGCTGTCACACTGATAGTAAATGACGACACAATGATGCTAACTCGTATGTGACTGTTGTTGAAACTCCCTCTCCCTTCCCATCTCTCTCGCTCTCTCTCTCTCTCTCTCTCTCTCTCTCTCTCTCTCACACACACACACACACACACACACACACACACACACACACACACACACACACACACTGCTACATGTATGTCTCATGCATCTTAGAATTCTCGTGTACAGCTGATGATGATTTCCACAAAAAATATTAACATCACACACTAGAATATGAAAGTGTTAACATTATGCAAAAAATATATCACTAAGAAGTATGTGCTCCGAAGTCCCCATCACCAGAGTGACTTTGCTTGTGGGTGAGAGGGGTCTGGGTGTGGTAGACTGGCATGACCTGTGGTGGGACGAAACTATGTGGGACAGTCTGAGTTGATGGTTTGGGGGGTGGGAGGGCTGCGTGAGACAAGCTAAAAGAATGAGAGAGAGGGACAGAGCAAGTCTTGGGTCTGTATTCTTGTGTTTTGATGAAACTTCCTAACACCTTTTCCTAAGCAATTTATTGTGTTTATTACATCTTACTGTTCTATTCTGTTTATATATATCATTCTAACACAGCCATACTCCGTATAAATAACCCACAAAAGGACATTAATGGGGCGTACCCTAAAATAAAACGTTAAGGCAGAGGTCCTTGGAAGCCTCCTTACCCAACAAGAATACGGGCCTTGGTGTGGTAGGGTGGAGTGAGACAAGGTAATGTGAGGCGAGTATGGTGAGGCAAGCAATAATGACAGAGAGGACAGTGATGGTGCTTGGGTGTGGCTTGGTGGAAGAAGACAGTTTGATCAGGCTGGGTAGATGGGTGGGAGAGGCTTTACTTTCAGAGGTAGGCCAGAGGCAGGTAGACAGGCGGGTATGTAGCCAGGCAGGTAGGTAATCATGTAGTCAGACACAGAATGGCCGGTGGCTAAAAGAAGGCAGGTTCTATATTCATAAATTTTCTTGAGATTAATATGAAACTGTTTGTTTATGCTGTAAGTTTTGCTCGTGCAGCTATTAAAAGCTTCACACACACAATCAGAACGAATATTTCAGAAGGCTGTACTTTAAGATTCCTTGCTTGTACTCACATCTTCATTCAATGACCACGCTAGAAAGAACGTTACGTCATGAATATACAACCAGTTATAAATTACATTTACTGAATATTTCGTCAAAAAAAGTAATGCAAATAACAAAATATAAAAGTAATAATACGAGCCCCGTAGTTTGCAGGTCGCGGCCAAGAACTGTTTAAAACATTTTTGTGCCTGACAGACGCACTTGCTACCCACAACACTGACACTCATAATCCTACCAGGCAACTAGAGATGATCCAATGGCCAATTTTGAAAGAGAACTTTTATCTATATACTTTTATGCATTTACCTGTTACATCTCATTTCAGGCTCAGCATACAATAGCCAAACTTAGTAGGCAACTGGCAGGAGGATAATATAGGTATGGTAATGGAGGAAGCAGACCTCAAGTGACGCCGAGCCACAGTGCTCCTCACTGTAATTTAGGCCTTAGGCTGTGGCAGGTAATTCACCCACTATCCTGGGATACAAGGGCACTGCATCATCTAGGCAACAACGGTTACCTCCCCCTTGTGTAAACTTTGGTACTTATTTTAATCAGCATTCTACAAAGGGTTGATGGACACCTGAGTCGCGAGATGACAGCTGCTCGCACAGGGATTAAAACCCTGGCGCTATTGGGCTGGCAGCTTCGCAGTCGGTGATGTTAACAGATCAGTCACCACGGAGCTGAAATGCCCGAGGAGAGATATCGCACTATAAAGTATCTGAGAAAGATGCTGTAGCTTTATAAACTTAAGGTTGCGAAGCTGCAAAGTCTTGAGCAGTATAATATTTGACTCCAGTTTCTGCAGAGATAAATGATTTTCTTAACCCCTACACCGCGGGCTTGTTTACCAATGACTTGCGTGTCCCGCGGGGTTATTTGGGCTCCAACAGACTCTCAAAAAATATTTGCCAAAAATCAATTATAAGTCCTAGAATAATAAAATTAAATATGCTTATTGCACATACCTTCAGCTTTCTCCTGGAATGATTGTTGAGCCTTCGTCAGTTACCGTAGGAGTTGTGGAGACCTCAGAAGTAGGGTAACTAAGTCTCCACTTTACACTTCCCGACAACCCGTAATATGATTACCACACCCAGATACAAACACTATAAACACTATTCTACAATTTTCAAGTAGTTTGGGATCCATACTAAAAAAAAAAACACTGTGAAAGCAATGGAAATTACGAGCGCGTCTGATCGTCGCACTTGCGCTAGTTCGCTTTAGGCACTCTGTCATTTATTATTCATAAAACCCCTCACACTTTATATTTCTATTACTATATCACACTTATATATATCTGGAGTCTTTCTCCATAAGTTTCCTTCAGTCGTATTAGTTTATTGTCACTGAAGTCATTCAATTTTTCAGTCAGTAAAATACGTAGAGAGCCACGGATTCACTCTCACTGTTATAACATAAATTATTTGTACTCATATTCTTATATTACTAATTACTTACATTACTATTTACATTTTCTATTCTATTTTCAATATTTACCATGCTATTTTACTTACACTATGTTATTCACTGTCACTTTCAGTAAGATAAAAATATAATACACTGTTCAATCATATGAACTGAACATCCATTGCTTTCACCTGCTATTTACACATTATTTACACATTATTTCCAAATAATTCTGCTTCCACACTTGCACTGTTAGAACTGCTTCTGGCTGTGATAATCGAAGAAGCAGGTTACACAGAGGGGAACCTGGCATTCAGCGCACTGCCAAGAGGTGCGTTTATGCTCAGGTGTGCGGCGTGTGGTATGCGCACATACCTGACACCTGCGAATCGCAGCCTTCCTTTTCCCTGTGGCAGGCATTAGCTCAAGTCTGTGCCGATCCATATACGCCCTTTGCTCAAGTCGGTCGGGAAGTGTAACTGGATGGCGCCTTGGAGTTGCTGCTTGCACCCTACCATATCTTTCCAGCAGCTGCTGGACACAAGTCCTGGCAAACAACCTCAGGGAGAAGGACTTGGGTGGCTTTACCTTCATCTTGTACAGGATGAAGGCGTTCAGCATCGTCATATCTATGAGATGCAGAAAAACTTTCCTGTACCACCTAGTATTCTTCCTGAGGCAGTCGATCTCACCAATCATCATGTCGGACTTGTCCACCAGCCGCATGTTGATATTATAGTCCAACACAGCATCAGGTTTCATCACAGGTTCGCCTGTCCTACGGTCGACCTTCCCACTGTCTCTCATCTCCCCCTTATGTACGGTGGTGAGCATGTGCACGACTCTCTTGTCATGCCACCGTATTGCCAGCATCTTCTCACACTTGCGTAGGTGCACGTCTCCTCGCTGCGAGTTTCCCGCCTCTGGGACTTTGGGGAAGTTGGCACGATTACTTTTCACAGTGCCGCAGGAGCCAATGCCGCGCTCAGAAAGGTATTTGGCAAGTTTCGGTGCTGTATAGTAGTTGTCTGTATACAGCACATGATTCCCACCAAAATACTTTTCTAGGAGCACTTTCACTACACAGCCTGAGAAGCCAAGGGGGTGAGTTTTATCGAGATCGACAGTGCTGGCTGAATATATGACGAAGTCAAAGATGTACCCCATCTTATAGTCGCACAGAATAAAGAACTTAATTCCAAAGCGATGGCGTTTGCTTGGAATGTACTGAACAAACCGAAGACGTCCTCTGAACAAAACCAAGGATTCATCAATGACAACCTTCTGAAATGGGTGGAAGAATGACATGAACTTATCCTTCATTCTGTTCAGAATCTCCCGGATCTTCCAGAGTGGGTAGGTTTGGGAAGGTACATCATTGTCGGCAAAATGCAGGTTTCCCATGATGTTCCGGAAGCGATCTCTGGCCATGTACTTATTGAAGGTCGGTGAGGGTAGTAAGGGGTCCATGGACCAGTATTCTTCCAACTCATGCTTCTTGGAGTGTGGCATAAGAAGCATGAGGGCAAAGAACACATACAGCTCCTGCACTCCCAGCATGGTCCACTGTTGCATCTTGGCTGCACCTGTACCACTAGCAGCACGTTGTGATTCGTACCTGTTGGTCTCATCACATGTGTGCTGCATGACTTCGTCATCTAGGAAGGCCAAAAGGTAATCGACACACTCAGCATTTTCGTCCATAGTGAAGGCAGGCTGAACTCCTGACGAGCTCTCATCGAAAACCAGGTTTTCGGGGACAAAATCTGACCTTTCCGTCCATGCGAAGGCATCCAGGATTCCCTGGCGTGGCGGTGGAGGGCGGGTGGTGGTGGTGGTGGTGGAGGTTGGCTGTGAGGGAGGCTTATCTCTGTCAAGGTCACTCTCACTGACCCTAGGTTGCCATACAGCACTAGCAGCCCTTACCCTACTAGCTACACTACTTTTCACTCTCTTAGATCTACCTCTACCTCTACGGCCTGCCTTCACTGTTGATGCTGGTGGTGACTCCGACGACGAAGACTCCGGAGATAACTCAGCCGACGATGATGATGAGATGAGTAAAGCGGGGCTTGGGGAACGGGGAGGTGAATGCACTCGTGACTCATGGCGGGCTGGGTCACGTGGGGGCATTGTTCTGGGGCTAACACGCCGCCTTTTCACTACCTTCCCAAATTCTTGTCCTTCCTGCACTAAAGGCTCCTTTCCCTTGGAGCTAGACACTAATTCACTTGTAGAAGCACTTGTTGTCGCTGTTTCTGGCGCGATAACCTCACCCGGCTCATCACACGATTCACCCGAATCGTCATAGTCACTCTCCATCATTATCATGGACAATTCTGCAAGTTCTCGTGCCACTGCAGATTCACTGAGGCCTTTCCTGCTTGCCTCAACACTTTTCTTTGGCGTAGAGGTCACGGGGCCCTTTGCAATGGGCGCAGAAGCAGCAGGAATGGCGGGGCGCGAGTGCGACATGTTGTCTCTACAGTGGAGGACAAGGAACTAAATGCCGCGGCTTATCTGAGAAAGGAAGGGTTGACAATGACACTTTAGGCTGACTGCTGCTAACTTACAGGCTAATTTTTTATAGGTAGAAAATCTCGGCAATAAATAAAGAAATAGGTAGTTCCAGGTGAATGTAAATGTCAATTAGGATTCTCCCTTCCTTTCTGATATATATTTTTATTACAGACATCGATTACAAGGCATAAATCAAAGGGGAAATTACCGTGGTAATGTAGCGAATGAATGCACGTGAGGTTTTGTCAGGTGATAATTAGCCAATTTCTGGAGTATAACACTATCACTTACCTGTTTTTTTTTTTTGGTATATATTATTTGGTAAAAATATAGGGCATAGGGCTTATTTCAATGGATGAAATCTGTGGAAAAAGAAGGGGGAAACTTCCGTAGCGCAGCGCGGCGTGGGATGTGAGAGGAGAGGGTAATGGAGGGCAGGTAGGGAGGGGAGTCACAAAGGGGGTAAAATAGCTAAAATGTCAACAATGGATGGGAGTACAGATGAGATTTGGAGTGCTGACTAGTGTTGGACATTGGCAGTACTGATAGATGGTACAAGCCACCACTTGAGAGCCCGGGATAATTCAAAATAACACAGAATCACAAAAGTGACGCCCCGCGGTTAAGGGGTTAAACACTGAGATCCTAATGTTATTGAAATTTTCTGTCATTTCCCAAAGCCTTACTGGCTCCACATACTCGTCCTGTGTGTTATCAGTGCAGTAAGTCAGCACTGCGTGAAAACAAAGTGGCAAGAAAGGAAAATCGCCGTTGAGAGTATTCAAACGTTAGGAACAAAGAACTTAAAAGAGATAGTTTCAACAAGTATATGAAGAGAAATCCGGTCATAAATCGAATAACATCAAGTGCAATGACAAGAATAAGATAGTTAAGGCACAAGGTGTCGTGAGGAAGTTACTGAAGACTTTTAATCCTAGACGATGACGAGCCATTTTTAAGCACAAGTAAATTGTCTGAGCAAAGCAAAAATTAAATGTAAATGATTGTCACTGTCGGTAGATTTTGCCGTTTCTTGTGATTTCTCTCCCATCCATAAAATACACTTGTTATTAAGCATGTCTCTCATAGCTGTCTGTTTACGCTGAGGGAGAAACAGTGACCCCTATCCCACCCCATCTCATACCGCTCCAACTCTTCATGCACTGAATCTGGCCTGAATATGTATGAGAGGGTTGATTTACTGCATTTGTTATGAGGAAGCAAGTAGTGTCCATCACGAGAAAATAAGTAGATAGGTAATACTGAGAGCAGAAAGCGGTAAAGCAGAAGGTTGAGGATGCAGGCGAGCAGGTAAGCAAAACCCAGGCACACGGTGAGACACAGAAGTATAAAGGAGACGGAAGACAAAATAACCATGCAAGCTGGCACGAGGGAGAAGACACACTACCAGACCAGCAGATAGCAGGCAGTTATTGAGAAAGACAGAGACAGCAGGTAATCACTGAGAAAAGAAGACAGATAGAAAGTAAATATTGAGAAAGGAAGACAGATAGCAGGTAATTATTGAGAAGGAAGACAGATAAAAGGTAATTATTGAGAAAGGAAGACAGAAAGCGATAATTATTGAGAAAGGAAGACAGACAAAAGGTAATTTTTGAGAAAAGAAGTCAGATACCAGGTAATTATTGAGAAAGGAGACAGATAGCAGGTAATTATCGAGAAAGAAGACAGAACGCAGGTAATTATCAACAAAGGAAGACAGAGACCAGTTAATTATTGAGAAAGGCAGACAGGGATAGCAGGTATTGAGAAAGGCAGACTGAGATGCCAGGGTATTATTGAGAAAGACAGACTGACAGACAGACATAGACAGAGAGTAAGAAAGACAGAGATAGACAGACAGACAGACAGACACAGACACACACACACACACACACACACACACACACACACACACACACACACACACCGACGTGCACGCGTTCATATTTCTTGTTATGATTCAATCTGCTATGTAAAATCGTTTTCTACGCTGAACTTCCACCAAAGTATTTTGCAACCATTGTTCCTTATGAAATCAGTTCGATCAGCTGGAGAGTAATAACTGGCAAGTCGACTCTCACATATTTCGACATCTGTAATTGAACTAGGAAGTCCTCAGGCAGTGCTCTGGTATGCCTTGTGCAACTGGCCGATTGTTGGAGAATAGTTAACCTTATTTAACATTATGATAAACCATTACACAGCTAATCATTTTAGTGTGAAAACCAAGTATGATCGTAATATACTAATATGAGAGGGCTCATGAGGGACAGTGAATTATGCAGTACAAAGTTAGGGAAGTGCAATGTGACACCGAAGCAGATAGACAGGCAAATACGGTGGAGGGACGGGGACAAATAGGTAGCCGGAAGGTAATTTTTTACTGTTAGTAAACAGGCCTATCAGATCTGAAGAAGAAGAAGAAGACCGAGATATATACCTGTTCAATACACGAGGGTCATTATGACACTCAGACAATGTTGATGAGTCCCAGTATTGCTCTGGAATACGACACACAAAAGAATTTACATCCAGGAACCCCATTGTACTGTTGGGTGGACACAGGGTAGCGGATGCAACCTTGGTCCGAGAATATGAGCGATGCACACAAACAGGCAGCTATTTTCGGAGTTCAGCAGACAAACATGGAGCGAAGTTAGTGTTGGTTTTATACGTTGAGCAAAGGAAGCACTGAAACCCTACGTTCAGTGAAACTGGACTTTACTGATATATTCCCCACATATGCTGACTTGTCGACAAATTCTGAGTAACCAGAAATTCGGGTCTATGACAAAATACTATTCAGAAATGAGCTGTATACACGTTCATGAACCTCACCAAAACTTCATTGTTTTGTTCTTCCTACTACCAGACGATTTTATTCAGATTAGGAAAGTCCCCTATTAGTGGAGGGGTTAATAAAGGTTGTATCAAACTCTCCTAATTCGAAAAATTTCTCCTTGGCTTAGTAAATTCGCCTGAAGAATCGAAAATATTATTTAAAAGATGTTACCTTCCTGACGGGATAAAAAGAATTGTGCCTCAAGTTTATTAATTCGCCCTGTGTTATAAAATATAAATCAGGTCGAGTTATTATTGATCTCCACCTCTTACCATAAGTGGAGGTCTTTGTATCCGTCGATATTTTTACTGATCTCCACTTAGGCCTATTACCATTGGTGGAGTCTTTGCATCCGTCAATATTTTTACTGATCTCCTCTTATTACCATTGGTGGAGTCTTTGTATAGGTTAATATTTTTATTACATATCTCCATCTATCACCATGGGTGGATATCTTTGTTTCCCTCATCATCATCATCATTATTATTATTACTTATAATAATAATAATATTAATAATAATAATTATTATTATTATTATTATTAGGTGGGGGCGCCTATCATCCACGCACTTAGTGTAGCGGTACTCCGGTTTTTGGGTAGCTCTACAATGACTGACATGCCAAATGATTTCCTGTAAACCAGGAAATCATTTACAACGCTGGGTGGTAACCTTATAACCAACCAACACGTGATCCCTACGTGACAACAAGTGGGTTGGCGGAGGGTTAGTGTCCCTCCACGGAAAACAACCAAAAATACGAACAAGAAGCCTCGGACCAGGACTGACCAACAGTTAATGACTAAGGACCGAACAAAGGACGTGGTATGGACTGCGACATAGAATGTAAGGGGTGCAAATGATGAGGTGAAAGAGAGAGAGAGACTGTCCAGGTGCTTGAGGGTGCAAAAGTGGATGTATGTGGATTAACTGAAACTAAATGATGATGTGAGAGTGTGAGAGAATGGGAGTATGGATGAGGTAAATGCGCGGGAGTGGGTGAGAATGAGAGGGCAAAAAAAAGGAGTGTGTATTGTTGTGTGCAAGAGATGGAAAGAGAATATAAGAGAGTATAGGTCAGTTGGCTCAACGATTGTCTGAGTAAGACTAAAAGCTGGACTACAAATGTAAGCAACTGTGTGTGTGTATGCGCCAATGCAAGATCGTGCAGAGTGAAAGAAGAGTTCTGGAAAAATGTGGAAGCATGCATGGAAAACTTTGAAATGAATGAGTGTTTTTGACTGAAGATACGAATGGAAAAGTAGGGAATGTGAAGGTGGATGGAGTAGTTGATGAGTGGGGTGTGCCTACAGATTTTTTTTTTTCTTATGTGTCCGACTCTGGGCATAGGCTTCACAGCCTGCTATCGAGACCCAGCAGTCCTCCTACATACCGTACACCTCTACATGTCACCACTCCGGGGCTAACACCCACCGTCCATATTGAATACATGCTAGGGCTGTCTCATAAAGGACTGTTGTATTGGTATTAGCAGGGTCATTTTTACGACATGTCGGCGGGTCTTCTGGTAGATCAGTAAAGCCCGATTTAATGAAATTCAAATCCTTAAACTGTTCCCTGCCCCAGCAGGGATTTGAACCTGGGTCCGTTAGTACGGCAGGCCCCCTCTCTACCGATTGAACCAGTGCTCTAGTGGACATTTGTGCCGGGAGGGGGTTGGTGATAGCCAATACCCTCTTCAGGCAGAAAATAATCCACACATATTCGTGGTGAGTGATGAAAAGGGTGGGCGGTGAACTGAATGAATGGAAGGCAATGACTGATTATGTGTATGTGGATGATAGGATTAGAAGGTGTGTAATGGATGCAAGAGCATATAGAGGCTGGAGGAGTGGATTTTCTGACCACCACTTGGTGGTGGTGAGAATCAAGGGTCAAATGAAATGGATGAATGGAAGAATGGAAGAACAGGAGGAGTTAGTTTATAAAAGGAGTGTGGAAAGGTTACAAGAGGATGGAAAAATGGCAGAATATGAGAAAGAAATGCGGAGTGATTGGGTAAATATGGATTTGTGCGGATAGGGGACGTGGAAGGTTTGTGCAAGATATTCACAGAAGAAATCTGTGTAGCATGTGAGGTGGTGCGTGGGATGAAGAGAAGACGACGAAAGCAGGTGCAAGGAACAGCATGGTGGAATGAAGAGGTGAGACAAGCTGTGACACAAAAGAAGAAAGCATATAGTGAGTGGATGAGAATCAGGGGTGTAGAAGAAGTTGTGAGACGGAAGAGAAAGTTATATGTAGAGAAGAAATGAGAGGTAAAAAGATTAGTAAGAGAGAGTAAGAAGAGAGTGGATGAGGAATAAGGAAGGAATTTGAATGTAAAATGCAGGGAATGTAAGAAACTGTTCTGGAAAGAGATAAAGAGAGTTAGATAGGGTGTCAAAGAAGTTAGTCTGGGAGTGAATGATAAAAACTGATTATTACTAGTGGAGAAGGGAGAAAAAGTGAGCACATGGAGAGAACACTTTATGGAATTGCTGAACATGGAGAATGAAAGTAATGCAAATAAAAGTGGTTGGGGTACGGCTAAGAGAAGGAGGGATGTGAGAAGAGAGAAAGAAATCAGACGGTTGGAAGTTGTGGTAGCAATGAAGAAAGTCAAAATGGAGAAAGCCCCAGGAACTGATGGAATGTGTGATGAAAAGTTGAAGCATGAGGGAGAGATGGTAGAAGAATGGATGTGGAAGATGTGCAGATTGACCTGGGAGGAAGGTAGAGTCCCGGAGGATTGGAAGTCAGGTATAATTATTCCCCGGTACAAAAGAAAGGGAGAAAAAGAAATGTGTGGTAATCATAGGGTTGCCTTCTTAGTATAATAGGAAAATTATATGGTAAGTTACTTAATGACAGAGTTAGGGAAATAACAGAGGAATTAGTTGGAGAAGAACAAGGAGGTTTTAGGAAGGGAAGAGGTTGTGTAGATCAGATATTCATTCTTGGGTCTTTAGTGGAAAAGTTTCTACAGAAGGGAAAGAAGTTGTATGCGGCCTTCATGGATTTGGAGAAAGCTACGACAGGGTGGATAGAAAAGGATTGTGGAAAGTATTAGGAATATATGGAGTAAATGGGAAGTTGTTGAATGCCGTGAAGAGTATGCATGAGGTACTAAGGCTGCAGTGTGTGTGGATGGTGAACTGAGTGAATTTCTCTATCTGAAGGTTGGATTGAAACAGAGATGTGTCATGTCCCCACGGCTGTTCAATCTGTACATGGATGGGGTTATAAAAGAGATATAAGGTAGGGCGGTGATGTTGGAGCAGCCCTAATGAGAGAGGGCAATGTTTGGAAACTCCCTGTACTGTTGTTTGCAGATGACACTGTGTTGTTAAGTGAAGACAAAGGGGAGCTGCAAGGCATGGTGGATGAGTTTGGGCGAGTGTATATGAAACGGAATCTAAAGGTGAATGTAGGGATGAGTAAAGTTATGGTCTTCGAGAGAAATGAAGTCATTGAATGTACAGTGAGGTTCGATGATGAGGAAATGGAAAATGTGAGTGCGTTTAATACTTGGGAAGTGTGATGAGTAAGAATGGAAGTTCAGAAGGTGAAGTGCTTGAAAGGGTACAACAAGGAAGAAAGGTTGCTGGTTCCTTGAAGCAGTGATAAGAAACAGGGAAATGAACATGGAAGTGAAAAAGTTACTGCATGACAGTAATGTGATACCAACTCTCACAAATGAAAGTGAAGCTTGGACCTTGCTGTAGGGACACAAGTCAAGTATGAGAGCAGTGGAAATGAGTTATTTGAGAGGAGCATGAGGAGTCACATGGAGAGACAGACTGACAAATAAGGAAGTGAAGGATCGTTGTGATGTGGATGTGGATGTGATAGGAAGTGTTAGGAGAAATACACTGAGGTGGTTTAGCCATGTGGAGAGGATGGAGAGTGAGAGACTGACGAGGAGAGTGTCTGTGAGTGAGATGGAGAGGGGGGGAGAGGGAGGCGGATGCCAAGGATGAGATGGAGGGATGGAGTGGAGAGGTATATGACAGAGGGGGGTGTGAGCTGGGAGCAGGGCAGTGAAATGACGGGGGACACGGCTGTAACTTGCAATACTTTGGTGATGGAAACTCCGTGTACAAACAGCTAGATAAGGAGTTTATTACAAGCTCACAGTAAAATAGTCTGCCCGTCTTGGCTGCCTGCTATGAACTGATGCAATAACGCCTTCGTTCAGGCGTGGGGGCCCTGGGAAAGCGTGCTAGGTCAGCAAGTTCCCTTCCGGACATATATACATCGGGGGGTAGACATATTGTGGGGGGGGGTACACGGCGCCATGGAGGCGATTTGTTTGTGGCCACCCTTACGGGATTAAGGTGTCTGGCAATATATAGATAGGTAGATTATTACTGCTATTATTATTATTATTATTATTAGTAGTAGTAGTAGTAGTAGTAGTAGAATTATTATTATTATTATTGTTATTGTTATTGATATCTATCTATTACCATTCATGGAGATTTTCGTTTCCGTCATTTATTATTATTATTACTATTATTACGATGATGATGATGATGATGATGATGATGATTATTATTATTGTTATTTTTTCGTGACTTTTCGTCTCTGATTTCCATCATACTTACTGAAGAGGTATAACATCATGATCCTATTATACTGACCTAATTTCAGTGACCATGACCTACTTTTCAAGGTCACAGGTACAAAAATGACCCAAAATCATGAATTTTCAACCTCATTTTACTGCAAAACTATTATAGCTATATCAACGAGGAAGGAAATCCCGTGAAACAATTATTGTCCAAACATTTGTTTGGAAAAAACAAAATGAATGTAATTCATGCGTGACATTATGATGTTAGGGACACCCGTTTTTTCAACAATTTTCAATTGCTTTTCCGTACAGGAAAGAACAAACCATAGATGAGGCTCTTTTTGGACACAGAAATTTTTTTTGGTCTTGAACCAGGTCCATATACTTTTTGATGGCAGTTTGAACAATGGTCTTTGAATTATTCAAAGAAAACGAATTTCAGTGATCTTGACCTACTTTTCTAGGTCACAGGTACAAAAATTGCAAAAAATCATAAATTTTCGACCTCAATTTACTCCAAAATTATTATAGATACATAAACATGGAAGGAAACCCCGTGATAATATTATTTTCTTAGCATCTATATGGAAAACATTGAAGGTCATTCATGCGTGCCATTATGATATATCGGACAAGCCATTTTTCAATTGTTTTTTCATAAAGGAAAAACCAAAGCATAAATTAGGCGCTACTTGGCTCTAGAAGTTTTGTCTGGACCTGGACCAGGTCTATATTTTTGGAGTCAGTTTGACCAACGGTTTTTGAGTTGTTACAAAACACGTAAGTTGTGACTGTCAGCAATATTCTCATAGGTGGAGATCAGGAACTGCCTCTAGCTGTAAAATTTTGTCTGGTCCTGGACCAGTTCTCTATACTTTTTGGTGGCAGTTTGACGAAGTGTTTTTGAGTCAGTACAAAAAACGTTAAGTTCAGCAATATTCTCATAGGTGAGGTTCATTTACTGTCTCTGACAGTTCCAGTCCTCTAGTTATTATTGTTTATTTATTTATTTGGGGCTGACTATGCAGCTGAGGTCTTTAGCTGATTAACATCGTCTGCAAACTGTGTCAGAGCTTAATAACATCCTTATAAAATAACCAGTGATATTTAAGCGTGTTGGAAGAGTGCAATCACGTGTCAGTATTCTGGAATGGCAGACATGGAAAAGGAATATTGACCCTGACTGTATGCAAGAAACACGGCTAATAAGCGGGCATGATAAGGAAGGTAGCTAGGAATGTACTGCACGTAACTGTGTGGGAGAAACTAGAAATATTAGTAAGCAAGAAAAACTAGGTAGGTGGGTATGCACGTTGTTGTTGTTGATCTGTCTGCCAGGACAGACCTATCAACCAAAGACAAGCAACCGCCCTTGCAGGATCGTCGTGTGCGGTGAACCGATGCTCCCTTGGGACTGACAGCATCTCGCCACAGCGAGTAGCAAGGAAAAGTGTGGAAAGTTGGTTCCTGGATGAATGCCGTATTTGCCTCTGTCCACCAAGTTAACATGGGCACCAGAGCAAGCCATCACCCTGTTATTTGGCTCATATGGTTACCGCCCAGTGTTGTGAATGGTTTCCTGAGTTACAGGACACTGTTAGGCTTGTCAATTAGTGAGGAGCCACTTGAAGTGCAAAGAAGAGTAATAAAAGATACATGATGGAAAAGGAGAGGTAGGAGAGAGAAGGACAAACACAGAAAAAGGATGAGAAAGGTGGAGAAGAAGTAGGCAGCACTACATCAAGCGAGTGGATAATGGTCGCCACCATCTGTCACAGGTACGTACACACACTCCAAAATGTATCTTTATACCTCCACCGCGGAAAAAAAGTGACACAATGGACGAAAGATTTGATAACAGGCCCACAAGGCAATCCTCATGTTGGTATCCATGCTTCTCTATGGAGTGGCTTCACCTGCTGGAATCAAACGATGGGCACTGAAATGCGGCAGTAAGATACTGCCACAGAAACGCAATATGGAACTTGATCAACACCTTGTGTATCGGTGTTATAACACTCAAGTATTGTCCTCTTATGAGTGATGAAATCATGCTATGTCATATCACATGTTTATATTTCTGCAGGTATTATGAGACGATCACGCCAGGTGTTACACTTCAACTCCAAAATTATCAACCCTTATGTCTCGAAATAATCGAGATATACACCCAATAATCACTTTATTCCCGGTGATTCACTAACCCACAGTGCTGCACCAATACAAATATCGAATATGATACCCTACTGAAAACACATACCTTTGCTATATCTATTACTTCTCCCATGAATAGTTCTACAGTAGTCCTATTTGGCACCTCTCCCACAGTCAGGCGTGCCAACCCTAACGATAAAGCTGGAAAGTTCAGTGCGTAACTCACTGGATCTCCCTGTAAAGATACATTTTGGAGTATGTATAGATGAAACGAGAAATATAGTATGTACACAGGAAAAGGAAGATGATAGGAGTGTTAGCGGACAGGAAAGTCTTGATTTACGGACATGCGATTAATTCCCTCTCGTAACTACTACATATATTCCATTTTTCCAGTAACAACAACTAGCAAGGGAAGTTTCTACACTCCAAGAAATTCTATCTATATACTGAAATGATATCCTTTTCCCTGTACTGTGTTTAGTTCAACCAGGACTCCAGGAATTTTAATCATGAGTGAATGGTTGTGTGACCCATTTCATTAGTCAAGCTGCTGGCAGTTCTCTCAATTTCGTAATTTCTCTTGTGTTTTGTTTGGATAATACCTCACCCCATTCTAAAGTAAAGAAAAAAGTTAATATTCATTTTGATGTTGATGAAGATGGTAATGAACATTCTTATGATGATGATTGTGATGATGATGATTATAATATATGGGTACAATTATCTTATTTGAACAATTAATGGCACTGAAACGAATACAAACTGTGCACTGACCTTGTGCTGTCTAGAAAAATAAATCACAGTAACAAGAGGGAGTTGGTCGTAAGTTTGTTTACGAGTCCGAGCCCAATACTTTAGCAGTTACGCCGGCCGGCAGGGAGGCCAGTAAAAAGAGGCAGGTAGGGAGAGGCAGGAAAAGACAGCCAGACTAACCGGGAGAGGGGAGCAGTTCACTAGACAGAGAGGTGTAGGCAGGCAGAGAATAAAAGGTAACGAAAGACAGGAGGAAAGAGGATGGTAAGCAGATGTGGAGAGGCATGAAGAAAGAGGAAGGTAAGCAGGTAGAGAGAGAGAAAAGTAAGCACGCGGAGATAAGGAAGGTCCAGGCAAAAACAACGCCATGGACGGGAAACAGGTAGAGAGTGAAAGGTGTTGGCAAAGAGAGTATCAACCTCGCATGAATGTTTGGCCTAAGTCAACACAGTACCAACGTCACGGCAAGTTTGGTGTAGAGGTCTGGCTAAATAAGGCTGCTCCAGGTATATTTTCCGTAGTGGAGTTACAAATGCGGCTTGGGTAAAGTATATAAGACAAAAGCGCATTAGATGAAGTAGGTTAGCCAACCCCAGCACCACCACTGCCACTAACACTCCCTGCGAGATTTATATGCAGTGATGGAGATACAATTATAGATATTTATGGGGCGGCAATCAGCAATAAATGGACAGTGCGCGCTAATATTCCGGTGGAGGTGATTTGTGGCGAGAGGCAATTAAAAAAAAAAAAATGGCATGACAAATTGGCCGAAACTGTGATGACTGATTGGCGGAGTAGGTCTGTTGTGGCTCCGAGGGATGTTGTAATACTTGTGTGTGACAGCCAGCGAAGCCATGAAACCACAGGAATAAATGTGATGTGATACAATGAATGCCAGAGTAGGTTTGTTGTGCCTCCGAGGGATGTTGTATTATGTGACAGCAAGAGAAGTCTTGAAGCCACGAGGTTTTTATGTGATGTGATACACTGGTTGGCAGAGTAGGTTTGCTGTGGCTCCGAGGGATTTTGTAATACTCGTATGTGACAGCCGGCGAGGCAATGAAGCCACGAGAATATGTGTTATGTGATAAACTAGTTGGCAGAGCAGTCTGCTGTGGCTCCGAGGGATGAAACCTGTGAAGGCCAGAGAGGCAATGTGACCATAAGGATAAATCCCATGTGATGAAGGGTGAGTGATGGTGGCCTGTAGGGTGATGAGACGTGATGAGGGACAGGCAAGAGGGAGAGTGAGCGTAAGGTGAAACCTGGGTGGGAGAGGGAGAGGAAGTGTGACAGCGTGAAAATGTGAGATAGGAAGGGAAAATGAGCCTGAGGTAGATGGTGAACATGCGAGATTGTGAGAGCTAAGTGGAGGAGGGGAGAGGCGAAAGTATGAGACTGAATGAGAATGAAGGGAAAGAGAGGGTTCGAGGAAGTGAGAAGAGGAAAGTGTGGGTCAGTGCGAGCAGAGGGAAAGACAGGGCGGTAAGTACTAAGTGGGAAGCTGAAAAGTGTGAGAGGAGAGGTGGGAGAGGGTGCTAGAGAGAAACAAAGTCGAAGTTAGAAAAATCTGAGGAGAGAAAGGTGTGAGATAGTGGGTGCAAATATGAAGATGAGAGTGAGAGCATAAGAAAAAGGGAGAGACGATGTGAAATGGTGGTGAAAGGGGGTGAGTGTGGCAGAGATGGGAACAAGTTACTGCTAAAAAGGAAACGTGAGTGTGTGTGAGATAGGTGTTGAAGAGGGAGTTCAAAGGAGGGAGACGGAGTGGGAGAGAGAGTGGAAGACGATGGGGGTCATAAAGGGAGTAATGAGAAGTCTGTGGTGGGGTAAAGCTGCAAGAATGAGAGGACGACGGGGTTACGGTCCGATGTAAGAGGCAACTAAAACGAATCATAAAAAGAAGATGTATAAGAAGAGGAGAGTAAGATGAAAGATGGTCATATTCCCACTGGCAAAGGAGACGTCGTAGCACTTCTTCCTTGGCGATATTTGTGCACATTACTCATTTAATGGTTCCTTGTATGTTATTCATATGTTCACCATCGACGTAATTTGCATCAGTAACCTACAACAGGTTATTATGGTCATTAGGCATGATAAATCGATAAAGATGAGGTAATGGCAGCAGGAATATAATACAGTATAATCATCAACGCGCTGTAGGATATAATGGATATTGCTTCCATCTCCATCACTATGAATCTCTCTCTCTCTCTCTCTCTCTCTCTCTCTCTCTCTCTCTCTCTCTCTCTCTCTCTCTCTCTCTCTCTCTCTCTCCTAGTGCCCCATGAAGTTTTCCTGTATTATTGTATTCCTTTTCAGTTGTTGCATTTGATATGCTTTCGATGCCGTCATCATTTTCCTTGTTACTTCCTTTTTCCTTCTCTCATCATTGCCTCATTCCAATCTTTATTTTACGTCCTCAAGCATCTTTTCATATAATACCTTCTTTTCTTTTAATACTTTCACTTCATTTGGTGCACTCGGATTTAAATATTCTGGGTAATCCAAGAAGATTATATTCCACCAATCGGAAACATCAAAAACTATCTTGGGAAACCCATTTCTCTGTTGTCGAAAATGCTTTGAATACAACAAAAGAAACTGACAGAGGCCAGAGACAGACGATTTTGTTCACGGCAGAGATCCTAGGAGCCAAAGGGTTAAGCGAAAACCTTTTGATTTTCTCACACATCCTTCTTCCATCTTGTCCCCCTTTCCTCCTCCCATCATTGGCTGACCCTTACTTGTATTTTCCCTTCCTCATTACCGTCTCCGACCCCCTACATATTTTTCGCTATTGCTTTCTTCCTTTTTAACATCTTTCTTTGGATAGTCTTCCTTTCCTTTCATCAATCCTGCCGATTAGAGGAAAATATGGTAAAAATTTCAACTTTATTTTTTTTTTTCATACACGTGTACATCACGCCCTTGTTATACATCTCATAATGATCATTCAAGCCAATGTCGGAGAAAACAGAATTATATTTAGAGATGGCTCAAAATGATGACCTTTCTCAATGTAGTGGAAATGAAATGTTTGATATTATTTCTATTCAAAATATAAAGTACCATGCAGAAACTTGTACACTAACTAAAAGCCACTTTCGCCGGCTCCTTCTTCGTTCTCTTTGGAACTGCCCGTGCATGCTCGCGAGCCACCTTGAGTAGGAACTGTTTCAGGTTCTCCTCCATTGTACTCGACGGGTTGACGCGCTTGATTAAGGAAATGCCACGCTCAGCAGCGTCACTGACCACCTTCAAGGACTTCCCTCGTTTCAATGCCAACTCGTAGTTTCCATCCTCCTCCCACTCTTCTGGATCCTTGTTCAAGAACGTTGGCTCCAAGCCAGAATCCATCAGACAATTGATCAGAGTGGCCGATTTTTCGGAAACGAAGTCCGCCAAGACCTATTCAGCCGGACCCTCTTGCCCTCGACCCATTTCAAGCTTTTGCTGCAACTCTTCCTTGCCAAGTTCTTCACCATGTCCCGCTTCACTGAAACTTCCAGACGCTCGTCAAAGAAGGCAAGACCTACAAGCTCCTCCGTCAGATGCCACAGGTGATGTCTTGCCACCTTTTCAGCTGCATATTCAACTCTCCGATCCATGTAGCTCTCCAAAGCAGAAAAAAAAAAGAAAAAAAGACAGAGATCATTTCTAGGTGCCCTTTGAGGTATTATTGTTTCAATCCATGCTTCAACATAAATCAAGGAGATGAAGAGTGCAATCAGGCGCATGCCTCGTGCCTCTCCCTGCGTCATTATTGGGAATTGGCTGCCGAACATCACCGTCTTAATCGCATAAATCCATTTTGCCATCCATCGTGCTTGCTGCATGGCTCCTGGTGGGTGGAAAGTTGACTGGTCAAGCTGGTCCCCCAAGATGTACGCCAGCTGGAGTAGTTCCTTGTAGTCATCACGAGGATGACTTCCGCTCTCATGGGTTGATTTCAAGAATGTCAGCCTGCACTTCCTCCTGAAGGGCGATGTTGATGGCGAAGAATTCCACAAAATTTTCATCGGTATCCACAGTCTTGTACAAGGGCTGACTGATAAGGGGTTAGTGTGTCTGGAAGCATTTAAGTAATCCTATATCTGGTCCAGAGGAAGATCCGTGGCAAACTTCAAAAACTGTTTTCAGGATGACTACATGAACATGATGTCCGCAAGCTAGGCACACACTTGATCTTCCGAGTTCTTGCTCAATTAGTGTGCAAGCATCCCGATGTATGCCAGTATTTGCGCAGTAGTATCGAATCTCAACGCAACGATCTTTTCTTGAAAACTTGCCTCTTGAACCACTTTGAGCACAACACGGGCGAGTTCTTATCCAGTTCCATTCAGTGCTACTGGAACACCTAGAAGGTCCTTAGTATCTTCCCTGGATAACAGTACAGCGATCCTGTTTTACAAATTCTTGCCTTGAGAGATATTTGGAAGTAGCTTTTCATCCCAGTGATGTGTCAGTGGGATATCCTTTGTCCTGACTGATGCAGAGATTCCAGCTGCTATCTCAGTTCTTGCATTGTGCTCTGTAGACTGTAGAAGGCGAGATCACAAACTCCCAGAGATCATGACAAAGGCTTTGGGCAGCAGCAGCATATGAACTTGTTGCTTGGCACACCGAAAGATTGTCACGGTTACAGGCAGCAGTCACGTTCCTGTCCCAGACAGCTCTCCGATTCTTGCTTGTTACTGCATGACGACAGCAGAGAGATTTGGCTGGGGTCGAACCGACAAATTCATCATCGTCTGTGGAAGTCGCTGACGTAGAGCTGGATTCCTCCAAAATGACTGTCTCCTCCAACCTCCTCCTTTCATTTAAGTCTTTCTGTTTTCGCTGCCATGCTTCTGGATCGCTTTTCCTTTTTCTCTCCTTGACCTTGGCCATTACAACGTCGATACTAGCCACTGAGGACGAGGCTCTGTCCTCGCGCTGACTGATCAGGAATCATTTATCTTCATCTGGAATGTTCATGCTCAATGCCTTTGAGTGTGCCACGTCGAATATCTCTTCCAGATCCGCTTTGAAGAGATCCCACTTCATCTCCTCAGTGTCTCTGCCCTTATTCTTCTTCAACTTCACATACACCTCATACAGTTTCTTGAGCTTCTTGATTTGCCAAGCTTCACCAAATTGTGGAGGGCTGCCTCTTATCCAGATGTCCCTCACATTCAAGACAGTTTCTTTCGCAACTTTGGAAACTGTCTTTTTCTCTTCCACATGATGGAACATACACACTTTTAGTACTTGTTCCACAGAAGGTAACCGGCTCCCAGTTATATTCCGATCAACCAGACCGATGATGCACTTGTGGTTACCATGCTCTCTCTGTGAAAACAAAATACGAAATGAGAATGTAATTAACGAAGGAAATTAATTTCTACAAGATAGTTTCAAAAGATCTTATACTAAAAAACACAAAACCTTTCTGTTAGAGTGCACAGAGATATCACATTAGAATAACAGTGATTTTTTCAATATATTAAAAAAAAAAAAAAAGTTCACTTTTTAGTGACCCTTAAATATACCCCAGTTTCAGTGAAACTTTACCGGAAGTGTTTTTTCATAAAGTGGAGCGAGGGCGAGGAGAAACTGTTCAAGTTTTCGAAAATTACTATTATATTTTTTTAAACACCCTGCTGCCATTATTAACCTTTTCCTCTTCACACCATTATCTCTTCCATCCGACCTTTCTATTCTGTCTCAAGTTCCTTCACAACACCTCACTCCTCCCTGCCCTCCCATTCGTTGTCGCTCGCAACTGGCCGCGTCATGGTACAATTTCAGGAACTGAAACTGTGTGGACAAGGACGTGTCTCGCGTACAACTGAAGTTACACTTCACTGATCGTCATAACAGCAGCCAAGAGCAAAAATTAGCCTAATGTTTCACTTCTTCTACTTCTCACTTTCATCTACTGGCTAATATTCTTGAAAGGAGCGAGGCACCGTATGTTTCTCTCCCCATGTATTTTTTTAAATACTATGTGGCAAGGAAGAAAGCAATGAAACATGCCTTGTGTATGAAGTTCAACCACTGGAATAATAGGCCAACTTTTGTCCCTGACTGTATAATTGAGGTCACAAGTCCGCGGTACAGTGAGCTGCACATTGCTTACTGCGCTGTCTGTAAGACACAGAGTATCTAGGTGAATGTCCAGAAGTATTTTCATTGTGGTCACACTAGTCACATAACTCTCTGAGGGTCCTATGACTGATTTTCAGCAGAGTAAAATCGTCTCCCATTAGCTGGAACAATATACTACAGATATTCTGACCAGGAGAAGGTTACTGGTGACGGGGTTAACTCTCTCAGGGTTCTTTGGCAGCACAATGCAATCATTAGGTGCTATGTGCAAGAAGATAAACAGAAGAAGCAACTGTGAAAGTGTCGAGCTCATTCCTATTCTCTATCAAGGCTGATAATCCAAGCCTATGTAGCAGAAACTTGTGAGCTCCACTGTACCAGCACATCTCACAAGGCTGCACTCCTGTACACTCCACTGAACTTCCTCATCGTGGTCACACCTCACGGCCAATGCACCTCTCACCACACTTCCACTCTCCTAGTAGCCAATTTGGTGTCATTGCGCCAATTCTAAACACTTTTCAATACCATGTCCTGTCTCCCACTCTCCACAGCTATCTATCTATTGCCAGACGCCTTAGTCCCGTAAGGGGTGGCCACAACTCACCAGTTTTATATACGTTTCCTCCACACAGCATCAGCACATTTCTCTAATATAAGAACAAGCCACATTTTTTTATATGATTACAATAAGATATCTCAGTAATGCGATTCATGAAGACCGTTTTCTACATTCTGGCGAAAAGGGGTCAATTCCAAATTGAGTAAAATCGTCTTGCTGCAGCAAGGGCACAAGTGTTAAGTTGTCTATCATCATCTGTGGGTTAGTGGAAAGCTTCTCAACTCTTCTAAGACTAAGGTCCATTCCTATGCTGAATAGGCCGTTTGACTGCAGCAGGATTTAAAAACTTCCTTACATCGCCCTTACATATGGTCAGGACGTATTAAGATCTTGGTAATCTGACTATACCTCATACCAATTAATCTGGCCAGGCATGTATGGCAACACTGTTCCTGCCGAGATTCTGATTGGCTGGAGGTGTTTGTTCGATTTCGTTGTTGCTAAACCTGATACTCTCTTTTATACCAGATGTGATACTTAGTTTGTCGACAGTACAATCGTCAAAAGCAATAAGAAATCCGTTATATACTTAACAACAATGAAATTTTCGTAGGAAGATAGAGATATGAGTCAACAAAGTATTATAACAGTCGAAGTCAAGGTTAGCATTCGAATAATTCCTTTAAATCTCCGACACTCCTTAATATACAGAAAATTAAGGAAACCTGATTAATCTAAGCATTGGTATAACACACATTTAAATTATAAGATCAGACTGTACTGTGATAATAGAGGAGATATAATGAAATAGTTTTCCTTTAGCCTACTTTGATTTTTCGCGATTTTTTCAAACCTCCCTCCCCGCAGAACTCGTCTTTTCATTAGAATTTTTAATTATTCAGAGTTGTGGCACGATTTAAGGATGCGGACTGATCTTATAATTTAAATGTGTGTTATACCAATGCTTAGATTAATCAGGTTTCCTTAATTTTCTGTATATTAAGGAGTGTCGGAGATTTAAAGGAATTATTCGAATGCTAACCTTGACTTCGACTGTTATAATACTTTGTTGACTCATATCTCTATCTTCCTACGAAAATTTCATTGTTGTTAAGTATATAACGGATTTCTTATTGCTTTTGACGATTGTACTGTCGACAAACTCAGTGTCACATCTGATATTAAAGAGAGTATCGGTTTAAACAACAACTAAATCGAACAAACACCTCCAGCCAATCAGAATCTCGGCAGGAACAGTGTTGCCATACATGTCTGGCCAGATTAATTGGTATGAGGTATAGTGATATCAATCAAGGGGGATGAATGGGATGGAATCATAATTTATTCGTCATAACCTCTCACATGCAACAGTATTGTTGACCAGAACCGTACATTACACTCAGTCAAAACAGTATCCAAACTCATGTAATGAATTCTTTCACAATAAACATGTCTGATATATTTTCTACTAATATTTCTCAACTTTTTTTGCATGGGAAATGTTTCTTAACGAATTATTATTTCACATGAGAGGTTACTGGAGGATTTTTTTTTTTAACATCTTCTTAATTGTTCTGAAATGTGCAGACAGCATATTTTTTTTATCCAACTATTCAGTTTGCAGCAACTTGTTCTGAAAGAGGCCAAATACAGCCATTGATATTCAACAGATGGTTAACTTATCACCTCTGTTGCACAGTAGGCATCATCACACACACACACACACACACACTCGCATACCCAAATATGTATATATATATATATATATATATATATATATATATATATATATATATATATATATATATATATATATATATATATATATATGAATGAATAAGTGATGACGCAGCCCTAAGGGGATATTCTCCCGCATTTGGTCTAATCAGCGAAGTTAAGCAAAGTTGGGTCTGGTTAGTACTTGGATGGGTGACTGTGGCAGGGGTAAACCAGTTCTGCTGTCGGGCCCTGCTGCGGATGTCACTGATTGCATTGTGCAGTTGACCCTTGTGCGTGTGGTGCGGTGAGGATCTGTCCGTTCTCCCCTTTGGGGCTAAGATGCGAATGAATGTGTTTGACCACCCCGTTTGAGATACATGGCGTCTGGCATTCATTCTTTCTCTCTCTCTCTCCCTTTCCTTGGGGGAAGCAGCCTAGGTATATAGATAGAATAGATAGTAATCATACGTGGGAGCAATACACACAGTGGGGAAAAGGCAACTCCTATTTTCTATCCGTCTTTCTCTCCCTGTGGCAGGCAAGCAGGTAAACTCATTATTAAGCATCATTAATCACCTGGACACACACAGCTGACAAAAGCTGACCGATATATCAGTACAGGTTGACTGAGTCCCTCAATGTTCATACATTCACTGGCTTGGATTAAAAGGCAAGTTTAAAATAATGATGACGGTGGCGAACATAGTTTCCTGAACCCCCTCTCCTCCTATTTTGCACCACTACCACACCTTCACACCGACACAGTAGCAGTGAACGTGTCAAGTGACAACTCATAGTCCACAGGGCTGTATTCCCGTATGCTTATTAGCTCTGAAGACCTGACGTCTATTCCCTGGCGACTTATTTAGTGTATTACATCTTTCATATTCTCTTGATAGTCAACAATGCAAGTAATGTCGAATTATGAAATTTTTAAGTAACCTAGAGTGTATAAAGGTGCGAACTGTACGCTTGCATCCCTCCACCACTACGGCGGGCGCGCAGCACCTGTCTAGGGTAGGACAAATCTAAACTGGCGGCTAGGGTGGGGCACGAAGCTCTGTACAGTGTTGCCATGTTTTCCATCCGCGCGATGCCCCTCTCTCTCTCTCTCTCTCTCTCTCTCTCTCTCTCTCTCTCTCTCTCCTGGGGGAGATGTGCATCACCCTGGGGAATTTTGTGTCTATTATGAGTGACGTAAACTTATGCTTTCATTTTTTTTTTTTTTTATTATATCTAATTATACAGTATTTAAAAATATTTATTACTGTTTTACATTTGTCGCCAGATGACCTCGCTGGTGCAGCGCCATGATATTTCATTCAATCACTCTCTCCCTCTTTCCTTCCCTCCCTCCCTCCATCCCTCAACACCTCCCCTGGCCTGCCTCCCCCCCCTTCTCTCTCTCTCTCTCTCTCTCTCTCATCTACGGTATTTTAGGATACATTTTGGTTATTTTCTTTTACATTATATTGTACATACTGTAAATCTGACTTTATTTCCACACCACCCAGGAGGTAAGGACACAAAGAAAAGTGACACGATGGTGGCTCTGGCCGGGTTAGTCTGGGTCTGTGTGAGTGTTGCCGCTCACGAAGGTTTACTGTATTATTTTTTCTTTTACTAAGAAACTGGCATATTTTTACTTATATTCCTGCACACTATCTTATAATCATAATTGTGACATTATCACCCACCCCAGAAATATGGTAAAAGCCAATAAGTGACAACATTTTTTTTTTTTTTTAGCACCGCTGTAAAATATTTATGCCACGTTTCTTTATTGCCGTATAAATATTTCATGCATAATAGGTTTACTGTTCTTTCATATATTATAATACACACGTTAACACTGTATTCATATGTGTTTATCTAATTTGTTATGCCTTTTACATATATAACAGCCGTTTCACATCGCGGGTTTGGGAAACATAGCAACACTGTACAGAGGGTCGCGCCACACCCTAGTCGCCAGTTTAGATTTGTCAGACCATAGCAGCAGACTCTCGTCCCTTTTCTGTCCAACTCTCTAATGCAAGAGTTAATCGGTATCCCCAGTCCTTGATGTATGCAACAGGCCATCTCTAGTACTGTCCTCCTCTGTCTGTATTTCCTACTGCCTGTGGCCTCCAGCGTTTCAAACACAATGTGTCTAGGCATCTCGAAAAAAACAGATCTTGAATTTTGCTATCTGGTATATTGTTTTAGTTTTTTCTTCGAGGGAAAAATCGTATGGGCTTCTTGCTTTTGGTTCCTTCTTTCCTGCATAAAAAAGTGCTAAATAAGTCATTAAGGAATAGATACTAGAAAATTTCCTTTGCCAAAAAGAATGTCTAAAGCACAGAACAATGAGGGGGTACAAGGGGGGAGTGACAGTGATGATGGTGAGATTCTGGTTAAGAAAGGTGAGAAGGGATGCCGGTGGGTGTGGACACCGGCAACAGAGGCTATATGGTGGTGATGGTGGTGTGGTGGTGGTGGAGAGAGACGGTGGTGGTGGTGAAAGGAGATGGTGGTGGAGAGGGAGAGTGTGGGGGTGGGTGGGAAATGGTGACAAGAGACACTGGCGATGGCAGTGGTGGAGGAGTAATGTTAGGTAACAAGGAAGTAGCAATTACAGTAGACAGCAAAGCTGAATAATGAGAGGAGAAGGTTGACTGGCCAAGGTAATGATAGTAAACCGTATTCTCGTAGGCTCAACAAACTTCGTGGCTCGTATTGCTCGATCATCGTGCGATTTAAACCTTACTTCACATATGTACAATAACCATACCTCTTTAAGAAAAACATACATTGTTTCATAAATATTAATAAATTATAAATGTAGAATAAGCATAGTTATTCGCTAAGCAAATGCGTTACGAAATCTCTCGAGTCAAAAACGACCCATGAGCCTTGCCTCTGTGGAATGGCATCTATATATTGCGTGAGACCACATCCTGTGAGGGGTGGCATCAACAAAAAAGAGCTCCAGGTGTTTCTGTTCAGTGGTAATGTGAAGGTGCATACCTGAAATAGTGTAAAGAAAGAGTTGTACAATGATGATGGAGATGGAAACAGTTAATGCCTTTGTACAGCAACATTAATGACTGTGGAAATCAGAAACGCTGAAACTGGTATAATGGACGGTGCAGATACGTGTCACTGGTAAGGGAATGAAACTGATTTATGAAAATGAGAATATCGAGGGATAAGAACAGTGATTTCGATGTCGTAACTGATGATGATAACAACACTGAAGTATAAGGACTCATGGACAGGTGCTGACTGTTGGTAATAACAGGGAAATTTGTAAAATAGTCACGATGACAAGTGTCGGAACAAAGGGAGATATGTCAGTGGTAAAAAACATCGAGTTAAAATTCATAAATGTTACGATAACGCTGAAGACAAGAAGCGTTAATAAAGGCAGGTTGAGAAAATCAAAAGAGAAGGATCTTGGTAATACTGGTTGAATATTCGGTGGTGTGAGGAAGATGTCGATGATGCAAGATAAATACTGTTTGGTGTGATTATAATGCTGAGACGCTGGCTGTGGTTTCTGTAGATACTGTATTGCAAATGTAAAAAAGTTCTTTTTCCTTATTTCGTTCTCAGAATCAGGTCGGTGGGGCAGTCGCCACCAAGAAGTAACAAGACTCCTGTGGTGCTTTATGGTTCGATAAACTGGAAATTGAAATTTGAAACAATTATAGACATGTCTAAAAAAGAAAAATAACTATCGAGCAACGAAGATCGCATAAACAGGTTTCCAAAGTCATTTATCACTGACTTCTTGTTGTTATTGTTGTTGCCTAACCTCCAGTCTGGCTGATTTAGTAGATCCGACGACCACAGATAAGCAACTGCTTCTGTAGGTCCGCCCTACAGGTACAGTACAGTACATACACGGTGTAAGGATCCCACGTCCCCTTCTGGTAGACAGTGCCTCACCAGGGTCGAACAATTATCCCTCCCACAGTACTGTGCTGAGAGATATGAGGTTGGATCCCAAGTATTGTACAAACAGCAGTTGATCCACCCTGGGTGCACAGTGCCACCACGTGTAGGCTCCTCGTCAGCGCTCCACTGCCCTCTTATTAACAGAAACGAAAGGACTCAGAGTTTATGTCTGTACTTGTCTGTCCTCTTGGAATAATCGAATATCATGTTCTCACTAAATTAACAACTTTGCAGAAAGGTACATAGACACTGGGAGAAATAATACTCAGCTTCAGCCTCATCCAACGAAGAAAATGCGATATTTCCTTGTGTGACTTTACAATTAAAATAAATAATCCATCTACGCGTCCTGGCTTCAAAACTGCAAAAACGACATTCCAGCCTTTGGCTGCGACGACTTTCCTTATACTGAACCACATCGTCTATAGTGTGCTGGAATACAGTGTGAAGTTTCTCGGACCAGACATTCAGAATGCTAATTTTTTACATTGTTAGTGACCCAAGCTTTAGCCAAAACATAGTGAAATCTAAGTGATTTACAAGTAAACGATTTCAACTGCTTACTTTTATTTTCAGACTTTTTTTTTTTTAACTCACGAAAGGCAGAACTTTTGTGGGGGGATAATATTGCTATACTGTAGACCATATCTCATTCCTCCAGCTCGAAAAGTCGCGGCTAAGCATTGTAGAACTGCATGGCAGCGAAAAAGAATAATAGTACCAGACGTCATAGTACTGTAATGGTTAAACCTGCATGAATGTGAAATATTAGTTCAACAAGATCTCATTAAGCTATGGTTCAGTTTCGAAAGGGTGATCAAGTTGTTTAACGCTCAACTGCAGATATAATGGGCGCGAGATCGATGGTAACTTTGGATTCTGCTTAAGCAGTCGTCACTGATTTTCCACAAGGCTCCTCGACATATCAAACACGTACAGTAATACCATCACACAGTCTTGGATGAGGCAGTCCTGGCGTGTATTCGGTACAGTTGGTGGGTATTGGTGCCCAAGAGGCTCCATGAGGTGTATGGAACGAATAGTTATGCGCAGGAGAAATAGCAGACCTTGGGAATGGACAATGTAACCTATGCCCAGACGTGACTACATAAAAAATATACTCAGTCTGGATGTCAAGTATTATTACCCAAGTGGTGACATGAAATGGTGTGTCAGCAATATGTTGCGCGCTAAGAAGAATGATTCTCGAAAACACATTGTGGAATCTAAACCAAGCGTAAAACAAGTGAAATGCAATAAGAAAAATAATGACAGATAGTATACATTTTCTTTGGTCCAGGAAGTAAGGTGTCAATTACCAGAACTACTTTACAGTGTTTAGAAACAATGTCCAGTAGTACTAACAAGAATACGCAAATAATATGAGCCAACAACTTTACACCCACACACACACACACACCCACACAAAGGTGCGTAACAAAGTATTAATAGTACTCCCTAATTTCACTCCTCCAGAATGAGTTTGCGCTACGTTGTCCTGTTTCAACTTATGATTCAGACTCTCTCTCTCTCAATTTTTCTGTCTGTCTGCTTGCCTGTCTGGCTATACATTTACTTATATATCTATCATTCTTTCCCACTTTTATCTGTTTATCTGTCTATCCATCTCTCTATCTGCCTGACAGTATCTATATATCTGTCTATCTGTTCATCTACCAACCTACCCACCTATCTCTATTTATCTATCTATATTTATCTCTGTCAATATACTCGCATCTCCGTCAATCTTTATATCTTTATCTATCTGTTTATGTATCTGTTATGTGTCTGTTTTCTTTACGGTCTATTTCTTCTCAACTCCCGCACCATTTAGGTTATGTGGATTGACGGAGAGAGAGAGAGAGAGAATGAGAGCAGTAGATTCTGTGCCTCTAGCCAGACCATGATTGTTTTTGTCATATAAATTACCAGTCCAATGATATATTTTGGCCACGCATCTCAGCCTGATCCAGATTGAGTTTCACCACCAAGATAATTTTCCTGGGGATATCTGCGTCCTTTGTTTTTCTATGCTGTTTGATTTAACTATTATTAATTTGCTCACTTATTTTTAATTTTAGACTGAATTTTAGGGCATTCGTAACCTTCTGATGACGAGAGAAATTTTAACCCTTTATGTACTTGGACGCCTTATATATTTTGTTCTTTCTATCCGTAGACGATAGTATTTTTTTTTTTTTTTAAGACTTTCCCGTCGGGTTATTTATGTATAGCCTTCATTAAAGCCTCTTCACTTTGAGGGATCTCTTCTGAACTATGTTGTCTAGCAGGAACAGGAATGGGATATAAATGTCCTAGAACTGGTGTGAATTTTCTAGGGCAGATATTAGGGCTATTTTTCATTTATTTTGCATTTCCTGTGTCTTAATTTTAGAAATGATTAACAGCAACGGCGTACCGTCTTATGAACTCTACAGAGCTCTCAGTTCTCGGCCAAAACAATAAATGAAATAGCTTTTAACCTTTCTGTTCCGCGGAAACTTTTTCCTATTAACTTAGAACGTCTGACGTTACCGGAATTTAATACAGGGTTCATAATTCGTGGAGAAAGTGTTAATCCTTTAAACACGAGAAATCTTTTTGTATTCCTCCTACTATCGGACGACTTTCTTCAGTTGAAGGGTGATTTTTCGTCACGTAAGATTCTAAGGGTTAAATACTGTCAAAGATAGAAATCTTAGCAGCATAAGACTTGCTACCAACAATCAATAACGTTCACTCTACAAATGCTCCCTCGTCGTTTATGATTAGGCACAGATAAGGAGCTACTGAGTAAGGTGTGATAGGCGCTACAGAAAGGTATAACGGGCTCCTGGGACGTGTGGGAAGGTATAATGAAATTTGAGGGGGTACTACTGAGAGGTGAGACAGGGGTTAGTAAGATGTGTCAAGAGCCAAAGAGAGGTGTAACAGGGTTTACTAAGAAAGATGTGGCAGGAGCTACTGAGATGTGACAGGCTACTGAGAGGTATGACAGACTACTGAAAGATGTATGAGAGGAGTAACTGAGATGTAATAGGGACTACTGAGGCATGATAAGGGCTACTGAGAGTGGTGTGACTGGGGCCACTGAGAGAGATGTGATTGTGACTACTGAAAGGTGTGACAAGAGTATGTGAAGTGTGACAGGGAATAAGAAACTAAAATTTTCACAGAGCAAGTTTGGAAACTATCCAGTCTCTTCGTTCAGAGCTAGTAAGCGATACTGAATTATCCTACGATGCAGGGGAATAATGAGCGTGATGGCATGTGTCAGCGAGAGAGTGCTGGGTGTCAGGTTATATGGGCAGGGATAAAGACGTGGGGCACACTTTATGAAGGCCGGGGGGGGGGGGGGCTCTAAACGTCACCTTATCTCACCTCCAGGACGGAGATTCTTACACAAACTTACGGTTGATTCATTATCGTAACTCTGATTTGGATCGTTTTCTCGTCGGCTAACGATGTTCCCCAACACTTTTCCTTACCAGTCTATGATGTACGTAAACACTATTAAGCTCCTAATACTCTTTCCCTGCTGAGACAGATCGTGTGACGTCACCTCAATATTGTACAGGGTGTCCACAAATTATTCACCTGATTATGATGCTGAAAAAGCAATAGACTATAGAAGCTATCTGTAAACTGTTTGTTACAATTAATAAAACTAAAAGAAATTGCCACGTGTTTGTCACACACAGTTACATTTCAGTTACGCTTCTGCATGAGCTCCTTTGGTAACACGCAAAATATCAAGGCGACAATGAATTCCATTCCAAGTGTTATGAAGCATGTCTAGCGTGATGGAAACCAATATCTCCTCAGTCCGGTGTCTTAACTCTGTGATGTTATTAACCTTCTTTGCATATACTCTGTCTTTTACGCAGCCCCTTAAAATGAAATCAATAGGAGTGACATGCGAGAAACGAGGAGGCCATGGAATGGGGCCATCTCGCCCGAATCAAGGAGAATGAAACTTTTCATCGAGGAACCTATGCACATCTTAAAAAAAAAAAAATAAAGTTGCTTTATTAGTAATAACATTTTTATTTTTATATCCTATCTCGCACAGTTAACATTTTATCATGCGTAATAATCAAGTAAACAATTTATGGACACCCTGTACAATATCAATGTTGTTCTGTGCATGAAAGCGTTAATGTTACCAAAAGCAATAACCTTCGGCTCCTACGACTCACTCTCAGCTGAAAAATTTTGCTGATGTTTGCTGGGATAAACTACGAAGTACTAGAGCTGTCCAGATCTTGAGAAGGTGGCGGGGGGGACACAACCTGGCCGCATTGTGGGGTGGTACTAATACTCTGCGGCCAGGTTGTGTTAGGAAGAATACTGCCACCGTATTCCCTGCGTGTAGTAAAAGGCGACTAAAAGGGGCGGGGTGAGGGGACTAGGGACCCCCTCCTCTGTTTTTTAGTTCCCAAAAAGAGACAGGCCAGAGAAAGGGATGGGGGATGGAGTTATCCCCGTACCCTGAAGATTGGGTCTATGAATGTGCGTGGATGTAGTACGATTGAGGCTAAAAGGGAGGAGATTGGGAGAATGTTTGTGAGAAGAAAGTTGGATGTGTTAGCTTTGAGTGAAACGAAGATGAAAGGCAAGGGGGAATCTATGTTTGGAAGTGTGAATGGAAGATTGTCAGGTGTTGATAGAGGTAGGGCAAGAGAAGGTGTGGCCTTGTTAGTGAGTCCGGAAGTACAGCAGTGTGTGATTGAATGGAAGGAGGTGTCATCGAGACTGATGTGGGTGAAAGCGAAATTTGAACGTGAGTTGTGGGTATTTGTGAGTGCATATGGGCCTGGTAGTGAAAGGGATGAACAAGAGAGGGAGTCTTTCTGGAATGATGTTGATGAGTGTCTGCAGAGTTTTGGAGCGAATATGAATGTGGTAATGATGGGAGATCTGAATGCTAGAGTGGGAAATGTAGCAGTTGAAGGCGTAGTTGGTATGCATGGTGTGCCTGGAAGAAATGAAAATGGGGAACGAATGATAGCGATGTGTGTTGAGCGAGAGATGGTGATTGGGAATACGCTGTTTGAGAAGAAAGATATTTATAAGTATACATGGGTGAGACAGGAGGGTGGAAGGGTTGTTGATAGAGCTTTGATGGACTATGTGGTTGTGTCTAGGAATGTAATAGGAAGATTGTTGGATGTGAGAGTTCTAAGAGGGGAGGGTGGAGGTATGTCTGACCACTACCTGGTGGAGGGAAAGTTAAGAGTAGGTAAGAGATGGGTGAGAGCTAGGACGGTTAGGTGTGGCAGGGAGGTTTTGAAAGTGAGTGAGTTGGATAAAAAAGAGATAAAAGATAGAGTATCAGGAGAAATTGAAAGATGAGTGGAACGCAGTGAAAGATCGGGAAAATGGCAGCGTGGAGGAGGAATGGCAGTTGTTTAAGAGTGCTGTGGTGGGGCATGCAGAAGAGGTGTGTGGTGTAGTGTGGGTGGTGGTGTAAGAAAAGGAAGTGAATGGTGGTGCGAGGAAGTAAGTATGGCTGTGGCCGAGAAGAGACGTGCATATGAAGTGTGGCTGCAGAGGAAGGATGAGATGTCATATGAAAGGTATAAGGAAAAGAGGAATAGAGCGAGAAGGGCTGTGCGTGATGCTAAAGTGGCAGCAGATGAGAGGTGGGGTAGGCGGCTGACAGAGAATTTTCAACAGAATAAGAAAATGTTTTGGAAGGAGGTGAAAAGGGTGCGAAAGAGAGAGTCTGGGAAGGAAGAACGAGTAAAAGCAGAGGATGGAAGGATGTTAATTGAGATGGATGCAGTAAGGAAGAGATGGGCAGAGTATTTTGAAAGATTGTTAAATGAAGAGGAGGAAAGGGTGGCTGAGATTGTGGCGGATGGAAGGGTGCAAGGAATAAATGTGTTGGGAGAGTTGAATGATTCTTTGATCACGAAGGAGGAAGTGGAGAAGGCAGTAAAGGAGATGAAAACAGGGAAAGCTGCAGGTATGGATGGGTGTGCTGTGGAATGCCTGAAGGGTGGTGGAGTGACTATTGTTGACTGGTTAGTAAGATTGTTGAATGTGTGCTTTGAGAAAGGTATGGTGCCAATTGACTGGGCAAGTGCTTGTGTGGTCTCGTTGTATAAAGGCAAGGGTGATAAGTATGAATGTACTAGCTTTAGGGGTATAAGTCCGTTGAGTGTTGTAGGTAAGGTGTATGGTAGAGTGTTAATTATGAGAGTTAGAGAGGGTACAGAGGGAGTGATTAGTGATGAGCAGTGTAGCTTTAGGAAAGGGCGGGGATGCGTTGATCAGGTGTTTGCTGTGAGACAAGTGTGTGAAAAGTATTTAGCGAAAGGCAAGGATGTGTTTTGGGCATTTATGGATTTAGAGAAAGCGTATGATAGAATTGATAGGGAGGCTTTGTGGACTGTTTTAAGATTGTATGGACTTGATGGTAGGTTACTAAAAGGGGTGAAAAGTTTTTATGTAAATAGTAGAGCATGTGTAAGAGTGGGAAATGCTATGAGTGATTGGTTTCCCGTGAGAGTGGGGCTGCGACAGGGATGTGCGATGTCGCCCTGGTTGTTTAATATTTACATGGATGGTGTTGTAAGGGAGGTGAATGCAAGAGTTTTAGGTGGTCTGAGTCTGGTAAATGTTGATGGTGGAGATTGGAATCTGAAGCAGCTGCTGTTTGCAGATGATACTGCACTGGTGACTGATTCAGAGGAGAGATTGAGACAGTTGGTAGAGGAGTTTGGAAGGGTGTGTGAAAGGAGGAATTTGAAAGTAAATGAGAATAAGAGTAAAGTGATGAAGTGTACGAGGTTGATAGATGGTAGGGGGATGAATATAGTTTTGAATGGTGAGTTGCTTGAGGAGGTTGATTGTTTTAAATATCTAGGGTCACATGTTGCTGTGGATGGAAGAATAGATGCAGAAGTGAAGTTTAGAATAAATGAAGTAGGAAAGGTGCTGGGAGGAATGAAAAAAGTGTTTAAATGTCGTTCGCTTAGAATGGATGTAAAGAGAAGGTTGTATGAGGGTGTTGTGGTACCGACTGCATTATATGGGGCTGAAACATGGAATATGGGTGTAGCAGGGAGGAAAAGTTTGAATGTAATGGAGATGAGGTGTCTGAGGAGTATGTGTGGAGTGACGCGTATGGATCGGGTGCGAAATGATGAAGTGCGAAGGAGAACTGGAGTTGTTCGGGAGATGGCTGGTAGAGTTGAGCAGAGGGTGTTGCGATGGTTTGGGCATATGGAGAGAATGGATAATGAGCGACTGGTGAAAAAGATAACTAGATCTGATGTGAGAGGTGTAAGGCTGAGAGGAAGACCACGAATAGGATGGATGGACAGTGTGAAGAGAGCGCTGGATGCGAAAGGGATGTCTGTTGAGCAAGGAAGAGTGGCTGTGCGTGACAGAAATAAATGGAGAGAAATTGTGAATAAATAAGTGATGACGCAGCCCTGAGGGGATATTCTCCCGCATTTGGTCTGATCAGCTAGTCAGGTCAGGTGCGGGTAAGGGGATGGGTCTGTTATGATGTGGCAGGGGTAAACCAGTTCTGCTGTCGGGCCCTGCTGCGGATGTCACTGATTGCATTGCGCAGTTGACCCTTGTGCGGTGTGGTGCGGTGAGGATCTGTCCGTTCTCCCCTTTGGGGCTAAGATGTGAATGAATGTGTTTGAATGGATGAGTAAATGGAGAGTTTGTCGTCCTGTCTCGGCTACCTCCCTTTTTGGGGAAGCAGCCTAGATATATAGATAGATAGATAGTTATTTTATTTCATAAATTCCTCCTATTCTGATAACAAAACATACAGTATACTGGTTCATATTATGAAGATGATAAATAAGCACACGACTTAATCGTTAAGGAAAACGTCCCGGGAAGCCACCAGCCTCCATAAGAATACGGTCCTTGGTTCTGCAGTACGAACAAGGAAAGGAAAGGACAGATTTTCCCTGTTTCTCGTTCTTCCTACACAAATAAATCAAAGTTAAATGAGGGAATTGATGGGTCGGTATCTTGTTTTGTGAATCAAGGTACAGCTGTTTACCCACTCCCATCACTGACCCCTTTACCATGATGATGCAGTTGTAAAAATTTATTCTTACTCCCTCCAGGGGATTTTACTCAGAATGGGGAAGACTTTTTCAGCTGGATGGGTCAGCTGAAACCTTCACTAACATCTTTACCTCAAGGGGACTCTGCTAAACCAAGCAACAATGTAATACTTTACAGTAAAGGGATTAATCTCTTGAATCTGTTGACGTGTTGTTAATTACATTCTTGTTGTGTCGAAACGATTTTCTCCACCATAGGATATTTCTTTCGAACTTGAAGGGTTAGATATACTTTCCATTAACTCCTTCATTACTACGCGTCCAATGAGCTTTGAGTAAAATTTACTTGTATTGGTAAGAATTACACTAAAATTAGGTCACTGTATTAAAGATGATAAATGGTATGCAAAGGTGTTACATCTTTTTCTGCCACACCTATCATGGTTCTCTCGCCTTGATCTGATCTCCTTTGTAATTCCAAACAGCTTCTTGTCAGTCCTACTCCTTCCTTTCTGTGTCTTATTTCGCTTCAGCCTTCTGTGTCGTTGAGACAAATGTACTTAAAGAACCTGGCAAATATTTGGCAATTATACAAGTGATAATTTAGGGACATATTCTCGTGACTTTAGGAGGTTACTTCAAGGCTTTTCCAGAAATTTATTTGGCACACCACATTATAATAACATTGTGTATGTTGTTTATTTCACAGGAGGGTCATTGTGAAACGCTCCCCATTGTGTAATGCTATGACGCTATGCTTCCATGGCTGCTGTCACAGTAGGGCAACTATACGGTGTCTCCCGTCACGCTTAAACACAGGCGCTATGTTTCGACTTTGGCCATAATCTTTATACTCTTTCGTCTAAGGCCAAATAATCCTCCTACGGGCCACACACCTTTACATGTCACGACTTCAGCGCTAACACCCATCCTCCAAAGCAAATAAATGCGAGAACTATCAGGCCAGGTGGCGATGTTCTTTGAAAGGCATGCTGGTGCGTCATGCAGAAGATTAGCAATGTCTGTTTTAAAGAAATTTAAAGGATTAAACTGTTCCCAGCCCCATCCTTAGCTCGAACTTGCGTTCTTTCGGGCAGCAGGTAACTCTTCTGGTTACTGGAGTCAGCACGTCCTGATGCAGGGTAGTGTTGTTAAATGGGCATCAGATCCCCCCTTGGTGCTTCTCTACAGTATTGTATCATTAGTGACACAAACGCACACCCGCTTACTTTCGCTATGCATGTTCTCGTTGATTACACACTTATTTCAGGGTGTTAACAAAGTGGCAATTAGCTCTGCTGGTGAAGGTGTGCCGGAGGGCTTGGTAGTGCTAGAAGTGACACTGGTTGCCTTGGGAAGATGGCCTGGATAATGTGGTGTGTACAACCATCTTCAGTGTCTCCTACAGCAGATGTTGGGGATCAATAATAGCATCCAATTTGTGAGGCAAAACAAGGGGCCGGAATGGCTGTAAGTTGTTGGCAATATATAGGGTGTCACTTGTTTTAGATGTATTCACTTGTATTCTCCGGGATCTCTCCTGCTGTGCTTTCTTCAGTAGAATGCAACTGCTTGAGTGGACACTCTAAGGTTCACCTCTTTCCCGTAACTCCGTTGTGATGGTGAGTGTCAGTACAATGAAGGTTGGTGTCAGCAGGAGGGGAGGGGTGGTGTCAGCAGGTGGAAAGGGTGGTGTCAGCAGGTGGAAAGGGTGGTGTCAGCAGGTGGGAGGGCTGGTGTCAGCAGGTGAGAGGGCTGGTGTCAACAGGTGGTCTGGCTCAACCATTATGCAGCAAGGGCTGAGATGGAGTACTCTGAGAGCAGGTATCAGGGGTTTATCGAAAGGACAAACACGCTGAAAATTCTGTGTGACCCAACCTTTGCCTCACCTTATCAGAGGGACTGGGTGGATGCCTGCCCATTCATACAGACGCTTTCTTAGCCACCCGAACAGGTCAGTCTCAAAAAGTCCCTTTAAATCCTGTTATCACGAGTCCTACTCTGGACATAGGTTTCACAACATGCTCCGTAGGCCCAGTAGCCCTCCTACATACCACACACTTCCACATGTCACCACTTCGGAGCTAACACCCACCGTATACCTTGAATACATGCTAGGGCTGTCTCATACAGGACTAGTGTATTGGAATTAGCGGAGGTATTTTTACGACATGTCGGCGGTCTTCTGGTAGAGCAGTTAGTCTACTTTATGAATTAATATTCATAAACTGTTCCTTGCCTCGGCCGGGATTCGAACCTAGGTCCATTAGGACTGCAGGTCACCTTCCTTCCGATTCAGCCACCGCAAAGTTGAGTTCCACTCAACTTTTTATTCTCCTCTCTCGCTCCTTACTTATGCCTGTTCTCCTTTTTGCTTTTCATTCTACTGCAATGATAAGCAGTGATGACAGTTAAAAAAGAGAAGCAGATATGGACTGGTCGTGTGTTTCATGGAACAGAAAACAGACAATAAGGGTAAGAACGTCGTAACGCATAGATGGTGAAGAGGATGAGACTGACAAATAATGATAAGAAAGACGAAATACAAAAATATGGCAGGCTGGGATGGAAAAAGTGACAGCCAGTAGATTATAGTGGGAAAAGGTGTGAGAGGCCAGCTCTTTGTCCTGTAGTGCAATGTTTTGATCACTGTTATGATGATAATGATGATGATGATGATGATGATGTGATATGATATGGAGGCGACGGCGGCGATGATGATGATGATGACAATGGTAACTGAAGGTTGAATCCCACCGCTCTCTCCACCTTGCCTTGTGTGAAAATAATGTGAGAAATGAAAGAAATTAACATTTTTTAGAAGACCCAGTCCTTCCCAATACAGCACTAAGCTCTGTTTATGATCACACTCCTTTCATCTCTTCTGCTAGACCAACTCCTAACCTTTCCAGTACATTAACAATGGTGTTCAGAATTATACTTCCCAATCTATCGTAGCCTTGATAATCGTTAATCCCTTGCCAGGCCTTGAGTACTTGGCCTCCTGTTACCGTGAGGAACTGGAGCAAAGACTCATATTACGTGACTCACCACACTCATTTAGTAAGGAGAATTGTCGTGGGTGAAGCTTTTATCATCAGGCGCTGCTATTGCGGAGGCGAGAAATCCGTACCTTTTTCTGCGAAGGGAGAGGATGCGCGGGAGGGAGAACCAGTTGCCTGTGTTGCTGAGTGGCTAACTTACACAGGCCCTCACTCTTCCCCACACAACCATTTCCTCCGATCCCCCCCCCCCCGTCTCTCTCTCTCTGATGTGCGTGAGTGTATGTGTATGACAGCACGAAAAAGAGAGAGAGAGAGAGAGAGAGAGAGAGAGATCCACGAAGGACACCAACTGTGAGGATGTGGACACTACATGAAATTTACGGTCAGTTGCCTGCAGTAACTTATTTTTATTTATTTTTTTGTTTTTAGGAGAAGTTAGAGACGAGGTCCTCTGTTCTCTTTCCCTTGTTTTTACTGCAGATTTTTTTCTTTTCAGAAGGAAAACAGAAGACGTGGAAACACCAAGCATTCTCCTTTCCTAATCCTTCTGGCAAGATCATAATCTACAGAGGATTAGAAATTACTTTAAGATGGTTTGGGTATGTGGATAAGATGGAGGATGAAAGGCTGAATCGGATAGTGTATGTGAGTGAGGTGAAGGGAGATGAAGGAGACCAAGGATGAGATGCAGGAATGGATTGGAGAGATATTATGAGGGGGTGAGACTGGAAGAAGGGCAGCTTAATTGTACAGGACAGGGTGACAGAAACACGATTGGTTTGTGGTCACCCCTTATGGAATTAAGGCATCTGGCTATTGAAAGTTTGTGAATCCAGATCCAATAAAGGGAAGTACGCCTAAATAAAAAGAATAGGAAATAACCAATCTTCACACTTATCAGAACCCCCCGGCAAAGAAGTGTATGAGTAAGTTATTCAATACATCTGTACTAATTCTGTCTGGATGAGAATAACGGTACAAATAAACAATCTTACCCACAACTTAACAAAGAGTAATTACATGAATATGAAACCTGGTGAGGCCAATGACGACCAAGGGTTAGACTCACGAAGAAACAGTCAAATTCTTTTGCAACTCATATTTTTTCTTTCTTTTTTTCCCAGTGAGGGACCATAGGCATGGAGAGATTAAGATGTCCTATTCATTAATGGCCTCATGTACTGAAGGTTCTGGTGGCATTCTTCAGAATATCACTGACAGGAGCAAAATGCGGATCAGGGGGTGATAGTTACCAATATTTTGGCATCATACTCATCGTAACCAGGAAAACTGAATATTCTTTTATTAATTATTTCATTGCTGTAAACATAAATAAATATTGCGCAATCCATACCATTACAATAAGGCTGCTTTGGCAGAATAATATGATTAACCAAATACGTCCTGCTCAGTGCAGTCCAGTGACTGATAAGGGGATCTTAATGCGGAGGAATGTAAAACAATCATGACTTGCGTGTTCAAAAAAAATTTCAAGGTTCAAATAAACATGATCGTGCTTTTTTTTTTTTTAACAGTGAAAGCAGTCTCAATAAGTTCAACAATCGACCTCTCTACAGGCATGATGTCTTGCCAGTCATACAGTGCAGTATAAACAGATGACTGGAGAGAACTGAATCGCTGCTGAATCAGTGATGACAAATTTAGTTTGTGCTGTAGTGAACTGTAAATCAGTTTTATCTTCCAAACTCGATAAGACACACGATGTGAAAGGATGGGCTAGATTTCCAGTAAAGAAAGACAGAAAACGTCGGAGGCTACTAGAGATATGGTGTCGAAGAGGTGTTGAGTAGAGGGCAGTACAAAATCGTGCTCTGGAAAACATGTGACCTCTGGCAGCAGAAATATAAGTTTATCAACCAGTTCAATATTTGCCTGAAACACTTTTTTTTTTAACAGGTAATTAATTAGTACATTCCATTTATTTATTATAAACTATTATTACCTCTGCCAAGGAAGTTATGTTTTTGCCAGCATTAGCTTGTTTGTGTGTTTGTATGTTAGAGGGAGTGTTCAAAAATTTACAAACAGATTTTGGAGGGGCAGGGTATGGCACAAGGAACAATCCATTATATTTGGTGGTGATTTGCATCATCATCCGGATCCAGGAATTTTTAAACGTTATTCCGGACCGATGATGCACCGACACGTCATTTGTTTGCCAACCAGTTCCTGGCCGATGATGTGCCTGTGCATCATTTGTTGGAGCTATTTTTCATGGCTCAAATATGTAGCACAACAATTTGGTGAACACAGGCAACACAGCTTCATTTGTTAGAAACTCACCCCTGGCCCGGGAACGGGGTAGCAAAGCAGGAAAGTGTTAAAGGATTCTTTACGACTGCGAGATAGTGGCAAGTTCAACATTTTTGCTTCTAACACGATAAATAATGCCTACAATGCTTGGATTTCAGCCTTAGTGGAGGTCTGCAATCTCGGATTGCTCTTGTTAAACATTACTGTAGAATGCATTCTATTGTATTTAAAAAAAAAAAAAAAAGGAAACGGATATTGTTTTCATTATCGCTCGCCTTTACCAAGGCAGAGTGATACCGTTTTTGCCCGCGTCTGTGTGTGTGTGTGTGTGTGTGTGTGTGTGTGTGTGTGTGTGTGTGTGTGTGTGTGTGTTCCCATTGTATCTCATGATTGGCTTGAGGTATCAACATTAAACCTTAAGGGTATCAATATATGGCCAAAATCTTGGACAAGTTCGAAAATGGGCACTCGGAGCCAAAGTCAAGGTCACCAAGATGGTTGCCAAAGGTCAACTAATTTTCATCGCCTGGGTTTAGCACCATCATATTTCATAAACGGCTTAAGCTATCTACATGAAGCCTTCAGGGTATCAAGAGATGGCCAAAATCTTGGACGACATCGGGAATGGGCCGTCGGGGTCATGGTCAAAGTCACAAATATGGCTGGCAAAGGTCAACCAGTTTTCATCGCCTGCCTTTAGCACCATTATATCTTATGAACGCCTTGAGTTATCAAAACGAAACCTTCAGGGTATCCAGATATGGCCAAAATCTTCCGCCCCCCTCTGGGGGGCCGCCGCCCCCAGGCCCCCTCCAGAGGGGTCACGGCCCCCCAGCCCCCCTGGTGGTGGCACCGCCCCCTGATCCCCCCCCTCGAGAGACCGCTCTTGAAACTTGGCCTACAGCACATTCTGGTGGGCTATTAGCATTTTTCTTTTTGAAATGTCGGATACATAATTATACAGTACATGGTATTAATCACATACTGTAGGCTTTAAAATAACTCGATTCGAAAACTGTTGTTCATGTAAGGAGAAAAAGTTTACAGTTTCAATCCACAAAATATTTTTTTCCGTGAGACACACAAGAATGCCACCAGATGGCACATGCAGTACATGCACGTACAGTATTTTCTTGAAAGGAAGCTGGCCACCGATGTCATTTCCGCAAACACATGGCTTTGTACCATCACATATTCCTATCGTGACTATTATCTGTTTTTGAAGCATGGTCTAGGAATCGAGACTCCAGCATATTCCCACGTGCCTTTTGGTCCTCAAACAAAATAATAGTTGAGTTACGACTTATGAGATGGTATTGGTCATAAGCTTGTTTGTGAGCCCGGGTTCCATTAAAAAAATATATGCATAAGTAATGTTGAGCAAGTTTTGCAATTAAAAATGGCCATGGGAGAGAAGAATTATGAGAAATATTATCGGCGATATTTTATCACTTTACTCTGGTCGTGAAATGACCGGTCACTGTGTGAGTGAAATACAGTAGCTTCACCGCTTTAACAGCATTAATCATAACTTTTTTGTTTTGCTTTTTTTTTTCTCTGCCGTTAGAAGATTTTACCTATCTTACGAACGGTCTGTCGTCGACTTAGGCCTAAAAACAGACTCCAGTAACCTTTGATGACGACATTAATCATATCATAATAATTCTCTTTTCCTTACTGCCAGACGATTTTATTTAGTTTAGGAATAACCGATCATCATGTCGTTGGAAGATGGCGGGAAGTCAACACACGCCAATCTTTGCGTTTGTGTCAACTGCTTATTCATTTTGTATTTATCTCTTTATTTATTTATTTATTTTATCTTCAGTGGCAAATGGTCTTAAAGTAGGCCATCACTTTTCCAAGCCTCCGTCATTTTTCCAGCCGTTAATGCATCATCAAGCGTATCTCTGTGAGGATAAAGTTTAAAACTGCGTAAAAATGAAAGAGTCGACTCCACTCAGTCGTAACGTAAAAGGATGCAAGGAAATTCTGGCTTTGCACTAATGTTCCTTTAGTTATGCTTGTGTCTTATGGCCAGCACAAAAGTATATATAAGTGAGTTATGACGACGACGATGATAACGATGACGATGTGTCTTTCATCCACCATGACAGATTATTTATGTTGCCTACGGCGAGGGTGACGATAACTATGACGATTAGGTGATAATACACAGCCTGATCAAGACGACGACGAATGATGATAAGTCCTTCACTCTTGTGGCGTGTTTGAACTAAGGAGATTAGTAGTGGCACTACTTGTAGGAGGTGTTGCCCAAGGTTCAGCTGAAACGTAAACCAGATGGTCTGTGGGCTGAGCCTGCCCCTTTCCAGAAGTCAACCATCCCCTTTCCAGAGGTATGGAGGAAGATAAGGGATATTTCTACAACCAGGCAGAGGAACTGCTCCGTTATATCAGTGCCAACGCGTGAAAGCGTCCCTCTCCACCACCCTGGAGATAAGAAAACAGAAAAACAAAATGCGGTAACACCCCCTTACGTTTAAATGCTAGCCTGTCGTAAATTTTAAGATAATTCATTTTTTCACGTCATGTCTAGAATGTTTTATCAAATTTTATGATCAGTTCCAAACCTCTTAATGTCAGTCATAACAGATTTATTTACGATGCACGGACGTTTAAAATATATCCAATATTAACTTACACAATTATTTATAGGGTTTGTTATATCTTAGTTAATGAGGCATTTGTTATCAGGATATCCCGCTAATCAACCTGAATTGACTTGTGCCATCGAAATTCCTAAATATTTATGTGATGGTGTAGCAGAGGGACTTGACGCATGAATCACTGTCTTCAAATCACAAGTTAAAGGACATATTTTTAATACTAACAAGACCAGGAGTCTTTGTTAAGCTGAATAGAATCGTCTGAGGATGGCAAGAATAAAACAGCTAAGGAATTCTACCGTCGTCAGAGGGTTACGGGTGTTCATATTTTAACCCGTATGGAAAGTGAAGCCTCTCCAAAGCTTGATAAATTTGTCTGATGATTGCAACAACAGACTGGTGCTAAGAAAAAGAAAATAGGTTGGCAGTAACAAAAATAAGAATGCCGAGTCCTCCTCCTCGTCGTCATCGCTGTCGTCGTCCCAAGTCGAATTCCACGTAAAACGATGGGGTAAGGTAGCACCACTAATGAATCTCACTATTTTACACAAAGGTGTTCTAATGTGTGTGTGTGTGTGTGTGTGTGTGTGTGTGTGTGTGTGTGTGTGTGTGTGTGTGTGTGTGTGTGTGTGTGTGTGTGTGTGTGAATGACACAATAAAATTGTGTTGTTTTAATATATGTACCAGTTTCTGACTGACTATGCCCCTACAAGCTGAGAATGTCTTCAGGACAAGAACAATTTAAGAATGTGGGTACATCTTGCAATACGCCTACCTTCATGTTGTTTATATCTTTTAACAAGGTCATGATTTGAATCGACGACATACAAGGGGTTATTAAGGTGTATGATGCAATATACGTTGTTAAGGAAGATGTGTTGAGAATTTTCCGAAGCTAATAAGAATACGGCTGAACATCTCAGAAGAAAAATAGCTGGACAATGATGATTAGTGGGCACAGCATTAGCCTACCCTGTAGCCGGTCTGGTGAAAGTAATTCTGATGGATCGTGCAACAAAGCCAACAAATTTTGTTCCAGTAAAATGCAACATTAATTTGATGCCAACAATCTGTCCACTTTAAACTGGTCCAAAACTGTTATCTCTTCATCTTGAAAGCTAAGTTGTAAGAAGTTACAAACACTAGAATATGAAACTTGCATGTAGAGCCATGTGCTGTCTTATTCTGCGACTGAGGTACATGAAATAAGTTCCAAAAGAACGAAAATTTTCATTCAAATTGAGGTTGCATTACCTGGTGAAAATAATCTTGTAGAATCATGGCCGAGTGGCAAAAAATATTTATTCCATTTGGACAGGCACTAAATCAATGCCCAGCGTGATATAGATCAAAATGCAATGTTCTATTTTATCTCAGATAGTGAAAATACAAGTAAACAAATAAAACAGAGTGGATGATTAAAAATAAGAGAAGGGGGCATCAGAACAACAACTGTCCATTACCGTCATCTTGGTAGTATATCAGATAAGGTCGGTGATGGTGGTGGTGAAGTGGAGGGATTGCAAAAAAGTCGCCTCGCAGTTAAGAACTCAGAGAGACAACAATGATGGCGGAGTAGGTGTTGTGAGTGCCAGAATGGGTGGGTGTGACTCTCAGGCTATAGGGACAGACTTGAGTGTGTTGTGTTGTACAGGTAAATGGGAAGAGGGGAGGGAGGAAAACTGTGGTTGGGGCCATATAAGGGGGGTGAGGAGGTGGAGGTGGAGATGGAGGTGAAGGACGAGGAGGAGGATCAGGAGGTGCAGTCTATTGACTGCACGAGTCATTAAAAAACACATTACCTACTAAATCACAATTTTCTCCTAGAATCTGACGAGAGTAACCAGTTTACACCCAGGTCCCCTACTGTACTGTTGGGTGAACAAGGACAGGGGGGAAACAAACTGAGTCCATCAGTCTGACCGACCCCAGAATCAACTTTGAGTTCTTTCAGCTGCAAGGTGAGTATAAATAATTATGTACTACTGACTTTTATATTTCACAGGATCAAGAACAAGGAATGGTATTGAAGGGATGGTGGTGAAGAATGGATGATGATGAAGGAAAATAGGATAGTGGTGGAGATGGAATGATGGTGAAGGGATGGTCATGGAGAAGGGATGGTGGTGGTGGAGGAGGAGAGATTGTGGTGAAGGAAGAGAGATGGTGGTGATTGGAAAATATACGAGGGATGAAGTGGGAAAACATAAAGTGGCTGGAAGGATGTTGAGGGAATATTTAGGGAGTGTAGAGGGAAGAATGATGAAGGGGATGACCTTGTTAGGGAATACATATGGAGTGAGAAGGAAGGGTTGTCGAGAGGGGCAGGAAGTGGAAGGAGGAGAGGATGGTGGAGAGGAAATGAAGGGCATATGGAAGAGGAATGGATGATGAAGGGGGAGGAAAGGGTGACGGAGGGGAAGGTTTTGTGGGGGCAGAGATGAGTGTGAAGGTAAAGATAGGTAATGGAGGGGAAAGATGGGTAAATTAAGGAGTGGTGGATGAAGAAATGGAAATGGAGAGACTAAGTTGTGATGGAGAGTAAATGAAAAGTGAGGAAGGGGAAGGGTGATGTAGGAGGCAGGACGCGTGTGGGGAAGGAAGGCATAGGGAGTGAGCAGAAGGTGGTGGTGGAGGTGCAAAAAGTAGAAAAGGAGGGGTAATTGAGAGAACATGTCTTCTAGGGTACCAAAGGAGGAGCTGGGACGATGGTGGAGGGGTGAGGGGGGAGAAAAGTGGTGGGGGAAGGTGGTGCGGGTGCCATGTATGAACGGCGAGGGGAGAGGGGAAGATTGAGGGGAAGACATGCGATGATAGTGGTATAGGCAAGGAAGACATGAGAGATGTGAAGGAAAGGGTGGTGGCGAGGAGAAGGCACGAGGGGTGAGGAGAGGAGACAAGGAGTGAAAGGAGGAAAGGGGAATGAAGGGGGGAGATATGGTACAGTGTATGAGGGGGGAAGAAATGGTGGGGGAGGGACGAAACAGGAGAAACGGAGAAAGAGAAGGGAACTCTGGTGGTGGGGATGGTATGAATGGGGAGGAGAGGATGGTGGGTGGAGAGGAGGGTGGTGGAGGGGGTAGACATGAGAAATGGGGGGAAAGAAAGGTGGTGGAGGGAGGGAGACATGAGAGAAGAAGGAGAGGAGAGGGTGGTGGAAATGGGACCCATGCAAGGCGAGGGGTGGAATAGGGTGATGGAACGGTGGGAAACATGAAGGGTGAAAGGCAATGAGAGGCAGTAGGCGGTGGGAACATCACTTTCAACTACAGGGAGATACTTAGATAAAATGGGACAGGGAGTCCAGTGGAAGTTTTCAGCACATGGAAAATTCACAAAATTTTAAAGTTATGTGTAAGATTCCTTGTTAAAACCTTCTTCTTAACTCATAAAGCTACAAAACACTTCACAATCAAAGCAGAGTAAATATCAGAGCGAATCCTACAACCAGACACAGTTATTTCTGACAATAATCACCTGCTTTAGAAAATAGTTTATCGTTAAAATTGGCTTAGCTACTTCATGAAATCTGATCCAGGCTAAACTGGTCTCAGCCTAAATTACCACCGACAACAGCTAGCGGCAGTAAACTCCATATTCTGAGTCCTCACCAACCCCACGGTGACGGCCAACAAAGTAAACACTAAACACAGTTCATTTTAGTACGCTTCATGTTGGAACGGCAGTGTTGTGTGTCAGCAACAATTTACTTTCAGTCTGTCCACCTTGACTTGGCGGAAGTTTTCGTCCTTTCGTGGCTACCTTCCCCTATATCAATGGCAGAATTAGACAATACGTCAACTGATGTACTTTTTCATGACGAGCATCGTATTCTGGTGGAAAGCTTTTGTTACAAATCAACTTTCAATATGGGGAGATGGCGATTTTAAGTTAAAGTAGACGGTGTACTGGAAGTGGATCACGTGACTGATGGATGTCCATCAAGTTTAGGTTATTTGTGGCATAATTCTAAAACAAATAATTCATCCATCCATTATTCAGTCCCACACTGCCCCATGAGGTGCATAGGAGCCCGGGGCTAGGCAGTTGGTCCCGACATTTAAGATGAGAGTGACCAGCCTCACTCATCCCTGAGTGGTATTACATGAGCAATCAACCCCAACCACCCCTTGGATATAAACCTTCACCGCCTCAATCCGATTAGAGCGCAATAATTACCCACTAAAACCACCAGGCGCCAAAATCTGGTTATATGGTTACCACCCAGCGTAGTAAATGCTTTCCTGGTGTACAGGAAACCATTTGGCTTGCCACTCAGTGTAGAGTCACCCACAGGCTGAAGGAAGGGGAAAGAATGAAGGAAAGAAAGACAGAAGAGGGAGTGTAAAGTCACCCGTAGGCAGAAGGACAAGGAAAGAATGAAGGAAAGAAAGACAGAAGAGAAAGGAAGGAATGAAGGATGGAGAGGAGAGGGCAGACACCCGAGAGCAGCACTACATCGAGTGAATGGATGGTGAGCGCCCCCACCTATCACAAAACAAATAATTCCAAAATATTATATATTCCCTCCAAATAATGAATGCATTAAATACGAATTCCGAAAGATATAACTTCATACATATAATTCCACTAAAATAAAACAAAACTTTAAAGTTATTAAATATCTCAGATGAATTACAACTGTATAAGAAGAAAAAATCGTGGGTCCACAGTAATGATAAAAGACAATATTTTTCTGGATCTCAAATTCCAATTGATAAATTGTTATTTTATACAAGGCAGTGTTGGACGTAAGCTAGTTTGATTTAAAAAACAAAAACCCTACCTCATTAAAATGCACTCGGAGGGCGCATACCCCGGCCAATCCCATTGCCATTATCCGGATCCGCATTCGGATCCGCCCCATAATACTCATATAATCTATTCTTTCATGGTCAATGGCCCACCTATCCACAAAAGTTCACTGAAATTCATTGAGAACTTTTGGAGATGTTGTGCGGCATACACCGGATCAGGATCAGGATCAGCCCCGGAATTTTATCATTTTTTCCTTGGCCCATGACCCACCTACAAAATTTCATCAAAATCCGTTTATACCTTTTTGAGTAGTCCCGGATCCGGATCCCCCTAAAATTTAACCAAGTCTTTCTTGGTCCATGGCCCACTTTCCACAAAATTCCAATGAAAATCATTGAGAACGTTTGGAGATATTGTGCAGGATACTCCGGATCCGCATGGGTCCCTAAATTTAATATTTTCTTTCTTGGTCCATGGCCCACTTTTCCACAAAATTTCATCAAAATCTGTTCATAACTTTTTGAGTAATCCAGCTAATAGACAGACAAACAAACAAACAAACCAAGGAGGGCTAAAACATGACCTCCTTGGCAGAGGTAAAAATTAACATTGAAAAAATGCACACAGAAACAGGCAGTAAACAAGGTCCATTTATTACAACGTTAGTAATTTATATACCGTGTTAGCAGCGGCGTGAGAGAGATGGAGAAGCAGATATAGACAGATACACGGTACAAAGCTTGCTAGCTAGCAACTTGATAGAGAAAGATAGACAGACACAAGCAGACAAATACTGTAGAGAGATAGATTGATAGACCGACAGTCAAATAAACAATGAAACAGAAGCCAGTGATAAGACATTATATATATATATATATATATATATATATATATATATATATGTGTGTGTGTGTGTGTGTGTGTGTGTGTGTGTGTGGTCTCAGTGGTAGAATGTGCGTTTTCGTACATGGGAGAACGAGGGTTCGCGCCCCGGCAGGGTAATAAACTTTGGGAGCGTTCTTCCGGCCACGTACTGCTTTGGCGGACATAAGGGGTGCTGTGGTTGAACCAGTGTCGCGTACTAAGTGTGCTTGCACCCAGTCGGCTTGCGCGGGCCGAGTACACTTGGTTCACGGACTACACACACATCCAAAGCCACTCCAACACAACAATAGCACTTACAAGCACTTCTCACCCTACATACAGTCTCTACAAGACAGCCTAAACCACTTGATAGAGATACATAGGCTGTATCGTCCCCACTTCGGTCGGGATAGACCAGTCCTGCAGTGGACACAGAAACGGCTGATGATGATGATATATATATAGAGAGAGAGACAGAGAGAAAGAGAGAGAGAGAGAGAGAGAGAGAGAGAGAGACAGACAGACAGACAGACAGAGAATATCAACAACGTATATGATAAGTTCTTCATTATATTTTCTTCCAAGTTCCCACTCCTGAGTGACAGAGCAGTTGAATAGGGAAAATGGCAGCACGTCCAGAGTTATGTGACATTTATGAAACATTGATATAATAAGGGTCCAGCTTCCCTCCTATTTTTCAAGGGTGATTTTTTTTTTTTAATTGGTAAATGCGCTGCCTCAGCCTAATGCTGGCTTGGTCAGGCTCGGGTTAAGTTCGATGACGAAAAATGAGTTGTAGCTGTCAGCGGCAAGTTTGCGGACGAGTACCTGTGCTGTGTGGTGTTGCTGGGATTGTTGGGGGCATTCTCCTACAGTATTCCGTGGCTGTGCTGGCATACCAACAGCTCCGTTGAATCAGTCGCCTCGGCCTGCTCCCCACATTGCAGAATGAAATCAGGAACGGTTCACGGCCAGACACGTTTTATCTTCGTCGCTGGATTAATTATCCTTAAAAAAAATTGAGGTTTGTCTTCGACATGGTGAATTAAAATTTAGGAAAGGGACAATTAGTCACAGGGCCTAATATCGTTGTTGTAAGCATGTGCTTTACTGCTTAGAGAGCTACATCGCTTGACAAACAGTTATAATGAGGACATAACTAATTTAAACACACCCTGATGCCTTGCCACTTGTAAATATGTTAGGTATCTGCAACAGTACATGAACAGAAGAATGTGGCGTGACTTCCATAATAGAATGATAAGCTTCAGTGCATCTTGTATCGAATTTCCACACTACATAATTATAATTTACTCTCTCTCTCTCTCTCTCTCTCTCACACACACACACACACACACACACTTTCTCTGATCGGCTTCGGTTTGCCTCCTCGCCCTGCTCTTCTGATCCTGACCTGACCCTACCTTACCTGGCCCAACTGTCGCCTTCCCATCACCTCTGACCTCACTTGGCCAGTTTTACATCACTGAGTAAACAATAGAGCCTCCTATATCACTCCCGATTTGGCTTTCATTATTTCTTGATGATTTGTATTACTATTTCTTCCAATTTCACACACACTCGCTCTGTCTATCTCCACCTGTATCTGTCGTCCTGCATCTCTCTTGCGTCTCTCTCTCTCTTTCTATTAACCACTCTGTACATGTCTATGTCTCTGTCTTACACCAGCATGTAAATATTTGACCCTTTCACTATGTCCTCTATTTGGCCTTGTTTATCTCATTTTTTCCGATCAGTATTACTATTTCCTTCTGTTTCATTTTCTCTCACAGTACCCTGAACTGTGCAAATGTAAAACGTATGCACATTTACGGTATATATATATATATATATATATATATATATATATATATATATATATATATATATATATATATATATATATATATATATATTATTGTGTGGATACTGCATCTCCGTTCCGACTTTGACTTTCTTCTGGTATAAACACAAACAAAACATCTGCGTGCATCGGGCAGGAGCCATTATCCTTAGAGAGAGAGAGAGAGAGAGAGAGAGAGAGAGAGAGAGAGAGAGAGAGAGAGAGAGAGAACTCATGCACGTACGATAAGGTGCGCAGCCCATTTTCCACATACCTGATTGATCTGCAGTTGAGTTTGCACTAAGGCACAAACCCAGTTATTTTCTACATACCTAGAAATCATTTACTACACTTGGGTGGTTAATCTGACAACCAATCCACTTGATATGGGGAAATGAGAACACTCAAATTTGTACTTATCAACTAATGCAAATAGTCAACTTCTGCTGGGCCGAAAACTTTCTCTTAAATACTACTCGCACCAGTGACCTAACCTTTTGTTCCCTGTGAACTTGTGCTATCGCTCATTGGGAAATGATGGTCATAGCAATTATGTATGAAGATTATATTGAAGTGGTAATTTACACGATAGTTTTGTAAGGGCTATCGACAGTCTTCCCTTTGGCTTAGGATATTGCGTACTGATGAGGAAAATGTACGAGTAAAGAAACAATTACTAACAAAACCACTCATTATACATACTGTGTTTAATGCACCTTTCTTGTGAGCATGTGTTGTTTACCAGTGGCCAATCTCCAATATACTGTAGTATGGTTTATCAGGTATGCCCGCCCATAAGGTTAAGCACGGGTAATGGTATTCTGATATAGCAGTTTGAGTCAGTGTATTTAATGTATCGTGACTTGCTGCCTCGTAGATCATGGTCATAACTCAGGAACGTAATACTCAAGGATGAAAGCGGACCAGCCCTCATAACACACACAAGTTGTGACTGAGGTTCCTGCGTCGACACACTGTGACCCGTACCGGTTCCCTTATATCATCACTGGTGCAGTGTGCATCGACTGGCTGACGGCCAGCAGGAATGGCAGTGAAGGGGGAAGGAGGGCTTGGACATACCAGGCACAACCAGGTGCAAAGAATAGGCTAAAAAATTTTGCCAGTCACTAACTTCATACTAACATAACCACCAATATCACCACTACAACTATCATTAGTCACCACCATCATCACCAGTCATTATCACTTCCATTACCACAACCAGTAAAACATTTGAGTGCACCAGTATGAAGGCTCCAGGATAGTATTGCATATCCGTAATTAACCCATTTGTTATGCTGGGTGTTTTTAGTCCAACCTCTCGTCCTATAAACGCCCACGACTGAGTGGGGTCCTCTTTCTAGACCGGAAGTAAAGCACTCACAAAGGAACAGGGCATAAAAACTCGACAGTATACCTTAGCACATCTGTTGTCTTAATTCGAACTCCTTACAATACAAGAACAAAGATGCACTGGATATAGAATGGATAGGGTGACAGTGTTGTTATTACAGGTATAATGTGCCCACAAGCACAGTAATGATGTCGGGGGCAAAATACAACTACATCAACATACATAGATATTACAAGTCACTAGGGCACAGTGTACGGGAATGTCGCTTAACCGTGGTGACACTATTTACTGGTTCTTTCTTTACTGACTGGTCTTAGTTAATCTCGGGGCGCCACTGATACGTTTCCTTGGTTCCGTAGGGCTTGGGTATAGACACAGTACTTTGGTATAACACATTCGCCTCGCTATCCGTGTTCACTGACCGTTGGTTTCTACCCTTGTGTTTATATACACTGATCGTCACTTTCTATTATATTGTTACTGTTTTACTGTCACTTTCACTACTGTCACATTCACTTAGTTTCTGACACGACTTGAGAGGTGGGGGATGTCGTCACTAGGCCACTTGTTCCTGGGGTTAGCGGAGGTGGCGCCAGGGCGTGGGAGGGAGCCCCTCGGCAGAGCTCTCCTGCAGGAGACAATGCACAGCTCTCGGGGGCGTCACTGCCCGGGCCTGTTTCGTAGCTGGGGTGCAGGGAGGCCCTTCTGTCTGGGGGCCTCGACCTGACAGGGACTGGGGCCAAACAGCTTCAGGAGGTGGGCCTGCCACATTTTACTCTGGGTGGAGGGCCGACGGGGAGTGGGGCCTGAGCGGTCCCACCTTGGGGTCTGCTGGCTGGCCCTGGGAGGCCAGGTGCTGCGGTCGCCTACAAAGCAGGGCGCCGTCAGGAACAGACTGCAGCACCTCTTCTGCTGGGCATCTGTCAGGGGCCAGCGTCGTCCAGGGGCTGGCTGCAGGGCAGGAACAGGACCTCGCCGCCACTCCTGGAATGGCAGCACCTCCGGGGAACCACCCCTGGAGGAAGAGAACAAAGGGCGTCCCACACTGCCAAGAGGTATTGAGCCGGCCGCGCAAGGGACCTTCCCCTCCGGGAGAACCCTCGAGACTGCAGACGAAGGGCGTACGGTGGCCACTCCTTCCCCAACACGTACGGTGGCCGTTGTTGTGGTTCCACAGTTTCTAAGGGCAGCAGCAGTAGGACATACGGTAGCCATTCCTTCCCCGGTACGTACAGTGGCAATTACTGCAGTGCTGCTCCCGAAGGAGGAAGAGGCAGATGAGGGACGTACGGTGGCCGTTCCCTCCCCGACACGTACGGTGGCCGTTGTCACGGCTCTGCCTGCCCAACGGGAAGTAGCTGAGGGGCGTACAGTGGCTGCTCCCTCCCCAGTACGTACAGTGGCCATTACCGCGGAGCTACTCCCGTAGGAGGAGGAGGAGGTGGACGAGGGACGTACGGTGGCCGTTCCCTCCCCAACACATACGGTGGCTGTTGTCACAGTTCCACTCCTCCTACCTTTGCCTGTCGGGTGTGCTCAATAGCTAGCACACCGAGGTGATCTCCAGATGTGGCTGTAGCTGAGGGGTGTACAGTGGCCGCTCCCTTCCTGGTACGTACGGTGGCCATTATCGCGGAGCTACAGGGGGAAGCAACTGAGGGGCGTACGGTGGCCGCTCCCTCCCCGGTACGTACGATGGCCATTACCGTGGTGTTGCTTGGGACTGTATCTAGAGCAGTCCCACCCTGATCCTGGTGAGGGCTGCTCCGTCCGTGAGGTCGTCTCTCATTCCTGCATTGTCGCAGTTCGGTAGGTTGAAGAGAAGAGGGACTCAAGGTAGGGGCGCCCCGGCGCCCTTCTCGCTCTGGGCCAGTCTTGCACTGACCTGGCCCGCTGTGGTGTTCTCCTGGGGTGGGGGTAGGGCTGTGGCTCCGCAGCGGGGTGGGGGGGTCCGGCGGCGGAGGCACGTATTTTACCACCGTCCATGGTCAAAAAGTCACGGCCCCGTGACTGGAAGTGGTAGGTGCTGGTGGTGGATGTCTGGTGGGCAGGTGTGATGTGTTGGAGGAGGGTGGTCCAGTGGTGTGTTGCGTGGATCGGTTCTTGGTGTGGGTTGAGGGTAAGATGGAGTGTAGAAGGTTGTGTGGTGTGGTGGAGGTTGCGGAGGAGGTGGTGGGTTCCTTGTACTCTGAGGGCCAGAAGGTGTGGGGGGCACCAAACTATCCTCTGGATCCTCATCTCTGGTGGTGGTGCTTGATGCAGGGGCGAAGGCTGTATGCTGGCTAGGGGTGAGGTCCTGGGCTTTTTATGGGGCAGGACTGGGTGGGAGGGACGTCTCCCCCGAGGGAATTGGGTATGGGGAATTTTCCACCGTGCTGGATGTGGGTTGAGCGTGATGGGGGTGGTGTTGGGGGTATGGGTGGTATGTGTGGGTGATGGTGAGGAAGTAGGGGAGGTAGGGGTGGGTGTAGGAGTATATCTAGTCGGTGGGCGTGAGAGGCATCCGGATCTTGTGGTAGTGGTAGTAAGGGTTGGTGTTGGAGGTGAAGCTGTGGAGGCACGTGGTAGTGTGGGCGTCCTGTTGTGGCTGTGGGCTGTTGTTGGTGGTGGTATGGGGTGGTGTGTGTAGTGGGCATGGTCAGTGGGCATAGGGCGGACAGGTGTGGACGAATGAGTGGCGTGGGTGGCAGGTGGAGTTGGTGCACGTGGGGAGTTAGCAGGTGAGGTGGTGCGTGGGGAGGTTCCCAAATTGGGTACAATCATAGAGGTAGGATTAGGGTAGAGTCGGCGTGAGAAGGCTCCGGTGAAGCCAGAGAACTGTCAAACGGCCATATTGGTCAAGTCAAGAGGTCACGGCAACACCTACCTGACTTGAAGAAGATTGCTGTGCACTCCTACCTCTATGGCTGTGCCCATAGAGGTAGCAGTCCTAATCCTACCTCCGTGGGTGTGGCCATGGATTATTAAGCCTTTAATACCTCCAGCTGTGTGTCCACCTGGTATTCTTCAGTGAGAATGCCAGAAACAAAGTAGACTTCATTCTACCTCTGGTTTTAGTTGTAGTTCAGCTGTGGGTGTGAGACGTTCTGTCCTAAGTTGTAACTCACCATCAAATAACCTAAGTCTCCAAAAATGCCCACCACCTGTGCCGCATTTGGGTGTAAAAAAAGAGGAGATAAGAAATCTGACCCATCCATTACATTTCACCTGTGAGTATCTTTAGAGTGAATCATAATTTGTAAGTGTACATTATGTATATGACTGGAGTTAGTAAAGTCAAGCTAAATATTATATAGAATAATAGATATAAACTTTTTTCATAATGTGCTGATGTATATTATTTTAAATCATCTATCTGTCTTCCATTCTTCATTTTACCATACGTTCTTAAATGCTTCCTTTTTTTTCATTCATTAACTACTTTCTTTTCTCCTTCCATTCATAACCTACTTTCTTCCTCATTTTTTCTGTTTGCAACTAAGAGAACACTCGCGCCTGGTCAGCAGAACCAAGTCAGACAGCTGTCAAAGGGGTCGCCGCCATGTTGGTCGAGTCAGGTCTGTCGGCCTCACTCTGACCTACCCGTGGTTAATCCCTTATGCCGCCTCTACCTACTCCTACCTCTATGGGTACAATGGCATTTTCACTCTCCAGGTATTACCCCAAAAGGAATATTTGAAATAATCTTCATCGTATTTCAATTTATTTTCATATACAGGGCGGAAATTGAATTATGCTTATCCTGTCATGATAACATTAAACTCAAATTCATTTAACTAAATTGTGTACACTGAACACTGAACACTTTTGAAATACTAAAATTACCACTCACAACATTCTTATTTGCCACATGTTTCATCAAGCTTTTTACGTTTGATGGAAGGACTCACTGCACGTTTTATGTAGTCTCTTTTCACATTTCGTGCACTTCAGCCTGTGTTCTTCATGCATTGAGTGCATCTACTTTTAGAATATGTCACCAGAAAGTGACTGACTTCATCTTATCTCACTGCTTTTGCTGGGGGTGCCGATGGCCCTCCAAGTTCATCATCATCTCCAACCCTTATCATGCCTCGTGCAATTTCTCTCCTGAACTGAAGATGTGTTGCAGCTACAGATAGATCATTATGCTGGTGAAACCTAAAGGCAGCTGCTACTGGCATGTTCAGTATGTTTGAAAAAATGTTCCTCCACCACCTCTTTGAACAGTCTTCATCTGTAGGATGCCAACATTCTGTCACAGACATTAATGTCCCCCATTTCTTTACTGCACATCTTGAGATACCGCTGGGAAACTAGCTTGTTGCTTTCTTTCTTCACACGCTATTCTGCTATCTGAAGTAGATTCACATCGTAACAGTTACTAACAAAAGTCACAGCATAGTTGTTATTCCACTTCACATACGGTACATCACAATACCATCTGACTTGTGGTCGAAATACCCTAGCTATTGTTTTTTTCAGTTTCATTCTTTGTTAGGAGAGGACAGCGTCTTGTTTTGTTTTCATGAATTGTTCCACGGGCTCGAATATCATTTTTTAGTCAACTCTGTCAGGGGTTTGTGGCTTGTGAAAATATTATCAAAGAACACAACATGTTGGCTAGTCCTCTCAACTGACTACGACATTCATTAACATCATAGGATCCCAGCGGTGAATTACTGTCACCCTCTTTACCACAGCAGATGGAGAAGTTGTATGGATAGCCATTTGCACTACACCGCATCTACATTTTGTATCCAAATGTTACTAGTTTGTTCTTTACGAACTGTTTTGCACTGTGATGACCGTGATAGAGAATCATAGTTTCATCAATACTCAGCAACTCGTGAAATACATCAAACTCCTAACAGTTCTTTATTAATTTTTCAAGCAAACGTTACATTTTGGCCAATGTTGAGACAGCGAAATTACTACTATTAGCAAGGTGCAGATACCTCTTGATGTTTCGAAATCTGTCCTTGCTCACTGTTTTGCGAAACATCGGAGCTTCCATGTCTTCACTTGTGGACCAGTAATCATTTTCAGATGACAGAGTGTGGTATCCAATTATAAGCAACAGTCCCAGGAATTTGCGTATCGCTTCCTCAGTAACATGGAACATTGAATTGTTTTTGTCTTTCACTGCAAACAAATTACTTGTTCAGTCAGGTGTTTGATAATTTCTGGTCCAAAAAATACTCAAAATAGTTAACATGGTTCCTTGCCACAGTGCTCCTCACCAATCTTTGATGGAGCGGAATGGGACTATACAGGCAGATTTTCATTCTTCCTCCACCACTGAGTTTCCCCTTTATCATTCTAGTCTGTTGTATCTTCCTTTCTGCTTATTCGTGAACTTCTTATTTACTACTAACTTCATCTGGCATTCAGTCTTTGTCGAGAATGTCATCATCATCATAACTGTCAATAGACTGATCTCCTGCAGCAAGAGGCAGAAGCACCACGTTCACTTCCCTCAGCAGCATCTTTGACTGTTTGAAGATATCTCGGTCAAGACACCACTTATTTAGAACTAGAAAAAAGAAAAAGTATTCCTAGCATCAATATAGATAAATTATGAAGTTCTTGAATAGGACTAGTGATACAATGTGTGAGTTAAAATAATATCAGAAATATCACTACCGGGTACTACTAATGACACACAACAACTAAGAAATGGTGTAATGAAGAGAATGAGCTAATGTTTTATTTTTCAAAACACTAACATGTAAATAAACATGTCAAGTTAAACAACTACCCAGAAATCTGATATGTAGTGTCACTGACATTACATAATGAATGGCAGGAAGGAAAGTGAACCAACCTGTAAAACTGTGATGTTTCCATTGTCAGTAAACTCTTGGATCTGCGTCTGAGGACGAGTGAATGTCTAATAATGCTCAAGGTAGAGCGAGTGAGCTATGTATCTTTGGGAATCCCAGTTGCAGCAAGTATCAGCTTAATTCAGCATGTAAGGCAGCGGATGTAGTAGTAGACTTGAAAACAGCTTATACCTGTATGAACATGGGTAAATTTTATAGGGCAACATGCCAACGTTTCATTTTGGGAACACCAAAAACATGCTGTTCTATCCTTACAGTGTTATGCTCCTTTGGTCTACTGATGATTTAAAGTGGGATAATACTTTCTATGGAAATGCTCAGTATGTATTTGCTGATTAGACTAAATATTTTAACAACACGTTATTCAAGAACAAAAATACCTAGAGTGGTATAAAATCGTTAAAAGTAGAAGACCAAAAAAGAGGTCGTAAGCTAATGAAAAATAATTATGATTAACTAAATACATTTGATTTTTTTTTTCACTCAAAATGCAAAATCATTAGTAAACTGATTATTTAAGGAACGCTGACACTTAAAAGGTTGCAGGAAAAAAGTTGTGCCAATACGCACATGTGCCATCATGATAGCAGCAACAATATAACCTACGTTTATTAGCAAATGATGTATGAAATTACCATATTTTTTTTGACAACTGGCAAATGTTATTATTTCTAATAAACTCCAAGACGATTTTGAAAGTATTTACGAGTGAAATAAATGACAGTCCTGGGTTGTGCTACAGTGGTGTTGAGTTTTGCCCTTTGCGCCCGAGAATGTCTTTTTTTTTTTTTTTCTTTATGGCCAAAGAATATATAATTTAATGTAACTTAGGCAGATCTCCGGTATTAATAAAAGCTGTACCGAAACCGTCCAGTCTAGAAAGACTCTTAAACTGATGAAAATCGTCTGGTTGTACCAAGCGTCGTTTACAAAAAAAAAAAAAAAAAGTAAGAAAAGAAATTGAGTTAAAGGGATTAATAAGTACAGCATGTGTCGCTGTCCAAAGAAGAGAGGTAAACAGGTATATTCACTTTTAGCTTCTAAACGGATGGTAGTGTGTGTGTGTGTGTGTGTGTGTGTGTGTGTGTGTGTGTGTGTTACCTAATTGTTCTTACCTAATTGTATCTTTACAGGAATGAGTCAAGCTCGTACTCTCCCGTGTCTTAAACCATATTTATCGTACATATCCTTAAATTTGTGAATTGTTTTGGCACACACTATTTCATTCGGTAGTGCATTCCATTGATCAATTGCTCTATTTTGGAAACTAAATTTCCTTACGTCTTTATCGCCTCCCTTTTTATGAATTTTTTTTTGCAGTGTCCTCTTGCAGATGCATTCCCATAGGTTATGTAATCATTTATGTCTATTTTCTCCTTCCATGATATGCATTTATATTGCATAATGATGTCACCTCTTTTCCTTCCCTCCTATAGTGTTGGTAGATTCAGTTTTTTTTTAGTCTTTCTTAGTAGCTTAGATCCCTTAAGCTTGGTATCCATCTTGTAGCGGCCTTTTGTACTTTTTCAATCTTGTCTATGTGTTTTTTAAGATGAGGACTCCAGACTACTGATACATACTCCAGGGTTGGTCTGATGAATGATGTTATTATTTTGCTTAGCATGTCGTCATTTACTGTATGCATGTGAACACTATTCTCATATTTGCAAGCAGTGTATACATGTTCCGTACCTTCTCACTGATGTGGTCAGCCGGAGATGGTCTGTTATTGATAATCACACTTAGGTCCTTCTCTCTTTCTGATGTGTGTAGAGTTTTATTTCCTAACTTATAATCCCATTCAGGTCTTTTTCCACTTTTACCAAACTTGATTACATGACACTTGTCCACATTGAATTCCATTTGCCATGTATTACTCCATTCATGAAGTTTATTTATATTTTCTTGTAGCTCTTTACAATAGTCTGTGTTAGTAATTCTCCTTTGTATTTTTGCATCACCAGCAAACATATTTAGATAGATTTCATTTCCAGTGTTACTGCCTCGATCATTTATATACACTAAAAACATGATTGGTGCCAGCACTGAGCCCTGTGGAACTCCACTAGTCACTTCTCTCCATGATGAGTAATTTCCCCTTAGTACGGTTCTCATTTATGTTTTTCTGAGAAAATCTTGCATCCAACATTACAGTTTGCCTCGTATTCTTCCTTGATGGTACAGTTTCCATAAAAGTCTTTGGTGTGGTACTCTGTCAAATGCATTCTTAAAATCTAAATAGATACTGTCCACACACCCTTCTCTTTTGTGTAATGTGTCTGTTACTCTGTCATAGTAGCTAAACAGATTAGTAACACATGATTTTCCTTTTCTGAAACCAAACTGTCTTTCTGTTATCATATTGTGTTCTTCTAAATGATTTACCCAAGCTTTTCTTATCAGCTTTTCTAATACCTTGCTTATAACACTGGTTAGTGATACTGGTCGGTAGTTGGGTGGATTTTGTCTATTCCCTTTCTTGAATAAGGGAACAATGTTTGCTTTCTTCCAAATATCAGTTAGTTTACCTTGTCTCAAGGATTTCTTGAATTAAAGATAATGGTTTACTTAACTCCTTTGCACATTCATGTAGCACCCAACATGAAATTTCATCAGGACCATTTGCTTTTCCTTTGTCTAATTTACTTAACTCCTGTATTTCTTATTCTGATATTTGTATACCTGGTAGTATGTGTGGGCATGCATGTTCCACATAATCTCTCTCAAAATTTTTTTCTTCTGTAAAAACTGATTGGAAATTCTTAGTTAGTGCTTCACAAATATCCTTCTCTTGTGTACAGGTGATTACTTCATCCGTAATGGATTGTATTTCATCTTTAACTTTGGTTTTGCTACTGATGTAGCTATAAAATAGCTTCGGTTGATCACTACATTTATTTGTGATATCCTTCTCAAACAGTTTTTGGGCTTCCCTCCTTATTCTTGTATAATCGTTTCTTGCCTGTTTATAGTTGTTATATGCCCTTTCACTATTGTGTCTTCTGTATCTATTCCACAACAAATCTCTCTTTTCTTTTGACTTTTTACATTCTGTATTGAACCATTTCTTTATTTTCTTTTCTGCTTCTTTGTGCTGTGGAATGTACTTCTGGACTCCTATTTCATAAAGTTCACAGAATTTCTTATACACAGCATTTAAATCTTGTCCTCTAAGCTCCTTTTCCCAATCAGTTTCTAAGAACTACTTTATTAGGTCATGATAGTTTCCCTTTTTATATTTTAGGCTCTTTTTGTAACTTTCATTTCAGTTAACTATGTCATATGCAATCCTGAAGTTGCAATTTAGTACTGCATGGTCACTTTTGCCGAACTGAGGGTGATGTATTAAATTGTCAATAACGTTTTCTTGCCTTGTAAGTATAAGATCTAGCACTGAGGGTACATCAAGTCCTCTTTTTCTGGTGCATTCCCTTACATGTTGCGTTAGGAAAAACTCCTGCACGAGATCCAAGAGCTTTTGGTTCCAACAGCTTTCTTGGCTTATTATATCTAGAGTATTCCAATTTATATTTGAATTAAAATTTCCAGTTAGTATAATTCTTTCCGATAACTCTTCCATTCTATGTAGTAATGCTCTTAAACTCTGAATTGTACTCTCTGCCACATCCTCATAGTCGCCTCTTTCCCATGTGTTTGATCTGGGTGGCATGAACAAATTGGCTACAATTACTTTCCCTTCAGATGTATTGATCTCTACTTCAATCAGTTCTACTTGTGAGGGTATATCTAGTTCTATTTCTTTGACTTTTAGATTTTTCTTTGTTAATATTATAATTCCTCCTCCTTTTTTTTTTTTTTAAGTTCCTATCTCTTCCCCATATATTGTATTCCTCTAAGTTTAGGATGTCATTTGATATCCTTGGTGTTAATTTTGTTTCAGTTAGGCATATTATATGTGGTTCATTCTCTCTGATATAATCATTCATCTCTAATAATTTGGATACCATTCCATCCACATTTGAGTACATCAACTTACTCATTTATATACTTGTCATGACTTGGTTCTACTACCTTCCTCCTTTTTATTCCCTCCTGTTTATGTACCACTTTTGTACCTGCAATCCAATTACTTTATAAAATAAATGTATTCTTCTCCTTGTCTGATCTTCCCTTATTTTTTGTTTTTGTCTCCTCCCTCTTCTCTTTCAGTAATTCCAGTTCCTCTTGTGTTAGGTATCTTTTTATCCATACATATTTGAACTCCTCTTTTCCATAAGATCCTTTGCATTTTTTTTTATTTCCTTCACAGTGTTTACACTCTGGAAGGTTACCTTTAGGGGCCTTGACTTGTTTCTCTCATATTTCCCTAACCTTTTGTGTTCCTCTATGTCTTTACTACAGATTTCCTCTGATACTTCCTTCAACTTGCTCATTACATTTGCCATCTCCTTTTGTCTCTCGAGATCTTGTTTCTTATTTCTTCCTGTTCTATACCAGTGATTACTGTAGATTTGTTGATATCTGCTGAATCTCTGACTAATTTAGGATTGTTTTGGATTAGTCTTTTCACTTCCTGTTTAATGCTTTTTTCTTCCACCCTTGTTTCTAAGCCTTTCTTTACTTTCACCATTTCAGCATAAGTGATTTCCACATCATTTTCGTAGCTCTGCACGGCTTCATTCACCTGTGTTATCTTCTCCTCAATATCACTGCTCTGATCTATCAGATTGCTTACTTGCCTAATTGTCTCTGTATCATTTTTAAACTCCTCCATAATACTCTCGTGTTTGACTACTGTACTTGCCATTTCACTAATTTTCCTCCTAAGTGAACCCACTTCTACTGTCAGCTCATCTATTGTTGTGTCTTTCTTGTTGACTTTCTTTCCTAATTTTTCTCTTTCTTCCTTCTGTAAGTGCATCTGTTTCTTAATTCCATCCATCTCATTCTGAAAAGCCATCTCTAGTCTGTTTACTCGTTCCACCAGTTTATTGTAAATCTCCATTTCAACTAGTTCTTGCTAGAAATCCTCCTCCTCCTTTCTACCTTTATCCATTTTCTTTTCCAAATTTGTTTTACTAAAGTAGGTGGCCATCATGCAGTACTAAGAGCACAGATACTAATACATTCCCCGGCGCAGAGTCGTGGACAAAACAACTGATCAGCTGATTTTGCACATTCTTGCGCTACTTTTTCTTTACTGTTTGAACAACAGTCTTACTTAAAACGTCTTCTTTTTATATTATAACACTATTTAGTCTAACCTGGTACAGAGCTTGACTCATATAAAGATACTAATTTAGGTAATGCCACTGGCCAGGTTGGCCAGGCATGGAGTAGTGGCGACGTGCATCTGCTTCGCACGGTGCCTCGTGAGTGTGTGTGTGTGTGTGTGTTTCTTGGGGGTAAGGTTGGGTGTCTGGTAAAGACAATTAAATTTGAAATTAAAGGCAATTACACTGACATACGGGTATAAGACAATTTTGAAGCCCTTAGCCCTTGAGATACGACTGTCTAAATGTAGCCAAGAAAGTAAAATTGTTCAAATGAATATGCGAACTGCCTTTTCTGTGCAAATGGATCAGGGGGCATCTGTATCTGTGAAAAACTGTTGACCCGACCAGCATTTTATGCTGTAAAATGCTGCTTTTTGTCAAAAATATAAATTTTACTTAATGGTAAAGTCCAGGACACCAACACGCGGAAAACTGATGCCAACACTTTCAAAACACCCTGACACTTTCCCATTTGAAAGCATCACGAAAGCCAGTTTAAGAGTGTCGGTGCTTCGGCGACCCATAGCACATCGGCCTCACTCCCACTGGGCCGTTATCCCCAGAGAAGAGAAAGCTCCCAGGCACCTCTTTAGGAGGACTGTTTGTGATACCAAATTATTTTCGTTTATGTTTTTGTATTGGTTTGTATTTTCTTGTGCATACAAGGATCCATAGCAAATACTTTTTACCTGTTTATTTCTAAATATGGTAAGTATTTTTGTCCATTTTCATGGGCACAGGAGGCTCCGTAGCACATTTTATTAAAAAGTATATTTCTGCTTGGAGGAAACACTCTTGCAGGCTTCCAAATGTTGGTTCCTTCTACCTTGCATTAAAAAAAGTTCTCTAGTAATATACCAGCCTATAATTGGGTGGTCAAAGATAGATGGGAGGGTTCCCCATATTGTAATCCCTGGGGCCTCCGTAACTCAAAATCTGAACGAGCTATACTATTTGAAAACCTATTTTTCTCAGCATGGAGAGGTGCAAGGGTGGTCTTTTGTAAATATTTTGCATACCAAGCTTGTGTATAATCTCTTACATACAACTGTAATCTGTATGATTCTTTTATTTTGTCAATACTATTTTAAATCAATCATACCATAGTCATACTTTACTTTTGCTGCACTGTTTATTCTGTATTTACATACTAAAGCTTTATGATGTATTAATATGATTGTTGGGTCTGGTTAGTACTTGGATGGGTGACCGCCTGGGAACACCAGATGCTGTTGGCATCCCTACGTGTCAAGTAGGGTTGGTGGAGGATTAGTGCCCCTCCCTGCAAAACAATTAACTCTAAGCCCTTGGGCACCCCGTGTGGGATAGGGCCTACATGGCGTCTGGCAATGAATGAATGAATGAATATTTCTGCATCTGGTACATCATTACTCATATAATAATAATATTTACGTAAACTAAGTTGCTACTTCAATATACAAAATTTAAGAGTATAATGAGGTGTAGCATGCGGCATACAAGTTAAGTCTGAGGCCACGACCCACTGACATCGCCACCTCAAATTCGATCTCGATGCCAGACGTTGAATGAGATGCTTCCCACCCAGTGATAGCGGCTTCTTCCTGTCTGTCTCACCTAAATACTATTCTATCCTTTTTCATCCACTCGCTCACACTCTCGATGTCTCAGTCTGTGTGTGTCTCTCTCTGCCTCTGCCTATTTCTTTAACTCTGCTTTCTGTTTCTGTCTTCTCTCAGACTCTCAGTCTGTCGCTGTCTCTCAATATGTTCCCTCTTTGTCTTCATGCCTGCCAGACTTTATGCCTGCTGACTCTGTCTCTACCTCTGTCTCTGTCTCCAACTCCCTATCCCCTGTAAAATGTATTTCATGCTTGCCTGAGTGTGAAGCTACAATGCTTTGGTGGCAGCATGTTTTTCTTGGAGAGCAAGTGTGACCAGAGTTTAGGATTAATGGCTCAATCAGTAGCGAGTAATTAAAATAGGTGGTCTTCTCGTATGCCTGTACGTTTGAATCCTTTCGGTTCATATCGACGACATTATAACGACTCTGATACACATAAATATGGCCACTACAATGGGTAGAATTTCATCTGCATCACCCCCACTACAGATATGCATTCCCCATTCGTACAAAGACAATAGTGTTGCGGTTTGGTTGAAGATTATGTGCAACGCATGAAACACTATGACAGCTCTACCACAGTTACATATTCGTGACTGGCTAGCCTGACTTCCTCAAGCTTCATATCTGCTGCTGATGGGATGATGGTATAAATGAACCTAAGAAATTCCAAAGCCTTAACAGAAACTAGCAAGAATTACTGACTCCGAATTTTGTATGAGAGATGAAATGTTCACGGTTATGCGAGGATCACCTGGAAATTTCATCTTACACCTTAACACAAAATGTCATGCAGATCTATTTATACCTCGATAAGGAGAGGGAAAGCAACATGCATCCAACTATTCAGGAGATGAGAGGTAGCATGATCCCGCTTTACTTACCGGAAGCAAATCGTGAACAGACAGCTCAAACATAATTTTTGTATAAGCATAACCATAGAAAGGTGTATCGGGTAAATTGAGGAGGAAGGCACAACAGAGTACCATCATCGTTCAGGTCGTCCTTGTGTTATCACACCACTATTATATAGGACAAGAAAATAATAACAACTATTATTTAGGACCAGAAAATAATCACATCAATGAAAGCAGCACCTGCAGGCAGTGCTTAGTGTGCGTTCGCAGAGAAAGCGGGTTTACTCACGCGGGTTACCGGCACCGACCTGCACCAAGAATTAAACCATACAAACAAGTGAGGGTGTTCATAGAAGAAGCGGGGTCGAGCGTGTTGAAGCAGGCAGCCTGCTTCAACCAGCTTTCCGGAATCCTCGGACCATTCTTGCCTGCTGAACCCGCGCTGCTAGAGGTGGGTAGAGGTGTACAAACTGGCAACGGCGCGAAATTGTGGAGATCGCGACGCGCCAATAATATGCAGAAATCATTTTTTTTTTTTCGCCTTTTTTATCAGAATCGATCATTGTAGACTCAGGATCGGTATGGGAACAAAGATAATGAAATTTAAACATTTTGTGATGGAAAGGCTATTAGTTATTCCCACAATTTTTTGCGGGAATAACTAATATAACTCCTTTTAATAACTCCTTTTTAAGATCACATAAAAGATGGTGATATTCTCCAAGGTGTTCTCTCTTGCAGTTTATTTCATGTGTTGCTATTTTTTTCCTTTTGATCTTTGGGTGAACACTGTCAAGTAGACTGTAGCACCAGTCGAACAGGGCAGTACTCTCAAGGTCGAAGGAAAGCTGATGACAGGGAGAGCTGGAGCTCCCGTTTCATCAGCTCTCGGGACTAGGTCCCGACCATCTCCCTTTGCTGAACTTTTTCACTGTCTCAGTAACACAGAGAGTAGGTCAGCATGCTCTCCAATACAAGTTTCTCTAACTATCAACTCCAAACTACATGCACAGTACACACCGAACTTCCTTTCCAAAATTTTTAGAAATGGCGTTGAATAACATAGCCTCGGAGTCCCCAGGGAGGAGGGACCAAACTTCACTTCATCCAGTTTTGATTACTCATTATATAAATTAAATTGCCAAAACATTACCAAATATATCTGTGTAGTTTATCGTTCCCCCAATGCTTCTTCGGAACCCAGTGTATTTGATTCCATATCCACTCAGTTGAGTAACCTTGACCTTGCCCTTGGCAATGAAATTACCATTTTGGGTGATTTTAACATACACAATGTTGAATGGTTATTGCATTCTGCCCGGACTGACGACGCTGGTCTAGAATGCGAGCTGTTTGCGGAATCGTTTAATCTCACCCAGTTGGTAAAGCAACCAACCAGAATACCTGATAATCCTGACCATAATGCCCATCTCTTGGATTTATTCTTGACAAATAATCCAGATCAATACAGGATAGAGGTACTGTCACCACTTGGATCCTCTGACCACAATCTCATCAAAGCCTCATTAGTTAACCCTCCTACACATCACCATTCCGAACCTGTCAGGGTGACCCGATGGCACTTTGACAGGGCAGACTGGGATGGATTTAGAAATTATCTTGCTGATGTTCCATGGCAGTCTTTCTTCTCTAGTGATCCCAATTCTACCCAGTCCCACATTTGTGACTTAATACTAGCTGGTATGGATTTATTCATACCAAGTCAACGATTCACTAAAAGATCAGACTCTCCAAAATGGTTTGATGGCAATTGTGCCAGAGCAATAGCCCAAAAGTCATTAGCATATAACTCTTACTTAAAATCAAACACACCTGAATCACTCTCCCAATTTAAAATTGCTAGAAATCATGCAAAAGCTGTATTAAATCTATCTAAATCAAACTTTCTTCAAAACCAAGCATCAAAACTACTTAACAACCCTAATGACAATAGAATATTCTGGTCAACTCTTAATTCTTTCAATAATAACTTTAACAAGTCATCTTCCATTCCCCCACTAAAATCTTCAGATGGCAGTATTACAAATGACCCACGTGGGAAAGCAGATATCTTTGCTAGTGTGTTTGCAAGAAACTCTACCATAGATGATACCAGCCAGAATGTCTCAGTACTGGAACTTGATTCTCCCGAAATTGCCCCACTTAAAATACAGACAAGATTTGTAAAATCCATCCTAGAAAATTTACCTACCAACAAAGCTCCAGGTCCAGATGGAATTCTGCCAATTGTTTTGAAAAAGTGTTCCCCTGAACTTGCCTCTGTCCTGGCTAAATTATTCAGACTATGCATACGTACTTCTTTATTCCCAAATTCATGGAAAGAAGCCAATATTCACCCAGTTCCGAAGAAAGGAAGTTCGTCTGACCCCTCCAATTACAGACCAATAGCTATCACATCTTCTCTTGGTAAGGTATTTGAAACTTTAATTAATAAGCATATTGTTAAACATCTTGAATCCAACAACTTAATTAATGATAGACAATACGGTTTTCGCCACGAAAGATCCACCATTGACATACTCAATCTCTTAACTCATACCATCCATCAATCAATTGATCTTTTTGGAGAAACTCATGCAGTAGCTCTTGATATCTCTAAAGCTTTCGACAGAGTATGGCACCGTTCCCTGCTGTCCAAACTCCCTTGCTATGGACTAACGTCTTTTGTTCCTTTGATTTCTTCATATCTTAGTGACAGGAAAATAAGAGTAAAAGTAGATGATGTATATTAGAATTTCCACTCAATTAACGCCGGCGCGCCGCAGGGATCAGTACTGGCGCCAACCCTATTTCTGGTTCATATTAATGATCTCTTATCTGTCACTCACAATCCCATTCACTCATATGCAGATGACTCAACACTACATAGTTCATTCACACTCAGACATCCATTTACAAAGTCTAATATCTCTACCTCTCAACTCAATACAGCCATCTCCATAAATCAAGATCTATCTACAATCAGTGAATGGGGACAAAAGAACCTTGTCTCTTTTAATGCTAGCAAAACTAAATATATACAGTTTACTAATAGACAGATATTGCCAGATTCGTACATTACCTTCAGTGCTACTAATATTCCCATCTCCAAAAGTATTGAAATTCTTGGTGTCTCACTTAACAGTGCCCTCAGCTGGACCTCTCATGTCAGATCACTTGCTAAAACCGCCTCAAAGAGACTTGGATTATTGTACAGAGTCCGTAACTTCTTCGCCGATGAGCAGTTAGCTATAATTTATAAGAGTCATGTGCGCTCTCAGCTTGAATATTGCTCACCCTTGTGGAATGGTTGTGGAGAGGTTGCATTAAGACAACTAGACAAAATTCAGAATAAAGCTGTTAGAATCATTAACAACCCTGCCATTACATATAAACTTCCTCCCCTGCAAGTAAGAAGGAATGTTGCCTCCCTTGCATTATTTTACAGATATTTTTTTGGCAAATGCTCAGACGAAGTTGCGTCCATGGTGCCACTTCTCCATGCCTTCCCTCGTGCTACACGGGCATCTAGTAGCGCTCATGACTGGAATGTCACTCAACCATATTGCAGAACTTCTGCCTATCAGAATTCTTTCATTCCCCGCACTGCATCTCTATGGAACTCGCTTCCCCAGAGTCGTTTTCCTCCAAATTTCAACCTACAACTGTTCAAGTCTAACTGTTACAGATATTTTATGAACAGAGGACACCAGTAATCTGGTGTATGGATTATTTTTTTTCTCCATTTGTTTTTCCTTCCTCAGTTCTGTTATTTAAAAAAAAAAAAAAAAAAAAATCCTCCTACTTTCTCTATACTCATTTCAAAGCCAAAGGTGGCTGTTGTGTATATAAACGCAACAACTTATCTTGCTCTCGTGTTCCTGAATTCGATTCTTCTGAATTCTCTACACTCTGGCTTTGGCTTTCCTGTTAATCTCTGACTGAATATATATGTGCTCTTTACTTGTCTCCTAATTCTACTGACTATCAAAAATTCTTTGACTATCTTACTTCTACAATGGAACACATTCTATCCATTTCTCCTTTCTCTAAAATCTCCATTCTTGGAGATTTCAATGTTCACCACCACCTTTGGCTCTCCTCTCCTTTCAGTGATCCACCTGGTGAACAAGCCGACACCTTTTCTATCCTTAATGACCTTGAGCAGCTTGTACAGCACCCTACCCGTATCCCTGACCGCCTTGGAAAGAGCAACATACTTGACCTCTTCCTTACAACTAATCCTTCTGTTTACACTGTTAATCTTCTCTCTCCGTTGGGCTCAATCCGATCACAACCTTATCACCTTAACCTGTCCTATCGCTCTGGTACGGCCTGCGGACCCTCCAAAGAAACGTTGTCTGTGGCACTTTGGAGCTGCGGATTGGGAAGCCCTCAGGCAGTACATCTTTGATTTTCCCTGGAATGATTATTGCTTCCATGACTGGGAGCCATCTGAGTGTACCTTGCGCATTGTGGAGGTTAATCTCTCGGGCATGGAAGCATACATTCCTTTCTCATATCCTTTGACTAATGCACGAAAGCCTTGGTTTAATCACGCTTGTTCTAATGCTGTCCACAACATGGAGAGGGCCTAAAAAAGGTACCGGAGCCAACCCACCCCTGCATCACATCTTTTAGACATTTCTGCCTGGAATCGTGCTAAGTCTGTTCTTCGCTCTGCTAAAAATCATTTCATCTGTACAAAATGCTCTCAACTCTCTAACTCGAATTCTTCCCGCTCCTTCTGGCACCTTGCCAAAAACCTTTCTAACAACTTTACCTCATCATCCTTTCCTCCTCTTTTCTACTCTGATGGCTCTGTAGCTATTTCTTCTACTGATAAAGCAGATCTCTTCGCTCATACTTTCTCCTCCAATTCCACCTTAGATGATTCTGGTGCTGTTCCTCCATCACTTCCCCGTTCTGACTTCCTCATGGCTAACATTAAAATTTCTTCAGCTGATGTATTTTCTGCCATCACAGGCCTGAATACTAATAAGGCATATGGGCCTGATGGAGTCCCTCCTGTTGTTTTCAAGAACTGTGCTTCTGTGCTTACACCCTGCCTAGGCAAACTCTTTCGCCTTTGTCTATCAACTTGTACCTTTCGTTCTTGCTGGAAGTTTGCTTTCATTCAGCCAGTCCCAAAGAAGGGTAACTATTCCCAACTCTCTAACTATCGTCCAATTGCTTTAACATCCTGTATCTCAAAAGTTTTCGAGTCTATTTTTAATAGAAAAATTTTAAAGCATCTTTCCTATCACAACCTTCTTTCTGATCGTCAGTATGGGTTCCATCATGGATGCTCCACAGGCGATCTTCTCACCTACCTTTCAGACTCCTGGTCTTCCTCCTTTCGGGACTTTGGCGAAAGCTTTGCCATTGCACTTGACATCTCAAAGGCTTTCGATCGAGTCTCGCATAAATCTTTAATTTCCAAACTGCCCTCTTACAGTTTCTATCCTCCTATCTGTGCCTTCATCTCTAGCTTCCTTTCTGGTTGTTCTATAGCCGCTGTTGTAGACGGCCATCGTTCTTCTCCGAGATCTATTAACAGTGGTGTTCCTCAGGGCTATGTCCTATCACCAACTCTCTTCTTTTTATTCATCAATGACTTTCTAAGCTGTACATCTAACCCTATCCACTCATATGCTGATGACTCCACCCTTCACCTTTCCAATCCATTCCCACAACGTCCATCTCAGCAGTTACTTCAACAAACAAGGGATGAGGCTATGGGACACCTAATGTCTGACTTGGCTTCTATCTCTGACTGGGGTAAAAATAACCTGGTTGTTTTTAATGCATCAAAGACTCAGTTTTAGCACCTATCAACCTGACAAACTCTGCCACACTTATACCCACTGATGTTTAATAATATTCAGCTTAATCCTACATCATCCTTGAACATGCTTGGGATTTCATTTGCTCGGAACTTGTCTTGGAAAGATCATATTACATGTCTTGTACAATCTGCTTCCAAGAGATTGGGTGTGCTAAGCCAACTCCCTTCCTTCTTTCTCCCTGCACAATTGTTGACTCTATACAGGGGTCTTATCCGCCCCTGCGTGGAGTACAACTCTCATGTGTAGGGAGGCTCCCCACATACAGCTCTTCTCAATAGAAGGGAGTCAAAGGCTTTTCGTCTCATTAACTCTTTTTCTGTGCCTGCCCTCCTCTCTTCTTATTTCTCCCATCTTTCCTGTCACTTCTTATTGCTTTTCTTTCCTTTACAGGTGGCTTTACATTGAGTGACAAGCCAAATGGTTTCCTGTAAGCCAAGAAATCATTTACAACGCTGGGTGGTAACCATATAATCAAACCATACGTGCTCCCTACGTGTCAACAAGTGGGTTGGTGGAGGGTTAGTGCCCCTCTCCGTAAAACAAGTAACTCAAAGTCAAACGGCGACCCCTTACGGGATTATGGCGTCTGGCAATAGATATATAGATAGAACTCTCCCCCTCTTACTGACTTCCTTCAACCTCTGTCTCTTTGCCGCACTGTTGCATCTTTATCTCTTTTCTATTGCTACTTCAATGGTCACTGTTCCTCTGAACTGTCCGCGTGCATTCCTCCACCTCTATGACGGGCGCGTAGCATCCGTCTAGCAGCAAACTCTCACCCCTTTTCTGTCCAACTCTCTAATGCAAGAGTTAACCGTTACTCCCAGTCCTTCATTTATGCAACAGGTCAACTCTGGAACTGTCTCCCTCTGTCTGTATTTCCTGCTTCCTATGATCTCCAGTCTTTCAAACGCAGTGTGTCCAGGCATATCGAAATGAATGGATCTTGAATTTGGCTCTCTCTTGTGTTTTGTTTTTCTCTTGGAAGGAACAGTTTTGTGGGCTCATTGCCTTCGGTTCCTTCTTCCTCACATAAAAAAAAAGCAATTTGAACTCATCAGACGACGAGCTTGACATCTTCACTGCATGCCTGGTAGATCACAGCTGACTGTGACCTTGTCCCTTTAACGTCCCCTTGTCCCTTTAACGTCCCTTTAACGTCGCGTGGGTCAGAGCTGGTTACCTGCTTCCTTTGTGAACACCTACCCGCGCAGGTAACCAGCACGGATTGGCGCCGGAAACCAGCATGCAGGCAACCTGCTTTCTCTGTGTACGCAGCCTTATGCCATAAGAAACGAACTGCACCTACCATGAAGCACACGAACAGTTGTGCATAGACTTTGGTCGTCTGGTTTATTTGTTCAAACTCGTCTGTCGGATTAAGTTCGTCAGCCATTCTTTAAAAAATATATATATACAGTAGGTTGGCATAGTGCGCATCATTGCAGTGCGTGATTCGCATTGGGCGCGAGTGACCAAAAATCATAACCAAAAACCCTTCAATGCGCGAGTTTACTGCACAGAACGCGAGGCAGAGGCAAGGAGTGGCTCAAAAATGCCATTTTCTACTAGTGTGCAACCACCCCATACACAGCGGGTCACGTGTCATGTTGATGAACAGAAATTCCCGGGCATTCTACTGCGCAGCTTCGGGTACAAGGGAGCGGGCGCGCCATAACAGTCCTGGCTCGTGCACTGTGTAGATCCGCTCTTTACAGCTAACCTGTCATGTACAACATGTGGTGTTTTTTGTGCTGCCTGTACTTCGCCACACCATGGCTCCAATCCCAAGAGTTAAGAAACTTCTGATGCACGCCACCAAGTTAAAGATCATTAAGATGAAGGAGGAGGGTCAAGGAAACATTGCTATCGAGAGAACCCTGGACTGGCTGAATCTACAGTGAGAACTGTGTGGAAGAACCGTGAAGCCATAAAGGCTGTAGTGAAGACATACGGTGCCTCTGACCTAGACGGCTGGTCACGGGTGGGAAATCGTGCTATGATACTAATGGAGCGCTATCTTGCCACCTTCATAATGAGGAAAGAAAAGGAAGGTGTTCCACTGAATGGAAGATTTATTTGGAACCAAGCCCAGCTCTTTTACAAGGCAGCATCTCGCAGGTTAAAAGTGGAAAAACATTTCAGGGCATCGGTCGGATGGCTGGACCATTTTCTCAAGCGCAAGGAACTCCGTTACGTGAAAGTGTCAGGTGAACGTGCCTCTGCCGATGAGCTGGCCGTGAGAGACTATCCTGCGATATTTTGCGTGATTATTGAAGAGGGACAGTAGACCAAGGACCAGATCTACAACATCGATGAAACGTCGTTATATTACAAGGCCATGCCCAAATCAACTTACATCGCTAAAAGACAGAAACAAGCACCTGGTAGCAAGCTCCAGAAGTGTAAGATGACGGTAATGTTCGCTGTAAACCTGTCTGGGAGCCACAAGATGAGGCCAGTTGTTGTGCACACAGCTTCACACCCAAGGTGCTACAAAAACCTCACGAACATAGATGCAAGTGGTGTGTATTGGTACAAATCCGCAAATGGTTGGATGACTGGGAACATTATGGCAGACTGGTTAACGAGGTGGTGCGTCCCTGATGCCAGGGTCAAGTGTCGGGAACTGGGCATTCCATTTAAGATGCTCCTTGTGCTTGATAATGCACCAAGTCACCCTCCATACCTTGAAGATCTTCATAAGGATTGTCATGTTGTGTTTATGTTGTGTTTCTATCGCCCCGCACAACGTCACTAGTGCAGCCACTGGATCAAGAACTAATCGCCACAGTGAAGCATTTCTACCATAAGCAAGTGTACGACTACCTACGCAGGAAGACCAACACACAAGAGGAGCTTCATGCCCTACAAGAAGAACACGACAAAGACCTTGATGAGGCATCTGCTCCCGTTCCATCTCCACCAGCATCTGTATCCCGACCTGCCACAGATGCCATGACTGTTGAGGCATTTTGGCATAATTTTACAGTGAAGGACGCAGTTGAATTTCTCCTACAAGCCTGGCACCAGATTACACCTGCAACGGTGAACCATGTGTGGCGAATGCTCGTGCCTCACTTATGCATCACCCAGGAGACAGCCATTCAACCACTGGCCGAAGCTGAGACAGCAACATTGACAACAGCACAAGCTGTACCAGGTTTCGAGGACATTACATTGGCGGACATACAAGAAGTGCACACTGCTACTGAGGAACAGCCTCCCGAGGAAGTGTTGCAACGGATAGACGAGGCTGACGCAGAGTCCGACGCCAGACAGAATCAAGTTAAGCAGCCTAGCGTGATGGAAGGCAGGACTGAGCTGTGTATGTCAAACATTAGCAAGATCCTTGCTGCCGTGGATAAGCTTAAGGAAGAAGTGAAGGAACAGGAAGTGAGCAACCTAAGAACAGAGGAACTTCTGGTTGGTATCGACAAACTCTTCCATTTCTACACAGACAGGCACAGGGAAGAAATAAACAGGAGAAGACAGACGCTCATAACAAGCTACACACAGCAGGCTCAAGTTGGTGAATTGCAGAACCAGCGACATCGTCTGCTCCTGTTCCCGTTGAGGATGAAGAGGATGCAATGTCAGAAGTGTCAGCATTGGACTTTGAAGGGTTTATGACCGAAGTGAGTGACTTTGATGCTCCTGGGGAAGGTGATCAAGAGGAGTCTGTGGAGGGAAGTGTTGGTGCAGTGAGAGGTGCGGTGGGGAGTGCGGCGCTGTAAGTGTTGCCGCGCCTCGCAACCCCTGTTATTTAAGGTCATCAGGCCTGTTGTCTACTGTTGTTAAGGTGACTGCCCATATTTTTGTTATTGTAGCTATAGCTTTAGTACAATGTCTGAAACATATGACCTTTATTATGTCTATAAGGGCCAAAAAATGTCCAGGTATGAGGGGGTACAGCCCATATGTAATTATTCCCATAAGATTATGTATTCCTAGTATGCGAATTCCCAGTGCGCGAGGTCGTGGACCGCCCAGTCTCTCGCGCACTGTGCGAGCCTACTGTATATATCGATTATCATGATACAGTAACTCTGTTCTCATGTGTTGAATACTATAGTCAGTTTTGGTTTACAACACTTAAATGTCAGTCCGTTACAATTACCAGTTTGATTAGCTAATCTACGGTTAACAAAGATAGAGAGCTGCCTTCCGAACACTTATTTAGCTAAATGAACTGTAACGTTGCGGACGTGGTAATTTTAAAAAAATGAGAAATGCTTCATATATACTAAATAACAACAGTAGTCGGAAAGACTTTATATGTAGATTAGTTTCGTTTAGTTACAAAAAATATGCCGGCATCCACAGGCCGGTCACATGGAGCAAATGGCAACTCAAGTCAGTGCTAACAACAGTCCGTTCAAGACAGAGCAGACTGCACCAAAACTATTGTCTTTCAGTAGATTTTTTCACCAAATTTCACAACACGAATTTTGTTTTTGACTGTACATCTTCAGCACAAGGAACAGTCAACACTGGCTACAACTTTCCCTCTGAGGCGACAGTTTGGTCCTTCAGTTGACCTCATAATCTACTACAGTTACAATTGCAGTTCATGAGTGAGTTTTTTCCTTTGCCATATTGATCTTAATTTCAAATACTGTATTCTAATACAGAATTCATTACCTACTGTATAACACATGGCCTAGAAAGGGCCAGTATATCTGATGCTGTCTGCTTTCCTTTGTACTATTTTGTACTTTGACTTCTACTGAAGACAGGTATGTGTGAAATCAACCCCGATTGTGGCGGATCCAGAGGAGGGTCCTGGGGGGTTGGACTCTTCCTTTTCATCTGTGCCATAATTTTTCCAGGCCGTCAGAAGGAGAAAAGTTTTGTTTTCTCTTAATTCAAACACCTAAAGCACATAATAATAATAATAATAATAATAATAATAATAATAAAAAAAAGGATTATTGATCGGAATATGCAAGGCATGTTTTCCAGAACTTTCTTGTATGAATTTGACATCAATGATAAAGGTTTGTCCTCAGTGCGTATTAAATAGGTTACTGAAATCCGTTTTCATGAAATCGTTGATCCGTCCTTGTCAATTTTGTTGTAGTCGGGTCACATGCGGGAGTGTGGTGTAATGTGAGAGCAAACAGGCTGGTGTATGAACCTACCTTGAAAAACAAACCCACGACTCTGACCTTACCCTCTAATTAACACAAATCATACCTGTAATTAAAACCAGACCCACGCAATAAATTAGCAGCATGCCAAGCAGCCAACATTATACCCACAGGTTAACTAAGTACTATACCTTCTGGCATTGTTCACCAAGTGCACATACACCATGTACATTATGTACACGTACACCACGAACACTATAAAAACATACACCACATACATTACATACATACGCCACGTACACTATATACACATAAACACCATGTACATGTCACGTAAACATCCTGCTATAAAGTTTCACATAGACGATGGATGCTGCAAAATGCTCACTGGTCCTAACCCACGATAGTTGTCCTGCTTTTGTGGGTGGTACAATATTTGTGGAAGCGCCCTCCATCCACTTACTTCCATGTTGTGCCACCTTCTGGCGACTAGATTGACAAGCCATACGGTTTCTTATAACAAAGGAAACCACTTACTACGCTGAGTGGTAACCATATAACCAAATCGACACCTGGCGTCTAGTGGGTTAAGACGCCCCAATCGGATGGGCCAGTAAGGTTTTACATTTAAGCAAAAGGCTTTACTGGTCACCCTCGCCGTAACTGTCGGGACAAAGTAGCTTGGCCTCACACTTTTCCCCTTCCTTCTCAACCTTTACTTTTCGTCCTCTTCCTGAGCCCTCTTCATTCCTCTCCACCTCTTTCTTTTCCTCCCATAATCCCCATTTCCCTCTTCACGCCCCTGATTCTCCTTCGCCCTCACCTTCCTATTCTTCACCACACTTTTCTATCTCCACTCTTTTCCTTGTCTTTCTCACCATTTTCTTCTCCCTCCTCATCCTTTTCTATTGCCCTTCCTCATCACCCTTTTCTCTCCCCATTCCGCCTTCATCTCTCTCCCAGCTGGAGATGGCCTGGTAGGATAGAATGTGAGAGTGCAAAGACTTTCTGAATATTTTTTTTTCTTGTGGATAAAATAGTGTTGTATTATCGAGATTGAAATACCCAGCGATAATCACCATTGTTACTGATAAAGCTTTTCACCTTATGGTTGCCTAGGGATTCTCTTGGCTGAGCAAAATCGCTTGCGTTTGCAGTGCTACATAGACTTCAAGCTTCGCTGTGGAAAATGATAAAGAAGGATTATAATTTACTCCTCGCCATATAACTGGATATTCAGCCTCTCGGTTCCTTACCTGTGTATAAAACGATTTCCTTTCCACTCTCGCTAGTTCATTCTCGTAGTCCCTGACAGGCTTATATACCTCACTTAGGCCCCTACTCTCCTCCATGAAGGAAGCACTCTAGCACCTTTCCTCGGCGATCTGTTGCACATATTACACTTTATTAATACAATGAATTTTACTAGAAGCCTTTTAATATTAGTAGGGAATGTGTAAACAGCGTGCAAGAGGATATTAACGCGCCATTTGCAGGAATTTTGCTCTCTTAAGCCTGTGAGAATCCAGCCTTTACACACATTTTTTTTACCCGTTGCTAAAATGCAGGTTCTTAAGTTCTTATTTTTATCCTCTCACCGCAGTGTAATTTTCAACTTTTTATTCTAGCTCTCACTCACGTGCTAGCTCTGTACAAATTCTTCTCTCTCTCTCTCTCTCTCTCTCTAATACTAGTTCTCTACCATCTAAATAAATATTGGATCCCGCAAGCAGACAATGATATCTAACTTGGCTACACAACCGTGGTATTTTAATCACTCCTCAGTTCTCCCTGATTCTGATCAGCACCTCCCTCACACTGACTCAGCTCATGCTTTTTCACGCTGCGTCAACTCCTTCGCTACTGTTACTGACTTTTCAGGTTTTCTTGTTATACAAGGACAACTTTAATCTCTCTGGGACTTTCATTTCAATGTAGGAGATTATATATTGCCTTTATCCCACCTTAACCCCTTCACTAGTAATGCGCTCTTATACGCTGAGAAACATCGTCTAATAGCATGAAGAATATACTACAAGAAAGTCATCATGTGGTAAAAGGATTCATGATGAACGTACGAGTATTTAAGCACACAGGAACATGGCGATGAACATTATGGAGACAAATATCTTCAGCATGATACACCTTTACTTAAATACCATTTTGTTCCAACCGAATATTACTTAGGCTTTATGTTATCTCCTGGCTGCTGGTAATAGCTTCATGTTTTGCCGTCCATAATATTAACTTGGTGCCGCATAAATTACATGGCTTGGCTAATTTCCTTTATTTTGCCACCGCTGTAGATTTGCATTACGTCTGCTCATGTCGGCCCGTGTCCATGCGACAGATGATACCGCACCGGGATCCTGTTTATCATGCATCTTAACCCTCTCAGGCTCCTATGGCTCACAACATAATAGTATCGTCTTACGTTTAAGTGAAAAAAATACATGAAATCGATACCTAGTTCCGTAAATTCATAAGGTTCCACAACAGCTTACTGTATTTTATTTCTTTAATTCTCTAATTTTAATATTTACACCAGTTTGATTATGAAGTATACAATAGCTCTAAGAGTCAAGGCAACAGTATATAATATACAAACCACATTAATACAAAAATTAAGCACAAGAAGAACAATAAGTACTGAAACCTGTTGTGTGACCCCTGGCGGACGGAACACACTACCGCACTGTACAGTACCATTAGAACACTGTGTTGGTGCAGGAATATTAAGCAAGAGCGAGGGTAACCATCCATATTCATTAATCTTCTTGAGCTTACGTTGCGCGATTCATCATTTTTCTCCATTCCTATAGCAAACAAGTTTTTACAGTAACAGTGGAGTTAATATTAGCATGAAAGATACAGGAAACCGAAGTGCTCCACGATACTAACGTCTTTGGGAGAACTGGTTGCCGTAAAAACTGGCATACATCCTTTACGAAGACAATTACCGTTCTTGTTTGCTGCCTAATTCAAGTTACTGCTCGGAGTGGCTTAAGTACACCCCATATGCACACTTGATGGTAACCAGATCTCAGAACTGGTTTGATATTCGTTGTGAGGGTGTGGCGCAACTACCTTATAGCTTGATGTTTGGGCTAATACTTTCATGTCCCGTTTTTCTGTTGATTTATAGGTTCGTCTTGTTCTCCTGATCCTCCCTTTCACTCTCCTTCTCTCTCATCCTCCTCATCTCAGTCTCGCCTAGTGTTCCTCTTCCTTTGATATTTTCCACTTAGCTTCTGCCTTCTCCCTCTCTCTGAACTTTTCCTGTCATATTCCTCCTGCTTTTTCAACTATACGTAAGGTATTCATTCTCCATCTCATTTCCTTTTATAATTCTCCCTCTCATTCTCTTCTTTTCGACCACAGTCTCGTCCAATCAGTTTTCTTTTGCCCCCTAAGCGTTCTGATTTATCTTTAACACCTTCTCTTGTCTTGCTTTCACAATCCTTCTTGCCTTCCCTCTCGTCCTACTCTACCCAGCTTCGTTCACTCTCTTGTTTTTTGCATTTCTCCTGCTTTTCTTCCTCGTCTCTTATTCCCATCGTCCCAAACACAGACTAGCACAGCGTCATCTCTGTTCTCAATGCTCTTCCTGGTTTTGCTTTTTGTCTTAACGTACCAGTAGTCTCCTTAACTTCTTTGTCTTCATGCTGGTTCTCAAATTCACTTCCTCCCTCTCTTGCCCACCCTCCTTCTTACTCTCGTTCTTGATCTCCTGTCTCCCTCATTCCATACTCTCTCTTTCATCGTTCTTCCCGTCGTCTCTCTGTTTACATATCCCTCCCTCCCACCTTTCACATCCCTTTCTCTTTCACATTCTTCCTATCCCTAATCCGTCGTTCGGTGCTAAGTGTCAATGGTCGCCTAACTTACCTGGCGTGGACAGCTTGATTAGAAACTCAGAAGGGCAGGTGTTCTAAATCACACTGGTCCATCACACACACCCTTTTACTCCGTTACACCTCACAACACACAGGGAATGTAGGGATAATTAGACCATCCCATCACACACACACACACACACACACACACACACACACACACACACACACTTTCACCATGTTACACTTCACAGCACACAGGGATTGTAAGGGTACTTAGCCCGTTCACACACACACACACACCGCTCGCTGGTGCAGTGGTAACGTTCCCGCTTGCCAACTGGTGGACGGGAGTTCGCGCCTCGCTCAGGTTGCGAAAAGTTTCACTGACGAAGTGGGTGGTTACTGTCCCCCTTGAGCAAGGGGACGGGTGTGTGCGTGTGTGAAGATCACAGCTTTGCCCTTAGATCGGACAATATGAGCTCTCAGCTCCCTTCCGGGAGGGTAAAAGCTGACCATCACGACCATCAAGTGATCCTGACCGACCCGGTGAATTACACACACACAGACACACACACACACACGAGTCGGTAAATAAGACAGCATTAGCATCACCCGGCATCCTAAGTAATCATTATCCCTCAGCATATTAGTCGGTCACATTTGCTCCATGCCAACGCTTCATTTGTCAGAGGCGAGAGAGAACAAATGATCCACATATCTTAAAAAAGAAGTCGCTCCATTCCTGTTCAAAATAAATTCGTCTATCTGTATATCTATTGCCAGACGCCTTAGTCGTATCGAGTTTAAAAACATATCGGTCGAGATTTCTTTCATCGTTCCCGAATACTTCTCGCACTGGAGAATAAAATGGTTTGGATTAATAATGTTAATATTTAGATAACTGTCGCCGTGAAGTGGTTGGCGGGCACTACATATTAGTGTAAATAAAACAACCTAGCGATAGAAAGACTATAACAGGTTAGGTATTCTGTCGTTGCTGTAGGATAAGCATATACATTTAAGTGCTGACACTCACATACTCATTTAAATATGTAATCTTTATTAACTACATATGGTAGGTTTATTATCTATTATCAAGGGAAATCTTAACCCAAGTAACTTTGTTACCTTCAAACGATAATTAACACTGCAGTGGCCCTCCAACGTATTACTATTAAATCAACTCATAAAAGCTACCACACCCACACATAGTCATTTATATGTATAATATGTTAAAGATTCATATACATAACGTCAACAGACAGTTCAATTCACTGTCTGCCTTTTTATACTCCACAGATATAATTCACTGCAGAAGCGAGTGCATTATTAAAATGAAGGTTAAATTGGTCCATGCACTGGTGGGTATAATTATTAAAGTGTATTGATACAGGAGTAAAGGAGACACATCCAAACCCCAAGCAACATGCACGAATCAAGGAGCCAAAGAGGTTCAGTCGTTATGGCGTTCGCCTCCCCTTTTTTTTTTTTTTAATTGGGGCTTAATGGCCATCACCCTCCTGGTGCGGTATTAGGCCAGTCTCGTGTGTAGGTCTACTGGCATCCAACTCCCGCACCGCACAAAAAATGCCGATCTAGGGGACCAATCGAGGAGGGAGCATGTGGTAGAATGTTCGTAGATCGGCCAGACGCACCTCCTCCCCCTTGACCATCAGCACAGGTCGTATCTCCTCACCCTGGTCGGCAGCCCGGAGCAGATCGTATAACGTGGAACAGGTCGTTGCTCCGAGCTAGTACAACCGGGTGTGGGCGCTGAGGGCCAGGAGGTGTCGGTAGGAGGCTACGTCTAGCCGATCCTTGAAGTCAATGATGGGAGGGCGAGATGGGGTGCCCTCCACCACCGGAGGAGGGGAGGACCCACTGACCTCCTCCTCGGCCGAGGAGCCGGTCGACGCATCCTCGGCCATGGAGGCAGTGTCTGAAGAGTCATGCCCCTCCTCTGTCATCGATGGTGGGTCATGGACGTCCGCGGTGGTCTGGGCCGTATTCTCGTCTGTAGCCTGGTCAGTAACCGTGGTAGCAGTCCGCCTGTTGAGGCGAGCCTCCAGTCTAAGCCGTTTCCTCGGGGTGGTGGGAGGGGCAGCAGGTCGTGGCTGCCGAGCCTGATGCTCCCGTCGGTGAGGAACCAAGTGTACTCGTATATCGCGGACGAAGCACTTAGGGATGATAAGGCGAGGCAGCCCATTCTCCTCAAAGATCTTAGGGAGAAGAACATGCAAAGCCCCCTTATCACTCCCACAAAAAGCCTTCGCTGTCGCAATGCACATCTCCACCACAAGGTTTACCTGTCCAGGACTCCTAGGATCCCTGGCCTGACGTCCCTGGGCCATGAGACGTCGCCATGCATGGGCAGAACCCTGCAAGGCCACACCTCCCGGCCCAGTAACATCCCGGGCCTCAGGACCCATAGGGGTCAAACAGGCTAAACTCCACCGGCTCTCCATCACCTAGGGAGCGTTGCAGGTGCCATGGGTTCGGCTTAACTATCGCCTGGCGGTGCACAAAAACATCAACGTCAGTATCCTGGCGTTTGATGAATCCGTACCCTGCCCGAATGTTAAACCAAACCACGATCCCCCGGATCTTCTGGGCTACAGGCAACTGTGGCTGGCTGGTTGCCCCCCTCAACGGGTCGCAGACAATGTCAGCACGTCTGTCTTCCATGGCTGCTCTGGTCGAAACCCCTTCGCCTCCCGTTCTGCGAAACTCGGAGTCTAGGTTCAAATCAAACCATGGGGGCGCATACAATGGGTGCTGGTAATAACCTATACTGTATATGATAACAGTTTACCACACTGTCAGTTCACAATACTAACATTTACAGTCGACCAATAAAGTATCACGCAGGAGGGGGCCGATGGTGTTCAGATGGCCACTAGAACTTGCAAAGCCCCCTAAAGTTTAATGTAGTAGTAGTAGTAGTAGTTGTTCCCTAAGCAGTCTGGCCGAACAGCCCCGAGTCCCTTAGGAAGGCCATGGCCGAGACTGGGCTTTCCTACAGAGCTCTCAAAGAGTGTATGTTGTGTTGTTGGCGTAGGTGATTGTGTGCAATGCAGTCTTCCATAATGTGCTTAATCGTATGGGGTGCTGCGTTGCATCCTGGACAGGCATCAGCAACGGAGTCATCCAGCCTCTTCTGGTAGCTTAAGAGGGCTAGATGGTGCCCACATCTCAGCCTGGCCAGGTGGACCCTGTCCTCACGAGGAAGATAGGATTCAGAAGGGTGGATGTCAGGAGGCCGTGCATACAGCTGTGTGTTGTCTTTAAGTGACTGAATGGAGCGGCGAGTGATCTGAGTGTGGATATGCTTCTGGAAGCTGGTCTGAGGTGGGCGAGGGGAGAGAGATGACAGTATTTGTGTATGGTATCGTGTGCTGGGTGTTGTTTTGATGTTCCTTGGTGTGGGTGGATGTGCTGCCATGTACTGTAGTGGATGTCGTGGGTTTGTGGAGGCTGCAGCAAGAAACTGCAGGTGCCTCTCATGTCTAGGTGATCCTTGACTTTGAGGACTTTGGTTTCTTGATGTAGGTGGTCTGTGGGTGCAGTACCTGTGTAGCCTGTGATTATTTTTAGGGCCTTGTTCTGTATGGTCTGTAGAGAGTTGTAGTGTGTTTTGGTGAGGTTAGAAGCCCAGGCAGGGCTTGCATAATTCATCACTGAATGTATGTATTGTTTGTATACTGTGGTGGTGGTTTCTTTGTTGTGTCCGAATATTGTATGGGCAAGTGACCTCAAAGCATTGAGTCATGGTGTTATTTTATCTTTAATGTTTGTGATGTGTTGTTTAAATGACATTGATGTATTGTATGTTATACCAAGGATTTTGTGTGTATGTGTATGTGGTAGGGGGGTGTTGTTTATGGTGAGGTGTGAGATGTGACTGTGTTCTGCTGTCCAGTTTGTGAGAAGAGTCACTGTAGATTTGGCTGGGGCTATTTTGAGCCTGTTTGTGGTGAACCATTCGTGTAGTGTGTTGAGGTAAGGTTGAATGATGTGTGCAGCTGTGTTTGCGTTTTGGTGTGTACAGCTGGCCGCACTCCCGCGAGGGCCACAGCGTTGTCAACGCTGGCCAAGATATTTACTCTGAAACACTAGTAGAGAGATGCGTTCGAAGCATCCACAGCCAGTAAGAGAGAGTCGTACAGAGAGAGTTTGGGGGGGAGGAAGGGGGTTTGAGGAGAGTGGGGGATACCTATGCACGAGAGGTGAGGGATGACGTCTGAAACAGATGAGTGGAAGGCTGGAAGCTATATATAATATAAATCTACAATACCTGGTAACAAATCATATATATTTTAATACCTTTATTGTCAAGTTATTACCGCTGTGAAAAGTGGCACAGTTAATGCTTGGAAACCATAAAGCATAATGCCATTGAATATAGCAAATGTGAATCCTTAATACTGCATGCGGTAATTGCTGACACCCCTAGCACACACCTCCGTATCCTCCTTATCAAGCGTTTCCTAACACCCGACAACATTGGCTCGCTTATCTCTCGCATGATAACAGGAGTGTCATATTCTAGATACCGTACAGTACAGTAGCTTGTTTACAACTTATTACTAATTCTTTAGCACCTAATTGACTGTAATGTATCCGAATGTGTTAACTTTCATACAGTACAATACATTGTTCAGGGCTAAGACACCGTACCCTTGAGTATTGTCTGTAGCGTATAGGATGAAACTTAAGTTTGTCATTTTTCTTTTTCCCTTCTCTTCTGTTTTTATTGTCATTTCCATGTCCCCTCGATCCCTGACTGGTAAGGCGTCCGATTACTATGTGATCGGTCGCAAGTTCAATCCCTTATGGGGGGACACATACCGGCTGGACTATAATGGCTCTTGCTGATTTGTCCGTTCAAAGTGCCACTTGACGGGCATGGCCGCCCATCAGCCCCGAACGTGTAGACAGGCCTTAAAAAGCGAGGGTTTTGCCCTTCCACCGCTCGCTCACTCGCCTCTGGCTCGCTTGTTTGTGGTGTATGAGGCGGGAGTCTGCCCATTCAGTCAATCCTTGCTCCATTTTTCACATGTTTGATACCCCTCATCTCTATCGTCTTTCCCTTTCTGCTACATAGCGTTTCAGAATTTAAGTAGTTTTCTCTCTTCTTATTTTAATGTGTTTTGTCTCGTATTGCTTTACTTATGTTTGTTTTCAAGGCGATGTTATATGTCCAAGCAACCCTACCTTATCAAAAGTCCACAGCAGGGTTTAGATATTCCCGAATTAAATGCACAAAATATTTGTTGCCATAATACGACACTTCCTACGTGTTCTCTTGTGCTGATATTTGGGTCACAATTAATATGGTCATTCTATTGATAATATTTATTAATACAATAATTACAGTTACCAAATAAGTATCCCAGTAAATGTGATTGGCTCTCAGTGGCCGAACTACTCACTAACAAACACCGCATTTAGGGATGCTGTATCACTCTTTTACCTTACTATTTTTTCAACATCTGATTAATGATACTAAACGCTAAATGCTATAGTCAGATTTTGCAATGTAAAAATTTACATAGTACGAGATAGGCAAAGAGGCACGGACACGATGGCAACAGATGGTTGTTTGTAAAAATGAAATTATGGGCGTCTTGACCAATGAGGCTTTAAACAATTTGTGATCTCTCTCTCTCCCTCTCTCTCTCTCTCGCTCTCTCTCTCGCTCTCGCTCTCTCGCTCTCGCTCTCTCGCTCTCGCTCTCTCGCTCTCTCTCTCTCTCTCTCTCTCTATATATATATATATATATATATATATATATATATATTTATATATATATATATATTTAATCTGCTATCATGTGAAGGTGAATGGGAGCCCTGATAACTCCACGATGCGATGACGCAACGATGCGATTTTAAACTGCTTGTTAGGTAAAGCTAGATATGGGCGATGTTGATATGTGCCAGTGGTGTCAGCAGCTGCCACATTCCGGATGAAGTTACTTACATTTGTTACATGTGATTAATAAACAGCATTCTGATTCATTATTTTCAGGCAGTTTTTGTCTGTATTTTACAGCGTCCATTGCTTGGAAACGACAATAAAATAAAATACGATTAAAGTCTACAATTATGAATCTTGATCGGTTGTCTTTGTTTTGCAGTATAATATTTAAAGTTGATCTTTTTACTTTTCATGATGGCAAAAGTAACACCGAAAAAAAAAAAAAATTTCTTTTAATAAATATTACACTTTTCTGTCGCCTCAACAATCGTCATATCTCGCCTCTCGTGTACAGGCACCCACCTACCCACCTCAAACCCGCTCCCTCCCTCAGTCCTGTGAATGCTTCGATCAGAGCTCACTACTAATGATTCGCGGTTACTATCTCGGCCAGTGTTGACAACACTGAGGTGGCCCTCGCGGGAGTGCGGCCAACTGTACATGTAAGTGTTATATCATCTCCATAGGAAGCTATGTGTATCTGTGGTGTGTGGGGTGTGGGTACGTCGTGCATGTATAGGTTAAAGAGTGTAGGGGACAAAACAGATCCTTGGGGGACGCCGTTTGTGAAGTTTCTGATGTTCGAAGACTGACCGGCAAATGTTACGTGTGCACATATGCCTGCTAAGTAGTTTGCCAGCCATCTTTTTGTGTTATTGTGCATGTTTGTGTTGAGTATTTTGTTTGTGAGGTTGTGGCGGGGGATGGCATTAAAAGCTTTGCTAATGTCTAGTGTGACTAGCAGCGTTCTGTGTGGTGGCCTAGCTGAATTCATGCCATCAAAAACTATCTGTGTAAGGTCTGTGGGAAGGGTGTTTGTGGAGTGTAGTGGCCTAAAGCCATGTTGTGACTGGGCTAGGGGAATGTGAGGTGTGACTAGTTGTAGTACCAGTCGTTCTGTGACTTTAGAGGAGATGCAGAGGAGTGTGATGGGGCGATGTGAGGAGGGTAACGTGGGATCTTTGTTGGGTTTAGGGGTAGTGATGATATTGCCATGCTTCCAGATGTTGGGTATTATGTTGTGTGAGTAGCTGTAGTTTGATATGTTGGTGAGTGCTTGTATGCCTTGTGGTCCTAGGTGTTTAAGATGAATGTTGCTTATGTTGTCTGGTCCACAGGCAGATGAGTGCTTGAGATTGTTAATGATGTGCTTCGTCTGGTTGTAAGTGAAAGGTGCGTAGTCTGGGTCTGTGGGGAACTGTCTCTTACGTCGGATGATACGTCGGTCTTCGGGATGGGGGTTTAGATGGCTGACTTGTGAAAAGTGATTGATGAGAGTGTTTGTATGTTGTTTGTTTGAGGGTATTCTGTCTGTTGTTGTGATGGCAGTGTGTGATTGTGTGGTGTTGCTGTTGGAAAGTGTGATGCTGTTTAGTGTTTTGTAGAGTTTACTGATGTTTGTTTTGTGGTCAAGTGTTTGGAGGTAATTTTTCCAGTTTAGTGTTTGCTGTTCTGATATTTTATTGTTTATTTGAGTGTTGAGTTCTTGTATTTGTTGTATAATGTCTTGTGTATGGGGTGTTGGGGAGTGTCGCAGTGTGTCCCGTTGTCTGATGAGGCCTTGAATTTCTGGTGTGAAGTTGGGGTTGTGTTTCTTTCTGTTGCCTCTAGGGATGTGTCTTTTGTCTGCGTTTTGTATGAATGTATTGAAAGTGTTCACAGCGGTGTTGATGTTTGTGATGGGTGTACTGTTTAGTGTTTCAAAATATTGTTCTGTTTCAGTTACAAAGGCCTCTCAGTTGGCTCTCTTATAATTAGTGTATGTGTGTTTGTGGCCAGCTGGGGTGATTCTGGTTTTGGTATTGATGATGATTGGGAGGTGATCAGAACCTAGGGTTTTGACCACTCTCCATGATGTAGTGGGGGCGAGGTTTGGGGAGCAGAAGGTGTTGTCTGGAGATGATGGGAGGAAGAGGGCTTGGTGTGGGATATGGGTAAGTTGGTCTAGACTGTTTAGTATGAAGAGATGATCTGTCTGGGATTGTAGTACCAGCCCTCTGTCTGTGTCAGGGTTGTTGACATGCCAGGCCGACGACTTGGCGTTGAAATCACCACCCAAGGTGATGTTGGGTATGTTAGTGATGTGGTGTATCTGTGGAGAGTAATTGTGTGGTACTGTGGGGGACGATTGGGGGGGAATGTATGTGTTAGCGATTGTTATGTGTGATTTGTTACCAGTGCGTATTTTAATTGATTGTATGTCTGTTGTGGTGTCATGTGGGGGGAGAAGTGACTTCGTGTGTGCACTGGTATCTGCAAAGTTGATGAATTTGTGTACAAGGGTGATAAGCCCACCGCCACCGCCGTCGGCCCAGTCTTGTCGAGTGGTGCTGAAGTTATGAAATGTCGGTGTTTAATGTTATTGGGATATGCAAATAACAAAATAACTCACTAGGAAATGTCACATATATACGGTCTCTATAAGACATCGATACTGAATCAGCTTTACCAATGAGCAGTAAAATCGTTCAGCATTTTTTAGATGTCATCTTTCGTGGTGCTTCATTATTTCGCTCCAAATGTACGCCGATAGTTTTCAGAACCACTGTACGTACTCTAACACACGAAGCCATAGCCAATACAGAACGTCAACCTTCACATGCACTGCTCTAGCTAACAAGATCCTTTCTTGGTTCATACCTGGCCTGCATGAGGAAGAAGGTGAAGGTTCAGATTTGCTTTAACCCCTTAACCGCGGGGCGTCACTTTCGTGATGCTTGGGAGCAAGGGATCATACCGCGGGGCGTCGCTTTTGTGATTCTGTGTTATTTTGAATTCACCCGGGCTTCCAAGCGGGGGCTTGTATCATCTATCAGTACTGCCAATGTCCAACACTAGTCAGCACTCCTAATCTCATCTGTACTCCCATCCATTGTTGACAATTTAGCCATTTCTCCCCGTTCTTGACTCCCCTCCCTACCCCCCCTCCATTACCCTATCCTCTCGCCTGCCCGGCCGTGCTACGCTAAGTAAATCTTCCCTGGAATTTTTCACTTATTTCATCCATTGAAATAAGCCCAATGTCCTATTCTTATACCAAATAATATATACAAGAAAGAAATAAGGTAAGTGAGAGTGCCATACACCTGGAATTGGCTAATCGACACCTGACAACACCTCACGTGCACTCGTTCGCTAATTTTCGCTGTTTTTTTCCCCTTGAAATATGCCGTATAATCTATTTTCGTAATAAATATACATGTAAGGAGGGAAGGGAGAAGCCTAAGTGATATTTACATTCACCTGGAACTACCTAATTTATAATGTATTGTCTAGATTTCCTGCCAATCATATCAGTGCTAGACAAAGCTGTTTCAAGATATAACATTGGTAGCTCTGAATATATATCTCCTAAGTAGGCCTCTAATCTATTTTCGTAATAAATATACATGTAAGGAGGGAAGGGAGAAGCCTAAGTGATACTTACATTCACCTGGAACTACCAAATTTATAATGTATTGTCTAGATTTCCTGCCAATCATATCAGTGCTAGACTTAGCTGTTTCAAGAACCAATATTGGTAACTCTGAATAACCCCTAAAGCAGGCCTCCACGCTGGCCCTCCGTTATCAGTTCACTCTCATCTTCCGAAGCGAGAGTACGTATGTTTCTTCTTGCTGACTTCAAGGCCTTTTTTCACCCCCATGCAAATGGCCCTGTGACCTTTACCCCCTACTAAACCTCGTGTGGAAAGAGGTAAAGGGCTGACAATTGATAAAAGAGTGACTACGATCTTTCTATTGAGTAAAACAGTGCAAGTGGAATTGTAAATAATGTGTAAATAATGTGTAAACAGCAAGTGAAAGTAATGAATGTAAATATACGTGAACAATGGAAAATAGTTTTATAAGTTATTTCAAGTGACAGTGCACAACACAGTGTAAATAAAATAGAAATGTAAATAACGTAAATAAAATAGAGAACGTAAATAGAAATGTAAATGAGTAGTATTATAAGAATACGAGTATATACCCTAGGAGTAATGAAAGTGAAAGTTTCACTCTAGCATGTCTGAATGCTATGAGTTATGAGAGTGAAGATGAAAGTGACATTCACTCTCAATGCCAGTATACAGGACGAGAAAGTGAATGCTACGTATTTTACTGAAAGAAATTGAATCCCTACAGTGACAATAAACTAATACTACTGAAGGAAACTTATGGATAAAGACTGTAGATATATATAAGTGTTATATAGTAATAGAAATATAAAGTGTGAGGGGTTTTATGAAAAATAAATGACAGAGTAACAAAAGCGAACTAGTGCCAGTGCGACGATCAGAAGTGCTCGTAGTTTCCATTGCTTTCACAGTGTTTTTTTTTTTTTTTAGTATGGATCCCAAACTACTTGAAAATTGTAGAATAGTGTTTATAGTGTTTGTATCTGGCTGTGGTAATCATATTACGGGTTGTCGGGAAGTGTAAAGTGGAGACTTCGTTACCCTACTTCAGAGGTCTCCACAAGTCCTACGGTAACCGACGAAGGCTCAACAATCATTCCAGGAGAAAGCTGAAGGTATGTGCCATAAGCATAATTAATTTTATTATTCTAGGACTAATAACTGATTTTTGGCAAATATTTTTTGAGAGTCTGTCGGAGCCCAAATAACCCCGCGGCACACGCAAGTCATTGGTAAACAAGCCCGCGGTGTAGGGGTTAAACCTAAAAATAATGGACTGATACAGATGCATATAGACGAATCAACACTCGGGAACGAACCCCTCCACCACCACCCTCTCACACACGCGCAAACAAACAGCTGCACTCTCACCCTAAGGTGGGAGGGAAGCAGCGGCAGCGGCCACAGGTACTGACCACCACGAACTGCAAAACACACAGAACTTGAGAATTTAAACCCGACCAAGACAAGAATGACGCCTTGTCGTCTACTGTGAGGCCATGACCCCCTGACCGCCTGACCAGTGACCCTTCACCAATCATGCTGGGAGGTCACGAACGCTGAAGGCAAGTTGTTGGTAAGGATGAAAATCGCTCATGAACAGTAAACAGAACTGGTAAATGCTACTTCTGAAAAGTTACTGACACGAGATAATTTCTGGCACATAACGCAACTCTTAGCACGAACTGGTAATGCCGCAAGAAAGTGAAGCAAGCATAGTATTTGGGGAAGAAGAATACTATACGAATGTTTGTACTGACTGTCCGTTATGATTTCTATAATGGAATACTAGACGAACTTTTGTCCCCGACTGTAGCTGAGTGGGGTCAAAAGGTGAACGATACGACGGCGGACACACCGAGGTCACTGCTACACTTGGTGCCGCTGAAGCAACCACACAGCAGCTGGAAGGACATAAGCTACGTTTTTTGTGGCTGCCTTTGTGTTGCAGAACCAGTTAGTCAGTGTCGGTGTTTGTGTGTGTGGGGTGGGGGAATGTTTGTGCGTATGTATGTATTTATATGTGCGTGCGCGTACGCACGAGAGAGAGAGAGAGAGAGAGAGAGAGAGAGAGAGAGAGAGAGAATGTATGATGCTTGTGTGTGTGTGTGTGTGTGTGTGTGTGTGTGTGTGTGTGTGTGTGTGTGTGTGTGTGTGTGTGTGTGTGTGTGTGTGTGTGTGTGTGTGTGTGTGTGTGTGTGTGTGTGTGTTTATAAACATGCCTAGGCCACACACGCATACACGCGCGCGCACACACACACACACACACACACACACACACACACACACACACACACACACACACACACACACACACACACACACTCTCTCTCTCTCTCTCTCTCTCTCTCTCTCTCGTTATCTGTCCTCTCCACTAACATATGTCCCTGTTCGCCTCTACTCTGTGCTACTCTTCAACTCCACACTGCGTCACTCTCCTCCCAGGTACTTACGATTACCTTTGTACACACACACTACACCTTTCTGGAACCAGGGCTTATTCTCGTTGCCTTGGGAAATGTCGTAACTCCTAATAGCAATACATATTTTGCCAAATACCCTTTACACTCCTTTTATATTATATAGCAGATACTCACTCCATTAATATTAAGGAAAACACCCTTTACTATCCTTTTATATTATATAGCAGATACTCACTCCATTAATATTAAGGAAAACACCCTTTACTATCCTTTTATATTATATAGCGGATACTCACTCCATTAATATTAAAGAAGTAAACAACACACCTGACCATCAATACGGGTAACATGAAAGGAAAATCGATTTTTTTTTTTGTGTGTGTGTGTGTCAAACTCTGGGCACAGGCTTGTACTAGTGGACACTTTAACTACTCCACAGTTGGTAAATTAGTTCACTTCACCGCCTCCTCACACTAATAATTACCTCATACTTTCCACCTCTCTATCAACATACATTATTTCGTTATGTCATCAAGCAACACATACCTCCTCTCCTCCCTTCTATGACCACTTTAACTTACCCATCTCACTGCTACTTCGTCCATAGTTAGATCTGCCACAACCACCATTTCCCGACACATTCATCACCATAAACAATTCGCCCATTATTGCTGCTCTACAACCGGATCCATTAACCTAATTCTCCTGCCTACGACGCCTCTATTCCATCATTATCCATGCCGCCGCTCCTTTTACTTTCCAACACCATTACCTTCCCCTCCATCTCCTCGTAGATAGTACTGTTTCCAGCCAACCGCTTTCCATCTCACCTGCTTCCCATTATCATATGTTTTCATCAGGCTCACTCATATTAACGGGATGCCTCTCGCCTCACCTGCTTTAAGCTTATCGAATTCTGGCTCATCCATTTCTACGGTTCATTTATCTTGTCTTCTTAGTAATGGCTTTGTCCCATCGCACTGATCGTCATTTAATTTCCATTATAGTCCTACTTTAGGCTATCCTCTTTGAACCTTGACTAGATTCCAAACAATCCAAAATGATCCTCTTCCATAAAGTCACCTCCTCTCAGTATGAACCAACTCAAGGTTTTATCTTTCCTAAAATCTGTCTCCCTTGTTTTCCTACTCACCAGGTTTAATTAAATCTAACTTCCAAAACTTCTTCGTTTATAACCCCCTACCCCTTCCATAATTCCTGAAGTCTTGCTATCCCTGAAATAATTCATTTCAAAATTTTTCGCTCACCAGCTATGCACTTTCCATCTCGAGCCTGCAGTCAGCTCCACCTCCCACCCATCACCACCACCCAACCACCTTTCCACTGCTCTTCCACAACCAAGTTAGCGCCTAAACAAGTGTGGCGGGGTGGAGGACATGTGAGTTATGTGGGGTGGGACTTTGGTGGGTGTGGCAGGGTGGAGAGCTAGGGGCAGGGTAGCTAGATATCAGACGTAGTTAATTGCTGGTGTTATGACGTGGAGTGGACGGGGTTGTGTGTGTGTGTGTGTGTGTGTGTGTGTGTGTGTGTGTGTGTGTGTGTGTGTGTGTGTGTGTGTGTGTGTGTGTGTGTGTGTGTGTGTGTGTGTGTGTGTGTGTGTGTGTGTGTGTGTGTGTGTTCTATTTATAAGGTCCAAGCCATTATGGTTGATATATATCACAGACTCGAAGGGGGCTCTGTCGGTAGGTAAGAGTGGACAAAGTACAGTAGTGCAGAAAATAAACAGGGTGACATGGTATCATGAAGGGTTTAGTAGTACTGCAGTTCAGCACAAGGAATTTCATTACACAGAATACTGTCAACGGTTAACTGAAAGTGTAGACTTAAAGAGCAAATTTTGTGGCAGAGATAGAGGATGAGTACTTGAAGTTTGAGGAAAAGATAGATGAGTAAGTAGACTGCGAAATAAGAGAGGGCTAGGGTAGTATGGCCAACTATGGTATAAAAAAGGAGGGGGGGGGGAGGAGAGTTAGGAGAAAAGAAGGGTAGAGGAGAGATACACAGTGCCTGACACCTCCAAAGAGTGCAGGTGCGATAAAGATGAAAGTTAAAGATAAGTTAGGGAGGACGGGCTTGAATCTACAAGCAGAGAGAGTGGCAAGTGAACAAGGGATGAAAGACCAAGGCAATGTATGCAGCACAGATCATCATATAAGAGGAGTGAAGATGGCTTTTAAAAACACTACTCCAGCGGTAGGTAGTCTGCTGATCGCTGGCCTGACCCGGTCCGTAGACCTAACCTGACTGGCCCGCCAGTATACTCCACGAATTCACAAAACTATTCCTGTTTTACACTTAGTGAGTGAAACACCAATGTCTTACTGGCTGTTAATCACTATGGTAAACACTAGTTATATTTAGTTTGTTCGAAAGTGTGTGTATTCGAACAGACTTCAGCTCAGATTAGGAGGCTATGACGTGCTACACCCAATGGTCAGTGATCCAACACTGCCAGATGTGCAAAAATTACTGCCCAATACGATCATTATGTTCTGTTTGATAACGAGAATATGCATGCAATTTATTTAATAACCAATGTAATAACCAATGATTATATAAAAGAAATGTCTTTATTTAAGCTGGTACAACGATTTTGCTCAAAAAACGACAATTAAAAATGCTGCCTTCCTCCCCCCCCAAAAAAAAAAAAAAAAAAAAACATTATTGGCGCCCACTATCAGTCTACCAGTCGCTAGTAAGGTTAGGTGAGTTGCGTCCGTCAGCAGGCTTGGATTAGCAACTTGCTTCTATTTTTACCATGTTTTGTTTCCTATGTTGTTTTGTTTCCTATGCTGCTGTTCCTATGTGTATTGTATGCTATGTCGTTCCTTGCTATGCTGTACTTTTTTGGGGGGAAGGGGGGGAGCTCAATAAATGTTTTGACAATATGCCTAACTTCTCTTTCTTATATTTTCAGTCACATTATGGCAACAAAACGTAAAATGGTGGATTCTGAAAGTCCAGTGTTCCAAGAAATATGGACAGAAAAGTATTTCTTTATCGAACAGTCGCCAACCAGTATGATTGATTTGTCATAAATATGTACCTGTCAATAAGAATTTTAATTTGAAGAGCCACTATGATACAAAAGACAAGAAACACAGTGAGGTAACTGGTCTGATAAGAAAAGGCAATATTGCTATGATGAAAGCATGTTTGGAAGCTCAGTCCTCAATATTTACCAAACAAGTTGCAGACTCAGAGAGAGGTACACGTGCCAGTTATGCAGTAAGTTCATTAACAGCTGATAAAACGAAACCATTCACTGAGGGAGAGCTTGTTAAAGAGTGGCTGATGGCCGTGATAAACATTGTTTACCCAGAAGAAAATGAAAAAAAAAAAATCTAACATTAGGCTGTATGCGAGAAGGGTAACAGGACGATTTGATGAAACGTCTCCTGATTTAAAACAAGCACTAAGTGACTGCAGTGATGTATTCCAGTATTTTTTTTATTGAGCTCGATTGAAGTACTTGCGCAAAAGACACTGACAACTTGCAATATTTGTTCGAGGTATCAACTCAAAGTTTGAAATTTTCGATAAATTTGTACAGCTAACACCCTCTTAGGAGTACTACTATTGGAGCAGACATTCTCGAAGCTGCGCTAACCAGTTTAAAAGACATGACTTTAGATCTCTCAAAATTAATTGCAGTAACTACAAATGGTGAACCGGCCATGGTAGGTGAAGGGAAAGGTTTTGTCGCACTTCTTGAAGAGTACATGAAAGAAGCAGGATATCAAAACAAAATTGTCAAGCTGCACTGCGTTATTCATCAGGCGGCTCTGTGTGCTATGGTTTTAGGAATGCAAGAGGTACTGAATGCTGTTAATTTGATACTATCTCGAGGTTGAAATCATCAACAATTTCAACAGCTATTATTGGAAGTAAAAGTTCAGTTCTCATATTTATGTTCGCTGTCTCAGCCGAGATGCTATGTTAGAGAGGTTTTATGATCTTCTGGAAGAGATCATTGAATTTTTGGAAAGGAAATATGTAAATTCGAGTATGACAATGCTTCGTGATCCCACATGGATCTCAGGTCTTTGCGTTTTTTAGTGGATCTTATTTCCTACGTAAATGAAGTGAATTTGAAACTAGAAAGACGAAATCAACTAGTGAATGTACTCTGTGAACATATTGTAGCTTTTAAGACGAAGCTTCGACTTTCGGAGAGCCAGCTTGAAAAAATAAGTTTTGCTGATTTCACAGCATTGTGGAAAGCTCAACCCGCCAACACTTCCAAGTGTGTGGCCGTTAGCTGTGAACTCAGAACTCAGTTTTCCTCACGTTTTGCAGATAGTCGGTCACATAAAGATGATTTCAAGTTTTTTGCTACTCCTTTGATGTGAAGGTAGACCAAGCTCCTGAAAGTGTTCAAATGGAACTCATTGAGCATCAAAGCAGCGAACTGATGAGATCAAAATTCCATACAGAAGAGGTCTCCATATTGGAGTTCTATCAAAAGTATGTTCTGGAAGCTGGAATTTATCCAAACATAGTATAGCACACCGAAAAGTATGGCAAGTATCTTTAGAAGTACTTACATACTTGAGCATCTCTTTTCGAAAATAAAATTCACAAAGTACAAGTTCCGCACGCAACTCAGTGACTCGTACTTGAATGGAATACTCCATCTAGCCTCATCTAGCCTGAAACCAAACACTGAGAAACTTTCGCGTGTGAAACAGCATCAAATATCACTCTGACTTTCATTGCCTGTAGATTGGCAATATGACTGAACTGAAATATCAAGGTAATTACTAAGTAATGTGAATAGATATTTCTATTCCACGTGGTAATTGTTTTAATGACAATTATTTCGTTTGGTTCCAATAAATTAATTAAAAAAAAAACATTTATTCAGTAACATATTTAGGACATATTTAGAATTAATATTATTTTTATTTAGGTATATGCTTATATATTCATATTCATATTCTTCTTTCTCTTATTATTATTGTTACGTCCCAGTCCCACACTGCCACAGGCTCCAACAACACTAGTACAGTACAGGAAGGACGTTGCCCAGTGAGTTGTTGTTCTTATGGTCAACCTTAAGGTGTACAGCACACAAGATCAGCTGAGGCGAAAATAAACACTAGCTTCTTAAAGTTCACTGTCTTTATTTTCCAAATTATTCCACTTAATGCTTTTCAACTTCACTGTTCTCACAAGCGCTGGAGCTATACACACTTAACTAACTGCTATTACAATTAATGCTTGCCAACACTTCACTGTTAGTACACTTAATGCTTGCCAACACTTCACTGTTTGTACACTTAATACTTGCCAACACGTCACTTATTACACAAGTACCATTGATATAAGAACTTCAATAACTCGTCACTGTTTGCCACTGTATTTACAAATACCGAAAGCATACAATCTTCACTGACACTACACTGACTCTGCACCACATCAAAACCGACTGCACTTCACTCAAACTGACCTGAAACCCGACTGCACTTTACTCAAAATAACTTGACACCTCACTAAACTTGTAATAATCTCCACCCCATCTTATAAAAGCTTGCATTGTTCTAGAAACGTCTACATTCTACAAGTATACTCTCGATGGGCAACAGTTGCCAACTCGGAAACAGCCCAAAACATGCCAGTGTTGTCTTACATTACATAACACTCTAAATCATTTACCATTCGAATTTAAACTACATAATTTAACAAGCAATCACTTAAATAAAACATTATAAAGAAAAAGAGCACAAAAATAAATGCATAACTTACGAAACAACTACGCTCACAAACACCAGGCAAACTGGCAACTCTGATGACTCGTACCGGAACTTACGGTACGAGAAACGTCTCGAAGGTACGAGACTACCTAACCGGCAAATCATCCTTCATAACATTATTATCATTATTAGAGGAGAGGGATGTAGTCTTTAACAAAAGCAAAAGATCTGTCCCGCCAACTGAGGAACAGAACAGTTCCGGCCCCCAGTCCACCAAAGGCTGCCGAAGCCTGCACTACTCGGTATGAAAGAGCAGCGAAATAGATAACAGAAAGCTGGGAAGAGTAGAGAAAAGCCAAAGTAGACGCACGAGGTATAGAATGATGAAGGAGGATATAGTACTGTGGAAAAAAGGTAAAGCATCAGGCTGCTGGATAATCAGGAACACACATGGAAAAAACACCAGCACTAAGCAAAAGAGGAAAATAGGGGTCAGATCAAGCAAAGCCTGACAATGTGGTTTATCCAACTACTACCGCGTAGGGGAAGGTAACTGAGTTGAAAGAGACTATTTTGGTACACTGGTACCAATGCAGAGCAAAATATCTCAGAGTACAAGAGAGCACAAGACTATATGGTAGGGTAGGGTAGGGTAGGGTAGGGCAGGGCAGGGCAGGGCAGGGCAGGGCAGGAAATAGCAGGGCAGACATGTATGGTACAACCTACATAAAAAAAAGAAAAGAAAAAGAAAAATCGCTGAACGCAATTAGCAATGGTAATATTTTTTTTCTTCAGTAATTGGGGACTACTTGACATTTTTCTATATTACTGTAATTCACTTCTTTCACATGGGGAAATTCATGGTGAGGCTGGAAGGAATGTAGGACAGAAACAAGAAACAGATCGGCGAAGCAAAACGATAATGACAGTAGACAGTGATATGTTGGTTACTGGTAGGACTGACAAAGAATACAGATGATAAAGGAGAAATCAGTGATAACAGATTATATAATGGTGTACACGTGCCAATGACTTCCAAGTTTCTTCCCATTTACAACAGATACATTCAATACTGCAAAGTGGAGGAAAATCACATCAGCTTCACAGGCAGGAATGACGCTATCAATTTTTTTTTTATTAGTGTAGACTTATAAGCAAGTAAGGACGCACCAAAATGCCACCCATTACTAGGAATGACTGTACTAGCCTCACGTTTACTTGTGTTATTTTGGAAACATCAGTGGCTTATGAATTGCCTGTACCAAAATGACTTAGGCTCCGCTTCGCCTTTCCTCTCGCGGAGCATTACTGGACTCTCCACTCCACTCCCCCCACCAAATCCTCTCTCTCTCTCTCTCTCTCTCTCTCTCTCTCTCTCTCTGTCACACACACACACACACACACACACACACACACACACACACACACACACACACACACACTTACACAACAGCAGTCCATCTCACCTGGTCATCGTCGCTGATCCGGAATTAGGAGAGAAATCATGCAACTTTTGCTGTGATGTAAATAAATTAGATGCTGTAAGGTCTCTGGGTTGTTTATGATGTATTCGTGGTATATTACATGGTTGTGCTGTTCACATGACGAGGGCGGCGCGTTGTTGTGATGATGCATGGTGTGTAACCACTGGATATCACACCGCTAAGGGTGTGATATCCAGTGCTGGCTGCCAAATATTTCATCACATTCCTTTCTAATATAAGATTATAGAATACTCTCTTGTGACGAAGGATTTTTGGTTACCACGTTCTAGCTATCGCGAGACTTTTTCATTCAGCCTAGAAAAGGCCATTGTTCCTCTGAAGGTTAACCAGTTCAGTGAAATGATGCATTTATCTCATTTGGCACCTTCAGACGATGGTACTTAATATAGGACAGACCTTTGCTACTGACGTGGTTAATGAAGGCAGTATCTGAAGTCTCCAGTTCGAAATGTCTACACTGAAGTGAATAAATACGTTTGTAAATATCAGCAACAACCAAAAATAGAACATTAGACTTAAGTTGACATTTTCTTGATCACGTAAATAATACATGCTCACGGATATCATGTCATTCATGAGGCTGCTACCCTTTACCATTAAAGATTTTTCAAGAAATAAATAAATCGTCTGCAGATACAAAAAAAAAAAAAAAAAATGGCATTGATAAACCACGATGATAGTGATCATTGGGTGTACGACATAGCGCATTTCCTGCCTATACCCCAGATTTTACTGACTAGCCAGCCTCACCCGGCCTCAGCACCTGTCACTCTTATGGCCATCCCACACCCGCTCTCCCGCCCAGTGCCACGCTCCTGCTCACACCCTCCTGGCTGCGCATCGGGCACCACCTACATCAACCTTAACTTGGTGGAATTTTCTGTTCTGCAATCTCATTCCTGTATCTTAATGACAGATTAAGACACTATTACTGCTCAAAATCATTTTTGTAATGCTTTTTCTTGACAGATATAATACTCAAATGCTAATCCCTTGCTTAAGTTTAGCATCAGTCCGGGACGATTGCAGCTTTGGGTTATGTTTAGTACAGAGTTTAGCAACTCTCACAGCAACACCAAGCACCCCTGGATTTTTATTTACCCTGCCCCATCACCTACTTACTTACTGCTGTAACATACTGTTTGTTGGTTAATACACACACACACACACACACACACACACACACACACACACACACACACACACACACACACACACACACACACACACACATCCATGCTTGGTACAGTACACTAGCGAGAACATTCTAAATTTTGACAAATGTCTGAAACCAAGATCATTATCACAAATACAATTATCAGTATCACCATTTCAAGTGTGATCAAAACGACCAGGATGAAGAGAGGGTGTATAAGGTAAAATGCCATAAAACCGGTCGTATAACAGCATCATAATTATTTTGATAGAGTGTGAGTCAAGGGATGGGATGATTATAGAGTGATGTGAAGGGAAGAGTGAAAGTGAAGTGACCGTGTGGGGAAGGAAGTGAGGGTGGGGTGAATGTGGAGGGGATAAAGTGAGGGTGAGGTGAATACAGAGTGAGAGAATTGAGGATGGGGTGAGGGTGAAGGATGTTGAGTGAGGGTGGAGAGAGTGGAGTGATAGTGAGGTGAGGGAGAAGTGAGGCTGGGAGAAGTGGTAGTCAGGTTAGGGTGGGATGAGGGTGGATGTATAACCACATGTGTTGTTACTACTAAGAGCAACCATCGGACACAAATACATCACTTTCTATTTATTCATTACAACACAAGCATGCATAACACGGGAACGCAGACTACTTAAATAGGATTTAGTAACTATTTCCTTAAACGAAGAGGGTAATAAAAGTCTTATCTCAGAGAATGCCGAAGAATGGGGAGGCATCAGATATTGTTGAGGTCATATGTAGACATGGTTATGAGAGAATGAATAACCTCTTTGTGGGTAATACACCACAAGCCTGGATGGTGGAGTTGTACCGAAGACCAAAAACAGTATGACTGTACCTTTCTACAAATGTAAATGTGATCCAGGCAACTCCTTAGACCATCGTGGAAGAACTTTACTGAATGTTGTATGTACTGCAATATATATGAACGAATGGTCATAAAGGTACTGAAAATATAGGAAAATCTGGTACGTAATATATAGGGTGATTTACGTAGTGGGTGGCGTTGTGTTGATTAAATATCTGCAGTACGGCTGATACTGTACAAAACATGGTATTGGGCTGCGGGTCAGATCAATGTATCTAGAAGAACTGTAGAGCAAGATATACTGTGAATAACTACGAAAGACCCTAAGTACTTACGATGTGAGTGGAATACTGCTGCATGCTGTAAAAATCTATTTTGAAGCAAAGTATGTTATGAGTGACGGTAGATGAACGGCTGCATCAGTGGTTCAAAGTAAGTGTTAGGGTGAGAAGCAAAGTGCGTAATGAAACACAGATACGACACTAACAATTGCCCCAATACAAAACATTATCTCAAAGGACCACGCTTTCAAGAAAATGAAGCTGACTTACAGAAACAGCTTAGATACTCCCCAGATTGAAAGGCATGTGACGAACTTGTTAAGTGGAATACCCAACCACTCTTTAAATTAGACAACTAGGAAGTGAATAAAACTGGTACTCAACATTCCTAGACGATGTAGGCCTACTCTATTGCGCGATTTAACTGAAATAATGAAAACTATTATACACTAGAGCATATTTTAATTATACAGTACATGAGCATGAAGCATGAGTAATGGTAGTACATGAGTAAAGCAATAACAGAGACTAGCAAACATATTATATTGTGATAAACAATATCTTGCAGACATCTAATGAAAATTTAGCAACTAATTAGAATAACATGAAGAGGTATGTACCTGTTATTATAGGTTTGATATCAAGACAACTACTGGTGCCTATCTCATAACAATGTAAATTATTAATCAAATCTAACTTCATGTACGCAAACAAATTCCCCCAACAACTAACTGAGATTAAATAATAGTTGTCTAGGAAGCTCGACTGTCATCATTTAAACAACAAGGAGATAACTAACATCTGTTGTAGCTTCACAGAAAAATCACACTACCATTTTCATAATCATCATCATCATTATCTTATCCAAACTTTCAGCCATGTACAGTACATAAGGTGGGTTCAACTCAGAAACCAGGAAAGAAACTAGGAGGCGCCGAACATTTTGCACACGATGTACCGCTGCTTTCAGAAAGACTACACTGAGTGACAAATCAAATGCTTTCCTGAAACCCATCTACGGCATTAAGTGGCGCCTGGTGGTCAAGTGAGGTAAGACTCCCCAACGAAATGGGATCCTTTAATCCGGGAGGAGACTTTAATTTTTGCTCACATGTCACTCCGGTGCAAGTGAGGCTGGTGACCCTCACCTCAAATGTCAGGACTAATTAGCCGATCACCGGGTCCTACGGTCGTGATGGAGCAAAAAAGAAGTATATTACAGTCAGACATGTATTCAGCTGAGGTGAATCTCGTACCGATGGGATGAAAATTTTGCACTGCTTCATGTGCTTCTCCAGACACTTGCACATCGCCTAGATACTCAGTTACCATATGTCTCCACAAATATTACTTTTCATTCAGGCCTTCACCTCGTCGTGTACAGACACCCACAAAATTCTCAGATGGATTACAAAGATCCACCTTATTATAATAAAAAGTAGTAGGCAAATGCAAACCGTCTTTAAGCATCTATTATCAGTTCCTTCTATCATAACGCTTCCATGCAAACACTAAACTACAATGGACAGATACATCATACCCTTGTCGAACTCGAAGTTAATCTTTCACTCAGGGTAACCATCCTACCAGGTGATTCCTTGACATCGCAGTTCTTCGCCATGATCGGTAGTTTCCTTTCATATCATACTCGTACAGTTCCAGTTGCTTCTTCCTCCCTTTTCACCTCATTACTTTTCCCCATATGCAACATTTTCCAAACAACCGCTGAACCACACACAAATTCGTAGTCTTGAAAATAGTAAATTGTGGGGAAAATACATCAGCTTGAGACGCAATGAGTGTAACACGGAAGTAATACTACCCTGTATTGATGTAGTACTAAGGAATCTATCTGCTCAGTTATTTAATTTCCTATTTCAGGTTTGTGGAAAGGCTTCACACTGAAACACCCAAGCAAGGAATGAATAGGGAAAGCAATTAAAGATACAGATACAAACTTTCTTATTAGGAAATAACAGTGTTCTGTGCTACGACTGATGACTGGGGTTAAGTTTGATTATTGCAAAAAAAATATATTTATGGTATATAATGTGGCTGCGGTGAGGTGGTGTTCATCGACCCCAGTGACCTCTCCTGCAACTTCCCAGGCCACATTTAGCGGCAGTGTGGCGCCCTTCAACCTCTCAACTCCTCTGCCAGAATCATATTTTCACGCTTCTGACATTTTACCTGGCGTTATTGGCGGTGTAAACAAGACATTATATTTTCATTATCGAGTGAAAGTTTAACACAATGTACCCTTGAAGTTCCGTCACACTGCACTCCCAGAAAGATAAAAACCAACGGCTTTCCCGCATCTCTAGAGACCACATTGTGACATGTTCATTATTACAAGACGAACTTCATCTGCTGCTGCTTCTTCTTCTTCTTCTGTACAGGAAGGAATGTAGGCTCACTGTCTGGACTTTCGACTTAATCATTTAAATATTAGATTCTACTGCACTAGTGAATCACGTTAACTTAGGTAATGTTGAAGGAGGGGGTGGCCAAGCGATTAGAAAGTTGCTCTGCTATTAGCAAGAACGTGAGTTTATGAAAACAACTTCACAAATACCACCACACCAGCCTTGAATGAAACAACCACAAAATATATTCAGTAGAAATGGTGGGTCTTTGCGCCTGCTTGATTCAGCTGCAGATATCATCAGACAGCAGTACAATGTGCACAGCCACAGATTAACCACCTAAATATGTCTTCCTTGGTCTGTTCTTCTTACACCGACTTTTTTTTTTATTTTTTTAATTCAGCTTAACCCGCCGCGTGCCGGACACCCCAGACATAAAATGGAACCCCAGTGCCGGCCAATTGTCGATTTTTTTTTAAAGGTTTAAATAATATATTTTTTGGTGTGAAAAAAACGAATACGACCATTAAAAGACTCACCGGAGGCTAGAAGTGCGTTTTCTGAAGTCTCCGGTCCGCCCCTCAGGTGTGGTTCCCAGAAGAACTGCAGCAAAGGTCAGAGGAACCTCATTTTCTATGAAGGTAAACTCAGGTATTCTGGTCAATGTTACTCTGGGAAGGTCTAGGAATGTTTTTTACACTTTTCAGTTCACTTCATATGCATTTTTTTCTTCACTGGATTTCATACAGAAAGCATCTTTTTTCCCATATAAATCACTTAGTACTAATTCAACACCTGTCACCTGTCACGTATCTCTCTCACTGTGCATCCTTTGTCTTACATTTACAGTAACTTACATGCAACTTTACTTCAATATGTACTGCACTTCTACTATTGGTAAATTATTTGCAACATGCCTTCAGCATACACAGACACTGTAAGAGTATTTCTGAGTGTCTCACTGTGACCACATCGTCTTACACTTACGATAACAACATTACTTCACTACACACAGTCCTTACACTTATGAGAAAATATTTACAAGAGTCTTTCACTGTCTTACTCAATAGTTTTGAAGAGTGTGGTACTCCTCAAAGCAAGGATAGATGCACGGACCAAGGTTGCATTGTGCACACAAATACCTAGAGTCCCATCCTCCCACTCCCCCGTCAGTTCCTCCTCATCACCATCATGACCTCCCTCATCCAAGGGCCGTGGGAAAGCGTGGGGAAGTGTGGGGAAGGAGGGAAAAGTCTCACTGGAGGTGCTGAGAAGTGTGGGGGATAGGGGAACACTTTCCCTCGATGTGCTAGGAAATGTAGTAAAAGAAGGAACACTCTCACGAGATGTGCTGGGTGTGGGGAATTGGGGAACACTTTCTGTAGATGTGCTGGGTACTGGGAATGGGGGAACACTTTGTCCTGAGATGCTAGGGCAGGCTGGGTCACGTGGGTACAATGGATAGCTCGGCGAGATGACTCAGCCGCATCCCTAGCCAGTGGAATATTCCCAAATCTCCCTCTTTTCCTCCTAACACTTCCAACCCCACGTGGGGAAAATCCTTGGCTTCCCCAGCCACCCAGAATACTAGAAGCCTCACCTTCCTCCTCTGAATCCTCCTCCTAATCACGTAAGGCTAGGCAACGACATGCTGATGGCCTCATCCCTCGGGTACTAGCATACGCCACATACCTGGATTTCCTTGGTGTGGTGTATTTCCTCCTCACTAGTACTTTCATCTTCTGGTTGCACTTAATAATCTTGCATGTTGTCGTCAACGTCGCTTTTGCCAGTGTAGGGCACCTTCAAGAGCTCCTGAATCTCCTCATCAGAGAGACTGCGGCGAGACATGACTGTACAGTATGAGTGGTACAAGCAGAGTGAGGCAGAGAGAGGGCAATGACTCAGCGCATGGGTGTATAGGCCTGAGCACCTGAGGCAATGTGGTGGAAGAGTTGACGTAACATCCTCACCAATTTTTGCACGCCTAGTTTGAAAATTGCGCTCTTTATGATTTTTGGAAAAAAAATTATGTTTTAAAACGACACTGGCACTGAGTGTGCAGTTGTGTAATGCCGTTTTAAATTGGCACTGGCACAGGGCAGGTTAATAGAAACTTTATGAAATGGAGGTGCTTGATGCAGCCTTCATTTATTCTATCGGTACAAAACGGTTTTGCTCAGTAATAAGAAAAAAGAAAAAAGAAAGAAAACAAAGAAAAAGAAAATGAATGGAACAATATAACACAAAAGGTGTCATCATAGTGAAGAGGTTAATGAATCTGCTGGTAAAAGAATCCTACAGGTAGGCCCTAAGTATACAAAGTGTGCCAATATTTCTTTTAAATTTACACAGTTGGTGAGAGAATGCCCAGAATCTCCACCACAAAAAGATATCCCCCAGAATCTGAAAAATATTCAGAGTAAAGAAATTCCACGTGGCAATACAAAAATTACGGTAAAAACGGTTCCTTTGAATCTTAAGTATACACTATGTTTAAAGTGGCCAACAATTAACCGTTCTTTATATGCCGAAATATTTTCAGTAATGTTTAGCGGTCCATTGGTGGAAAAATCTTATTATTTTACCTGTTTAGATTTACTGTTGGTTTCTTCAGACGATTTATGCCTCCACTGATGTGAGATTTTCTGATCTAGAGGGAACAAATACAGTGGTCATCAACCCCTTCACTACAAGAGGTTGTTCCTTAGCTGAAAAAAACATACAGTTTTAGGAAGATTGAAATATAAAATGCGAGACTGTGCTGAGACTGAAATGGTTAATTATCTTGGCGACAAAAATGTCTTAATTATTATATTCTAGGTAACACTCAAATATTATTGTCTAGATAAGGGGACACTTTTAGGGTTGGAGGCGTTATATGTGTGTAAACAGTTTGCAGACCCCTTCATTACAAAAGGTCTTTCAATAGCCTGATAAATTCATACAGCGATCAGCAGACTACAGTACAGTAAAATATGCTGCACGTTGCCGGGTTGAAGGGATTACTATTATCTCATTGGGAGTTTGGGATCAGATTCGTTCAACTTTCGGACTCATAAACACTTGGTATCTTTTGTCTGTATGTTGTAGACCATCTGTCCATGAATCAGCTGTTGGCACTTCTCTCAACTGTCACATACAGGCAGTACTCACAATGGGTGCGTTCATAAACTCAGGAGCTGCCAGTGATCACAGGGAAATTTAATTAGGAACTCAGTCAACTATTACTGGCTAGCACAGCCATACTGTATATTTTCTAAAATTCCTCCCATGATATTCAGTGATGAAGAGTACATAAAGTCTTCACTGTTGTAATCATTGTTCATTATACCAGTTTTCTGTATATGATTTACTAAGTAAAATACTGCAGAACAGTAGCTAGAATGCATAAAACGACAAGTGGCTCATCAGCATTCATCACATATTATTAGAAGTCTCGCTACATGTTTAATTTGAAACTTTATCATTTAGTTATCAAAGAGATTAATGTTTCATCGGCCAAATGCTGAAGAGAATACATATACCGACAATACGTTATAAAAAGGGCACAATTTTTGAAACCGAGATCATACGTAGACGAAGCCACCGACCAGCATCCCAAATACCGATGTTTCCAGGAAGACAACAAAACTTGGTGTGGGCATGTGCATACAATCTTCTGATTCCTATAAATATTTTGGAATCAAACGAGTACCTGTTAGCACTATGTATAGACATAATTATAAGACTGAAAGTTATATTTGATTTAAGCTAAAATAAAAGACATGTCTGGGAATGTAAGTATCGGCTTTAACCCATTAGCTCCCAGAGTTCCTGTGCGAAAGATATTGCTGGAAGGGTGCCAAGTGTACTATGCCATGGGCCAGATATGCCTCTCGTGCACCCCCGCCCCCCACAACTCTACCAAACCATTTTTTTTTAACTTTTGGGGTCACCTGAACATGAAATCAACTGGTAACAGTGAATAAACTGGGACTCAACAGCCATTTTGAACATAAGTTGCATACTACCGTCAAAAATGTTCAACTTCCGTTGGTGTCGTGCATAAAATTACGCCAGCCAAAGTAGGTAGTCTCTAACAGCTAAAATTGCTTTAATCCTATCAAGTTATATCAAATGAAAGGGTAATATCTACTGATCATCAGCACATATATATATATATATATATATATATATATATATATATATATATATATATATATATATATATATATATATATATATATATATATATATATATATACACACGAGTATATTTGCTGTATTAATAGGGTATATATGTCAAAGATCAAGGAACAGATGACCTCTTTGCATCATAATCTGATGAATCCTCCAAGAAGCTACATGATCAAACAGAATCTTTGAGCCATGATACCTTGGATGCTGTTGCAATGGACCCTGCTGGGAATGGAATCGTTAAACAGTACACGCAATTCCGAGAGTCTGTGGGACTGGAAGCTTGGGGAAAACTGCACAGCTGTGGCCGTCTTACATGGAACACGTTCGTCTTGTCCTGTCATTATTAGAAGCCGTGAAGATAAACAACTTTCTTATGTATGCTGCTTCCATTAGCCAGATGTTTCCACAGCTTTGATGGGCAAAATTATGCCAAGTACCTGACATACATCTCCGTCTTTCTCCCGAACATAGATAGATCTCGCCCTGAAGCTATGTCCTTATCGAAGTAAGGAGTAATCAGTGTTGCTCGTTCCTTTGTTCCCGGATATCACTGCGATATGGACAAGACCACGGAAGAAACTTTCATGAGACACACTAAATCCCATGGAGGAGCAGGAACACGTGCAGCAGGTTGTCTGGCCTACTCACCAACTACCAGGCATACCAGAGATGGGTTCAGACAACACATGCCAGATCACTCTATGCTGATGCCACTCTCAGTTTAGCAAATGGCCGACAGTGCTGAAGGCACAAAGCATTGTAGTGTGCGTCCCACTGAGATCAAGAAAGGGGAACTGTTGATGAGGAATACCAGAGATGCAATAAACAACTTCTTCAACCCATTCGATGCAGAGACAAAAGACCAGCTACGGTACTGATTCTCTCATCTGGAAGTGCCGGATCTAATGACATTTCAGAAGATGTTCTGAATGCTGGGTCATTGATCAACAAGCACGTGACACCTTTGTTGAGAACATTCTGTAAATGAGGCAAGACTTCTTTGAGCCAGTGAAGCGATTACACCTCAAGACTTTGGAGGACATGAACAAAGTCTCCAAATTGAATACAACCAAAAATAAAGTTGTCCAGTATAAACAACAAGGAAAAGCCATGCCACGTTGAGTACACCGCTTCCCGTCCGATCAACGAAGTTAAGCAACGTTGGGTCTGGTTAGTACTTGGATGGGTGACTGCCTGGGAACACCAGATGCTGTTGGCATCCCTACGTGTCAAGTGGGGTTGGTGGAGGATTAGTGCCCCTCCCTGTAAAACAATTAACTCTAAGCCCTTGACCACCCCGTTTGGGATACATGGCGTCTGGCAATGAATGAATGAATGAAATGAAAAGCTGCATTTCACCTGCTTCTGAAGTCTCAGAATCAGGGCCTGCGTCTGGACTTGAAGGGGTTAGTGATTTACCCGTTAACTCCTGTGCCTTAAAGCCTGGCCACTGCTGACAGATACCTTGCCAAAACTGACAAGGCAAAAGCATTCCATTATCTTACCAAAGACTGAGCTGATGCTCGCATTCCTCCATCAGCTGAAACTCTGACCATTTATGACGGAAATGCCAGCTTCCACCACTTGAGGGAATTGCCAGATAATTTCACCCAGATTGGCTCCAAAGTTTTTGACATCATCAGCAAGACAGGTGACGCTGTTTTCAGTACTGACCAGTACCTTCTTGCATCAGTGAAGTACATGAAAAGGCAACACCATGGTTGTGGCGAAGAGCTAGTACTGGAAGGAGGAGCTACAAAGAGACCACCTGATTGGAAATCATTCATGTCAAATGACGAAAACAAAATCCAGTTTAACAAACTACTTTTCAACCTCTGCAGTAGTGAAAACTATGCATCGAGACTACAGGGAAGACAAGTGATCTTCAAATGGGAAGGCAAAGCTCACCTGCTACCATCTGAAGATGGTCGGAAAACAGCCATACAGGACATATTGCCACAGAGATCATTACAAGAAGAACCGGACACATGAGTCACGCTCTATGTGAATTTTGCCAGGAGCAAGAACTACCGTTTTGTTCGAGTGAAAAGTCCAGATTTGGATGTCTTCTGCATCTTGCTGCATTATGCTGTATCCATCAATGACATCTCTATATTGTTTGACACCGGCACAGGAAACAAGCAGAGAATGATCGATGTCAGCAAGATAGCAGAAGAATTTGGCCAAGAAAATTGTACAGCTCTGATGTGCCTTCATGCATTCAGTGGCTGTGACAGCACCAGTCCTTTCCGGGGAATTGGCAAACTGAAGCCCATGAAGACACTACTGCGACAAGAAGAATACATCTCAGCACTCGAGAAATTAGGTGACACCTGGAACATTCCAGACACACTTTTTGAAGAGCTGGAAAGCTACACATGTTCTATATATGGCAGAGCATGTAAGGTGTCCAAGGTGGATGACCTACGTCTCATTTGGATAAATGAGGCATGTGCCAAGCACAATCGCCTCATTCCTTCTGATAATGTCGATATGCCGAATCTCCCACCCTGCAAGAGGTCCCTAATCCAACACATTCGGAGGATGAACCTGCAAGTCGGAATCTGGAAAAGAGTACACGTTCCTGAACCTGTTATTTCCAATGTGAGCCAAGGTCATGGCTGGGAGGAACACGATAGGAGCCTGCATCCTCTCTGGTATGAAGATGTCTTGCCACGTGAGCTCGCCGACATTACCCAGGTTACATGTGACTTCACAGACAGTGATGACAATTCAGATACAGACTTATCAGTTGTGCTTGGAAGTGAAAGAGATGGATAGGAAAGTGACAGTAATTTTGAAGATTAATATTCATGAACAGTGAAAAAGATTTTCTTTTCAGTACTTACCTCTGTTTCTTGTCATATATCGGAAAGTTAACATTTTTGACAGTAGCATGCAACTTATGTTCAAAAAGGCTATTGAGTCCCAATTTATTCACTGTAACCAGTTGCTTTCATGTACAAGGACCCCAAAAGTTAAAAAAAAAAAATTGTTTGTCGGAGTTGTCGGGGGGGGGGGGGGCACGAGGGGCATATCTGGCCCATGGCCTAAACCACCCTCCGCCTATTTGCTCTGTCGCGAAGCTCATGGGTTCATACCGCGGGATTCCCTTCCCTATTAAATGTTGAAAATGCCCACCTCTGTCCTATATTGAGGACGCTGGATGCAAATGGGTTAAGCTACGAAGAATATTATTTTGTCCCGACGTTTAGACGGTTAGTTTTGTTAGTTTAGTGATTCTTTTCAACTTTATCTTAGTGAAGCTTCTTTCCTTCATTTTATTAAGTAAATATATTCATTAAAGTACACTTCTGAACGAAGTGATAAAGGAAACATTTAAAAAACAGTAGGTCTGTTGACAGCATTTTTATTTTTCAGATTAAGTTATCTGGTGAAGATTGGCAACTTTGGGGTGTTTGTGAACACTGTATCGCATTTTTCTCAAACAACTGCTGCAGTAAATTGAATAAAACTGGCAAATCTGCTACACAAGTAGCAATGGAAATTCAGCACCCGAGTATTCAGTCCCTCACTGGGGGAGGCGGTGGCTCAATCGGTAGAGAGGTGGCTTGCGGTCCTACCGGACCCAGGTTCAAATCCCGCTGGGGCAGGGAACAGTTTAAGGATTTGAATTTCATAAAAATCAGGCTTTACTGATCTACCAGAAGACCCGCCGACATGTCGTAAAAATACCCCCGCTAATACCAATACACCAGTCCTGTATGAGACAGCCCTAGCATGTATTCAGTATGGACGGTGGGTGTTAGCGCCGAAGTGGTGACATGCAGAGGTGTGCGGTACGTAGGAGGACTACTGGGCCTTGATAGCAGGCTGTGAAGCCTATGCCCAGAGTCGGTCACATAAAAAAAAAATAAATAAATAAAAATAAATTTCATCCCTTAAATTTGATGATGCATCTTTATTTTTTTTCTCCTTGCTCTAGAATCTAGACAATATTACTCAGCTTCGAATAAACTTTTTTGGTTGGTAAGCCTTTGATCTTCCCTTCTGTAGTTCTGCCTTACTAAAGATTTGTAAGTTGAATAAAATCGTCTCGAAATACCAAGAATAAACTAAGAAAACACATCAGTGATTGGTCTAACAGCTATTTATCAATAAGGACCTACCGGTACTGTACATACGGTAGTTACATCACGTACAAGTAAAACTCATTTGAGCTCTCACATGTTATTTAGCTCCATCATTTACAAGTAACTCTTTAATCTTACTGACAGGCGGTACTTAGGGGAATGCCACAATACTATTATAAAGCGACACTGAATTTTTTACAGTACTGAGGCAGTGATCAAGAGGTTAGAAAAACTGTCTGGTGCCTGAAGGGACTGAAATCAGTTTAAAGCAGAGGCAGGAACAGATTGTTATATGATATGGTTAAAACAGCGCTTACTGATCTTATTCCTACAGAATGTGAAGCCTATCCTGTTGTGATAGACGCTGTTATAAGCGAACAGTGCGGTGAAGGGTGGAATCATCAGTATGAGAAGTTAAAGCCTAATGGTCAGCTACGAGAACCCCTGATGATTAACAGAAACACTGTTCAGGAGAGGAAAGAGTTATGAGGAACATCCTGTTGATAGCTTTAGAAGACTAACAGTAGCCATCTGCAAGTGCAGATAGTGATCACAATGCTAGTGATGGAGGTGGTACTGATGGGAGTGTTGGTTATGGTAATGGTGGCGACGGTGGTAGCAGTGGCACTGCTCTAATGATAGTGACGGTTATGGTAGTGACAGTAATATAGGTGGAAAAGAAGTTTGTGATATTAGTTATAGACGTCTGTCGTAAATTTCATCGGGTAACGCCGAAGACACCTGTGTAGTGCATCAGATGCCTGGTGGACTAATGGTAGAGTATTCGAGTTGGAGTAACAGAAACGAATTGCATGCAATGTTTGGAAACATCTAGAAATATTATTCCCCTACCAAGTACAGCACAATATTGTCCGAGGTGTTGATCTAAGCTTTGATGTCCTGGATTACGGTATATAGCGCATATATTTGCTCCTGTCAGGGCTGACACAAAGGTATGGGTAGAGGTGAGGCAGACGCCATGAGGCGCTTAGCCGTTGTGCTCATCTCAATAACTCTGGCTTTTGAGCCTGTGGCAGGCTTTCACTCAGTATTTTGGGATACATGGCCAATGTATGATTCAGGTCACCACAGTTGTAGTAGTTAGTAGTTCTTCCCTAGGCAGTCTGGCCGAACAGCCCCGAGTCCCTAAGGAAGGGCATGGCCGAGACTGGGCTTTCCCACAGTGCTCTCAAGGAGTGTATGTTGTGTTGTTGGCGTAGGTGACTGTGTGCAATGCAGTCTTCCATAATACGCTTAATAGTATGGGGTGCTGTGTTGCATTCTGGACACGCATCAGCATCGGAGTGGTCCAGCCTCTTCTGGTAACTTAAGAGGGCTAGATGATGCCCACATCTCAGCCTGGCCAGGTGGACCCTGTCCTCACGAGGGAGATAGGATTCGGAGGGGTGGATATCAGGAGGCCGTGCATGCAGTTGTGTGTTGTCTTTTAAGTGACTAAATGGAGCGGCGAGTGATTTGAGTATGTATATGCTTCTGGAAGCTGGTCTGAGGCGGGTGAGGGGGGAGAGATGACAGTATTTGTGTATGATATTGTGTCCTGCGTGTTGTTTTGATGTTCCTTGGTGTGTGTGGGCGTGTTGCCATGTAGTGTCCTGGATGTTGTGGGTTTGTGGAGGCTTCGGTGTGAATTTGGGTGCCTCTCATGTTTACGTGATCCTTGACTTTGAGGACGTTGGTTTCTTGATGTAGATGGTCCGTGGGTGTAGTAGCTGTGCAGTCTGTGATTACTTTTAGGGCCTTGTTCTGTATGACCTGTAGAGTGTTGTAGTGTGTTTTACTGAGGTTAGAAGCCCAAGCAGGGCTTGCATAATTCGTCACTGAACGTATATATTGTTTGTATACTGCGGTGGTGGTTTCTTTGTTGTGTCCAAATGTTGTGTGGATTAGTGACCTCTTGGCGTTATTTTATTTTTAATGTTTGTGATGTGTTGTATAAAAGACATTGATGTATTGTATGTTACATCAAGGATTGTGTGTGTGTGTGTGTGTGTGTGTGTGTGTGTGTGTGTGTGTGTGTGTGTGTGTGTGTGTGTGTGTGTGTGTGTGTGTGTGTGTGTGTGTGTGTGTGGCTGGGGAGCGATGTTTATGGAGAGGTGTGCACTGTGACTGTGTTCTGCTGTCCAGTTTGTGAGAAGGGTCACTGCAGATTTGGCTGGGGCTATTTTGAGCCTGTTTGTGGTGAAGCATTCGTGTAGTGTGATGAGGTAAGGTTGGAGGATGTGTGCAGCTGTGTTTGCATTTTGGTGTGTACATGTGAGTGTTATATCATCTGCATAGGAAGCTATGTGTATCTGTGGTGTGTGGGGCGTGGGTATGTTGTGCATGAATAGGTTAAAGAGTGTAAGGGACAAAACAGATCCTTGGGGGATGCCATTTGTAAAGTTTCTGATGTTCGAAGACTGATCGGCAAATGTTACAAGTGCACATCTGCCTGCTAAGTAGTTTGCCACCCATCTTTTTGTGTTATTGTGCATGTTTGTGGTGAGTATTTTGTTTGTGAGGCTGTGATGGGGGATGGCATCAAAAGCTTTTCTAAGGTCTAGTGTGACTAGGAGTGTTCTGTGTGGTGGCCTAGCTGAATTCATGGCATCAAAAACTCTCTGTGTAAGGTTTGTAAGAAGGGTGTTTGTGGAGTGCAGTGGCCTAAAGCCACGTTGTGATGGGGCTAGGGGGGTGTGAGGTGTAACTAGTTGTAGTACCAGTCGTTCAGTGACTTTAGAGGGGATGCAGAGGAGTGTGATGGGACGATGTGAGGAAGGTAACGTGGGATCTTTGTTGGGTTTAGGGATAGTAATGATAATGCCATGCTTCCAGATGTTGGGTATTGTGTGTAGTTTGATATATTGGTGAGTACTTGTATGCCTCGTGGTCCAAGGTGTTTAAGGTGAATGTTGCTAATGTTGTCTGGTCCACAGGCAGATGAGTGCTTAAGGTTGCTGATGATGTACTTCATCTGGTTGTAAGTGATAGGTGCATAGTCTGGGTCTGTGGGGAACTATCTCTTACGTCGGATGATACATCGGTCGTTGTGATGGGGGTTTAAATGGCCAACATGTGAAAAGTGATTGATGAGAGTGTTTCCTTGTTGTTTGTTTGAGGGTATGGTGTCTGTTGTTGTGATGGCAGTGTGTGATTGTGTAGTGCTGCTGTTGGCAAGTGTGATGCTGTTTGATGTTTTGTAGAGTTTGCTAATGTTTGTTTTGTCGTCAAGTGTCTGGAGATAATTTTTCCAGTTTAGTGTTTGCTGTTCTGATATTTTATTGTTTATCTGAGTGTTGAGTTCTTGTATTTGTTGTATTGTGTCCCGTGTATGGGGTGTTGGGGAGTGTCGTAGTGTGTCCCGTTGTCTGATAAGGCTTTTAATTTCTGGTGTGAAGTTGGGGTTGTGTCTCTTTCTGTTGCCTCTAGGATGTGTCTTTTGTCTGCATTTTGTATAACTGTACTGAAAATGTGCACAGCAGTGTTGATGTTTGTGATGGGTGTACTGTTTAATGTTTCGAAATGTTGTTCTGTTTCACTTGTGAAAGCCTCCAGCTGGCTCTCTTATAATTAATGTGTGTGTGTCTGTGGCCAGCTGAGAGTGATTCTGGCTTGGGTAGTAATGATGATTAGGAGGTCATCAGGTCACCACAGTTACCTTCCCTTGGAGTTATCCTAGGTACTTATTTTGCCTACCAACCCATAAAGGGTGGATGGACACCTGATTCGGGTAACGCCAGCTGCTCCCAGCTAACGGTACCCTCTGAAGAGGACAGTATGAGCCTGGCTGTTAAATTTATTAAACCACTAATCGAGATACACACTTAAATATTCACACTGCATTCACTGCAGATAACGCAACCAATAATATTGTGACGGATCTAATAGAGCCCAACTGAATGTGAAGCCCTGAATAAACCCGGCTGAACCTGAATGAACTTATGCGGAAAATCTGAGGTCTTGAACTGACCTAAGAAAACATGAATGGATGTGAAGGACCAGAACGTATCTATAAAATCTAAACAAGATGAATCAATCAGAATGCAATACCCACGTGTCTGACAACTGGTCTAAGAACCACACATTTGACCCTGCCCTGACTTTGACCTCTGACCAGCTGATCTCAAAACCGTAACCCCTCACCTTTGTTATACCCTGAACCCCTCCACAATGTCTGGTCTAAATCTAACTGCAACTGTACATTGACCTTGCCATGTGACTTTGACCTCTGACTTTTCCGTGACATTGACATTTAACGGATTCTTTTCAAAATCGGTTTCCCTTATGTTCGCCTCATTGAAGAGGTATATCAGTTATTTCCCCACCATATACACTGTGCCTCAAAGAAATGCACCGGCGTTATCTGTTTTTTTATGGATTTCTTCTTGAACAGACGGGAATTAACACACAAGAGGGTTTTACCCTCTCAATGGCGTAGGATATAAACTATGCCGAGGCCTCTTTTGTTCAACCTTTACAATGCCATTTTTTTTTTTTTCGAGACATGAATCTTATCAAGGGATATTTGTAAACATGAGAAAATGCCGTAATGAGAACAACAGTTAGCATTCGTTTAGTCAGTACTCACACCTGACGTTCAAGTAAAAACCTAAACCAAAGACTTCTTTTATATCATCCTGATATTTCCATGGACTAGGAAGGAAAACGGGGTAGCGTTAGATGGTATGTAGACGTACAGACGGCTCCAGGAGTCTTGTTACCCTCTGCCATCCCTCTCTTGCTCATGTGGCAATGGCTCACTACTCTCAGTAAGAGGCAGACAGCAGAGATTATCCTTATTATGTAGTCTGATCAATTAAATCGACATATTAACATGCAATTTAATTATCCACAGAAGATATATAATAGGGAATCTCTATCAGGTTATGTGGTGTTACTTGCAATCTATACTGCAATTGAAGAAAGTGGTGGCGGGGTGGAAAAGGTTGGACGATAGAGTGGGTGGGGTAAGCTTGGAAGGGAGAGAGGGGAGGGGGGAAAAGTCAGAAGGGCAGGAAGGTGAATGGAGAAGGTGGTGAAGCACTGAAGCAGCTTGAGTGGGAGACGATGGGAGGAGGGGAAAGTGAATGAAGATGCCGTACGTTTCAACTGGGTTATAACTGATAACAGTGATATTATTCCACCTCGCTTCGGTCAAATACATGCCTCTAGCAGGGTAAGAGTACGAGCCCAAACCCTAAAATCTCAGAAAGCCTTAGTAGTAATAAATTATAAGGTGTTCGTATCCTTGCAGTTCAGAAGACGTTTTGCCGCTGCATTCTCACTTCGGCCTGATATCCCGGCTTGTAATTACTTATCATTTTGACACTGTGTGTGCTGAACAATACCATAAATGGATAATTTAAGATAATGAATTATGGCTACTACGCTCTTTTAAGGATACAAGATCAGCGTTATAAGAGGGAGACAGTTAATGTGAGTGGTAAGGAGAGGAAAGAGGTGAGGCGGAGGAGGGGTGGGGATGGAGATGTAGGCAAAATCTGTAAAGACAGTATTTACTGCATATAACACCACATACCCTCACAGAGATTACATATTGTACGAATATAACATCCTCTCTGGATCTTTAACCTCATGTTAATGTCATTTAGGCCTACTCTATCACAATACTTAATACGAAAAACCTCTGCTGTCTGCCCCCTACCCACATGAGAAGTGCGCCTTTGCCAACTGAGCAAGAGCGGGATTGCAGGGGGTAACACGACTCCTGGGGCCGATTGTACACTCGTGAAAAGTTTATTCCAAACCTTTATCCCAACCACAAGCTGAAGAAATATCGTAGTCAGGGTTTTCCATTGATCTTAGATCTGCTTTTAGCAGTCTGCAGCTTTTCTAGGCTATGCAAGTAGGTGACACTGCTGTTCAACGTGTGGTCTAGCAAAGCTTCGTACCTCAACACTAAACAGCAGGTCCTTTCGCCTCTCCTGGCAATGGTGAGAATAGAGGCTCAGTGTTCCAGAATGTAATTATGTAAGTGTGTAGGAGCGGAGAAGAGAGGGCAGCTGCCGTGTTGGTGTGTACGATGGATGAGTGTTTAGGAAAAAGAGAAGGGGGCAGAACTGGTGTGTCTCTGTGGTAATGTATAAGCATGTACGGACAATAGGAAACGGCACAGCTACTGTGCTAGTGTGTAGATGTATTGAGTGTGTAGGAGAAAGAGAAGAAAGCAGAAGTGGTGCCTTGCTGTGTTAATATATGAGCAAGTAGGAGCAAGAGAAGAGGGCATTACTGTTGTGTTGGTGTGTAGATGTATAGGCGTGTAGGAGAAAGAGAAGGGAGCAGAACTGGTCTGTTTCTGTGTCAATGCAGGCTAAAGTATGTCAGAGCGATAGAAGGGACTACTGTTCGTGTGTCGGTGTATAGGTGTATGGGTGTGTAGCACGGAGCGAGATGCAGCGTTAGTGTGTTGGTGTGCAGTTGGATGCATATGTAGAAGAGAAAGAGCCAGCGCGATTGTGTTGGTGTATAAGTGTATGGGTGCGTAGGAGGGAGAAAGGTATCTTGTGTGTACTGGTTTGTGACTAAATGTACGAGGGTGTACAAAGAAGGCAGTGTGAGTGCACAGATGGGACCATATGTGTAAGGATGTGTTGAAGGGAGACATGCAGCCTGTGTTAGTGTGTGACTGAGGGTGTTTGTGGTTGCGCGAGTGAGTGATGTGGTGGCAAATGTGGTAAATGGGTTAGTGGATGGAAGGTGGGAAGTGGGTGGGTGGATGAAAGGTGGGAAGTGGGTGGGTTGGTGGATGGGAAGGTTGAGGTGGCATGTGGGTGGGGATGTGGGAAGTGGGTGGGAAAGTGTGATTAGGTGTGAAATGGGTGGGAAGGTGGTTAGGAAGGAAATGGGTGGGTGAGAGAGAGGCTGGTTAGGCGAGAGCAGGGTAGGTGCGAGGTTAGTCAGGCAGGAAGTGTGCAGGTGGGTAAGAAACTGGAGAAGCGGGTGGATGGGTGGGTAAGGAGCTGGCGAAGTGGGTGGGTGGGTAGGTAGGGAGCTGGGGAAGTGGGTAGGTGAGTAGGTGGGGAGATGGGGAAATGAGCGGGTTGGTGGATGGAGAGGTGGGGAATAAGTGGGTGGGTGAGTAGGTAGGGAGATGGGGAAGTGAGTAGGTTGATGGATGGAGAGGTGGGGAATAAGTGGGTGGGTAGATGCAGTGGTGGGGAATGAGTGGATAGGTGGGTGGGTAGGCATGTGGGCAGTAGGAGTGTGGGGGGTTGAGAAGTGGGAGGGAAGGAAATAGGGATGGGGAAGTGGGTGGGTGGGGAAGAAGGAAGCTCGAGAAGTGGGTGGAAAAATAGGAAGGCAACTGGGGAGGTGAATAAGTTCGGAGGTGGGGAACTGGGTGGGCAGAAGGGTAGGGAGATGGAAAGTGGGGGAGTAAGTGGGGATGTCTATAAGAAGGGAAATGAGTGGGAGGGTCGGTAAGTGGGTAGATGGGTGGGGAAGTAGATGAGGGGAGTACAAGGACATGGTGAGGGCCTTTGTGGGTGACAAAGCAAAAGGAATGTGTGTGTGTATGCATGTGAGTGCACGTGTGCGTGTACATGTGCATACGTGCAATAGTGCCTGCGTACACTACATGTTCGCATGTGTGCGCGCGCGAGCGTGGTTAATGGGGTGTGGGCTATTGTGCGACTGGTAGAGAGAAAGGCCTTGGTGTGGTGTGGTGTGGTGTGGTGAGGTAGGATGGGATGGGATGGGATGGGATGGAGGTGGTTGCAGTGGTGCAGGTGTAAAGGGAAAATGGAGCATTAGTCAAGGCGAGTTTGGGTTGACTCTAGAGTATCATTTTGCGGTTTAATGATCCGGTCAAAGGGTAGGTGTACAAGTTTTTGTGCCTGTGATTACACGAACAAGATTCTTGGATATCTGATTGAAGTGTGTGTGCATATTCGTGGGTAGCGCTGGGAGCACAGTACATGGCGTGATTAACAGGCATTTCTTTAATCTTTACCCATTCGTTGCTGTTGCTGCTCTTAAGTATTTTATTAAGGCTTATACAAGGTGAATTTGTCTAGCTAAGAAAAAGAGCAGAAGTCTAAGGCTACCGTATAAAACTAATCTGGAAAAACCTTATTTCCTATTGCTGGTGCACCAAGGAATTATATTATGGAAAACACAAGGCGACACTATTCAGTTGTTTAACTCTGTTAGTCAAAGGCTGAAGTCCTTTCATTACAGTCATCTTCTGCTTTTTTTCTTGTCATAACCAGACGATTTTATGCTGCTTAGGTGAGACTGCTGAGAGTGATGGAGTTATAACAAATCCCATTAATCCCTATTCCTAAAAACACAAGTTTCCAACAGACTGAATGAAACAGACGATACGAAGAGTTAAATATGTCATCGTATTCAAAGGTTATATGGCGCCTTTTATATTATGTTTTTGCTGGTTTTAGTCCATTTTATTTAGTGAAGGAAGTGTCTTACTTACACTGTAGGGATTAATCGAGGCTACATATAATCTTTCAATTCGGGAAGTCTAAATAAAAGCGTTCAGTAACAGCTGGACTGATATACAGTTACATATTCAGGTGAAGGGATTCAAATAGCAAAAATAAATAGATATAAATTAAATTAAAATGAGTAAGGAGACAATGTGCAATATGGATGGCAAGCAGGGAAGGTGTCTGGTAGTAAATGTGAACTGGGACAGGTTCTGGGATGGAGAAATATCGTGGCGTTTAAGGCCATTATCGACGGCTTCGGGGTTTCTGCAACGCCTATTCCTCAGTGATATACTTTTCGCTGTGCACTTTTATAATATTCTTGTATTTCAGCTTACTGATGCAACCTATGTCAGTATTGTATGTGCATAAAAAACTTGCAAGATTGTAACAATGTATATGCATAATAAATCGCAAAGGAACAGGAGTTACGCAGAAGCCTGTGCCAATGAGAAAAAAATAAATGTTTGCTGCAACTGATGGATGGCCGTGCACTCGGTCGTGAGTGGACGCTGATGTGCCGGTAGGTGTTTGGGTGGACTGTGAATGGCTGCAGTGACTCCGTAGGTTTGGCACATGCCTCACGTTGGGGTACACTGTGAAATGAGTTCAAGCCTCACTAACTGCAGCTCAGTGTATAGGGTGGACGCTCACATGCTAACGCCTGTCCGGAAATACACCATACCACCGTCTGTTACTGCCATCTATTTTACCGTCTGTTCCTGAATCTCTCCTGCCCTCGTCCTAACTCCTCTAGGACTACACTTTTTTTTTTTTTCCAACAAATGTCTTGGTTCTTTTCCCTCGGTGAGTGAGCTGGAGGGAGAACTTTGTGGCTGCAAATGAAAATAAAACCGTATTTACTGCCGCTTATATTGTACCTAACTGAGGTTGTTGTCTAATCTTGATAAACGGCCGACTTGGCACTTTGAAGATGAGCAGAAACTAGTCTTTGATGATGCCGAGAACATACGAGCACCTATTGCTTTCGTTATTAGGAATGATTGCGAGTTTGGGAGAGCGGTAGTCCCAGCAGAGGAAGACTGTGATAATTCCGGGTTGCACTGGGGCCTTGATGCCGCCTCGGGTAACTTAAGACGTATACCCGAAGAAAGTTCTGCCTTATACACCTGCCTGCCAGTTCGGACCTTTATGCGTGAGGTAACCACTAGTGAAGCAGTAGCCAGACACTCAAATGTCTGGTACCACTGTGTGGGAGGGGAGAGGTTAAGGGAGGAGGAAGGCTGGGGGAGCTGGAAGTTCCTACCCCTCCCTCTTCCATCCCCATCCCTCTCACACAGTTACCAGAGAGATGAATGTTGGCTACTGCATCGCTACCACTTGTCTCACATTTACTATTTCGAAGTGGTGAGCGAGTGTATAACGCGGAACTTTCCTCGGCTGTACCCCACACAAATAAGCGGCTTATTTTGGTTACTGAGAACGATGGACAATTTAAGGACGCAAAACTAGGAGACTGAGAAAATGCTGACAAACAGGGGGTTGAACATGGCAGCAGAATTTATAAATGAATATAATGATGCTACAGCGAATCTCATATTAATCCCTTCAGAACAGGGGCCAGAGGATAGGCCATCTCACTCCAGAATATTTGTAGCCAAAAGACCGAACGATACCCCTACCAGAAACACAGAAACAGAGTTGACTCAGTGAAATTCGAACTATTGCTCACTACGACTCAAGTACTCTGCCACTACACCACCAGGGTAATGGGAAAAAAAAGGGTGGGGGGGAGATTAAGGAAACCACATAAAGGCCGTCTGCTTATGTTTCTAAGACCGATGGCTACAGCATAACTTACTGAGGGTAGAAGAGGAGGAAGGCAAAAAGAAAGAAAAACATTATCTAGCAGCTAGTTAGCTAGGTTGGAATTGAGATGGATGAGCACTGCGCTAACGCTAATGGAAACGTGGTGTGTGTGTGTGTGTGTGTGTGTGTGTGTGTGTGTGTGTGTGTGTGTGTGCAAAGGTGTACACAAGAATGATTGAGTGTAACTTTGTGTGATGTGTATGAGACCAAGAATCAGGTGGACGCACAATATTTAGTTTCTAGTAATCGGAATAAATCTTTCTGACTTCAACCGCAATACAGTGAAAAAAACACATTTCTAAATCCGAGCATGGAACGAGGAATTATTATTATTATTATTATTATTATTATTATTATTATCATCATCATCATCATCATCCAGACCTCCTTTCCCACCCTAGGGCTTGGTGAGGAACGAGGAATTGTAATTCCATTAAACCTGTCAGGTCGGGGCGGAATTGCTAACAGCTCGTCACGGTGAAAAAGGCTCTGAAAGATCCCTTTTTTCAGCGGTTAAATTAAAAAAAAGATGATAATGACGATGGTGATGATGATATTATTATTATTATTATTATTATTATTATTATAGTAAAAATACGGTAAATATCTATTGCCAGACGCCTTATTCCCGTAAGGGATGGCCACAAACACAACGCCTCCATGTCCCCCTGTCGCCCACCACTACGCTACCCTCCCTCCAGCTCATATACCTCTCTCATATATCTCTCCACTCCATCCCTCCATCTCATCCTCGGCCTCCCCCTCCCCCCTCCATCTCACTCACATACTCTCCTCGTTAGTCTCCCTCTCTTCATCCTCTCCAAACAGCCAAACCACCTCCGCGTATTTCTCCTAACACTTTCTATCACATCCACACTCACAAAAATAAAAAAATAAAATATTAATGTGTGGCAGTTGGAGCTCTTAATAATAATAATAATAATAATAATGATTATTATTATTATTATTATTATTATTATTATGAGTCGCAAGTGTGGGTGCCAATCATCTAAGTACTGAACTTTGTGTAGTGCTACCCTCTGGTGAATCTAGGAGTGTCAATGTTTCCTGTAAATAACAATAACATGTGGCAGGTGAGGCGCTTGTTGTTTACAAGCAACAAGAAACATTTAGCTTGAAACTCATAGAGTCACCAGGAGGTGGGACTCCACTAAGTAGCTGGATGATTGGGAACCCGCCCCCCCCGACCTACAACACACATTAGCACAGCGGTATAATTATAATCATAATAATACCCTTGTACTAATGTGTGTCGTAGGTGGGGAGGGGTGCCAATCATTCAGTTACTTAGTGCAGTCCTACCTCCTAGTGAATCTAGGAGTGTCAAGCTAAATGTTTCTTGTAACCGAATAAGCCATTTACTACGATGGGTGGTAAAAAATAACGAAATGGACGCTTGGATGATGATGACCACGGCTTATCATGCACTTCGTAAAACACCACTGCCAGAATTCCACATGGAATCTGTTCTACACACAGACACCTCTTCGTGATAAGTGTTGCCTATCACACACTATAGTGCACACAACACTTACTGTAAACTAAATGCCCTTTGTAATATCAAACATGTCAGCTGAATGCACAGTAAATTAAGGCTGAAGTACAAGTCTACAGAAAACGTTGCAAAAATGGATCTAAATCTCTGAACTTTTCGAAAAGGCAACCATTATCGTATGATTTCCACTACTGACTAGAACAATCGTAACATACCAAAACACTATCGAACAGACTTAGAATACTTCCGATATGAACTATTGGCTACGCAGAATTGCCGTCTTCATAACTGGTACCGTAATAAAATTGTCATATAAATGTTATTGCACCAAATCCAATAAGGCGCGTACATGGGAAACATGGGCTTATTACAACTTCCTGTCATCCACAGCTTTTTATCATCAGCATTTAAAGTAACGTATTTATGGAGCTTCCATCGTACCTAACCAGTTCCCATAAATTCTCAAACTCCGCTCAGCTGCCATATTCGCCTCGTCTGTAAGATTATATTCCTCTGGATCACACCCAATTTTACAATACAGTCATCTCCAACTCAATGAACAAACACTGCTCACACAGTAGGCTACCATCAAAATGTTGGCAGGATAAGAGCAAATTTGATGGAATAACGATAGGAAAGAGATATAGTTATCAAAATATCACGTGCTAGCAAAGGGTTACCGAAATTCTTTTGAACCACGCCGTATACCTTGCATAAAACTTAAAAAAAAACAAAAAAAAAAACGGAAAATAGTATGGTGGATAATACAGCACTTACCGGTAAATTAGTTAAGAGACGGTTTTCACCATGGAATCGCACAATATATCGTAATAATCCAGAATGACACACACACACACACACACACACACACTACAGCTGATATTATAATCTCTCACACAAATGAATAATACCGAACCACTCTAGATGGCAGGATTGGGCGACAGAATTGTACTGTGTTCGCCTGCCGGCAAAGTGAATCATGATTGGCCGGGACACAAATCACGTGAGCTGGATGACTGTGTTCGAAACCGGAGAAAGTGATTGACGAGACTGACAAACTTAAGGATAGTGGTCGTGTTAGACTGTCACGGTGCATGCAAGTACAGTATGCCACATTTAAATTCGAGATAATATCAGTGTGCTGCTGAAGTCTGGCAGTTGGTCCCCCGGAAAACAATGACGTATTATGTGTTTCCTGGGAGAAGTAACGTTAGTGAACACGCATTAGCTGAAGACGACGAATAACTGCGATACATCTAGACATTTTCTTTCCTTTTGTACAGACGAACAGAGGAAGGAAAAACAAATTAAATTTAAAAGTATAATCCATACTAAACCACATTACACATATCCTCCATTCATTAAAAAAAAGTAACAGTTGGACTTAACTGCCGTAGGCTGAAGAGACTTGAGGGAAACTATTCTATCGAAGTAAGTTCCAAAGAGACTGTGGTTCGGGGAATAAAGGAATTCTGATAGGCGGAAGATCAGCAATATGGCAACATGACAGTCCGGTCATGGGCGATACCAGATGCCCGTGTAGCACGGGGGAAGGCACAGGGTGTGTGGCGCAATGGATCCAGCTTCATCTGTCTCATATTTAGACGTGTACATATCAAGTACGCTAAATGGTATTATGATTCATATCAAAGATTAATTCAGTGAGTGAGAACTCGTTGTAGAATGTAGCGTTGCTGGAAAGTGGAGCATAATCATTATGATAGATAAATTTGAAAGAGAGAAAAAAAATCGCATCTGTTACTTGGACGAGAGTATTGCTTATTAAATGAACAGATGTCGTTTGTAGCAACCTCTGACCCACCAGTATTTTACCCTGTCCCCTTCCCGACACGTTCACTGACACTATACTGCTCAGACATCCATTTACAAAGTCTAATATCTCTACCTCTCAACTCAATACAGCCATCTCCATAAATGAAGATCTATCTACAATCAGTGAATGGGGACAAAACAACCTTGTCTCTTTTAATGCTAGTAAAACTAAATATATACAGTTTACTAATAGACAGATATTGCCAGATTCGTACATTACCTTCAGTGCTACTAATATTCCCATCTCCAAAAGTATTGAAATTCTTGGTGTCTCACTTAACAGTGCCCTCAGCTGGACCTCTCATGTCAGATCACTTGCTAAAACCGCCTCAAAGAAACTTGGATTATTGTACAGAGTCCGTAACTTCTTCGCCGATGAGCAGTTAGCTATAATTTATAAGAGTCATGTGCGCTCTCAGCTTGAATATTGCTCACCCTTGTGGAATGGTTGTGGAGAGGTTGCATTAAGGCAACTAGACAAAATTCAGAATAAAGCTGTTAGAATCATTAACAACCCTGCCATTACATATAAACTACCTCCCCTGCAAGTAAGAAGGAATGTTGCCTCCCTTGCATTATTTTACAGATATTTTTTTGGCAAATGCTCAGACGAAGTTGCGTCCATGGTGCCACCTCTCCATGCCTTCCCTCGTGCTACACGGGCATCTGGTAGCGCTCATGACTGGATTGTCACTCAACCATATTGCAGAACTTCTGCCTATCAGAATTCTTTCATTCCCCGAACTGCATCTCTCTGGAACTCGCTTCCCCAGAGTTGTTTTCCTCCAAATTTCAACCTACAACTCTTCAAGTCTAACTGTTACAGATATTTTATGAACAGAGGACACCAGTAATCTGGTGTATGGATTATTTTTTTTTTCTCCATTTGTTTTTCCTTCCTCCGTTCTGTTATTTAAAAAAAAAAAAAAAAAAAAGAACCTCTTTTCTCCAGCCTTTCGTCCAGATCACCAGGTGCAGGGTGTTACAACACACACACACACACATACACACACACACACACACACACACACACACAATATTTATTGGAAACCTCTCCCTCCTCCATTCCTTCTTCCTTTCGTTCCGGCCACTTCGTACATTGTGTGAAATTTAACCGAGACACACCATCAGGGTTGCAAGGTCGCGGTTTTTCCGCCAAATTGGGTTGGTTTTGAAGCTCTTCCGCGGGCAGATTTTACCGGTCGCGGGTTGCGGTTTCTTGGGCTGGTGTGAAAACTGTCGCGGTTTTTTGGGCTAGTTTGGAGTTATACCACATCACGACAAAATACTGAGAGAGAGAGAGAGAGAGAGAGAGAGAGAGTTGTTTAAACACACGGCGGAGAGACCCTCTAATACTCCCACAGGGACCAGTGGGTGCAGCCACGGCCACCGGGATGCAGCCCACGAGAGATCCAGAGCAGTTCTGGATAACTATATAACCATACAGATTCGTCCGGAGAGAGGGATGCTATCGTTGCCAGCAAGCAATGCCGCAGTAGAGAGGGTTTTCTCTCAATATAATTTAGTAGAAAGTAAATTAAGAAACAGACTGCAGCATGAAACAGTTGAAAACACTCTTCATGTTAGAGCATAATTACATGCAAAGACATGTGTTGTAATGATATCACGTCAAACAAAATGATGTTAGCAATTTCACATATGTCGTAATGTACATAGTAAAGAGTACAGTGATGATGATCATGAATATATAAAACACTAATTTCGCATACTAAGAGGATTTTTGAAACAATTATTGGTGTTGGGCTACTTTTGGGCTGGTTTTCAGTCTGATTTCCGCGGGTAGAGCTGGGTGCGACTAGGCAACCCTCCACACCATGCTTCGCAATATGCTCACTTACGATGCATGTTCCTAACAAGTATGGCCGTAGTCCTACACACAACGAGATGTGTGTACGCCATTACTTCAACTCGAACTTATTCTTCGTAATAACAAATAGTAGCCTACAGCCCTACAGGACACTGTTATGCAGGTTGATAATAATACGCAATAGCAAGGTAACATGATGACTTACAGGATTCCCATGAATTATGTCCCTGGGGTATCTGGTAACCCGTTTCAAAACGGTTTTCACTTATATCCTACTGACAGAAAACTATACTGCAGTCAGGGAAGAACGTAAATTTTTTTTTACAAATGTCGTAATGAGTTAGTTGTCCATTTCTACTGCTAATTAGCCACTCACTTCATGCATGTACTGTCATCAACAGACATAAATGAGTCATCAGGTGTTGCTGTACAGTACCTCCGCTGCGCACTGATACTGTACTTGGCCACTCCATTCATGGTACTGTCATCAGCAAACATGCATGAGTCACTGTCGCCAGGTGTTGGTGTACCTCCGCCATGCACTAACACTGTCCCAGGTTCAAGTGAGTTATCCCATTTTGTCAACAGTGAAATCTCTAGTAAGCCTGACGTTTTGTTATGGATAATTTTTCAAGGAACTGTACACGAAAGAAAAAAAATGTTTTCGAAAGTCACATATAATGCACATGATAAAAGACTGATATGAACTAATACGGTGGTAACAGGCAAAAAACTCAAATTAGCATAATACATATCCTAAAGAATTCAGGTGTAGATACGGAGACTTCCTAATGACGTGCTTAATTCAAGTAGCCAGTTATGGTTCGGTAACTACCGTATTTAGATAAATAGTAATAAGTTGCATAATTATCAGGTAACGAACTCCGTTTAACCCGTGTTAACTCCACGCGCACGGACACACATACAGTATGTTCGCATTGACACACACACGCATGCACGCCCACAGACAAAAACACACAAACTAGACATGGTACATAAACTGGAATCAGACATCCAACAAGAACCAGTCTTTCAGTACATACTCATCTACATATACTGCCGCACTCAAATAGCCACTTGTGAAAAAGCGGTGCCAATTATCCTGTGCAGTTAATTAAGTTTAATGAATAGGAACCGGTGTAGATGCAGTGCGTTACATGAGAGAGAGAGAGAGAGAGAGAGAGAGAGAGAGAGAGAGAGAGAGAGAGAGAGAGAGAGAGAGAGAGAGAGGGATGTGTAAATGTTATGCGTAACAACTGCATGTGGGTTATTATGGGCATAGTTTTTGCTTAGTCCTAATCTTCCTGTTGAACACGACTTTCAAGTCAACTTTGCTACTAGATCACTGCCCGTACTGGTGAATGAACATGGTCAAGGACACACACTTTGTCCTACAGTTTAACCGGTCTGGTAATGTTTTATTTTAATTTTGATGTTTCACTGTTTGCATAAAGCAATGTCAGTGTAACGAGAAGCGGTGTCAAGGCACAGCAAACCTCTCCCCGGCAGTCATTTTAGTTCTGACGCATAAACACAACAGGATATCTAGTCAAAGATGCCACATATCATATTTGGGGTAAATCGGGTGGCAATTGACGATTTTATGCCCATTTGATATTTTAGGACCGGCCCACCTGACATTTACCCCATACCTCTAACTGGAGGGTGACCCCCCTGATGTAATGAGGCATGTTATAGGATGCAGATTCTAAAGATGCACCTTTAGGTTTTGGTTTATGTTGATATGATGAATATGAAAGGAGTTCTGGCGAAAAAACTATGTTTTTACATATTTTTAACAATATTTTTTGGGCCTTCTGCCTGGGCCTTGGCCCAATTTGTCCCAAAATTTAATCAGGTGATCAGAAGGTCATAATCCATCATCCCTGTAATTTTAGTCAACATCGCACCTGCAGTTTTCGCGTAAAGTTGTTAACAGACAGACAGACAGACAAATAATCAAACAGACAAATCGAGTGAAGACAATACCCGTCCCCGAGACCTCCGGGGCGGGGACGGGTAATTATCATGAAGGTGAATTACCATCCATATTAACCTACGGGTAAGAAACCTTACAATGGCTTAAGTATGAAAAATCAAGGCTGGGGGCTGTAGACACGGTACTGTAAACACTTCTGGATTACAGCAGTAGTATTCTGTTCCAGCTGACTCCAGAGGATTTTTTTTTTTCATCTTGAAGGAAGTCAAACAGGTCTGAGTGTTAATACTGGTACCATTCACTCATGGTCGGGACAACTTTAGTGCTGTATTCCATCAAACGCCAATCACTTTTATTTAGCTGTGCACGAGACATTGGTTTCTGAGACTGTTGGGAAATGATTGTGGTGTATGTAATTTGGAGAGAAAAAAAAATACATATGTTTGCTGTGGATATACGTTCAGTGCGGGAGCTGATATATCAAGGTGCAGAAGAAATGAGGTTTGATATAAAAAGGACTCCGAACAGGACATGCATTAGAGTTGGAGGGGAGAAAGTAGATAAGAAAGTTAAGGAATGTGTAAGGGGATAAGGTGTGAATGTGACTACTGCGAGGTAAAGATTTTGAGGCTGTAAGAGAAGAGAAGAATGATGGTAATGGATGTATGAAGTACTGTAGTTGCGGAGATGCACATTACAAGGATTCAGCCCCTAGGCAGTCAACATAACGGTCTGTATCCCAAAAACATTATGAAGCATAGTCTTTGTGGAAGTTATTAGGCCTGTGAGATTCGGCCAAGAGATTCGGATTCTTGAATGACAATGAATGGGTGTGTGGCCACTTCAATGGACAGTTTTGTTTTGTTTTTCTGTAGAGCCATTTCATTCAAAGTATTAGCCAGAATTGGGTTAGGATAATAATGGCGCCGGGAGTACGGGGAGTGTCATACGTGTGACTGTGAGTTGGGGAGAGTTGTGTGATGAGTGTTTGGTAGGCATGTGATGGAAAGAGGTAAAAAAGTGGCAACGCTTGGGACGTGGAACCCCAAGTTTCGGGATTCACGGAATTAACTTCTTGAATCAGGTGAAGTGCTCATATACAGGTATATTTTTCCTTCCTCCAAACAGTTTTCTTCATCGCTGATGAGACATTTTGTAGTGAAATGTTCTGTCAGATCAATATCCAAATTTCCCAGTTCTGGAAGCCTATAATAAGTTGAACACAAATGTACACAATGCGAGAATGAAATAGAAAAATATGTTATCAAAATGAAGGCAATAACAGTGTGTCAGGTTGGGACAGGATATAAAAGCCACAGTTGATGACGTTGCAAGAGAGAGAGAGAGAGAGAGAGAGAGAGAGAGAGAGAGAGAGTCGTTGGTGAAGGGTAAAAAATATGTTGTTAGGAAGAATGGGAGGTACATAGGCTACAGTATATTTGTTTCGAGATGGGGTATGTCGTACAGAGTTGCCATGACACATACCGTGTGGCACCAGCGTGAAAACAAGATGATGCCAAAATGGAAAGATGTGACATTTTATTTGTGTGACAGGAGAAAGGGGAACTGGAGTCTGGTATACGCGGCAGAAGTTACTGGGAGAGTATGAAATGGAAGAAAATTTACATTTTCATCTGGACACAGTAATTTTTCTTGAGACTTTTCGAGTTGTATGAAACATACACAACCTTTACTAACCCCTTAAATACGAGGGGTCCTTCCTAAGCTGAATAAATTCATCTGGAGATGGCAAGAATAAGATTAAAATGAGTAATCGTGCAGAAGGACAGTACTGTTAACAAAAATGCTAAAGGACACACACACACACACACACACACACACACACACACACACACACACACACACACACACACACACACACACACACACACACACACACACACACACACACACACACACACACACACAAATGGAATGGAAAAAGTCTGATTATCGTATTAGGTAAACCAATAAAGATAATGGGTGTCAGCTGCCACAGCAGAGATTTAATATATATATATATATATATATATATATATATATATATATATATATATATATATATATATATATATATATATATATATATATATATATATATTGCCTATTCGTTGGTTAATTTGTAATATTTGACTTTCATGATACGGTGTTGTGCATGTGTGTGTGTGTGTGTGTGTGTGTGTGTGTGTGTGTGTGTGTGTGTGTGTGTGTGTGTGTAGAGGACGTGTTTGCTGTTCGAAAGGATACAAGTTCGATCCCAGGTTGCGGCAGACTTTACTGCTGTTCCACTAGACCCATCAAAATGTTTTAAAAACACCCGGGTAACACCTTCACATCAGTCCTGAATGAAACACCCCTGCCATTTACCTTACACTGACGGTGAGTAGTTTGAGTCGACGTGGTGACGTGAAAATGTATGGCATGTAGGACGACTGCTGGGTCTTAGGATATGGGCTATCAAGTCTATGCAGTCGAAAACACAAAATATATAAATAAATGAATAAGCTGCCTATGTGTTTTGTATCATGTTCTTCCAAGTCAAACTGCACTGCTGGAATGCCGTTGGAAAGGTCACAAGCTCGAGCTCAGTCCGGATTGGGGAACAGTTTGGAGATCTGACACAACAGTATGATTCTAATCACGAAGTACCATAGGAGGGATGCAGAGCCTTAGTACTGTCTTTTTCAGTCAATGAAGTACTGTACATGAAATTTGGCGCAAAAGGAGGAAAATCTGGGCTAAGTTAGGACAAAAAGAATTATTGTGCATTTTCATGACCCTCAGTCCTCAGTCAAAGAAAGTTCGACATGAAGCTGAACTAGAAAGCATTCAGAGAGCGCATACCTCCGACAATGCAATTGTCACTAAAAAGGATCCGGATCCGCCCTCAAATATAATTCATTCTTTCTTGGCCCATGACCTACCGTTCCACGAAATTTCATTGAAATTCACTGAGAACTTTTGGAGATATTGTGGGAGATACTCCGGATCCGGATTCGGACTCCCCGAAATCTAATCGCTTCTTCCTTGGCACATTGCCCACCCTTCCACAAAATTACATTGAAATTCACTGAGAACTTTTTGAGATATGGTCTGGACAGACAGACAGACAGACAAACATAGGTTAATACATAATCTACTCTGACTTCGTTGGCGGAGGTAATAATATCTTTGAGGGGTAGATAAAGCCACCATTAGGTCTTTCACGGCTTAATTTCTCTCCCTAACCTGAATATATTAGCTTGAAAGTAGCATGAATATGAGGAAAAATAGACAGCTAGGATGAAGGGCTTAAAAACACTCTCACCAACCCTCTTAAGACAAGAGAAAGCTTCACTAGTTTATTCTGGCTCTCAATCATCATCATCAACATCATTCAGACGATGATGATAATGACAGTGAGAGAGCCAGAGTAAAATAGTTAAAATTTCCGTTATAGTCAGCGAGCTTGTGAGTTTGTTTTCAATACCTTCACCCTTTCACTGTAATGGTGTATTGTTCGTTATATTCATGCTACTTTCCAATGAGTATATTCAAGCTAGACCGAAATTAAGTTGTGAAGGGGTTAATGGTGATCGTTTCTGACTCCCTCACTATAAAATGTCTCTCCAAAAATAGCAAAATCGCCAGGAGGTAGCAAGACTTGATTGTAAAAGACGTCACTCTGCCGAAAGGGTTACACGAAAAGAAGCCATCCCTAAGCAGAATACATCGCCTGAAGATTGGCAAGGATATAGTGAGTGAGCTTTCTCTCGTCGTCCTAAGGTTAATTTCCTCATAATAATATCCACGAGAAATACAGTCAGGTGCAGGTGTGAAACTGTTGGCAGTATTTATTGAGGTAGTTGCCAGAAGAACTATCATTGCCCGTATTTCGATGAAACCGGATGTCACGAATTTTTCCTTCAATTCCGTACATAAGGTCATTATAAAGAGCTAAATCTTTTATCTTAGGTCCTAATTTTGTACATAATAGGTGATGGACTTGATACTGTTCAGTTTTCGGAATAAGACCTACAACGTAATACTTCAAAACTCATCTTCCTGCGTTTTCGAATGCCAAACAGGGCAGGAACAGCAACACAGCACTCGGGTATCGCATACCTCTCCACCAACGCCAATGAAATTTATAATTTATTGACGATATTCGTCTTTTTTACCAGACAAATACTTTTAGAGTCTCACATAACCAGTTAATTTACTGTCTTTCCTCCCTGTTACATAATCTCAGAGAGCCCATACCTTCGTCAACGCCAGTGAAAATTATTATTTGTTCCTGCATTCGGATCTGTATCCACCTGAAAATCTAAACATCCGATCAGATTTCATTAAAACCAAATAGCAACTTTTAAAAATATCTTGTACACAGACACACAGACACGGATGACTGCATAATCTCCGTTCAACTTCTTTGGTGGAGGTAATAACAGGCATACTATCATTGAACCGTATTCTGTGAAGAAGGCTTCTTATCACATCGTCCTTACCAATTTATCTCTACGTATGACACCTTGATTTTTTTATTTCAGTTATTTTGGGTGTCAGTAGAATAAGAAGTAAATACAACAAAATATCAGCTTGTGATATGGTGAATAAATCGCCAAGGAAGAGGTGGTAGAAGGCCTCCTGAGCCTATATAAACTAGGGAGAGCAAACACATGCCTCGCAAAGAAAGCTTACATGTGTGCTGAGTCGCATTAATGCGGAATCTCTAACGTAATAAAACACAACCTCAGAATTTCGGGTAGTTTTACAGCATGAAAGCTGGATTTGGGAGATGTGCGTCGCAGGAGGAGGAGGTTTTTGCGAAGTACGAATATACAGGGTTTCCCATAATACATGGGCCAATCTTCATGGGGTTATTCTTGGAGTAATTTTGTGGTGGTGGTGATGGTGGTGGTATTGTGGCGCCAAATTCAACTGAAAGGTGAACCCGGTGGACTGCAGGATGGAGATGCCTACTACCCTCTTTCGGGGAATAGGGTGGGATTTTAATACAGTTTAGATAACCTAGTAGCACACTTGCCTGGCTATATCGGTGCCACCAACTCTGGGTAATAAATACTACATCAACATGCGCCGAAATCTAAACCATTATGAGTTACAGTTGCTGAAGACCTCACTAATGAAAATGATCTTCCTCATAATTCACCCATAAGGTCATCATTAACTGTAACTCCATGACGGTTGAGAATTGGACCCATGATGATATAACATTTACCACTAACAATTAACCCAAGAATAACCTAAAGTTTGCTGCAGCAGGACAGCTTTATGTGTGTGTGTGTGTGTGTGTGTGTGTGTGTGTGTGTGTGTGTGTGTGTGTGTGTGTGTGTGTGTGTGTGTGTGTGTGTGTGTGTGTGTGTGTGTCTGTGTGTGTGTGTGTGTAAGGAAAAAATTGGATGTTAGATGGGACAAATGTGTATCAAAACAGAGTTTAATAGGTGCGTGACAGGAAGCGAGGTACTGTTGTGAGAAGTGGGTGACAAAAGAAATTATATGAAACGTGTGACAGATGCAGAAGAAAATATCACAAATTCATAAATGTGTGTGATGAAATGAGACAGTGTTGAATGACAGATCTATGTTAGTGGAAACGAGATATGTAAAACAGCTCTATCCAGGGCAGAGTGAAATGTTAGATGTAATAAGTTCATAACCAAATATCGAGCATTCGTGTGTGTATGAATAGAAATGAGCTGAAATGCGTGACAGGTGTAGCCTATAGAACAATATCACAGGTTCATATTACGTATATAAGAGGAAATGAGGCGTTGTTATGATAGATGTGTGAGAGGGGAAATGATGTGCAAGGTGTGACAGGTTGTGAGGTGGCAGAGGATGTAAGTGCGTGTGAAAGGTGAGCCAGTGTGAAAGGTTATGGGGTTGAAAGGGTTGTGCAAGGAGGAGAGGATAGACAGAGAGGATGGAAGGGGGAAGAATAATAAAAGAGAAGGTGAGAAGAATATATGAAAGAAGAATGTGTGTGTGAAAACGAAAGGTGAATGAGAGGATGCACAGAGATGATGGAAGGAAAAGAATTATCGAAGAGGTGAGGAAGAAATGAAAGGAAATGCGGGTGAAAGGAGCACAGCGGATGGTGACTAAGACGTTTTTTGTGTGTTTTGTATTTAAGGAGATACGATGAAATTGACGAGGAATGAAGGGAGAACACAAGCCAAGAAAAAATAGGGATGATTGAAGTGAATGCAGAATGTAATATGCCAAAGAAAAGCTTAATATATTCCCAGAAACTTCCAAAGTCAACGGAAATGCGGCCAAATCACCATAATCATCATCACTTTAACTCTAATTCCCAACAAAAAGATGGGTGAAGTAGGACCCTGAAAGAGAGAGGAAAGGCACGAAAAGTTACCAGACAGCATACACGGTGATGTACGCCACACGAATTTTCATGCCGTCGAAAATAAAGACAAAAAAATGAAAAATTTTATAAATGCATGTAAGAAACCAAAAACGGCTATTTTCCTGCATTATTTGGTGGGAACTTATAGCAGTGAGAAGGAGGCAGTTCATTTGCATATAAGAGTGGCGTTGAAGGCGTGGAAGGGTGTGTGACAGCCTGAGTGGACCGGGGTGAAAAAGGTTTTGCAGGTGTGAAAAAGGTGTGGAACACAGGGACAGGGGTGTTGGATGAGTATGAGAACGAGAAACAGAGTGAAGAAGTGTGGAAATGTGTGAATGCTGGGGAGTGTGGTAAACGATAAAGTGGCGAGGTGGGGAAGAAAGTTGGAAGTGTTTAAGAAATGAATGGGAATTAAGAGTAAGAATATGTTGGATGTGTGAGAAATGTACTGGGATAGTGTGGAAAATGAATAAGTAAGGAAGTGCGAGGAATGTATGTTAAGAACGAGATATGTTTTGTAAGAGCACATAAAATACAAAAGAGCGTAGGGAAATGTGGGATAAGCGTGAAAGGGTGTTGGAAGAGAGTACAGAATGAGGCAGTGTGGAAGTGTGAGAGGATGAAGTAATTCTAAAAATGAGAATGAGTGTTGGAAGAGTAGAGAAATAGAGGAAACGAAAGTGAGAGGGGTTGAAAAAATGAGAAAAGCTGTTGATGGGTAACTGGTGTGTAATTTTTCTAGTTCAGCTTCTCTATGAAAGAATATGAGTGAGGGGGCTGGATCGTGTGTGAGGATGTGTTGGAAATTGTATGGGTAGGTATAAGAAGGCTGAGAGAAGAGGAAAGTTTTAGGAAATATGGGATTGATTCTAGTATGAATGAGATTAAGTATGAGTGAGATGTGAATGAGAATCAGATCTGTAAGTGAAACTATTATGAGTGCGATCACCGTAGAAGTGAGATAAGTCTTTTCGAATGAGCAAGAGAGTAACAGACTAACAATAGTATGAAAAATTACTTTACATTTGAGAGTATGCTGAGCATGAGTAGAAGTTTAGTATGAGAGAATGAGGTTAGTATGAGAGGGTGATAATTATTATGTATGAGAGTGAGATCAGACTTACAATAGTCTAAAGGAGAATGAAACCTGTGACATTCAGAGTAAGTCCCGTACACCAGCAGGCATTCTCCAGAATCTAATACGCGAATGAAGGACCATGATAAAGCTTGACCAACCACTTTCCAGATTCTGGAAGTCGTCTCTGCTTACTTTCTCTAAGCTACGGATGGGTCAAGTCTATGAAAATTTGGTCTAGACTATAAGAGGCCATATCAACCTATGTTTGAACAACCTAACTTCTGAGGATAGCAGCTCTATTGAACATTTCCTCCACGTCAGGCAGCAGTTAGTCCAGCAACGACGATGAGAGCCCAGGCATACCGGGAACACATGGTAACGCACCTGGACTGTTTCTCCATAGGATCGCTCCATTATTAGAAATAGTTTCTTCTAGTACGCACAAGGCCTCGGGTACGCAGTCAAAATGGACTACACTCGGAGGCAAAACGGGGCACAAACAGAAGTAGGCAAGAAAAAGGTTGATGAGAATGAAGTAGGGTATTCTGGGATGAAAGGATATGGTACGCTAAACAACTGCATGAACGATAAGAAACTGCCGTCATGTCGGAAGAGAGAGCTATATAATCAACGTGTTCTTCCTTTTCTTAAGTTATGTATCGGAAACATGGTGTCTTACAAATCTTCGAACGTATCATGAGAGGAACGGGACGGATTATATACAGTAGGTGCAAAAGGAGACAAAAAGAGAACTTCCTGGATATGACAACAAGAGAAAGTAGAGGATGTAGCCCACTCAGTACCACAGGTGTAGATTCTGGAGGGAAGTACCTAGGAAATATTGTGCATAGGAAATGCAGAGAACAGACGACCTATTGGCCCATAAAGAGATTTTTCATCGTGTGTGTGTGTGTGTGTGTGTGTGTGTGTGTGAGAGAGAGAGAGAGAGAGAGAAGTTTTGAGAGCTTAAGTTCACAAGCTTCACGTTTACACCCACCCGTTTTTCAGGCTTATTATCCATCGTCAAGGAAAGGATGTGGCTCTGAGAACAAATATAAATTGCGTCACATCACTTTGCTCATGGAATGGTTACAAATGTCAACCCATCCCCCCCAAATAAAAAGAGAGATGATTTGGGAAAATGGTAGAATACTGCTGACAGAAACGAGAATACTTTTGGTTTACCATTGCTCCACCCATCAAAAAATATCATGCATATCCAGTACCATTGCCCTTCGATACAGGAACAGAGTACAAGCCATCAGTAACAGCAATGGAGACGTTACGTTCACATTACACACAGCAAAGCAGTCAGGGGCAAGGGCAATTTGTAATTCTGATTTCACAACCATGCAATCGCTGTAATTGATATTTTTTGTAGTTATTCAGTTTTGATTTCCAGTCTTACAATTCAAAATGATCCCGACACGCGAGATCTTTCACTTCTGACCTATCACGCAGCTACCCCTCCCGCATGCAAAGCTGGGATTGGTAGTGGTGTGGGAAGTATGGAGGTGGTGTGCTGAGGTTAGCGGTGCTGACGTTGGTGGAGACTGGTTTTGATTTGGTGTAGGCTAAGACTGGTGTTGGTGGAGGTAATGGTCATGGTTAAGATGAAGACATTGGAAGCGGTGGCTGTGGTGTAGGTGGAAACTGGTTGCGGTGTGGATGGTTGAGGTGGAGAGTAGGTGGAAACGGATGATGCTCATGTTCCGAGGCTGTCGTGATGGTAGTAAAAGTGGTAGTAGTGGCTTTGGTGTAACTGGTGGTTGTGGTAGTGGTAATGGCTGAGGTTTTGGCAGTGGCAATGGTGGGGGACCTGGTGTAGGTGGACCTTGTTTATGGTGGAGACAGTGGTGGTGGTGGAGGTACTGATGGTGCTGGTGGTAGCGTTTACGCAGCAGGTGAAAAAAGTGGTTTTGGGAATGGCAGTGGGTAGAGTAATGATGTGGAAGGTGACAGAGATGGTTTAAATGGAGACAGATTGTGGTGGCAGTGGCTGTAGTGTTGATGGTGGACGTGAATTGGGTATGGTTGAGAGTGGTGTTAGTGGAGGTAATGGCTATAGCATTGGTGGTGACGGTGATGGTACAAAGAGTGGTGGTAAGAGTGATTACCATACTGGTTGTGGTGGCGGTGGTTATGGTTGTGTTGGTTGTGGTTATGGTGTTGGTGGTTGTTATGGTGTTGGGGAAGTAGATAAGGCTCCAGAGGTAGAATAAGTGCTAAGATCGAGACAGATGGATCACTGCTATTAAAAAGAGTATGTGGTTGAAGTTGGTAGATGTAACAGTAAACAATGAAACTGGTCTTGGACTTGAGGCGATTGTACTCTTAACGCTAAGCAGGCATTAGCAACTTCGTCATATAAGGAGTGATGGAGAAAAGAAAATAGGTAAGTACAGGAACTTACTTACAATGAGGAAACTCGAACAGGTCATGGTGACAGTGAAGGGTGTATCAAACTAATTCAGCAAAAGGCAGGTATGCACATTGGGCAGGTCACGATTGAAGAGAACGGATAAGAAAATCTGGGTCAGTAGAGCGGCAACCCAGAAGCTTGGAGACCTTGTAGTTTTTTTTTTATATCCAGACGCCTTAAATTAGCTTGACATTTTTTTTTTCGAACTGAGGAGTCAAGGTACAGTTTTTAGAAGCATCTTGCCAAGGGTATCATAAATAAAGTAAACAAGCACAACAAAACTGTATCACTCCACAGCAGGAGATTGTATGTTACCTTGAAGCTCACAACAAACGAAGATATTCTATAGATTTCTGCAACAATAACTTAACTTACCCTAAAATAGTATTAGTCTCTCCTCCTCTTCCTCCCCTCATCATCATCATCATCATCATCGTTATCTTCATGGAAACAAGACGCAACCTGGGTATCCACAGCCGGGGGGGAGGGGGCTGACAGTGAAACGTTAATAAACGCCTTGGCCGACCCATCCAATTCGAGATGTCTGTCCTATGCTCAGTATAATCGTTTTTTGTTGTCGAGAATAAACAAAAACATATACGTTTGTAGTAATAGACATTGGAGAAGTAAAAATAAGGTCAGCAATTAATTATCCTTACCTGGGACAGAGCTGGGTAAAACACATACTACTCTACTCACTTCATCTTGGCCTAAAACTGTCATCCCTCCACGGGGAAAGCTGATGTTATTACGAGCGAGCGAGCGATGTTTGCTCTCATTTAAGTCTGGAAATGAGCGACCCCGCCATGCCCAATCGACACACTGAGCAGAAGCTAATAACTTTAGTGCTACGTGAAGTAAAGTTAGAATTGTTTCTGCATGTGACACATTCATTCAATAAATTTTGTTATCAACTAAAAACTCACCCTTAAAGGAGTAGAAACCACTTGGAATCTCGAGTTTCAAAGGGAGTGTTCGGCCCTAATAACTGGACACCTCAGTTACGAAATCAGATTTAAAAAGATATTTTTTTTTGGCATCAACTCTGGCAATTAAATAGAAGAGATTCAGCCTATAATTTTAAATCAGAGAAATGGCGCTCGTTCGCTTGTCATGTGTTCATAAAGCACACTTTACTGGTAATAATAGAATAACATTAGAATACGATGCTACGCACGAGGAAGTGCTACAGAAAGGATGTAGAAACACAGTATTGTCTTTGTATTTTTTTTGCTATTGAGCTACGTGAAATAGTCTGCCAATGGATGAAAACCTGGGCCAAGTTATAGTGAATGAACTAGGCAGCGTGGAGAGTGGCAAGGAAACATTTCTCCCGTAGTGATTTTGAGAGAGAGAGAGAGAGAGAGAGAGAGAGAGAGAGAGAGAAGAGTTAGAATGATTACGATGACAAAAGATAATGGTAATAATGAGGAAAATGACGATGCAGGATGATGAAAAGGATGATGATTATGCTGGAGATGACGATGGTGATGATGATTGTGATGGTGGTGGGATGCTGATGACAACGAAATTCCCTTAGCTGACAAGAACAAGATTCCTTCAAATATCGTAATTATGAATGAAACGTATTAGACTAGTTGTATTATCATTATAACTGTTGGAAGGAGAAAGAGAGAGAGAGAGAGAGAGAGAGAGAGAGAGAGAGAGAGAGAGAGAGAGTATACTGGTTAGAAGCTCTTTTTTTTTTTTCTTAATGTGTAAATGAAGGCTGTTGTCTAAAACTTTGGGTAAAAAGTCCCTGCCAAATAAATATCATCTGGAAATTAGAAGAATAAAACATGAGAGAGAAGAAAACTTGGGAGCCATGAGATAAGACCTCCAGATTCCGCCTGTCAGTACCAGAGACATCAACGTGTTTCCTTGAGTCACCTGCCTCTTGATATTTAGTTTCTCCTGCTTAAAACTATGAAGAAAATTGCCTGTTAACCCACTGGATCAGACGACGTCTTTTGCTGATATATTCCTGTTGTTTTCAGATGATTTATCAGCATTGGGGATATCTCTTGCGAAGGGCCAAATGATGGGTACACTTCACCACTCCAGTTCAAAAAGTCTTACCTAATGAAAATACAATCGTCAAGAAACAGATTAATAAACTAGAAAATACGTCATCTGACTAAAGTTGTTGCTATTTTCGTCTTTGCGCATACAGCTACCATACACTTCTTAACCACACTTGGCTGAACATTAATTTGTGGTTAAGCTTACTTGTTTATACCTTTGCATTCACTCATATAATTTCTATACACTTCAAAAGCAAACTAGAATAAATAACTTAATTAACTACAAGAAACAAAACGATTTCTAAGAGTAACTTGATCTGGAGCCGTCTGTATCTTGCAAACTGGATAACAACTTAAGACTCTTACTACTAACTATCAGTTGAATCAGATCACCTGGCGTTAGCTTGAACAAAAAACCACAGCTGCTCCGATCATGAAAAAGAAGTCTTGATATATACAGAAACCGGCAGCTCAACGTCTTCCCCCAGGCCTGGCGGACTACACATTGTTTGCGGAGGTGACTTGAAACTTTTTTTTGTTTGTTTCTCCGGCTCTGACCATCAGTTAGACAGCCCATTCTCTTAGGTTCTTCTGTCTGTCATTGTGCCAAACACCTTCCCATGTCACCAGTTTAGTGATGCTGCCCACCTCTTTCACTAAATACATGCGCGGACTGTCTCACTCCGGAGTGATGTGATGGCATTGACTGGGGTGCGTCATGGCATTTCGGTAGGTCGTGTAGAAATATCAGTAAAGTTTGTTATAACGACGTCCATCCATCGCAGTCTGAGACCGAAGTCAGGTACTTTCCAAAAGGCCATTTCCCTAGCCACACAAGTGCCGCTTCTTCCTTTAACTACTTGAGAGAGTTAGGATCCTTGGTAAATACACATACATGTTGCTAATTCTGCTACATTTGGACTTGGCAGACTTTTTTTTTCTTTTTGCGGCGACGTGTAGCAAAAATTAGGGTGTACTTAACGTGTTTATGTGTAGGTCCCACCACAGGGTTAGTGTTTGTATTTTTGCGTTATATTAATGTGGACCCGAGGATGTCATTTTCATTTCATTCCCAGAACCTCCACACAGAAACAAGTCCAGCATGAAAGGGTATGTAATTATGTCCGACGCTAATCTCTTCACTACCAGGGGCTCTCCTAAGGTGGGTATAATCGTCCGGAGTCAAGGTTAAAAATACGGTATATACGTCACAGACTCCAAGTTTATTATTCCTTTATATTTTGAACGTCCTTCCTATTTTTTTCTATCCAGTGTCAGAATATTTTACAAAAACTTGTATACGTCCCTGGTAGTAAGAAGATTAGTCCCTTCAGTCAGGTGTCATCTTCTTAATAGTGTTTTTATTATCTCTTGATTTTATTTAGCTTAAGCAAGACGCTACGAAACTTAAGGGTTTACCATAGTTTTATTTAACCCCTTCATCACAAGAGTGTTCACATAATCCTAAAACAAGAGACACGGAGAAGCCAAAGGTGAGATATAATCACACAAACACACACACACACACAAACACACACACACACACACACACACACACACACACACACACACACACACACACACACAAATTGATAGAGATAGATAGATAGATAGATACAGATAGATAGATAGATCGATAGATATAGAATGATAGATATGTAGATGGACATAAATAGATAGACATATATGAATAAAGATATATGTATATCTATCTAACTATCTATCAATCTGTCTATCTATCCATGTTTTTCTATATCTATATATCCATCAATCTATCTATCTATCTATCTGTCTATCTATCTATAGATATATAGATTTATATGTATGTATGGAGAACGTCAGTTTTATGACATTCTTTCTAATTTCAAAACAATTGCCTTCTCCATTACTTGTAGTATTGAATATTGTGGTCGTGCACTATCTTCCATTATATATATATATATATATATATATATATATATATATATATATATATATATATATATATATATATATATATATATATATATATATATATATATATATATATATATATATATATAAAATCATCCATCCATCATCCAATCCTACGTTGCTCCATGAGGGGCGTAGGAGCTCGGAGCTAGGCAATTGGTCCTGACATTTAAGATGAGAGCGACCAGCCTCACTCATCCCTGAGTGGCATTACGTGAGCAATAAACCCCAGGGATGTGTGTGGCTGTTCACTCTCATTTTAAATGTCTGGACCAACTGCCTAGCCCCGGGCTTCTACGCTCCTCATGGGGCAACGTAGGATTGGATGATGGATGGATGATATATATATATATATATATATATATATATATATATATATATATATATATATATATATATATACAATAATGGAAGATAGTATACGACCACAAGACTCAATAAATAAGCGATGGTCAAGCCACCTGTATTGAAAGTAGAAAGAATATCATAAAAATGACGTTCTCGAGTTGAGAAATATAATAACACACTTGGTTTTGGTCCACGCTTTACATCCGCACCTCAAGATTAAATATTGTACTCCAACAAGAAGCTATCTCACAATGGGATTGCACCACCCGCGTAGCCGTAAAGTTTTTCCTCGGCACATAATTTTGCACCTCCATTTCTGAATTGACGCAAATTCAGGATGTAAAACACATACAAACAAAGCCAGCCAGCCAACCTCACGACTGAAAACATTACCACTCCGCTCACTTCGCAACCCGGGTGGTAAGGGAGGGGAGTGGTAATGTTTTCAGTTGTGAGGCTGACTGGCTGGCTTTGTTTGTGTGTGGGCAAACAAGAAATCTCATTAACGGCTTAAGATATCAACATGAAACATTCAGTGTATCAAGATATGGCCAAAATCTTGGACAAGTTCGAAAATAGGCACTCGGGGTCAAAGTCATCAAAGGTCAATTAGTTGACCTTTGGCAACAAGGAGAGGGACTATAAAAGGTACCGGAGCCATCTTTTATACGTTTCTGCCCGGAATCGTGCTAAGTCTGTTCTTCGCTCTGCTAAAAATAATTTCATCCGTACAAAATGCTCTCAACTCTCTAACTCGAAATCTCCCCGCTCCTTCTGGCACCTTGCCAAAAACCTTTCTAGCAACTTTACCTCATCATCCTTCCCTCCTCTTTTCTACTCTGATGGCTCTGTAGCTATTTTTTCTACTGATAAAGCAGATCTCTTCACTTAGACTTTCTCCTCCAATTCCACCTTAGATGATTCCGGTGCTGTTCCTCCATCACTTCCCCGCTCTACTTCCTCATGGTTAACATTGAAATTTCTTCAGCTGATGTATTTTTTGCCATCACAGGCCTCAATACTAATAAGGCATATGGGCCTGATGGAGTCCCTCCTGTTGTTCTCAAAAACTGTGCTTCTGTGCTTACACCCTGCCTAGGCAAACTCTTTCGCCTTTGTCTATCAACTTGTACCTTTAGTTCTTGCTGGAAGTTTGCTCTCATTCAGCCAGTCCCAAAGAAGGGTGACCATTCCCAACCCTCTAACTATCGTCCAATTGCTTCAACATCCTGTATCTCAAAAGCTTTCGAGTCTGTTCTTAATAAAAAAATTTAAAAGCATCTTTCCTATCACAACCTTCTTTCTGATCGTCAGTATGGGTTCCGTCAGGGACGCTCCAGGCGATCTTCTCACCTACCTTTCAAACTCCTGGTCATCCTCCTTTCGGGACTTTGGCGAAAGCTTTGCCATTGCACTTGACATCTCAAAGACTTTCGATCGAGTCTGGCATAAATCTTTAATTTCCAAACTGCCCTTTTACAGTTTCTATCCTTCTATCTATGCCTTCATCTCTAGCTTCCTTTCTGGTCGTTCTATAGCCGCTGTTGTAGACGGCCATCGTTCTTCTACTAGATCTATTAACAGTGGTGTTCCTCAGGGCTCTGTCCTATCATCAACTCTCTTCCTTTTATTCATCAATGACCTTCTAAGCTGTACATCTAAACCTATCCACTCATACGCTGATGACTCCACCCTTCACCTTTCCATTCGATTCCCACAACTTCCATCTCAGCAGTTACCTCAACAAACAAGGGATGAGGCTATGGCACACCTAATGTCTGACTTGGCTCGTATCTCTGACTGGGGTAAAAATAATCTTGTTGTTTTTAATGCATCAAAGACTCAGTTTTTGCACCTATAAACCGACAAAATCTTCCACAGGTATACCCACTAATGTTTGATAATATTCAGCTAAATCCTGCATCATCATTGAACATGCTTGGGGTTTCATTTACTCGGGACTTATCTTGGAAAGATCATATTACATCTCTTGTAAAATCTGCTTCCAAGAGATTGGGTGTGCTAAGCCGACTCCGTTCATTCTTTACCCCTGCACAATTGTTGACTCCATATAGGGGTTTTATCTGCCCCTGCGTGGAGTACAACTCTCATGTGTGGGGAGGCTCCCCATATACAACTCTTCTCAATAGGGTGGAGTCAATGGCTTTTCGTCTCATTAACTCTCCCCCTCTTACTGACTCCCTTCAACCTCTGTCTCTTCATCGCACTGTTGCATCTTTATCTCTTTTCTATCGCTACTTCATTGGTCACTGTTCCTCTGAACTGTCTGCATGCATTCCTTCACCTCTACGACGGGTGCGTAGCACCCGTCTAGCAACAAACTCTCACCCCTTTACTGTCCAACTCTCCAGTGCAAGAGTTAACCGTTACTCCCAGTCCTTCATTTATGCAATAGGTCAACTCTGGAACTGTCTCTCTTTGTCTGTATTTCCTGCTTCCTATGATCTCCAGTCTTTCAAATGCAGTATGTCCAGGCATCTCGAAATGAATGGATCTTGAATTTGGCTCTCTCTTGTATTTTGTTTTTCTCTTGGAGGGAACAGTTTTGCGGGCTCATTGCCTTTGATTCCTTCTTCCTCACATAAAAAAGAAAACATTGTTGGTGACCTTGACCTTGTTTACCCACACACAAACAATGCCAGCCAGTCAACCTCACAACTGAAAACATTACCACTCCGCTCACTTCGCAACACGGATGGTAACAAAGGACAAAGGATAATTTTATCACAGTATTATTCGGAAGTAGTGGAAGCTGAGAAAGGCCCCAGGAATTGATGGAGTGTGTGGTGAAATGCTTAGGTATGGGGGTGAGATTGTTGTGGAGTGGATATGGAAGTTGTGTAGATTGGCTTGGGAAGAGGGAAGGGTTCCAGAGGACTGGAAATCAGGTATAATTGTTCCTCTGTACAAAGGAAAAGGGGAGAGAGAAGTATGTGGTAACCACAGGGGTATTTGCCTTCTTAGTGTGACTGGTAAAATATATGGTAGAATACTCATTGATAGGGTTAGGCATATGACAGAGGAGCTAGTTGGAGAAGAACAAGGGGGATTTAGGAAGGGAAAAGGGTGCGTAGATCAGATATTTGTTCTAGGATGTTTAGTGGAGAAGTATCTAGAGAAGGGAAGGAAAGTGTATGCTGCCTTCATGGACTTGGAGAAAGCTTATGACAGAATAGATAGGCAAGGTGTGTGGAAGGTATTAAGAATATGTGGAGTGGAGGGGAAATTGTTGAGTGCTGTGAAGAGTATGTACGAGGGAGCTAGGGCTACGGTGCGAGTGGATGGTAAGCTAAGTGAGTTCTTTGATCTCAATGTGGGACTGAAACAGGGGTGTGTAATGTCTCCATGGCTGTTTAATATATATATATGGATGGGGTTGTAAAGGAGGTACAAGGTAGGGCAGTGGATGTGGGGGTGGCCTTAATGAATGAGGGTGAGATTTGGAAGCTTCCGGTGTTGCTGTTTGCTGATGATACAGTATTGTTGAGTGAAGATGAATGGGAGTTGCAAGGTTTGGTGAATGAATTTGGGACAGTGTGTAGGAGGAGGAAGCTGAAAGTTAATGTAAACAAAAGTAAAGTTATGGTGTTTGAGAGGAATGAAGTCACAGAGTGTGCAGTGAGGTTGGATGGTGAGGATATGGAGAATGTGAGTGCATTCAAGTACTTGGGTAGTGTGAAGAGTAAGGATGGAACTTTGGGGGATGAAGTACGTGAAAGGGTACAGCAGGGAAGAAAGGTTGTTGGTACACTGAAAGCAGTGATGAGAAATAGGGAGGTGAGTATGGAAGTTAAGAAGTCACTGCATGATGGTATTGTGATCCCTACCCTGACGTATGGAAGCGAGGCGTGGACATTGCAAGAGGGGAACAAGTCAAGAGTGAGAGCAGTGGAAATGAGTTACTTGAGAGGAGCATGTGAAGTAACGTGGAGGGACAGGTTGACGAATGAAGAAGGGAAGGAACGTTGTGGGGTAGATGTGGATGTGGTTGAAAAGATTAGGAGAAATACACTGAGGTGGTTTGGACATGTGGAGAGAATGGAGAATGAAAGACTGACTAAGAGGGTGTATGTAGGTGAGGTGGAGGGAGGGAGAGGGAGGGGTAGACCGAGGATGAGGTGGAGGGATGGAGTTGAGAGGTATATGAGGGAGGGGGGGAGTGATTTGGGGGGAGGGGAGTCAAATGGTGGGTGACAGAGTGACTTGGAGGCGTTTTGTCTGCGGCCACCCTTTGCGGGATTAGGGCGTCGGGCTATAGATAGATAGATAGATAGCTTGTTTATCGTGCTTACTAAAATATGTCACCTGATAATAACATCAGTGGATAACAGTACATTTAGTAAATTATTATTTTAGTGGATATACTCACCTTTGTGTATAATATCATGGATAATAATAGAACAGTATACTAATTATTTTGTGGTTAAGAATTTATCAGCTTAATTTAGTGGATGATACTTAAGTCAGTGGGGATAAATAACTGAATATTGACTCTAGTAAATAAGTGCAAATCGTAACGTCAGTGCTTTTGGAATAAATATCTAAACTAGACGATGTCTTCAGCGCATCATATCTTATAAGAATATCTCCACATTGTAATCATAACCAGTGAATAACAATAACTTCATCAGGTAATGATCAGTGTATAATAAACTCAGGGGATAGTAATTAAAACATTAATTACAAAAGGTATTAATCAGTAATGATGATAATTCAGCATCATCATTATCATCATCACCATCATCCGCACTTCCTTTCCCACCCTAGGTCAGGGTAAGGAGTAGCACCGTCCAAACAGTCTAAGTTTGCCCAATTCAATGGGCCACGCTTCCATTCACTCATCACTCAAGCCCACGGAATCCTGGCTCCATAAATAGGTCAAAAAAAATATATATATATCATGTTCTGTAGCTTCACATATACCTATCTGATAGAGTCAATCCGAATGATGTCTCTTTAAAAAGGGTGCTATATCCCTAGTTATGTGCTTCTCGGCACAAAATTCATCCGTCCAGCTCGGTCTCTTGTCAGTCCCTTAGCCTCACCAGCTTCCACACCTCTCTTCCTCACACACTCATCCACCATATCCCTCCACCTTCTTCTTGGCCCATCTCGCCTCCTCCCTCCTTCAAACTCGCTCATATAAACAGTACCTTTCTCACCATTCTATGATCATCCATTCCCTCCACATGACCAAACTATCTCAGTACACTCTATTCGATTCTGGTGTCCACAGACTTCCTCACTCCGTATCTTTCACGAATCACAATTCCGTATCTTATCCACTCTCTGTACTCCACATACATTCCTCAACACTGCCATCTCCACTGTTCTTACTCCTGATTTTTCATTTTCATGCCACACCATAGTCTTACATCCGTATGTTAAAGTTGGCAACAACACTCCATGTAAACCTCAAGCAGCTGCAACAGTCAAACCACTGTTTTTTATCAAGACCTTCATAGCACCAGTTTACATTCCTTCCTTGTGTTAGTCTACTTTCCACTTCTTTCGCGCATTTCCCTCTCTTTTCCGTTACTGTACCCAGGTATTTGAACTCTTTCACCAGTTCCAGTCTCTCTAAATTCACCAAAACATCACACTGGGAGTCACCTTCTCTCTCACGAACCATCACTTTACTCATTTCTACATTTAATCTCAAGGTACGATGTACTCACAAACATCAATAAAACTTTGCACTAGTCTACCAAGCTCTTGTTCGGTGTTTGCAAGTAGCATTGTATCATCAGCATGCAACAAATTTGGGATATTCCATCCATCACTATTCATTACCAAAACCATCCCTCTCTCCATTACTCGTGTTTTTACTTCTCTCATCACCCCCATCCGGGGGCATGGTAGCTCAGTGATAGAGCTTCTGGCTCGTGATCGGAGGATCGCTGGTTCAAGCCGCGCCCGGAGTTTACTGTGCCGGTAGGGGTAGCTCCCTCCTGTAACCTAGCGGGGCTATATGACCTTTGATGTCTAGCTCGGGAAATTCTTTTCTTCATTTTCATCACCCCATCCATATAGATGTTGAACAACCATGGGGACATGACACAACCATGTCGCACGCCCACACTGATTGTGAACCAGTCACTTAGATGCCCATTTACCCTTACACATGCCTTACCATCATCATAAAAACTCATGACGCCACCTAGCAGCTTACCATCTACACCGTACATGAGCAAAACCTTCCACAATCCTTCTCTATCTACTTTGTCGTATGCTTTTTTCATATCCATAAATGCCATTAACACCTTATTGTCCTTCTCACTCCATTCTGCAGTATCAGTCTCACTGCAGATATTTGATCCACACATCCTCTGCCACTCCTAAAGCCAACCTGTTCGTCTCTCACTATAGGACTTCTGATATCTCTCTTACTCTCTTTATAACAATTCCATATACCTTTCCTACAACACTGAATAGACGATAATTGTTGCACTCACTTCGCTCATCTTTATTTTTGTACAGGTGTACGATCATTGCCGTTGCCACTCTTCTGGCACAGTTTCATGATGATAACTTCCGCAAAAAAAAAAAAAAAAAAAAAAAAAGTGTGTGATGTTAACAACAGTGGATTATCCCAGCGGTTAATAGCAACAGCACTGGAGATGAAGAACTTTGATGTAAATCATCAGTTACCTGTATATCTTATGGGTAACTGCACTCCTTAACTTCAGTTGATAATAACTACAACCGATAAATGTAACATCAGTGAATATCAATTTCATCAGCCTGCAATAAGAATTTCATAGGGAACGCATAACTTGAAATTGTAATTTCAGTGGCTATAACATCAGTGAATTAAAATAAGCTCAACGAATACCAATTTTGTGGAAGTACTTTCAGATAATAACTTTAGACGATAATGATAGCTACTGCTGATGACAACTTCACTGAATATTAAACTCAGTGCATGTGAGCTTTAGTAGATGATGATGATAATAATAAAATAATAATAATAATAATAATAATAATAATAATAATAATAATAGGACACTGAAACAAGCCTACAGAAAATAACTCTTTATTACAATAAATATACACATGTGGTGGCGATCCACCGTTGGCCAGAAAAATCAGGCTATCACAAGAATCATGAGAGAGGAGTAAGTACAGGCGGCCCAGGTCAGATCAAGGCCATTACTACTACTAGACAGGCCATTACTACTACCATACAATTTTATTCAACTTGGGAAGGATCTCCAATGGTAAAGAAGTCTATAAAGGATAACAGCCAATCCGTACATACCCCATTTGAGGTGTTGGAATCCCCATTTAGGCTACCGTAGTTCAGTATATTTACCAGTCTGCTTTGCTTGGTGATTTTACATGATACAAAAGCCTCCATCACCTCTTGGGGATGTATGAAAGGCCGTCACTTCAACTGGAACGTTCTAACTACAATACCACCAGGCGCCAACTCTAAATTCGAAAAATATCTTTCAGACTGAATAAAACCGACTAGGGATGGCAAAAAATGGAGGTGACGTTCATTATGAATAAATATGACAAATATGTGCATGGGAATCGCTCCTATAGTTTTTGCACATGCCGTGTGGCCCGTATTTTGGTCAGCAGAAGAGGCTTTTTTTGCACCTTGGTACCTGGTTTAACTCTCTTAACCAGTAGACGTTATTTTGCCCCTTTAATCAGCGTATCTTTCCAATATTATTCGTGTCTTTCCAGACGATTTTATTTATCTTAGGACATACTTTTCGAACAGTGTTAAATATAGCCATCATTAACCCCTTCCACACGAGGTCTTTCCTAACTTTAATAAATAAGTCTGGAGGCAGCAAGACTAAACCTATAAAATACGTCATCGGAGTGAAGGGATTAAATTTTTTACTTCCTGATATCACACTTTATTTCATTCAGCTTAGGACACAGCTCTTGTGGCTAAAGGAAACAGTGAAGGCAATATCTTGGCCCAACAATTCTGAAAAAAAAAATCTCCCAATTACATAAAACCGTCTGGAAATGCTACGAGCAAAATATATAAGGCGTTCGCATAGTCAGGGACTTTGTCCAAAGTTTTCATATTGTAAAATTTGTCGCAAGCTTTACATGTAACAGTGAAGCTTTATTTTTTGTAACCTTCTGCGGATTTAAAAGCAAAGAAGAACGTCAGTACCGGTGGCTAATAATGAGAATTTCACTCTATATGAGTGACTTTGATAAAGACTCAATATGAAGCTAGATTATTCATTAAATGTTTTCTCGCTAAACGGAAGCGTAAGAAAACCAGAGGATGATGGGTGGTTTTCCCCACTTCGATGACATTCTTTTGTTCCTCCTACTTCCAGTATGTTCTGCTCAGTTCAAGGGAGATATTTCCTAACAAAACATGTCCTTACACAGAAAATCGTCTGGTGGCCGCAACAATAAAGTATAAAAAGGACGTTATGCTAAAACTAAATTGATCAGGAAGGGTTCGGCATCAGTATGGGTCCTGTAGGGTGCAGGGGTCAAAACATGAATTACCTTAATAATTTTTCTCCTTAATTTACCACACGCGAGAAGATAATGATGTGCTAATGGAATTTTGGCTAAAAATAATTAATATACTACGATGAGGTTAATTTTTGCTACCTCCAGACAACTACATTCAGCCTGGGAGAGCCAATTCGAACTGGAAGGGTCAGATTATCAGATATACTGTAGCCTTCATAAAGCATCCCTAGTTGGCAAGGCCTTTCCAAAGTTTAGTAAGTTCGCCTGAAGCAGCAAGAGTGTACTAAAATATCATCATACTGAAAGGGATGTTGTGATATGCTTCCTCACTTTCCGTCACTTGCAACCACTTCACTGGTGTCAGTCATATTTCATCCTTCTTATACCCTGGTTACTAGACTTGGGAAAGGCCGCTCGAATGGAAGGGATTAATGAAAGCTATAACTATCCCCACCACTTCGCAAAGTCCTTCCTAAGATGCATAACACAGTCCGAAGCTATGCAAGAAGAACATACCATCACTCACAGGAGCACATGAGTAACTTGTGTATTTCCAGCTTCCTAGATGCGACAAGGAACAAAGAGAAAGGTAAAGAAGATGAACAAATCAAGGAATGTGGGTAAGGAGTGAGAATAACGAGAGACTGGGCGGGGAGGACCTAGATGGGCAAAGGAGATGAAGAAATTAAGGAATGTGGGTATGGCGCGAGGAATAATAGTGAGAGGTGGGGGGCGGGGAGGACCTAGATGGAGGGAGAATCCACTATCTCTCACTCGTACCCGGTTAATATTTTTAGTATCAGGCGAGCTCGTAAATGTCCCATTGTGTGTCCGAGTTGATGATCATGATTAGCAGCAATGTAATGAGGAAAGCAACGGGGGAAAATTCATCATTTCACAAGCTTAGGCATTTTACAGTTACAATTCCTGGGCTTAGAGACGTCGTCGTCTTTGAGTTGAGGAAAGGAAGATATGTTGCTGTGCGGCTGAGATGGTAATCGGGGCAGGTAAGCTCTTTCCAGACGGTCAAGGCACCCCATTAAGCATTCTATTGTCGTAGAGGCGATTGTGAGGAGCCCTGTTGTGCCTCGAGGCGACGGGGCAAGGGAGGGAGAGCGACCGTAGGTTAAAGTGGGCTCATTCAAGGCCTGTGTTATCTCTAGTCGGGATCTTTTCCTCAAGCAGCGTACCTGGGCTGAGAGGCACGAAACGACTTAGGATCGTTTACCTCTTGTAACCGAGACAAGCGAATTACATGCACTTATCTTCCTTCTACCTACAGATATTTCTTTTCATAACTTAGATTTGTTTTATGCGGGAAGAACAAGACATAAGGGAAGTATATTGTCCTCTTGTTTTCCTCCTGTTTTGTTTTTTTCTTCTTCACGACAAGGATCTGATCTTAAGTTTGTTGTAAATCATAAGTCTGACTCCTTCCCTCATTCGCTTCGTCTCCCTCTTCGTGATGGGCGTTGCTTGTATAGCCGTGAGCAACAGTTCTCCGACACTTCTCTGCCCCAACGAAAGGTGATTAACTACTTTAATGTGATGGTAATACGAGTCACACAACAACAAAGTATAAGACAGACCGACACACTACAATATGGGTTGCAATGAAAAATATGTAAGGCAGGACACAATGCTGGCAGAGGACTGTCGTCGAGCGTTTGTTCATGGCTGTACATTCCGATACTTTTTTGTGCTGAGTGAATATTTGCATTATCTCGTATTTCCTACTACTGTGTCATCATAATTATTACCGCCCTTAATCCCACCTAAAAAGGATAGGGAAAGGAAGAGGCTACAAAAACATATAAATGGGGGAGCTATTAACAGTTTGCCCAGTGCAATGGATCACAGTCGTTACCAATAATCATTCAAGCTTTCGGGGACCAAGTTACACGTAATAATATATCATTCATGATAATTGTGCGAAAACATCAGGCTCACAATTTCCAAGCACTGAGCTCCATAAGCGACCGTAAGCTTGGCACAAAATTTGCCTCACTGTGAGGCAACACATGACACTAATCCAAGTGAAACACACAGTCGCTGACATATCAATGTACTATTCTTTATTACGATCAATAACGAGCGAGCGATCATCGTAGCAATCATATGCCAGAATCTTACGTAAGCTTCATAACTGTTTCACTAAATAATGAAATCACATTGTTGTCGGCAGCTATACATAAAATACACTGAATTCTTGTACAGTGCATAGTAGGAGAGAGAAAATTAACTGGAAGATGAAGTTAAAGACTGGGTGAGGGCGGTTTCAGGTACTTTGCGGTTTGTAGCACCGAGTCTAAATACCTACAGTTATTTTGTCGCTGCTTTCATGAAGGCTTTAGCATGCAAGCATTCGATGAAGAAGCTAACTATCACACTTAAGGTACGGAATCGTTCGACGGAGTAACATGTGGGTACAACAGAATATAAAGGGCTACGGGCAGTCCTCGTAAGTCGGTGATTTGACCTGAAATATCAGATTTTTTGTGTAATTCGCGTTACAAAATGCAAAAAAAAAAAAAAAAAAAAAAAAACGAAAGCAGATTTAAAAGAACCGGTAACAATGGAACTTGGTACTTTTTCTATCATGTGCATGGTAACACCAAAATAGACAACATAAAACGAGGACATACTCTTGTTATAACTCACATTTTACTGTGACTAAGAACGTATATAGTCATAATACACTTTTTTTTATACATCAAATAATGATTAACATATAATCTGACACTGGTGCCGTGGAGACGGGCTGGTCGGTGGTGGTGGAGGAGGGAAACTTAGGAAAAGACACCTCACCCGTGAGAGCCGCACCTGTCTTAACCTTAGGCAGTGTGGGCGTTGAGGTGGACAGAGTTCTGGGGGTGTTAGGTTACTGGGGACCTTCCCTGACGAACCCACACCCCCTCTCTAATGTCCCCAGCCTCCCCAATCCTGTGGTGGAACTGTCTAGTCTGGGTCGCCGTCACGCCCTCCCTGATAGGATCTCCAAGATTGGGGTGTGTGGGTGATGGGCAGTCAGGATGTGAAGGGGCACACATCTATCTTGGTGTCACCCACCGAGTGATGGGTACATGGGTTGTGGATGACATTTCGAAGACCCCTTTCAATGTGTGCTGTGGGACTGGCTAAGTCTTTTTATGGTGCAATAGTGGTTCGTGATACTTGGCGAATTTCAGCTGTATTTCACATCAAACATAGATGTGGGGGTTGTATGAGCGGAGCTGGATGTGTGTGTAGATGTGTGTGTGTGTGTGTGTGTGTGTGTGTGTGTGTGTGTGTGTGTGTGTGTGTGTGTGTGTGTGTGTGTGTGTGTGTGTGTGTGTGTGTGTGTGTGTGTGTGTGTGTGTGTGTGTGTGTGTGTGTGTGTGTGTGTGAAGAATTTGGATGTCCGTGAGTATGTGTGGGTAGGGATACATTACTGTGGATGCGGGTCCGGACGTGTGAGAGAGTATATGTGGGTGTGGATAGGTATTTGTGGGTGTGGGTCTTTATGTCTGAGTCTGGGTATGTGTGCGTGTGGATAAGTGTGGGTGTGGCTGATTATGTAGCATTTGTTGGTATGGTAACTGCTGCCCATGGAAAGCTGCCCAGCCTGGAAGTGAGAAAAACATTGATGTTAGTGATAAAGCAGGATGTGAGATCAACTGGTAAAAATTCTAAGAATAATTCCTGGACAAATTTTTTTTCCCCTAACATACGCAGCATTAACACTACATAAATTTTCATGCTCATATAGATTCATGAACACATAAACTGAATGAAACATAATGACCCTATGGTGCATTTAAGCTGTTATTTATCTATATTATATAGATAGCTACATTTATGTTTCAGTTACTGATAAGGATATATCAATACATGGATGGGTAGACAGATCCCGGTAGATAGTTAAATCTGTCTGTCATTAAACCGTGTAGATTCATGCATATACGAGCTGGAATATGCCGCTATTCTTACCAGAAGACTACCTGGTTCACCTCTAATGCAACGTAAAATACGGCATTTCACCACCTTATTTAACATACCCTAGATTAGGTCAGTCCAGTTAGGCTGTGATCTAAGACAGGTTATTGGGATCGATGAACTTAGGTTTTACGACAGGAGGCGAATTCGGTAAGCTTTACTTAAAAAAATAATAATAAACAATACTATTAATAATAATAATAATAATAATAATAATAATAATAATGATAATAATAATAAGAATGATATCAATTATTTCATTTCATGTATTATTGCCGGTTCAGGATATGAATTTGATGGGAACACTTGTTTCAAGCTTTACCGAACTATGATGATCCTATAGGTCTATATCTAAAGATATTTATGAATATCATATATTCTTGAGAGATATTCATGATATATGAGTTATCTGAACTCTTCACTAAGTATAAAAATGCCATCTCTCTTTCTTAAATGCTGAGCTGTATCAAGAGATTAACACTAGAATATGATGTAATATGAAGAAGTGACATGAAAACGACTTACAGTCCCCCCTTTTTTTTTTTTTTTTTGCCGTTTAGCTACACGAAAAATGCTGCAAAACTACAGAAATCTCCGCCAAGTCGTAATATATTATGTACATTCTTAATCAGTTCAACCCGATGACATATGCTTATTTTTTTGTTTTTTCTGGTTACCTCTACAAAGTATTTAGTTTGGAAGAACATTTCTGTAGTGAATGTATTAGCCTATAGTGAAGGCTACACCTAAATCCTCCAGTTCGAAAAGTTTCTCCTAGTCAGAATACTATTATAAGTAATTACCAATGATTTAGAAACTACATCGTCGAATGAAAGGGAGTAACACTTGGTCATCACCGAATTTCTGAACATGAGGTATGATGGTCTGTGTTAATTTTGGTATTTTGTAGCACCTCTTCTCGGCCAAATATTATGCGTATTTCACATAAACATTCTCGTGTGTGTTACTAATACAATCAATTCAGACATTAAAAATAATTTCATAACTCAAAAGTTCTAGCTAACAGAGAAAGTTATGGCGCAATATACAAAATGGATCGCCGAGAAAAATGGTGCTAGTCGTGCAGCACCTTTTCTGCTTCGGTAGATTTTGCATGTCACCATAATATTCCCTTATTTGTTCCTAATGCAAACAATGTCATTAAATAGACATTTGTTGCATTCCCGGTCCTAGACAGTTTTAAGGTACAAAATGCAAATGGTATCATTGAGGAAAGGGTCGAAAATTAGGAAATTTCGTAGCATCTACTCAACAAATTATTTTGTTCATAACACCTTATGATGTTCTTACAGTTTACTAATAAAAACTGACGCTGAAGGAGAGCCTACAGGTTGTGGCGCTGTGCACTGTGGGTACAGTAGCTGCTGGATCCACCCGGGAACCTAACCTTCCCGGAACTCCCTGCACCTCGCTCTGGAAAGGACCCTGGCGAGCTGCTTTCTAGCACAAGGTGGCACCAGATCTTTACATAATGTTTGTACTGAACTCTCCACTAAAGCAATTACCTGTGGACGACGAGTCTGCTTGGTCAGACTGGGTTAAACAACAACAACAACAATAACAATAACAGCAGCAGCAGCAGCAGCAGCTGAAAAATACTCCTACGTTAAGAATAAATGTGCAGCACAGAAGGCAATGCTAAGGAGCAATACTCACAATGAATCTCAGCCTCAGTTAAGTAACGGTTTAGTTAAAGAAGCAGAAAGATCTGTTCAGTTCCATATTTTTTACCAGTTTGTTTTTTGTATTTTATTATTTTTAGGGTTGTAAATGATTGCTTAATGGTAATGTTGTTTCCCTCTTGTCTCTGTTCATTACCGTACTTGTTTTCCCGACGCACGTTGTTTCGCTGGCTTAATGGTGGAGAATTACAAAAACTTACCTTAATCTATCGAAATTCAGTTGTTTTTGCAGTTTAGGGGGTTAGGTTGATTAGGATAGGGCACGTTATGTTAAGTTCGTTTGCGTGCGCTTGTTAGGTTAAGTAAAATTTAAGTTTGTGTATTTTGTTAGGTTGGGTTAGGATACTCTGTTTCATTTGTTAATTTTAAGTTTGGTTACATGTGATTGCGGTTGGTTAATTTAGGTTAGGGAAAGCTAGGTTGCTTTTACTTAAAAGTCTGTCTATCTATCTATCTATCTATTGCCAGACGCCTCAATCACGTTCGGGGTGGCCAAAAACAAATCGACTCCACGTCGCCATGTTCCCCACCATTTCACTGCCCCGCTCCCAACTCACCCCCCCCCCTCTCATATACCTCTCCACCCCATCCCTCCATCTCATCCTCGGCCTCCCCCTCCCTCTTCCCCCCTCCACCTCACTCACATACACTCTCTTCGTCAGTTTTTCACCCTCCATCCTCTCCACATGGCCAAACCACCTCAGTGTATTCCTCCTAACGCTTCCTATCACATAACAACAAATTTCTGTAGATATGCTTCGGTTCAGTAAAACTGGTGGCCGGCATTACACTTGATAAACAAACACACCTAGGGAATACAGAATATGAATATAATCAACAGGAAAACAAAACCAATACAAAACAATCATTTACCACCAAAAGAATATCAGATGTATAGAACAACCAAGAAGAAACAGGAATTAAATTAGTAAAGATTTTTGCTGCGTAAAGTATACCGTTCCATTATTGCAACTTAAACCACGACCTCTTTACCCCTTTTATTCACCTTTTTTGGCTGTTGTTGTTGTTGTTGTTGTTATAATCTTCTCTGTCTTCTTACACCTTACTGAGGCAAGCTGCGGCGGCACTAAATTATACAAAAAACATATCGGTAAATGATAAAAATAAGGGCTGAATATACATAATCAATATCCAAGAAAAAAAACGAAGTCATCTATGCCACATACGGCTCGACTGACTCAATGTGCCGTAGTCAGGGTGCTACAGCAGTCATTGCAGCACCTCTTCCTTCGCGATTGATTTGTATATTTCACTCTAGCACTCTTGTCAATATTAATTTCAATGTAATAACGAGATAGTTTACATAATCAACATGGAATACAAACGGCTGCCGAGGTGTACTGTCCACATAACAGTTATTAAAACCTTCATATTCTCATGCACTGCTTATAATGTCTTAATGGTATTAATTTGCTTTCATAAATCCACGGTGTACAAATGTAAAATAACTACAATTTTTAACCAACTGTAGCTCACAGTGGTCAGGTTTCAACTTATGACGGTGTGGCCTACTGCTGGGAAGTGCGATACTGCTGGGAAGTGGCCTACTGCTGGGAAGTGGCCTACTGCTGGGAAGTGCGATACTGCTGGGAAGTGCGATACTGCTTGAAAGTGAATTTAACTTGCCTCTAAGATAGATGGAGCAAAAGCATGACCCGGTAAAGGCTAAATTAACTATGCATGTTTGGTTGGATTTTACAGAAATAATAATTTTCCGATATTCTATTATTTATCTATGATTATCTTAACTGAAATTACTATGAAACGACACAAGACTCATGAGATGAAGTAGTAAGAAATGATGCAAAAACGGTTCCAACAGAAATGAAGATAAAAATCCTTTAAAAAAATATATATATATATATATATATATATATATATATATATATATATATATATATATATATATATATATATATATATATATTACCGTTATGCATCAGAAATTCTGTGGCCGTATGAATTTTAAAATTTACAAAGGGATGCCGAAATGTAACTTACAGAATAAATCGCTAAGGAAGAGGTGTTGCAAATCTCCAAAGTCACTTAGAATACGACCCATTGGGAAGTGAAGAAGCAGCACCTACACGATTAGCTTGTGGTTGGTGCGGTGCGGCTGCTTGGTTTGGTATCCACTCAGGTGCTACTGCCTCTGAGATCATGAGTTACAAGATGCTACCTCGCTACATCACACTAATATCACATCACTCGTAGTAACAACAATGCACATGATTGCTGTACTGTTTTCTAGTACTTATATAGTTCATCACGGAAACGGGCATTGGAATATTTACTTTTTCATTGGCCCCTTTCACATACAACGGCTATATCGAGTAGTCAGTGAATAGGAACTTTGCCATTTGAGTTCACCATAACTTTGTCTCATGTGAGTCGCACACAAAACTTGCAAACCGCAGGTAGTAAGTTCAGTGGGTGTGGAGTCCGGGATGTCTCGCTCCATTGCCTTGGTAGTTATCTCAACAGGTATTTACCGACTTCCTGGTCTCCTACAGCCTTGTGCTGCGGTCGGTCCTCTCCCTTGCTTGGGTGAGAGTGAGCAAGGTCGTTGCAACAGGTGCTGGACGGTGAACAATTCTATGTGCAGATGGTGACTCTTAACAGCAGCCGAGTTCTCACACCGCCAGAGTGATGCTGCGAGTTTCATACTCCAGCATGTCCATCTCTTTTTCGTGAGCGTCAATATTGAGAGCCTCCTGAAGCTCCCTAATGTACTGAACTACACTCTCGATCACCTCCAGCCTGGTCAGCTTTTTTACATGGGGCTTTGTGCTCCTTCTGCGTGTGGTGGTGGACGACACAGGGGCGGGTAACAGGTGCCGCAGCTTATCTAGGTACAGCGCCATCTCACTGTCTTCTTCCCGCCTCTTTGACACCTTCCCACTCTTGACTGATGGGATATTACTGACAGGCGTTTCACAGATCTTGGCCTTCATGGCGATAGGTATTTGGTAATCGAGTCCAGTCAAGTCAACAGGCGCCCGCTAGGGCCGACGTCCGCACACCTCCACACTCAGGTAGATTGTGCGCGTGTTTGTAGTACCGTACTCCTTCCCCCTGTCAGTGGCCATGAATGCGCCCCGGCCAATGAGAACTCAAAATTTGTTGTTCTCGGCCAATGATAACACGAGGGAAAGTGGCAACGGACCAATGCGAGGCAAGGTGGGAGGAGTTTGGCAGGCAGGCATTACCGTGGCCCTGGAATGTGGACCAGCAATCATGTTGCTGTAATTATTTTGTTGTTAATAGTTCTACCAATTATGAGTCAAGGTGCCAGACTGATTGTATGACATTTGTTCCACGTCACTAATCATCAGTTTAAATCGAAAACATGAGAGAAAACTAGCTAGAGCATTTTGGTATACGCTAAATAACTCCTCCTAACACCTGTTGTACAACACGTGCATTGCACCCCGTCTTTGCCAGCCGTACAAAAACGCTTCAGGAAAATTAATAAATTCTCTCCTTACTACACAGTTTTTCCACTGATTGATTATCTGATTAGTTCCTAAATGCTTGAAGGAATGTAAGTGAATAAAAGACAGCGAATGAGGTACGCTCGGGGATGAGACAGCAGAGAGCTGCTTATCTAATACGGAATCACCGGAGGGGATAATCCTGGGACCATTCCAGCGGGCAGGCGCCTCCTGCCCTTTTGCTTCAGCAAGGTATCGCAGCCTGGATAAATGTGTGAGCCATGTTACTATACATACTGTCAATAATTCTCTCGTTTTCTTTTCCTTGTTTCTGGATGCAACCTCATCCCATCATAAGCCAAAAAGAGAGGGTCAGGTTGCTGGTATTGATGATGATAATGATGGGTAATATGTGAAATCTGTCGCGAAAGATTAGTTGTTATAAAGTTTCTTATGCTACCAAGAATACGGCTGCCTGTTTGTTCTCTCCTTTATCCCCTGCATTTTTTTTTTTCGAACTATCTGCTTGCTTTCAGCACCAAACTTCTCTCTCTCTCTCTCTCTCTCTCTCTCTCTCTCTCATATACTGTACAGTATATATATATATCTATATCTATCTATCTATCTGTGTGTGTGTGTGTGTGTGTGTGTGTGTGTGTGTTCAGCATTCCCTTCATGGCAGAATGTATGATATTAAACCTTTCCTACCCCAGTTCGTACCCGCATTATATTTTATTATTAACCAACGCATGCAGCTCACTTCACTGTACACTGGAAGAAAAAAAAAAAATCGTACTACCTGATATATGGTTCTAGAAATGAGCATCGGGGACACTGTTGGCTCGGTAGGGCTGGCAAACTTCAAGGGGCATTCACATTTGACGCTCGGATCACCGCACAAGGGCTCATATTTGATGAATGTAATATCTATCAACACATAAAGCGCTTCTTGCATCACGACTGCGTTAAAAGTGTGTCAGTAAGTACTTCACCTGCAAAATTTTACTCTCAATATCGGTGTCAATCCAGCCCCTGAGTTACAATGTTATTTAAATAGTGAATATACGAAGCACATTTGTGATGCTTTGAAGCAACGTAGTTGCCCATATAGTAGTCTATCAGGGTCGATATCGTTATATTTATGAACTTATCAATTACAATGCTTCACAAGCAGATTGTTAGAATATCATCAATCTTCACGCTGAGGGCTACGTCATTGCTGATAATGCGCGGACTGGTGTATCGAGGTAAATTGTTGCGAAATAACTATCAGAAATTTGAATACATTTGGGTAACTCCTGTCCTGTAAATTAAACCTCACTCAGAGTCTGGCGGACTCTATGATAAGTAGGAATGTCAACAGGTCTCAGTCGTGTGTCGCAATCGATCGTCGATTAATCAACGGTCAGGAAAGAAAGATAGTTCATAACTCCATTGTATCTACTTCTTAATGAGGGCATGTCCGTCACTCTCCTCCCAGACACATTACATCACACAGAATCATCGATGCTCAAAAACTCTTTGACCATACAAAATTTTTCTCGCACTGGGACTATCGACCATTATATTTATAAATGAAATGAGAACCATAGGGCGAAATTATGAATGAACCACTTGTCCAGATGTATATTACCATTTAAGTGGGCACAATATCACAAATTTTGTTAATTTCCTTGACGTAACTATGCTTTGTTGTCGCTTGGTAGGGACGGAAAGCACACAGAATTTTCCCATTCGTCTTCTCAGAGAGAGAGGTTGGATGGCAGTGACGACAGTGAAGATATTACAAATTTGTCTGTGAATCTGGCTCTTGTTTTTTTTTTTTTTTTTTTGGCGCATCGTTAATTCCGACCATCAGATTTCAGCCCACTAAACTCATTCTGTCATTTTCACTATCATAGAAAACTGTTGTAAAATCTCTGGAACATCTGATATGCCTTCTCTGCCTTCTACTTTAAGCTTATGCGCTTAATAAATGGGTTAATAATCTGACAAATTATGCTTGCATCACCTACTCATCCATTTCGCTCCGAAGAGTTCCTTTTTATTTTATTCTCAAATTAAGAAAGGATTTCTTGTATGGAGAGGCTATTGAGAGATATTTCTAACTGCCCGACACCGCATCCTAGAACCTGAGTAGAATCGTTTGATGACATCAAGAATAAAACGATAAAAGTCAGACTGAAGGTGTAACTCTTCGGAGAATCTTATTTGGAGTTCAAAGGCAACTAGTTGAGTATTCGACTTTCGCTTCTATCGATTATAAATGTGCTGTTGAGTCAACATCAGTATTTAAATATAATAACACTGATTCTCCCATGATGCAGATCCAAGTGAACTCGACGACAGTATGAATGAATATTAAGTTAGAGTACTATATATGAAACTTTGCGAGATATTATTTCGAAAAGTCAAAGACGCCTTTGAACGATACATTAATTAATGGCAATATTATAGCTTCTGTTAGTGAGAGGAAATTGTTTCCCAAAATCACTAAATTGCGAATCAGTCAGAATGCAAGCCAGCATTTGTTTGGAGCTCTATGCTCAATGATAGTAACTATTGTAGATCGTGTTACCTTATATTTCTCATTCATAAGGTCCACCGTGTATTTGAAATTGTAATGAGTAAGCACATAGTTAAACAGCTTGAATCCAACAACTTAATTAATAACAGACAGCACGGATTTCGCCACAAAAGATCCACCATTGATAAATTCAATCTCCTGACCCACACCATCCATCAATCAAGTGACCAACATCGAGAAACTCATGCAGTAGCTCTTGATATTTCTAAAACTTTTGACAGAGTGTGGCACCGTTCCCTGCTATCCAAACTATGGACTAATGTCTTTTGTTCCTCTGATTTCCTCATATCTCAGCGATAGAAAGATAAAAGTAGATGATATATATTCCAGTTTCCACTTAATCAACTCCGGCGTGCCACAAGGATCAGTGCTGACTCCAACCAACCCTATTCCTAATATATATTAATGATCTTATCTGTCAACCATAATCCCATCCATTCATATGCAGATGACTCAACACTTCACAGTTCACTTACACTTAAACATATATTCACAGAGTTTAATATCTCTAACTCACAACTCAGCACAACAGTCTCTAAAAATCAAGACTTATCTAGGATCACTGAATGGAGACAAAATATCCTTGTCTTATTTAATGCTAGAATAATCAAATATATACAGTTCAATAATAGACAGATATTGCCAAAATCCTATATTACATTCAGTGCTACTCATATTCGTATCTCCATTCTCCAAGAGTAATAAAATTCTCGGTGTTTCCCTTAACAATGCCCTCAGCTGGACCTCTCATGTCAGTTCACTTGCTAAAACTACCTCAAAGAAACTTAGATTATTGCACAGAGTTCGTAGCTTCTTCACTGACGAGCAGTTAGCTGTAGTTTATGAGTCATGTGCACTCAGCTGGAATATTGCTCGCCCTTGTGGAATGAATGAGGATAGGATGCATTAAAACAACTTGACAAAATTCCAAACAAAGCTGTTAAGAGTTATTAATAACCCTGCTATTGCAAATAAACTACCTTCCCAACAGTTAAGAAGGAATGTTGCCTTCTTTGCATTATTTTACATATACTCTTATGGCAAATGCTCAGACGAAGTTGCATCCACTGTGCAACACGGGCATCTGGAAGCACTCGTGACTGTAATGTCAGACTGCCATATTGCAGAACTTCTGCCTGTCAGAAATATTTTATTCTCCGAACTGCATCTCTTTGGAACTCGCTTCCCCAGAGCTGTTCTCCTCCAAACTGCAACCTACGGCTGTTCAAGTCCAATTGTTACAGACTTTATATGAAAGGAGGTCACCAGTAATCTGGTGTATAGATTATTTTTTAAATTCATTTTTTCCTTCCTCTGTTCTGTTATTAAGAAAAAAAAAAAAAATGTTTCCGCTATATGGTGTACGTCCATAACCCAAGATGAAGCCAGCATGGAAAGGACCCAGAAAATATTTTATGGCAGAACTCTCGGGGAAAACTACACACGTTATCATGAAGATTTAGAAGTTTTAGAACTAGAAACACCGATGAATAAACTTATGGAAAATATTATGGTCTCTGGTAAAGATTCATCAGCGCATAATTATTTACTTTCCTACTATCATCTCTTAATGACAGTCAAAGCAGATACAAGTTATGAGTATGAAATATTTTAAAAGAAGTAAAGTTTAGGACTGACCGATGTAGAGAGAGTTCTGTTCTCCCAGACTGATTATATATATATATATATATATATATATATATATATATATATATATATATATATATATATATATATATATATATATATATATATATATATATATCATCATCATCATCCGGACCTCCTTTCCCACCTTAGGGCACAGTGAGGAGTAGCAATGTCCAGACAGCCCAATATTGCCCAATCCAATGGGCCACGCTTCCATTCACTCATCATTCAAGACCCCGGAATCCTGGCTTTATCGGATACGTCAAAAAAACATTCACCACGTTCTGTAGCTTCACATAATCGTATCCGATAGAGTCAATCCAGACGTTGCCACGTTAAAAAGCGGTGCCAAAATCCCTGATCATGCACTTCTCCTCACAACATTCATCCAGCCAGTTCGATCTCTTGTCAGTTCCCTAGCCTCACCGACTTCCAAACCTCTCTTCCTCACACATTCATCCACCATATCTCTCCACCTTCTCTTTGGCCTACCTCGCCTCCTCCCTCCTTCGAATTCGCTCAGATATACCTTTTTCACCACTGTTGTTATCCCTTCTCTCCACATGACCATACCATCTCAGTACACTTTCATCGATTCTGGTGTCCACCGACTTCCTCACTCTGCATCTTTCACGTACCACATTATTTCGTATCCTATCCACTCTGTACTCCACATATATTCCTCAGCAGTCCCATCTCCACTGCTCTTACTCTTGACTTTTCGTTTTCATGCCACAGCATTGTCTCACATCCATATGTTAAAGTTGGCACTAACAGTTCTTCATGTAAGCCTCGTGCAGCTGCAATACTCAAGCCTCTTTTTCTTATCAAGGCGTTCATTGCACCAGCTACTTTTCTTCCTTATGGCACTCTACTTTCTTTTGCACATTTTCCTCTCTTTTCTATCACTGTACCCAGGTATTTGAACTCTCTCACCAATTCCAGTCTTTCTCCATTCACTGTTACATCGCACTGGGAGTCACCTTCTTTCTCAATAACCATCACTTTACTCTTTTCTACATTTACTCTCAAGGCATGACGCTTACAGGCATCAGTAAAACTCTGCACTAGCCTACCAAGTTCTTGTCCGGTTCTTGCAAGAAGTACTGCATCATCAGCATACAACAAATTTGAGATATTTCATCCATCACCATTCATTACCAACGCCATCCCTCTCTCCATTACTCATATTTTTACTTCTTTCATCATCCCATCCATATATACAGTATATATATATATTAAACAACCATGGGGACATCACACAACTTTGTCGCACGCCCACACCGATCGTGAACCATTCACTTAGATGCCCCTTAACCCTTACACATGCTTCTCTACCATCATAAAAACTCTTGACGGCACCTAGCAACTTACCCTCTACACCGTCCATGCGCAAAACTTTCCATAGTCCTTCTCTGTCCACTTTGTCATATGCTTTTTCCAGATCCATGAATGCCATTAACATCTTATAGTCCTTCTCACAAGCCTTCTCTATTATCTGTTTCTCTGCAAATATTTGGTCCACACATCCTCTGCCACTCCTAAAGCCACCCTGTTCATCACTCACTAGGACTTCTGATATTTCTCTTGCTTTCTGTATAATAATTCTTCCATATACCTTCCCTACCACACTCAATAAACTTTATATATATTATATATATATATATATATATATATATATATATATATATATATATATATATATATTATATATATACAGTAATTTTAAAAAAAATAATAATTTGGTTTTGCGCCAGGTATCCCCGAAGGGCTAAGGCGTTGCCCCTGGGTAGAGGATTTTTTTGGATTGGAGCGTGTAGCATTTTATGACCGGATGCCCTTCCTGATGTCTACCAGCGACCCATGTGTGGATTCGATCGTCCAACCCATAGAGGTAGGAGTAGGTAGAGGCGGCATATGGGATTAACCAAGGGTAGGTCAGAGTGAGGCCAACAGACCTGACTCGACTAACATGGCGGCGACCTCTTTGACAGCCGTCTGACTTGGTTCCGCTGACCAGGCGGGAGTGTTTTCTTAGTTGCAAACAGAAAAAAATATGTTTTATCTTTATTTATTTATTTATCTATTTTTGCATCCTAACCTACAAACTATAATTCACTCTAAAGATATTCACCAGTGAAATGTAATGGATGGGTCAGATTTCTTATCTCCTCTTTTTTTACACCCAAATGCGGCACAGGTGGTGGGCATTTTTTGGAGACTTAGGTTATTTGATTGTGAGTTACAACTTAGGACAGAACGTCTCACACCCACAGCTGAACTACAACTAAAACCAGAGGTAGAATGAAGTCTACTTTGTTTCTGGCATTCTCCCTGAGGAATACCAGGTGGACACACAGCTGGAGGTATTAAAGGCTTAATAATCTCATGGCCACACCCACGGAGGTAGGATTAGTACACTTACCTCTATGGGCACAGCCATAGAGGTAGGAGTGCACAGCAATCTTCTTCAAGTCAGGTAGGTGTTGCCGTGACCTCTTGACTTGACCAATATGGCCGTTTGACAGTTCTCTGGCTTCACCGGAGCCTTCTCACGCCGACTCTACCCTATTCCTACCTCTATGGTCCAACCCTTCGGTCAGAGTGGAGCGCTCTAACCCACTGAGCCACGGCTGCCACGCACACACACACACACACACACACACACACACACACATATATATATATATATATATATATATATATATATATATATATATATATATATATATATATATATACCGGTATACAGTATATTGTTTACAAGTACATCCCAAGGAAACTTCAGCCATCATTACTAGATCTTGGCATTATACATATTATTCGAGCTACATCGATTAATGAATTTTTAAATACTGTATGTCAGTGCTTCAGATTCATTACACACACACGCACACATCGTCTAGAACTAGCTCCAATAGAACACTACAGATGTCCCAATCATCAGTGGGTTGTGAGATTCGAACACTCAAATTTCTATGGTTTGACTTCAGTTCATATAACCATCTTTCAATAGCTGGAATAAAATGAGAGAGAATCCGTCGCAATGAGGGCCACCGTCTGATGGTACACGCAAAAGTAAGTTGACTCAACTTGCTAATCCTTTCTACAGGTTGCCTCTTACAGTTCATTTCAGTATAAACCTGTATAGCACGATTGAAAAATTATATTTTTAAAAATCCATAACATGTAAGCTGACAGTTTCATTAAAGACCCCTGTCAAGGTGGTCAGCATCTTTTTGTCTACAACGTTATTTCAGAACACATTCATTCTTCAGCTACCCCATCCAGCCCATATCCATCAACTTCATCTGTAATCTCACTAGTTCCAGTTTCTGAACAAACTCAACACATTTACAAGCATTACTAAAAACTGTTGGGAGAAAACAAAATAACTCGATGTAACATTCTTTCACGTTGGTCCCTCGTAAAGTATCATACCCGCTTACTCTCTCTCATTTCCACCACATCCAACTTGTCTTACACCATTAACCCTCCAGTGTCTCGGGTTGATCCATGATGGACTTGGTGGGGTGGGTACTCAGCGTACCACCTTTCGTTTATCGGCTCATAGTAGCGAAGCTTTTGGTCCCTGTCTTTGTGTTCCCATCTTAATGAAGATCTGAAAATGATCCAAACCATCACCTATAAGGGACACTGGGCTCTAGAGGGTTAACCATACCCTCCATTCCTCCATTCTCTCTGTCTCTGTCTCTGTCTGTCTGTTTGTCTGTCTGTCTATCTACCTGTCTGTCTGTCTCTGTCTGTCTGTCTGTCTGTCTGTCTCTGTCTCTGTCTCTCTCTCTCTCTCTCTCTCTCTCTCTCCACTCCTTGTTTCTCATTTTCCATTGTTTTTCTCCCTCTTTCACTTCCTATTCCCTACTCTTGCACGCCTCCCTACCTCTCTGCTGGCATCTTACGTACTCTGTTACACGTCTGGGGTTCTGAGGTAATGGAGCGAAATTCCAACCCTTCTAGCGTGTTCGGATATTACGGGTTAGTTTCCCAAGACGTTAATTGTTATGACAATTTCCAGACAGCGTTAAGAAACATTTGATTGCAATTGTGCTTCTATCATATATCATTACCTGTTACTCAGAACATACCCTTCACTGTCGACTTATCATTCAGTTGTTTTTTTGCACCATCATGAGCGCAGCATAGGGGCCTGGGGCTAGGCTTTTTAGTCCCGACATTTAAGGTAAAAGGGACCAGTCGCGCTTGCTCCTGGGTGGTATTTTGTTAGCAATAAAACTCGATCATTCCTCTGAAGGAAACCCTTACGGGCTACATCCAACTGGAGCGCCTTAACCCACTAGACTACCAGACGTCCATTTGGTTATGTGATTCCCTCCCCCAAGTGGAAATTGATTTACCTGGTTGCCAGAAATTATTTTTTGCTTGTCACTCAGTGTAGAGTCACCTCCCTTGCAGTTGGAAACCGGGATAATACATTGTGAGACGGAGAATAAATCATTAAAACAGACAAGGCGAGGCAAAGCGAGACGAAATATTTGATGAATATCACGAAGCTGTAGCATAAGAAAAATGAAGCCACGGTATATAAATGGTTAATGGAGAGGGTTCTTAAGCCTTGCAGTACGAGTAGTTTTCCCTCAAGCGGACCTTATCGCCTGTTAACGACAATATCGAACAAAATATCATAATAAGAGATGCATTCCATGCTGTATGAAATAGTATGGCGGTGGCGAGAATAATGTAAAACACTTGTCATTGCACTGAGGAACTAATAGAGAGTGTTTCTAAGCCTTCTAGTGTAAGACATTTTCTTTAAGCTGAAGAAAATCAGCTGGAAGTAACAAATATGACATATGAAAGATTCCATGCAACTGATGGAATTTATGGAGATCTTTCACTAAGAGACATTTTCCTTATGCTGAATAAAAACATCTGTTGGCAACATGAATACGGCATAAATGCAACCATGATAATGAAACAGTTGGTGCAAAATGGCTTTACTACTTCCCCTGGAACAGTGGAAGGCGGCGGTCTTGCGGAGGCACCGATATGACTGGACCACTCAACTACCTGGTAATGTAGACACGAACATTTCTCAACTATTTCACTATCCCGCGAAATAAGAATGATGGACAGCTCAAGACGCGTAACTTAGGCAGCAGTCTACCAAGTTCACGCTCAAGATGAACCTGTGGCCACTACAACAACAACCCCTTCGTTGACGGGACAGTCTCCTTAGGCTAATTAAATCAGGCTAAAGCTAAAAAAAATTATGACGCTGACAGATCTTGCCGTAGTAGAATAACACTTTTCGCAACAGCAACAATAGTTTTAAAAAATGACACCATCGCACTGAAGAGTTTAAATGATACAAAAGGTAGGTTATACAAGTACTACACATCACACCTCCACTTACCTAGTCATCTCTCTCTCTCTCCCTCTCTCTCAATTCACAATATATATATATATATATATATATATATATATATATATATATATATATATATATATATATATATATATATATATATATATATATATATATATATATATATATATATATATATATATATATGTTGTGAATTAAAAATAGCTGAAATACCATTAAAATATTAGCAGAAAGGAAACAAAAGGAAAGTAAGGAAATCAGATGAAGGGTGGGAAGGAGTAGGATGGAAATGAATTAAGATGAGGGGGAAGAAAAAAAGAGGAAAGGAAGAGGGAAAGAGGGAAGGGCTGAGAAAGAAGGAATGGATGTAAGAGGATGAAAACGCAATTCAAGGAAGAATATGAGCTAGACGAAGGAAAGTCACAAAGAAGAAAGTAAAGCAAGAGGAAAAACGTAACAATGAACAGAAATAAAACTACGAGGAAGGAACACACACACACACACACACACACACACACACACACACACACACACACACACCTCTCGCCGGTTCAGTGGTAACGCTCTCGCCTATCATCTGCTAAGACGGGGGTTCGCGCCTTGCTTGGGGTGCGAAAAGTTTCACTGACGAAGTGGGTGGGTACTGTCCCCTTTGAGCAAGGGGATGGGTGTGTGCGTGTGTGAAAGTCAAGGCTTTGCCCTTAGATCGGACTATATGAGCTCTCAGCTCTCTTCCGGGAGGGTAAAATGCTATGATCGCAACCATCACATGATCCTGACCGACCCAGTGAAGTACACACACACACACACACACATACACACACACACAAAACACACACACACACACACACACACACACACACACACACACGCACTCACGTACGCCCGCTCCCGCGAGAGCTCCTCCACATCCCAAAGAATGGTGCATCAGTCTCTGGGTAAATAGCATCGTGAGAGGAGACATAAAATGAGCTTTTACTGAGAAAAAGAGCCATTTAGACCTTGCTGTATGTTATTTTGTATGACTGTACGGTCGAACGACTTCTTAGATTTAACAATCTTTGTTCAGTATATGCCACGACGCCTTGGAAATTACCAAACAGCATGGTGTTTGGCTTCAACTAACAATCGGCTTTAACATCGTTATATCGAGGGAGTACTGCACAAATTGTTAACTTAAAACTCTGTGTCTTGGAATACTTGTTACACTATATCACAAAACTAAGAGGGACTTAGAGCAGGCTGGAGTCCAGTGAGAAGCAGTGCTCCATCTATAGGCACTATTGATATATCTCAGAGGCCACGCCTCTGTTTCCTCCAATGAACCATCCGCACAACACCATTATATCTGTTTCCAATAGTGTCTACGAAAGGATGGTCACACGTGGTTTTTCAGCTGGAAATGGCTGCAGCATTCTGTGGGGGGGGGTCCTTATCACTTGGGTTCAGCTCTGTCTCCTTTCTCTCCTTGTAATTTGAAGCTGATTGACCCTTATCAGCGCTGATTTGCTGTGCTTCAATCTGGGTTGCACCTGTGTCAACACAGAGAGGTCAGCAGACAAGTTGCCGTTAAGATCAACATTCACACAAATGGTTCCCTCAGAATGGACTTCACATGGTCACTTCACACGTCTGTGCCGGGATTATTGAGGGGTAACGCCAATAACACCTCCCTTCCTGAAGAAAGAAATATACAAGGGAAAACTTCTTTACATCTCACAAGGTAACATCCTATGCAGACAGTCTGCCAAAACATTCCTTTCCTCTATGATATGATGGACATCCAGGGCATATTCTTCGAGGAATAGAGTCCAGTGAATTCTTAGCTCTAAATTTTGCAAACAATTTAAGGGGGTTTTTGGTTGGTGCACAGGGTAATAGCAGTTGAGCCTGAATGAACATACTCTGAGAAATGCTGTAGGGCAGGAGTGTAAGAACTTCCTTTTCAGTAGTGGAGTAATTCTTCTGAACTACATTAACCTCATTACTAAAGTACCGAACAGGTAGTTCATCACGGTAATCACTGTCTTGCAACAGGACTTCACTGGCACCAGTGCCATTAGCATCAACAACTAATTTAAAAGACTTACAGAAATCTGGGGCTTGGAGCACATGCTGACTGGACAGAATTGCCTTAACTTTTGAAAATTCTTCCTCACATTGTTTCTTCCACTCATATCTGACTTCTTTAACGAGTCTGTAACTGGAGCTAGAACATCAGAGAAATTTAAGACATACTTGTGATAGTAACCCACCATACCCAGGAATTTCTGCAGTTTCCTTATGTCTTCGGGTTATCTGAAGTTAACAATGGCCTCAAGTTTGGCATTAGGCCAACTTAATTTATCCATTCCTACGATACAGGCTAAGTACACATGGCCTCGACAAAGTAACACTTGGCCAGGGTGATCACCAAGTCATTGTAGCGAAACACCTACCTGGATCAGGTGTTCCTCCCATGAGTAATTGAATATAATCAAATCATCCGAGCATGTGACATATCCCTTGATATCACTGGTAAGTTTATTCATTAGGCTCTGGGACATGGCTGGTGCATTTCTCCTACCGGAAATTCTTTGGGCCCTTTCTGTAAGCTGGATTAGCAATATCCTTTCAGTAAATCAGTTTTCGTAATGAACCATACACTACCTGTATTGTCAAGGCAGTCATCTACTATAGGAAGTGGGCATGTGTCAGTCTTAGTAATGGATTTGACCGTATAGTAATCTATGCAAAAACGATATGACCCACTGGATTTTGGAATTAAGGTGACTGGCGAGCACCACTCGATTTTGGCATGACTTAGCTAACCCCTGATGCAGCATGTAGGTTGGCTGCTGCTGGATAATGGACTGCTTTACGGACTCGCAAGGTAGGTAGGCTGCTTCACAGGACAAGCATTTCTAACATCATAATGTTGTGTTGCATCCATCAGCCCAGGGGTGTTCCAGAAAAGACCAGGATACTTCCCCAGAAGAACAGCCAGGTCAACAGATTGATCAGCTGTTAAGTGAAAGAATCTACAAGTTAACTCCATCCATGCCTCCTGGTTCTCCCTTCATCTGGTAGTCTGGTCCAACGTCAACGGGCAGTCTGACTCATCCACCGTCTTTGCAGCTGACATCACACATACAGCACTAGGAGATCCCTCATCCTTTCGCTCATGGTACTTCAACATAATTACATGATCCCCCTGTCTGAGGTTATATCCAGACAATTAACATCAGCATCCCTCTTCTCTATTACTTAAGTGCCAGGGACTCTTACCTGTAATGGCTGTCCACGAACCGGGAACAATACTAGCACCTTGTCTCGTGGGTGAAATACACTACTCCTAGCCTGCTTGTATTTATCATACCTGCTCTTTGATTTCCTCTGAGAGGACAGCATTTCGGCCTTCACTACTTCTAAATTCTTGTTTAGTTTGTCTTTGAAACCTGAGACATAGTTTAGCAGGTTAACATACCATCATCAGTGACCCATTGTTCCTTAGTCAACATGACTAAAAGTCAGCTTAAATGGAGTGCAGCCTAAATTATCGTTTGGCTTCTCGCTGGTTCCAAAAAACAAAATGAAATAACCTTTGTCCTAATCCTTTTCATGAACAATACTTCTTTTACAGACATCTCAGCCAATCCTAGACCTGCGCTACTCTGAGGAAGAGAAATATCACCTGTTACCTCATTAGAATTAACATTATCACTATCAAGACAGGATTTTGCCGCCATGACACTAATTTCAGCACAGGCAGGCAACAGTGTACGGCATTCTGCCTCCAGTTTTTTTCCTCTCCTCACTTATCGAATTTTTTTATATATACTTGTCCTCCGGCCAAGTGACTACCCAAATGGAAAGTGGCATTTTTCACAGGTTGCTGGTTCAAGATAAACACACCTATTATATCTGTAATTAATTTTGGCTACAGTTTCGCTTCAATCAGGGGGACAGACACGTGATCAGCTATTCCCTGTAAAAACACATTCATCAGGATCAGCTACATCTCCTCTCCTCTTCAACATATAAGACTGTGAAGAGTCAGTGTCTCGGGATACTGTGACTTCCTTAGTGGTTTCACCATCAATTGACACAACTCCTATAGAAATGATCAGGGTGTCTTTGTGGTGGTCACTTTGCATACCGTTTGAGACAGAATACTTTGATGGAGTCTTATTATCACTTTCATTAATTCCTGACCGCTACACTATCCCAGTCTCACTAATGTCCAGTGATAGCTCTACAGGAGTCTACCAACATCTGAATGCTCCACTCTGGCTTCAGATTCACTAAACACCTCCTGAGGATGTGTCTGTCTATCATTCAGCCTACATTTTTGCGGTTACTCTGTTTCAGTATGAACAATCCCCCAAGTATTTACAAGGGCAATAGATTTCGCTCTATGACTTTGTCCCACCATCTTCCAGCACTTTTCCTCTACGTGAACCTTCCTGTTACAAAATTAACAAAACTTGGAACTTCCTATTGGCCCTTTGGCAACAATGTCCCCACTCTGTCTTTGGTGGAACTAACATGCTCTGGGGTTACAGTTTTTCCCGTAAAGTCATGCAATTTAAGCTTAACTGGTTTGCAGGAAGAAGTGTTTACCAAGTCTAACTGGTCCAGTCCCCTTACTACCAGATGGTGAGGATTTGAATCATATTTGTGCTTAATACTAAAATTATCTGCCACACCAGCTGACTTAGCCTAGTTATCAACCCATTCTCAACTAGATGAGAGCTAACATCTTCGGCAATAACCCTTGTGAAACTTTCGAAGACTACGAGTTCTCTCAGCTTAGAAAAGTTCGATGTTAATTTTCCCTGGTGCAGCCACTGATCAAAATTGTCTTGAAGTGTTCTAGGATACTCTTATTCCTCATGGGTCTCATCCTTTTGTTTGTAAGTAGTCCAAAACTTAAGCCTGTAAGCTTTGAGTACAATTCATAAGCTCTAAGAATTGGATTCATTACCACTTCATAATCAGCACACTGGTCAACTGATGGAGAATTAAAGGCCTCCTGTGCCATACCCTTAAGTACACTCTGCAGCAATATCTACGAAGAGTCCCATGGCCAGGAAAAACGATCTGATACCTTCTCAAACATTTGGAAATAGTGACATCTTGCTCACTTAAAGGAAGGACTACCTTAGTGTTCTTGGCAGCATCAAAAGAGTTACTAGCAGAGGCACCACATGAAACAGGTGAACTGTCAAGCTGCTTCAGTCTGTGCTCATGATCTAGTTCAAGTTATTTCTTTCGTAATTGAGGTTTTCTCGTTTGCAGCTTATTAGTTATAAATTTAAGTTGTGCAACGACACCCGTACTTAAGGTATTAACATTTACATTCTGAGCAGTATCACTGCGAATAAGTAGTTCTCGCTCCAAAAGCTCAGGATTCTGATCATTATCAACACTGTGAACCTGTGGTTCTTGTTCCCTAACCTCAAGAGTTGTATGATCATTTTCAAAATCTTCACTCACCCTACACATTGTATCCTGAATCAGGCTAAGTAAATTAGGCTTATTGATATTACTGCACTGGGAAATTTAACTCCTAAGACTTGAGTAATCAGCCGAAGCTCACGTTAATAAGATTTTCCAACTCAGATTGTCTAGGCTTAGTCTGCAAAAATACTTTTACGTCATGAAAGTTCGTTAGCACCGTGATAAATAATTATATAATTAGGTTCAAAGCAAAATCACTGTGCTATCCTGCCAGAGGTCGCCAACTAAAATATGTTTCGGACCATGCAGGTAGATTTCTGATTCTTAGGATCAAACCAAAGGCAATGACACTTAAGCAAACAAACCTTACTTTACCTACACAATCTCTACAGAGCACATCAGAGAATCAGGTTGTTTTATATAATAAACAGATGCACAGGAGGATACTTTTAACCTAATAGGAGTAATTTACCAACCTGCTCAAAGATCAACCAGACAATTCAGTGAATGGCGTACTAATGGGAATGGTTACATTACCAGGGTACTATGTACACGTCATATACAGATTCTTAACTTTCCACACGATGTCTTAGAGTACTTTTTACAGTATGTCACTGAACTACGAGAGGACTTAGAGGAGGCTGGAGTAGAAAGAGAAGCAGTGCTCCACCTCTAGCCACTCTTGATATGTCCCAGTAGCTACACCCCTGTTTCCTCCACTGAACAATCTGAACAACATCATTACCCGTCCCCGCTCCGGAGGGGCTAGGGAACGGGTATTGTTTTCACTCTTTTTGTTTGTTTGTTTGTCTGTCTGTCTGTTGACAACTTTACGCGAAAACTACTGGTGCGATTATGACTTAAATAAAATGGACGATGGGCTATGACCTTCTGATCAGCTGATTAAAGTTTGGACCAAACTGGGCCAAGGGCCAGGTTGTAGTCCCGAAAAATGTTTAAAAAAAAAAAAAAAAAAAACGGGACGGGTAAAAATCGTGTTTCGCCATAACTCCTTTCAAATTTGTCATATCGGCATAAAACCCAAACCTAAAGGTACATCTTTCAAATTTGTATCATATAATATGCCTCATCACAGCAGGGGCGTGACCCCCCACTTAGCAGTAGGGGGGTCAATGTCAGGTGGGTCGGGCCTAAAATTACAAATAAGCATAAAATTGTATTTTTTCACCCGAACTACTACAAATTTGACATGTGACATCTTTGACTAGATATCCTGCTGTGTTTATACGTCAGTACTAAACTGACTGCCAGGGACGGGTTTGCTGTGCCTTGGCACCGCTTTTTGTTACATCTGTTTCCAATAATTTTTACGAGAGGGTGGTCACACGAGGTTATTCACCTGGAGCTGGCTGCAGCATTCTGTGGGGCGATCCTCAACACTTGGGTTCGGCTCCGTCTCCTTTTTATCCTTATAAGTCGATGCTGATTGATTCTTATCATCGCTGATTCACAGTGCTCCAAACTGCGTCACAGCTGTGTCAACACAGAGAGGTAGCAGACACACTGTGGACAATGTCAACATTCACATGGCTGATTCCTCCAAAACTGACTTTACACGGTTTTTTCACACGTCAGTGCCCTGATTAGTGTCTGGAAGCGCCAGTAACAAAAGCATAATAATTCGCCATGGAAGAGGTATTAGGAGGCCTCCCACAACCTAGAGTACCGCTGCTAGACTCTTTCCAGTATACCCCATCCCTCCAGACTCCAGTGGGAGACAAGTGCACTGGACAGCACATGCAGTTGGTGGTTATGAGAACCCGAGTTCCATTCTCAAACCTGTCAGATTCCTGCACAACGTATGTTTAATCCATTGTCCGTTCACGCGGCAGTGCGCAGGATGTTCTCGACGTGAATTGTTGCATGTCGTATTATAGGGAATGGTGTGGATATAACAAAAAAAATACAATTACCTTCCTTAAAGATCAGTAAACAGTCGATAGGCATTTATCTAAGCCACCATCTTAGCATTTCAAGACACACTCTTTTCACAAACACGAAAGAAATAATATGATAAAGAAGTAGTATAAACGAGACTAAAGGCAAGTACAAGTGAGCAACACTCAACAGGTCTTTAGGAAGGAGGGAAATAATGGTCATAGAAGTCTTGTTAGAGCGACAAAGCTGCCATTGAGAGAGAGAGAGAGAGAGAGAGAGAGAGAGAGAGGGGGGGAGGGGATCCCAGAGATTAAAAATAGTTCATGTAGTAGCCTTAAATTTCAAATTTTCACGGCTTACTTTGATTTTCAAAGGGTCAATATATACACCTCCACTGCACTGAGGATGTAGGAAAATGTAGTTTCACAAAATCAGTGGTAAATTAACTCAATAAACAGATATAGCTTTTAACCTCTTCACTAAGATTATCTTTTTTTTTTTTTTTTTTTTTTCCACCAAGCAACGACCAGGGGCGTAGCGAAGGGGGGGGGGGAGCGAAGAAGGCGGCCGCCCTCCCCATTGAAGGTCTTGAAATCGTATGGGGCTAAAAAGGTAGTAATACTTAAGAATAAATAAATGAATGAATAAATAAATAAATAAATAAATGAATCAGTTCACGTGAATAAATAAATAAATCAGTTCATGTGAATAAATAAATAAATTAAATATATATATATATATATATATATATATATGAGAGAGAGAGAGAGAGAGAGAGAGAGAGAGAGGACTCCCAGACGCATTATTGGTCTTTTATACCATAAGGATCATTAAAAAAAGCTTCTTTTTCAGCCAAAATAATTTTCTTGCTCTATATTTCGCCACTTTTACCATAACAAGTTATCATCTAAATGTTCTAATACATACCTTCGTAGGCCTCAGAAAGCCCTTAAAAGTACTTAATTTTCAATAATTTTCCTGGGGGGGAGGCTCACAGCGCCCGCGAGCCCTCCCCCCCGCTCGCTTCGCTCACCTCTCACCACCTTTTTCAAGAATCTATAGACATCTTTCTCCCCTCCCCCCCTTGTGAACTTTCTGGCTAGTCCCCTGACAACGACCAGATTTATGTAGATCATGAGAGGCCCCTAGTAGAGAGGAAAAAAATGAAGGCTACATCTACCCTCTACAGTTGTCAAAGTGTCCCTAATCTGATTGCAGATGTCTACTGGTAATAAAAAAGCCGTAAGATTCCCGGCATCGGATTGAAGGAGTTAGCACCCTCACTGGGAAGGATATATCTCTGTTCAATAGTCATACGGTGTTGGCCTGAGTAAAATAATCTGGTAATCCTTAAGCTGACGTGAAACCACTTTTTTTTATTTTATTTTTTTATAGTTTTCTAAAAGAAAAAATCTTTGCCAAACCCCTTCAAGTTATTTTTTTTTCTAAGTGTGTTTTCAAGTTACGATTTATATATATATATATATATATATATATATATATATATATATATATATATATATATATATATATATATATATATATATATATATTCTGGAGCCTCTGTGGTACAGTGGTAGAGTGTGCGTTTCGTATACGGGTGAACCAGGGTTCGCGCCCCGCCAGTGTCATAAACTTTGGGAGTGTTCACCCGGCCACGTACTACATTGGCGGACACCAGGGATGCTGTGGTTGAACCAGTGTCTCTTACTATAAAGTATGCTTGCACCCAGTCGGCTTGCGGGGACCAATTACACTTGGTTCACATACTACACACACATCCAAAGCCACTCCAACACGACAATTACACTAACAAGCACTTCACACCCTACATACAATCTCTACTAGACAGCCTAAGCCACTTGGTAGAGATACATTGGCTGTATCGTCCCGACTTTGGTCGGGAAAGGCCGGTCCTGCAGTGGATACTCAAACGGCTGATGATGATGATGATATATATATATATATATATATATATATATATATATATATAAAACTGAGTTTAAAAAGCAGTTTTTATTAACAAGCACAACAGCGCTGAATGACAGACGGACGCCATCTTGTGCGGCGAAGGCAGATGACCACCATCTTTAAACGCCATTCGGCACTAATCTACTCTTATCAGTGCTGATTTATCCTAACTTTACCCATTTTAGCTTAACTTGAACTAACCTAATTTATCCTAACCTTTCCTTTCCTAAGGTAATTTATCCTAAAGGTAATTTATTCTGTAAACTAAATTTTTTGTAATCCTACCTAACTTAATTTATCCAAACCTACTCCTATCAAACCTAAATTATCCTAACCTAATCAGACCTATCATATTTTATTCAAATATAAAGTTCCTAAATTATCCAAACCTTAAACTAACCTAACCTAGTTCTAATGACCTAAGTGCAATTCCATAACCAGAAACTCTAGAGTCTTGAGCAATGTTGCATAAGTTGGGCCCGCGCCATTCTCAGAGTTAAATAACACCACCTTCATGCTCGTGTTAGGATGGAAAGAAAAGATCAAGAAAAGCAACTGAAAGCGAAAGAGTATAGAGAAAGAAGTTTTTAATACCCCCCAAATACTGTAGATTATTGATGCTGACGAAACTGCTGGTATCGGCATTTATTGTATAGTGACGCCATCATAATGCAGCTCAGGAGACCCGGACCCTCTATACATTACACAAACAGTACTTTCCACGCTTATTGACGAATCCATTTCATACTTGGTACAACACTTTTGTACAAATTTAAGAAGTCTCTGAATCAGTTCAAACTTTCATTTTATTTTATTTTTTGTTATCTCATTCTTTTAATGTGTAAAATGTTTCACATCTGCCTGAAATATCTTTCATCATTTAAATTCTAAATTTCTGCCGTTCAGTACAAGGCCCAGCATTCTGGGGAAGCTATTGCTGCCGAGCAGAAAGGGAACATGAGAGCATGCAAATGGTAAAAATTATCATACCGAGTGCAATAACAAACACAGTAACACGGTACTACGCGAAAAGAAAGTAAACAAATACAGCAGAAACCCACACATAAAACATAAATATTAATGCAAGGGTATGTTAGAAATTAATAGTATGCACATACGAACATACGCATGTACACACACACACACACACACACACCACACACACACACACACACACACCTATCTATCTTTCTATATCTATCTACCTAACTATCTATACACACATCTATCTATCTATCTATCTATCTATCTGTCTATCTATCTATCTATATACATACTGTATATGCGTACATTCATATTCGTAGATACACGCACACGCATACGTGAGCATATACACGTGATGACTTGAAAGACACACTAACAAAAGCGCTAACAGAAGCACCGAAGGTAGTAAGGAAAGTTAATACAACCAAAGCCAACACGTATTCAAATATGACCCTCGAACTCATTAAAAGAATAAAGGAGACGGAAATTAAAACAAAGAAAGATGAAATAGACAGAGAGGAGTTACATAAGCTTTTCAACAAGACGCAGAGAGACGAGAAGAGAAAAGTAAGAGACTCATGGATGAAATCAAAGAAACCGTCAAAAAAAGAAAGACTGAAATAGGTCCGAAGTATAATTGCACTAGGAAAGCAAGAAATTGTATCAGTGAAAAACAAAAACGGTAAAATCATTGTATACATACATACTCACGTACACATGAGCTTATATACACGTGATGAGTTGATTGATGGACTAGCAAGAAAGCTAAGAGAATCAACGCAGTAGTAGGAAAAGCTAATACAACCAAAGGAAAGAAGTATTTAGAAATGACCCACGAGCTTATGAAAAGAATAAAGGAGATGGAAATAAACACAAAGATGAAACAGAAAATGCAGAATTAAATAAGCTTATCAACAAAAAGCAGTGAGAAGAAAAAAAAAAAAAAGAAGAGGAACATGGATCAGATCAAAGAAACCATCAAAAAGGAAACAGATATTACTAAGAAAGACAAGAAAGGTGGGGTCATTAAATGCAGAGGAAGGATGATGAAGAGAGTTGAAGAATTTTACAAAGAACTGATTGCATCAAAGACCAATAATTAACTTTCCAGCAGACACAAGACAAATACCTGAGCTAACACCAGACGAAGTAGCCATTTCTCTTAAAAGTATGAAAAGAGGAAACGCCCCAGGAAAAGATGGAATAGTAACTGATATATTGTCGGATGCAGGAGGAGAAGTACAAAACAGGCTCGCCCACTTATTTACTCAGCGTATAAAGAAGATTCCCAAAACACAGTATAGGCCTAATGCAATAGTAATTTTGTCTTGCAAAAAATGGCAACTCTAAAGATTTTAGTAACTATCTATCCATTATCTTATTACCAGTTGTTTAAAATCCCTTCATTAAAGTCCTTGGGAAGAGAAGAACAAGAAATCTAGAAGAAAATCACCTCGTGAACAGGCAGGATTCCCATGCGGGTATTCGACTACTGATCGTCTACGCTCAATGAATCAACTAACTGATAAAACTACGGAATATAATAAACCACTGTGTTAAGGTTATGTTGATTACGAAAAGGTTTTCGACTCAGTAGAGCACATAGCAATTATAAATTAATTGCAGGAACAAGGAGTAAATAAGAACAGTAAAACTGCTCGAAAACATGTATAAAAAGTGAACTGCTGTTAAATTACATAAAGCCTTTAATAAAATTAAGAATGAGAAGGGCGTACAATTTCACCAAAATTAATTACAACATGCCTAGAGAGTATTTTCAGAAAGCTAAACTGGGAAAACAAAGGAGTAAACATAGATGGAGAGAACCTAATCTCAGAAACAGCAGAGACATTGCAAGAAATGTTAAATTACCTAAACAGAGAAAGTCTCAAAGTAGGGGTAAATATGAACCGGAGTAAAGTTAATGTTTAAACCTATCTATCTATCTATTGCCAGACGCCTCAATCCCGTTTGGGGTGGCCACAAACAAATCGCCTCCAAGTCACCCTGTCCCCCGCCATTTCACTGCCCTGCTCCCAACTCACACCCCTCTCTCTCATATACCTCTCCACCCCATCCCTCCATCTCATCCTCGGCCTCCCCCTCCCTCTTCCCCCCTCCACCTCACTCACATACACTCTCTTCATCAGTCTTTCACCCTCCATCCTCTCCACATGGCCAAACCACCTCAGTGTGTTCCTCATAACGCTTCCTATCACATCCACATCCACACCACAACGCTTCTTTATATCCTCATTCGTCAGCTTGTCTCTCCACGTGACTCCACAGGCTCCTCTTAAATAACTCATTTCCTCTGTTCTCACTCTTGACTTGTGTCCTTCCAACAATGTCCAAGCTTCACTTCCGTACGTTAGAGTTGGTATCACAATACTGTCATGTAGTAACTTTTTCACTTCCATGCTCACTTCCCTGTTTCTTATCACTGCTTTCAAGGAACCAGCAACCTTTCTTCCCTGCTGTACCCTTTCAAGCACTTCACCCTCCAAACCTCCATCCTTACTCATCACACTACCCAAATACTTAAACGTACTCACATTTTCCAATTCCTCACCATCCAACCTCGCTGTACATTCACTAACTTCACCTCTCTCAAAGACCATCACTTTACTCTTCCCTACATTCACCTTTAGGTTCCGTTTCTTACACACTCTCTCAAACTCATCCACCAAGCCTTGCAGCTCCCCTTCGTCTTCACTCAACAACACAGTATCATCTGCAAACAACAGTACAGGGAGTTTCCAAACACTATCCTCTCTCACCAGGGCCACTCCAACATCCACTACCCTACCTTGTACCTCTTTTATTACCCCATCCATGTACAGATTGAACAACCATGGAGACACGACACATCCCTGTTTCAAACCAACTTTCAAAGAGAAAAATTCACTTAGTTCACCATCCACACGCACTGCAGCCTTCGCACCATCGCACATACTCTTCACAGCACTCAACAACTTCCCATCCACTCCATATATTCTTAACACTTTCCACAATCCTTGTCTATCCACCCTGTCATATGCTTTCTCCAAATCCATGAAAGCCGCATACAACTTCTTTCCCTTCTCTAGAAACTTTTCCACTAAAGATCTAAGAATGAATATCTGATCTACACAACCTCTTCCCTTCCTAAAGCCTCCCCGTTCTTCTCCAACTAATTTCTCTGTTCTTTCTCTAACTCTGTCTATAAGTATCCTACCATAGACTTTTCCTATTATACTAAGAAGACAAATGCCCCTATGATTACCACACACTTCTTTTTCCCCTTCTCCTTTGTACAAGGGAATAATTATACCTGACTTCCAATCCTCCGGGACTCTACCTTCCTCCCAGGCCAATCTGCACATCTTCCACATCCATTCTACTACTATCTCTCCCCCATGCTTCAGCATTTCATCACACACTCCATCAATTCCTGGGGCTTTCCCCGATTTAACTTTCTTCATTGCGTCCACAACTTCTATCCTACTGATTTCTTCCTGTCTTCTCACCTCCCTCCTTCTCCCAGCCATTCCCCAGCCACGTATACTCGTATTACTTCCATCCTCTGCGTTCAACAATTCCTTAAAGTGTCCTCTCCATCTGCTCACTTTTTCTCCCTTCTCCACTAGTAATCTACCATTTTTATCTTTCACTCCCCTGCTAACTTCACTTCCACCCTGTCTTACTCTTTTCACTTCTCTCCAGAACATTTTCTTACAGTCCCTCCACTTTACACTCAAATTCCTTCCAAATTCCTCATCCACTCTCTTCTTACTCTCTCTTACTAATCTTTTCACCTCTCTCTTCCTTTCCACATATAACTCTCTCTTCCGTCTCTCAACTTCTTCCACGCCCCTATTTCTCATCCATTCATTGTATGCTTTCTTCTTTTGTGCCACAGCCTGTTTCACCTCTTCAGTCCACCACGCTGTTCCTTGCACCCCTCTCCGTCTTCTCTTCCTTCCACACACCACATCACATGCTGCACATATTTCTTCTGTAAATATCTTACACACACCTTCCACGTCTCCCATCTGCTCCAATTCATATTTGCCCAATCGTTCCTCCACTTCTCTCTTATACTCTGCCTTTTTCTCATCCTCTTGTAACCTTTCCACTCTCCTTGCAACTACTCCTTCCTCTCGTCTTTCCCTTCTTCTATTCCTCCATCTTGCATCCTAATTCTGGCCACCACCAAGTAGTGGTCAGAAAGTCCACTCCCCCAACCTCTATACACTCTTGCATCCTTTACACATCTTCGCATCCTTTCATCCACACATACATAATCAATCATTGCCTTCCTTTCATTCAGTTCACCACCCACCCTTCTCATCACTCGCCATGTATACCTGTGGATCATTTTATGCCTGAAGAGGGTATTGGCTATCACCAACCCCCTCCCAGCACAAATGTCCACTAACGCACTCCCATTCTCATCTATCTCGGCAGGCACACCCCACTCACCAACTATTCCATCCACCTTCACATTACCAACTTTACCATTCATATCACCAATCAAAAACACTCTCTCATTCCTTCCAAACTTTTCCATGCACACTTCCACATTTGTCCAGAACTCTTCTCTCACTCTTCTAGCACGATCTTGCGTTGGCGCATACACACACACAATCGCCCACATTTGTATTCCAACTTTCAACTTTACCCACACAATCCTTGACCCAACTGATCCATACTGTCTTATGCTCTTCTTCCATCTTTTACTCACAACTATACACACTCCTTCCTTTGCCCTCTCATTCTCATCTACTCCTGCACATATACCCCATCCATACTCCCATTCTCTCACACTTTCTCCTCTCCATTTTGTTTCAGTTATTCCACATACATCCACTTTCGCACCCTCAAGCACCTGGATAATCTCTCTCTCTTTCACCTCACCAAAAAGTGTCATGAGAATAGGCGAGGAAATTCTTGTAGTTGAAGAGTAAAATTACTTGGGGCAGATACTAAAACTAACGAAGGACCTTGATAGCGAAATAAAAATACGCATCACAGTTGGATGGAAGCTTTTGGTAATCATAAGGACATCGTGAAAAGTAACTTGGCAATATGTATGAAACGATATGTAAATAACGAATGTCTAATCCCAACTATGACGTACGGTTGTGAGACTGGGAAACTGGCAAAATCGGTGGAAAATCAACTAATCCGTTCTCAAAGAGCAATGGAAAGAACAGTGTTGGGAATATCTTTAAGAGACAGGGAAAGATCAACGTGGGTGACAGAGCACACTATAGTCAAAGACAGGGCCGTATTCAGGCATGAGCTAAAGAAACTACAGTTTAGGTCCTCAGTTTCTGGTGGGACCTCTGATAATAAGGTATTTAAAAGATTTGTTAAAGTTTTATTATACAGTAATTAATATTTATGTTATGACAACCTAATTAACCACTCTACACGGATTTGTTATACATCATGGCGGCATTCTTTTCAAGTTCCTTTGTTACAGAACCTAATTTTCTGTTAACAGTTGTCATATAGGGCCTCTACAGCTTCCCATGTCTTAGGGCCTCACCATGTCTAAATCCGGCTCTGGTCAAAGACATTATAAAAGTTATAAATGAACAAAATGAAGATAAGCAGATCATGTAGCAAGAATAAGGGATAACCGATTGAGCAAGAGGACTCCAAGAGATTATAAGCATACCAGAAAAAGGTCAGACAGGAATTGGAGTAATGAGATAGAAAAATTTGCTGGCAAAACGAGGCAGAGATTGGCTCCGTCAAGGATATCATGGAAAAGTTTGGGGGAGGCCTTTGTGCAGCAGTGGACCTGCAATGGCTGCTGCTGCTGCTGATGATGATGATGATGAAATTCACATGCATACATATGCATACATACACAGGTGTATACACAGATACATGTATATGTGACACACACACACACACACACACACACACACACACACACACAATAATCATTATCATCACCATTATGATCATCGGCGCCCAAGGGTTTTATAAGGAAAGGAGGTTATGAGAGATGGCTAGAATGTCCCCCAGTGCATCAAGATTTGTAATGAAGTATGTACAATATGAATAAAACAGTAAGCCAGGGGTTTTCAATGGGGCAAAAATAGGGCAGTTAACAATATGATGTGATAAGGAGTCAGCCATGGGAACGTTACAGAGTTTACAGGGCCTGTCAGTGACCGGTCGTCGAGTGACTCCCCCAGGGACTATAGTCCAATTCGGGTGACGACCAATCATAGCTGGGGGTGAGGGAGGGGTGTATACCATAGGTGTGTTTTGTCACACAATAGTTGACACAATGCTGGTGGATCGTTCAGCATCAATATGCATGTCTAGTTACTGCCTCCCCTTATCGAAGAAGTTTCCGGATAGTTGCCATGGATACAAGAAAGATGCAGGCAGCTTGGGTCAGGCGACCTGGCTGGTCGTGTCGGATGTGATTAGCATCGGCTGGGATCCAGACAAAGAGAGCCAGAGATCGAGGGCGTGAGCCTGATGAAGTCTGGAGTAGAGAGAGAAGAGGGGAGGAGAGGCGGGGGGGGGGGTTAAGAAGGGCAAGGGCTGCTTCGGAATCGCTGATGATTAGGCCTGAGTTCTATTTATGACTCTTTGAGAGAGAAGGAAGTCACGCAGACAGTTCACACTCGGTGCTACTGGCCCAGCTAAGGAAACGGTCTGATGTGACGATGTGAGAAGTAGATTAAGTAAATGCAAGGCACGCAGTCCCCGCTCGGCCATTAGAGAAGGCAGAATCGTCAGCATGAACGTGAACTGGTAGAGTAGTTTAGCTACAGGTGTGAATATTTATCGTTTTCTATGGGGGAAAGTGCGTCGATCAGTTTTCTCTTATTCATTTTGAAGGTGGACGAAGGGTATATTATCACACACTCTGTGAATGTTTGTGTACCTGTGTGTGTGTATGTGTAACATAAGAGTATACGAATACATAAGTATGGGTGTATAGGTGTATGTGCGTGGATGTATTCGTAGGCATGTGTGTCCATATGTATCTGTACAGAGACACGTGTGTACGTAGCCTATATGCATTGCACCTATGCTCTTTTTCTAGCATACTCTTGCCTGTCAATTAACGTGCCCTGTACATTTTTTTCCTGTATTTATTTATTTTTCTCTCTCACGTAGCTACGTGTTTCTTTACTGTTCCCAAGGTGACAACTTTTGCCCCGTATAGTATATACGTCATGTATCCATTTACTCTCATTTACCTTTCCTACTTGGCCTTCATCAACAACGTTGCACAGGGTGTTGTGGCTTCTAATGAATGGTTAAAAAAAAAAAAAAAAAAAAAAAAAAAAAAAAAGCCCTTCACGCCTTCTTTGGACCCACGCCCTCCTCGGCCTTGCCTCCCTCGTATTATTCCCCGTGACCTGTAAGGAGTATCAAGATCATTAGTTTCTTTACTCCCATGGCAAGAGGGAAGTGAAGGATGAGGCTGGAGAAAGGCGTGGAAAACAGATACTGGCGTCTCGTCAGACACATTCACACATACATACACACTACTGAACCGCCGTTATTCATTAGTCTGCCCTTCCATCAACCCTCTCTTCCACTCTCTCTCTCCAGGGAGGTAAAGAAACAAGACTGTAATGGAATCCCTGACGTTCCCTTGCACCTAAGCTGCCGTCCATGATGCCTGGCCCCGCTGTGCTTCATCACTGAACACAATAATGCTGATCACCTAATGTCTTTTGACAAGAATTATCCAGACATAATTAACACCTTGAGCACTGATGAGCTGTTTGGGATGAAATTTGAGCTTTGTGAAGCGTTGCTTGATCATAAAAGCTCCCTGATTATCTTGTCATGCTTCTGGCTGTTGACTGCTCTGTTGACGTCCTACGTAACATAGCACGGGTCAAGCAGGCACGGAACCTGATTAAAGCTTAGGGTGAACCAATCAATCGTGTCACTGTAATGACCTCCCTGATTACCACTATGACATACTCCATTTACCCTGCACATTCGAAGAAGCCAGGACCTCGCTGCCTCTTTGTTGCCGTCGTTATAACTCCTGCCACATTTCATGCTACTGCTTCTCTGCAGCACGGTGCGGACTGTGCAGTGATCCCCATTCACCTAAGTTTTGCACTGTCCTGCCCACTGTCACTGTCCAAACTCCCATTACTCGTGGACGTAATCCCCCGTCGCCTGAATTCCCAGCATTGCTCCCACAGACCTTCCCATCAGTCCTTGCCGACTCACGACTGCCCATCCTCGCCTCCTGCAGTCGTAGCAGTTCTCGTGCTCCTGGAGTGGGGGTGACGGTGTTTTAGCACCTGAACTGCACAACACTGACCCTACCATTGTCACCACTAACTGCTCCTGCTCGTCAACTGCTATGCCGTCTTCCCTCCGGTTCTATATCACGTCCTCCATCCTCCTTCCCTCTCCCTGTGCCCCATAGAAAAAAAGTCATAGGGATGTTAGGAGGGCAGGACAGAGACACGGCACAGCTGGTGATGCAGAAGACAGTGGAGTATACAGTGGTGTGCCCTCCTCTTCCTTCACCTCCCTCCCCAACCCCTAGCCCCAGCCATTAGAGCACCATTTGGAGCTCCTGCAACAACAGTGTGACCATCTACGCCGCCTCCTTTTATGCTATTGTCTCATTTCAATCATTCGTTTCTGCCTATTTCACTGCTATCACCGAACAGTTTTTCCCTGTTTATAACCTCCATATCACTCTCCCTGCTCCTCCCTGTCCTGGTCCCGTCCCTCCACCAGTGTCCCAGCCATACCTACCCACACAGGACTCGTTTGTTTGTGTTCTTTCCCTTTTCCCCTACATCTTCGCCCCTCCACCAATTCCTCTCTTCCACTTTACCCACACTTACGTCTCTCGTGACGATTGCAAAAATAAAACCTCCCTCCTCTTCCCTTCTTCTGTCTCCCCACCCACCCTCTACTTCCCCTTTCATATCTCCCCACCCATCCCCCTGTTCCCCTCTCCCAATTTCCAAACCACTCTGCCCTTCCCCTGTCCCACTTCACCATCCAGGCCTTTTCCAACCCCTTCCTGACATGTCTCTGCCTCTTCCCATATTATAGTGGATCCCACAAACCTCGACAGTGCAAAATATTATCATGGAACATACGACACCTACACAACGCCTGTCTGATCCTTTTCAGCACTTTCTGTGTCAGCACACAACAGTCATCTTCCTTCATGAAGCTTATCCTCTTTCTCGTCGATCCAGGCCTCCATCCAGGCATCGGGGATGCTACTGTTATCAAACCCATTCTGGCCTTGGTCTTGTTACATTCATGCTTCATTCCACTCTTCAATCCACTTGCTGACTCACCCACCTCTTTTTACTCTCTCACTTGTTTCGTCACACTGTTAATGATGCCTCTGATTACTTACATAGTGTTTACCTCAGTTCAAGTTTGGTTGACCCCGCCACATTATTTACCTCTTGCTTCTCACCTGTCTTCTACCTGGGCAACATTAATGCCTCAAATTCGATGGTTGTCGCATTGCTACCACTATTTCATCGCCCCCGTGTCTTTGCCAATAAGCATTACCTGCATCATTTCCCCACTCTTCATTCCATTCGTATTGCAGGTGGCAAAATTTTGATTAAAATATTCTAGGTGGGATCGTGGTACCACATCCAGTAATTGAAGACATTGTCCCCCCTCCCGACTCTAACCACGGATTCCAGTCCCATCCAGCATCCTCTGCACCGTCATATAACCTCTGCAGCCTTCTTGTAAAGACATGCTAACAACAAGGTTGACTAATTACTATTTCACCACTTTCACTGCACTTTATACCTCCCTAGCTGCCGTTGTACAGAAATACAGTGATCATCATGTGCTGCAAGTCAACTCTTTGAGACCCTCTGCCCCTCAGTCAGGAGACTGAATGTGCAATCGCTGCCTGCGTGACAGTGAAGGAGAGGTGCTGCTGGAGGTGGCAGTGTATGACACTGACTGCAGGGCTGACGAAGTCCAAGCTTATTTCACTGCTGCCAGGCCGTCCCGCGACCTCAAACACAGTGTTAGGCAGGAGCATTGGAAAGACTGTGTCCAGCATATCAAAGCTCAAACATTTCAATCAAGGAACTGGCGGCTCGTTAACAGAGTTTTTCAGGCACTCTAGTATTCCTCCCCTCGCCTCCACCGCAGTCTTGTAGCTTATACCAAGGCCCTTGCTTACAAGTGGCCCACATAGACCCAATTGCCTTTCCTGTCTACCTCAACCAGGGTTTGTCTTTCATATGCTAGCAAACAGAAGGTAACACGCATTGGAAAGGCCCATACCACACCCTCCTCATTTAATGATCACCCCATTACTAGTAATGAAGTGCACCTTCTGCTCTAGCAAGTCAGAGCAACTGCCTCGGAAGATAATGGGATCATTCAAGTGTGTGTGTGTGTGTGTGTGTGTGTGTGTGTGTGTGTGTGTGTGTGTGTGTGTGTGTGTGTGTGTGTGTGTGTGTGTGTGTGTGTGTGTGTCTTAATAGTTCTCGAGAACATTATTCCAGCTATGCTCCCTGATCTTGTTTGAGCTCAGCTCTGTACTTACCTTTATTGCTTCCTCCAAGATCGCAGCACACAACCATGCAGAAATAATCCCTCACCTCACATCTTCCACTTGCACAACCTTCACTGACCTCAGAGCTTCGATGTTACAAACTGGGATTTTATCCTTGATGGACTTTCCTACTTTGGTATCTTTGGGCACCTATTTTGCTGGCTTGAAGGCTACCTGTCGATTCGCTACTCTCGGGTCTTGTACTGGGGCAGTCAGTGACTACCTTTCCTTGAGTGTCGGTACACCTCAGAATGGGGTCTTCTTAAAAAGTCTCGAAAAGAGACAACTCTACTTTCTTGGCCCTCGTCTCTACTCCTCTTTGATTTTAAACTAATCTGATATTAAAACGCATTCCCTCTCTACTGCCACACTTCAGCATCCCCTAATTAAGTTTGGTCTGCGTGCCTCTGCTTGTGGATATAACATCAACACTGCCAAAACCAAACTGCTTATTCGCTCTTGCAATGACTGGCTTGCCTGTCCAAGTAACTTTCCTTGCCTAATATCTCGGAGCACTACATGACTAGACATTTCGACATCCGTCTCTCCTCCCTCTTTAACCCCACCATATATGTATCCACCTTCAGCACTCACATTACTCACATCCTCAAATGATTTTACCTCCTCAACATCCCCACTAGTGACTCGCAGGGGGGTCAGCATCCCTAATGCTCATACATTTTACTTGCACATTTGCTCTCTTTTTGGCTATCATGCCGTCCGTCGTTCCCTTATCTTCACTGGACATCTCTGACTTCTTGAAGAGGTAAAAAATCGAGCAATATACTCGTATATCAGCCTTCACTTCGTCTAATCTTCCAGAATAGTCAACATGCTTACTAACCTCAGTTTTTGTCCCTTTACTGATTGAATTCATATGCTTAATATCTGCTTCATCACAGCTAATAATGTTCCCGGCTGCTGCTCCGACATTTTCCTCCCAACTGCTTAATGTTTGACCGGGTCCGATGCGCCCGTCAGGTGTGGCATCGTGACTCTAAAGAAATAGTTCAACACTGATCTTTTCTACAGGTCTGGTAGAGATTCCGCCCATTTTTCCTATGTCATTGTCATTTTTTCGTCAAATAAAGGGCTCATTTATGAAACAGGATCATGCCAATTCTCCTGTTTTTATTCATTTCTAAAACGATGAAGAGACGATATAAAAAGAACACATGACATCAGCATCATGCAGGACACTCATGGCTATGAAATTTTCTTCATCATCCAGGCATCTGCTTTTTTCTCCCCATCTCAAAGATCATGTGAGGCAAAGATATGATCCATGGAAAGATAAAACACGATAGTGATAGTGGGGAACTATCAACAACCTGTCCAGTGTAATGGCCTAAATACTTATTCACTTACCATTCCAGGCCTTGGAATCCCGACACCGCCTCACATGCATGGCTATTTTTATTTTTACCTCCAATAACGAAGTTGGACGGAGGTTATGTATTCACCAGTGTCTGTCTGTTTGTGTACAAGCTATCTCAAAAAGCTGTTATTGGATTTTTATGAAATTTGAAGGACAGATGGGTCTATGTCCAACTGATTAGATTTTGAGGTAGATCCAGATCTGGAGGTGGGAATCATTAATGTTGTTTATGTTGACGGGGGTATGCGCTCTCTGAAACTGTACGGCAAGTGAGACAAGACTAGAAATAATGAACTATGTGAGGCTATCAAAGTGTTAGACTGGTGGGAAAGAGGAATTTCTGCAAAATTTCGTAAATGTTATTGGCGGTGTCAGAGGTATGCACTCTGTGTGTGCTTTCTACTTTAAAGATGTGCTTCATAATACCTGTCAAACAGAATTAATCCATCAACAACCCAGTTTAAAATTAATGCTAGGCCCTGTTGTGTTCTCATAATAATATTCTCGCAATGAACTTGATTCCATGTCAGTTTCTTAAACAACGATCACAAGGGGGAACTGTACGCAGTGTGCAGAACAGAATGGACGTCCAGACTCAGCATTCTCTATCACATGGTGTGCGTCGACGGCCACCTTTTTTCTTGATTGAGTTCACCCCACGTGGTCGGCCATAGCCAAGGACACTTGTCCCAACTCCCAAGCAGACGACGTCTTTATGAACAACAATGGACGTGAACCATCCAGTGATTTTTGCAATGGGTGTTGCAGTCTTCATCCTTCAAAAAGAAGCCTCTGCAAGAAGAGAAAGATGGCATTCAAGATCCCTTTTTTTTTTCTTCTTCTTCTTCTTGACAGCTCCATAACGAGCAGAGGCTTCCTCCCGCACTCACAATTCCACGGAGTTACAAGCTGTCTTTTTCCTCCTAAAGAAGTTAATACTCACTTCAGTAGCCCAGCTAAAACGTCTTGGACTTAGGCCGAAGTAGGCTTAAAATAGAGCAGAAAGTGAATCTTTTACAGAAGTGAAGTGGAACAGACATTACTCCTAGGAGTTCAAGACAGAAGATGATGCATACTACTCAGTTACAACCAGGGATAAACCCTTTAGAAAAGGAGGACTCTACAGAGTTTTGCACAGCGGGTGAGCGTGAACGTCCACGAATGAGTCTGCTGTCGTTCCATGCTTGGCAGTCCACGACACTCACAGGGCAGCAAATCTGGAAGTTCACGGCAAATGGCAAATTTGGATATCCATGGATCCCCATGTGACAGAGGCTTTAGTCTCGTTATCCTCCATACATCGCATTCTTCCATAAAATTTACCATATAATTTTCTACTTTCTATTGGCATACCATCCTTCCTCCCACCATCAAACTTATTCACATATTCTCCATTCACCATACTGTTTGCATCAATTCTTTCCAAATAGCCATACCATCTAACCACACTACCTTCACAGACTTGCTTACTGTGGTTATCAATGAATCACATTATTTCTTAATTACCCTCTCCACTTTTCACACTACACACCCTCCTCTGTAATCCCACTTTCTCAGCTCGCATTTGTAACATTTTGCTTCAGTCAGGCAGAGGCAGCTTGGATGATTATAGGTTGGGCAGTAACTAATTAAGTAACATACTTTTAGGCCTGGGGCTCCCAACTGTAGGAAATTCCTCCCTCGGGGGAAATCTGGACATTCCAGGGGAGAGATAAAATTAAAATGGCCAAAGTAGCCCTTCTTATGTGCTATTGATGAAAGATTTGATTTTCTTTTTTTTTTTAATGGTGAAAATATTCTTGGCTTAATTTTGTGCTTTGTAAGATTATGGTCAGATTATTTTGTGTCCACAAATATTTTGCAAGCTACATGTAAGAATAAAATATATAAATTATTCTCCAAGCTTTGTTAAAATCTCCAAGGTACAGTTAGATATCTTGTTGTTACATGTTAAAAATGTACCGCTAAATTGAGGAGAATAAATCAAGAACCTCGGGTTATTTATCTCCCTAACGGCGGGTGGAAATTCCCCCGTTTGGGAGTTGGGAGAATCATCAAAGATTTTCTGGTATATGTGGGGAATGGCAAGGGAAAGTCTGGGAACCTTTTTTTAAACCATAAATAACTGAATTTACCATCTCAAGGGCTTTCTGCTCACACTGCTTGTGCATTGTTTGGTGAAGTTAAAGGTAGACCATAACCTTAACAGAAGTCACATAATGCACAGTGAGAAAATAGAGAAGGCGATTGCATTTAGATACTTAGGTAATTTGATGAGCATGGGTGGAAGTTTAGAGGATGAAGTGCTCAAAAGAGTACAGTAGGGTTGGAAGGTTGCTGGCTGGCTTATTGAAAACACTGAAAAGGAATATGGGGGGGGGGGGAAATCGCTGCATAACAGTGCTTTGATCTCCAACCTTTTATACGGGAGTGAAGCTTGGACGTTGCTGGAAAGAACAGGCCTATAATGAGAGCATTTAGCATGATCTGAGATGAGCGTGGAGTTATATGGATAGACAGAAATATAAAAATGTGAAGGAGCATTGTGGAATTCATGCAGATGTGACTGAAAGCGTCAAGAGAAATGCTCTGAGACTGCTTGTCCATATGGAGAGGATGGAAAATGAGAGACTGACTAGGAGTGGCCATATGGAGAGGATAGTGAATGAAAAACTGACTAAGTGCATGTGACTGAGGTGGAGAGGCAGAGAGGGAAGGGCAGACCAAGGATGGAGTAAAGGGTTGGATTGGAAAGATATAATGAGAGGTGAGGTGTCAGTTGGAGGGAAAGTAGTCGAATGACAAAGGCAAGGGACGATGAGGTAATTTGTTTGTAATTTCTTCCTCTGGGATTTGGGCGTCTGGCAGTGGACACATAGATGGATCCTCGAGTGACAGGAAACTGGGAGACAGAAGGTTTTTGTGTGACAAGAAACTGAAATATGAGGTTCTTCATTACCCAGCCACACAAAAGATTTGTGACTGCGTCATTTTTTGGCATGCTTCATCTAATGGGAGTGAGATTTTGCTCCTATAACTAGTATATATACTCATAGACCATGCAGAAGAGCTCGAATGAAGCACTGCATTTTTTTTTTTTGTTTATTGCAGCTATAAATAACTTGACTAAACAAACCGATATGAAATAATATGAAAATAGCCGAGAAACCTTGCAAAGGAAGAGACAAGAGCTTTCCCTTAAAGCCTACTGTTTTCTTTTACGACCACGATAGCCTTGAAAGAAAATGAAGTTACTGCTTTGAGATGAACTGCATTTTCAACCAAACTACCATAATGCAGTATCGTGTTTCATTACTGTGTTTGTAACTGAATCAGTTAAATGACAAAGAAGGTTTAGGAGTTATTATCAGTAATGATCGGAGATACTCTGGACAGTGTATGACAACGACTAATGAGACAAACAAAATGTTCAGCTTCACTGCAAGGTATTCCGATCACTGGACACCCGAAATAAACTTTGTGTACAGTACATCATTAATTAGATTACACTTATAATACTGGATACAGTACTAGTTATCTCATTTTATTATGGACGAACAAAAAACTTGAAAGAATGCAGCGGAGCCATAAAATGATCCCATCACTGAAAATATTGGTCTATGAAGAACGACTAAGGAAACTTAATATATTTTTCTCTAAAGGAGGGACGACTCAGACATCAATTACAAGTATTTAAAATTCTTTGCTAATTTTTCGGCGTTGTATATTTTTTTCAAAATACATATCGATACCGCGACTGAACATAACGGGATGAAACTGAAAGATGCTGCACTAAGACAATGAAGAGTTACTTTGGTGTTCGCGGGGTGGAACAATGGAATAAGCTGCCGGCAACAGCAGTCAGTACAAAAACTATGGATATATTGAAATTCCGGCTATATAAGTATTTCGAAACTCTAGGCCCCAACTAAAATTCGTTGATCTTTAATTCCCGGCTGGCTCGTATGCTCGTATTAGCAACATTCTACGATTGAGTGAGCACTTTTTTGTCATTCCTATTAAAGTTTTCATGCTTATTTTTTGTAACAAGCATGGTGTTTTTCTACATTTTGCCTACTTTTTTTGTTGCCGGATAGTGTTGTGTGTGTGGGGGGGGGAGAACCTAGCACTTTTCTTTCCTTTTCTCATACACGTTAGATATAATTAGCGTGCTGCATGGGCGAGAGGGATGGTCTTTTCTATCCTTTTCTTATACGCATTGGTTAGATCTGACTGGATTTTTTTTTTTTCCCGACGGATAACTTCGTTATGTGCCAATAAACATCCAGTTCTCTGAATTTCCCATGCACTACTCTCTATCTATCAGTCAATTTATCTACCAACATGTGTGTGTGTGTGTGTGTGTGTGTGTGTGTGGTGAGATCTATGAAGCATCTAATATTACTAACCTTACCACATTTTCATAGTCTAGCCACCAGTCCTAGAAGGGAAAAAACTAGGATGGGGAAAAATCCTTTCTCGGTGTGTAGAATGTTCAAATGTGACCACCTCATCCACGTTCAATAGTGCATTATGTTTAATACTGCATAATATATATTTGCATCTAAGCCAGCCGTGCGTTATTGAAGCTTATATGTAACATCCGCAGTTGTTAAGTATTTTTCAATGTAGAATAAAATCGCCTGAAAATAGGAAGCCCTCGATGGAAAAGGCATCACCCTGCTCGTCACATTATAGATTATGAAGATGTATATATTACATGGGCTTTTCTACAGTGGTAAGGTAGAGTCTTTTCTTAATTTTATCTCGCAATTTTCAGATAATACTGACTTACCACAGGCGTTTCGATCTGGAGGAATTAGTTATAACCTTCTTTAGTCCCTTCTACACCAAAAGTTTGTCCTATTCCGAAATGAAAACTGCCATGTGGTGGGCAGATTACAGGACAGAGAGAGAGAGAGAGAGAGAGAGAGAGAGAGAGAGTCATGGTAGTGTTTGCTACGGTTCGTGCTCACTGGAATGTTTAGTCTGATAGCAGAAAATGTGTTCAAGTATGAGAATCAGATCAGCTAAACTTAAAAATTATCTTCAATATCTCTATATAGAGAAATCCTAGTGGTCAAAGGGTTAACTACTTCGTTCCAGTAACATGGCAATAAATTCTTGCTTCCCTCAGGCGATTTTATTTAGCTTCGAACTTTTTGAATAGTAGCCAGATATAACCTGCGTTTTTCAATCCTACTTTTTTTTTTTTTAAATAAAAACCACTGCAGCTGGAATGAATAAAACATAATCTCTTATGAGGGTTAAAAGACCTTATTTACCTTTACGGCTCTCACCCTACCTCCAGTGTCTGATCCTAGGACACTGTCCATAAAAGACTTGGAAGCATATCAGCGTCACCCCACCATCATCCTGTCACTTGATGTAGTGCTGCCTACTTCTTGCTTCACTTCTTTATCATTCTTTTTCTGCGTCTGCCCACTTTTTTTTTTCCCCCGGTTTTCCCATCTTTCCTGTCACTTAATATTACTTTTCTTTCCATTGCAGGTTGATCCATATTGAGTGCCAAACGTAATGATTTCCCATAACTCAGGAGACCTTTTTCAGTGCCGGGTGATAACCGTAGAGCCAAATCACGGGGTTACGTGGGACTAACTGCGGTAGCCCTGTTAAATGGGTGGACAAGCAAATGCGACGGCCATCCAGAAATTAAACGTTTACTCTCCTTGCGCCTTGCTGTGGCGAGGCGCTGTCAGCCACGAGGAGCATCGACTTACTGCACGGAATGACTTTACGGGGGCAATTGGTTGCTTGTGGTTGATGGCTCTGCATGGCCAGACAGACAAGGGGTAACTCAGCAGCAACAGCAATCTCTCCCTGGACATGAATTGGGATTCGCGGACGTTCAGTAAAAAGGGGAAAATGCGGCCTTCTCTACAGTTCCCTCACAAATACAGTGCATGATAGGCCAGATCCGTTAGGCTGGGTATGTGACATGATGTACAGTAGTTATATTGTTTTGGAGATTTACGGACGTAGTGCTAAATCCTTGGATTTCCAAACATAAAGAAAAGTTATTGAAATCCTAAGCAATGGACCCAGCTTAATTTTGTCGTAATCCAACTGAGAAGCATATTTACTGCCACATCGGTTATCTCCTCATATTATGAAAAATTCACTTCCAGACGGCGACGATGTTCTTACATACCTTTACGGCCCATAGTGATTGACTTTCATGAAAACATAGTAGAGAATAACGTACAAAACGTACAGCTCCTGTCAGATTTTGGTGATACAGTCAGCACTGCCAACGCCAAAGCGACTGGGGTTCAGAGTTCGAGAATTTCGACTCGTGTCTCACACACACACACACACACACACACACACACACACACACACACACACACACACACACACACACACACACACTGAGAGAGAGAGAGAGAGAGAGTATACACCTAAGGCATGGTAAAGGACATTGACGGAGCGTCGTCCTAGCTCATTTCAGTCACGACCAATATTTCCATGAAATATGTAATCTACACACTTTATATATGTAAAAGACTAGCGATTTTATTATTGCGTTATTCCCATGTCACATGAATTAATGTGGTTAGGCAACACAGTACTGTATTAACCCAGAATACATCCTATGATTGTACAGTATAGTCATAGCTACGAAACGCTGACAGGTAACATTTTATAATGTGCCTTGCCCATTGCAATTGTCATTTTAATTTCAAACTACACATGTGTAGTTAAATAGATGATGAAAGTATAGCACACCTGTGTCCCGTGAGTATGCTATGAAACACACGGATGGTCGGGTCTCGTTACATTTTGTCTAAGTTATGGGTTAATCACATAAGTGGCGGATGCGACCAGAACGTGGATAAGCGTCTTATTTTTAAATTATGATTAGTAAAGTGAAATCTATCTATCTATCTATTTATTGCCAGACGCCTCAATCCCGTTTGGGGTGGCCACAAACAAATCTCCTCCAAGTCGCCCTATCCCCCGCCATTTCACTGCCCTGCTCCCAACTCACACACCCCTCTCTCATATACCTCTCCACCCCATCCCTCCATCTCATCCTCGGCCTCCCCCTCCCTCTTCCCCCCTCCACCTCACTCACATACACTCTCTTCGTCGTCTTTCACCCTCCATCCTCTCCACATGGCCAGAGTGAAATGAATATATTATTTTCTCTCTTAATAATATTATAATCGTAATAATAAACATGGAAGGGGATGAAAGACTCAGTTGCTCTGATATTTACTATTACCATACGTAATATCCAGTCCACTCATCATTCTTCACAATCACTTTCTGTAGCCTCCGCGTTATTGATACCAGAAACGTTTGCATCGGATCAAGAATTTCGACTCGCATGTCCGACACTGATGGAGAGGGAAGGAGGGAGGAAATCATCTGAGATTTCTTTGTATCATACGGATCTGGGGGTTACCAGTCCCTAGGAAATTACGGTATGAACAGGAAGGAGCAAAACCTGGAGTTGAGAGGCAGCATCATCGCTCTGTGCGATAGTGGGCTGTCTATACGTGCTATCGCTCAGCGACTTGGCCTGGCACCAAGGACCGTCGCCAAGTGGATTACGAGGTGGAACACCAACGGAAACATAAACGACCTGCATAAGGTCTTTAAGTTCTATGTGCATACTTGGATTTGTTATAGTACGAGTACACAGGGGCGTCCGCAGAATTTTTTGTAAGGGGGGGGGCAAAATAGGAGAAATTATACATATATGTGCAGTTTTATCAAAATACACACACTCTAAATAGGCAAAGGCATATACTTACATGAGTTACATGACTTACATCAAATGCATAGTGACAGAATGCATGAATCGACTCAAATCACTCAATCATCCTTGAACAAGAACTGAAGCCGTCAAATTCCAAGGGGGGCAACTGTTCCCCCTTGCCCCCTCTCCCTCCGGACGCCCATGCCAGTATAGGCCTACATAAGATATAGTGTATGTGAACAGTTATAAATATTTTACCTTTGAGGTTACAGTTATTATATTGAAATTTTCAATATATTGATATTCATATTCTTCGAAAATATATATTTTCTGCGATTTCATCTACAACCATCAACAATCGTCTTTTGACCTGCATTACTGGTTGGTGGTGGGGTAGTGTAGGGTATCAGAGGTTTAGTCCTGTCAGTAATGGGGTTGGAGTAAAGGAGGGTCTGTTAAGCTGTTAAGCGTGCTATGATGGTTAACTGTTGTTCACGGTAACGTATGAATTACAGTAACATTATAGTACAGTAGTAGTTCATATTTACATGTTATCTATGTTTACTTAATGCATCCGAACCTGGCTGTTGCAAAGACGTGAGCAAAACGCATTGTAGCTCTGGCTTCCTCTTTAGTCTTCTGATAACCTTATCATCTCTCCCACCCTCCAGTTCTCAAATGACCATGTTATATGAAATGCAGAGGAGATGATTAGTTTTTCCACATTCCCTTTGACTACAAATCTATATCATTGTTTTACACATTAAGCATAGCCGGTGATTACACTATCGATTATATTTAGGATCCATTAACATTACAAAAAGATTCGTATTATGCGACATATCTATGTTACGTGATTCCTCTTCCACCAGTGTTAGCGAAACAGGGGTGAGCATTGATAAAACAGAAGGGATGAGGAGAAAATATATGGGTGTATAGAGTAATATAAACAGTCCTGTTCACACGTTCCTCTGTCGGTAATATCAGTAAGGAAATTGTCTCAACTGGTTAACAATGTGTTGTCAAACTTTCGTGGATTTTATGGAGGTGACAGTGTTAGCACGTGAAGTAGTACCGTAGTCCATTCGTCGAGACTGATACAACCAAGCGACCTGCATATGGCAACATCTCCCCGCTGAGTGTCTCTGACAACGCGAGAGAATGACGTTCTCCCTGTGAAACGATACTGCATATGCAGATCGTTCAGGTTTCACGGAGTCGGACGGATGCACTAAAACCTTACATAGTCATTAGGAAAGACCCACGCAAGCTATAATAGTAACGTTTGAGAACACCTCAATAAATGCATCACAGTCTCGTTGGGTTTACAGCAAACTCCATTTGTTAGAGAGAACAGGAGCCCTAAGGAGGACGACACCAGTAGAGGATGGGAACATTATTGTGGCAAAGGAAGCTAACCCCCTTACCAACGCAGCGGCAATAAGGCATGACTTGCAGTTAGAAATGTCAGCCAGAACTGTAAGGAGGTTATATCGCGCTGGAATACACCATCGCACTCCAGCTCAGAAGGAAAAGCTGATGGACCAGCACTGTGCAGGAAGACTGGCTTTTGCACAGTTCCATATTGAGCAGGATGATGACTTATGGAGCAGAGCCATCTTTACAGATGAGAAGCATTTCTACTCTAGTTCCCATGGCAGAATCTATTGTTGGAGGAGGGATAATACACGGTAAGATATGAACTGTCGACAGTCTTGCAATACATACGGCTTTTTTGTAAATTAATAATCACAGATTTAAATACTGTAAAACGTATTACGGTGTTGAGAATGTGGATGTGATGCAAATGTGACCAGAGTTTGCATGGTTGTTTTAGTTTTTTGGTTTATTGTGACCCCACCTTTGCGGGATGAGGCGATTAAGGGATCACATGCACATCACATTTACACTCCAAACACCTTTTATTGTGACCCAACTTTGTGTCCGTTCCAAAGCACATGGAAAAATAAAACAAAAATGGCTGTTTCATACGCTCAGGGTCTGGATCAACAGCGCCGCAACACCCCCCTTACCACATTGCGCCGTCTTTTTCTCTCCCTTGCACGACTTTATATACGCTGCTCCCGGGTATCTGCCCTTTCCTCTCCTCCATCCTTCTTTCCTTCCATCCTCTTCTGTCATTCTTACTTTCGTTCTTTCCTCGTCCTTCTGCCTACGGGTGACAGTACTGTACACTCCCTTTTCTGTCTTTCCTTCATTCTTTCCTCTTCCTTCTGCCTGTGGGTGACTCTACGCTGAGTGACAAGCCAAATGGTTTCCTGTACACCAGGAAACCATCTACTACGCTGGATGGTAACCATGTAACCAGATTTTGGCGCCTGGTAGTGTAGTGGGTAATTACGGCACACCAATCGGATTGAGCCTGTGCAGGCTTATATCCAAGAGGTGGTTGGGGTTTACTGCTCACGTAATGCCACTCAGGGATGAGTGAGGCTCGTCACTCTCATCTTAAATGTCAGGACCAACTTGCCTAGCCCCGGGCTTCTACGCTCCTTATGGGGCAACATTATATATATATATATATATATATATATATATATATATATATATATATATATATATATATATATATATATATACTGTATTTTATTGAGAAAAATGGGGGATGGACTGGATATTACGTATGGTAATAGTAAATATCAGAGCAACTGAGTCTTTCATCCCCTTCCGTGTTTATTATCACGATTATAATATTATTAAGAGAGAAAATAATATATTGATTTCACTTTACTAATCATATTTTAAAATAAGACGCTTATCCACGTTCTGGTCGCATCCGCCACTTATGTGATTAACCCGTAGCTTAGACAAAATGTAAGGAGACCCGACCATCCTTGTGTTTCATAGCTTACTCACGGGACACAGGTGTGCTATACTTTCATCATCTATTTAACTACACAAGTGTAGTTTGAAATTAAAATGTCAATTGCAATGGGCAAGGCATATTATAAAATGTTACCTGTCAGCGTTTCCTAGCTATGACTATACAATCATAGGATGTATTCTGGGTTAATATAATACTGTGTTGCCTAACCACATTAATTCATGTGACATGGGAATAACGTAATGATAAAATCGCTAGTCTTTTACATATATAGAAGTGTGTAGATTACATATTTCATGGAAATATTGGTCGTGACTGAAATGAGATAGGGAGACGCTCCGTCGATGTCCGTTACCATGCCTTAGATGTATACTGTGTGTGTGTGTGTGTGTGTGTGTGTGTGTGTGTGTGTGTGTGTGTGTGTGTGTGTGTGTGTGTGTGTGTGTGTGTGAGACATGCGAGTTGAAATTCTCGAACTCTGAACCCAGACGCTTTGACGTTGGCAGTGCTGACTGTATCACCAAAATCTGACCGGGGCTGTACCTCATCATCATGATCAAGTGGAGGCAATAGCTGCACGGCGCATAGCCCCACCCACCCTCTAACTCCACCCATGTTGGGCTCTTCGTGCACCCCTCCAGACAGCGACTCTTTCTGCCTCTAAGTACCTCTCCACATGAACGATCGACCAGCTCCAGCCATCAGTTCCATGCAGTTCCCCTCGATCTCCTTCACCCCAGGTTAATTCTCTAGAAAATTACCGTGGTCACAGGATGAACTTGCCACATATCCATATAACTGGAATTGGCGCTGATGTATAATGTAGGTAATAGGCCACAATTCACTCTTTTGGAGCAGTTGCTTGTTGGGCACCCGGCTGTACCAGCAATATCCTTTGATCCTGCGAGGGCAATTAGTACCAATGGAGTAAGTTTGCTACTTCAAGTTAGTCTCCATGTCTCACAGCCATAGGATAAGACAGGGAGCACCAGTGCACTGAATATGCGAATTTTTGTCTTTCTACGCAAATAAAGATCACGCCAAATACCCAAGCTGAGTAAATTATAATCCCACAGGCAAGGCCGATGCGACGAGAAATCTCGTCGTCTGACCTACCGTTATTATGGGCCACACAACCAAGATAAGTGAATCTTTCCAACACTTCCACATTCTCACCACATGCTTGGACAGACTGAACTGCTTTTTCGAACAAGCTACCATAAAATGACCGTGTTTCCGATGTGTCATTCTGGAGGAATAATTGTGTTACATCTTTGTAGAGAATGGATTTGTGAAATTTTATGATAAGGCCTCCTCCATGGCCATCAGTTTTCTCTATGTGGATGTGTGAATTGTGTCTGATGTGTGGACTCTTGAATGAGCATGTGAGTTTTGTTTCTTTGTAGGCGTGCATGTGTATATTGTGTTTATCAAGAAAGTCTTCAATTTATCGTAACTTGGAGAAGAGGCTGGCGTCACTGAAGTGAAATGCAGTAAGTTTATATTGCGCGTTCGAAGCGGTGCACGAATAGTGCGGTTCTGTGTTGTGGATGATGTGTTTGTTCACAGGAGCTGAGTTGTGATAGTAGTGGTTGTGTGGGTAGGGAGACTGGAGAGGGTGGGAGGTACTGTGTTTCCTGTGACAGGAGGAGTGTTTCTGGAGGTAATGATAGTCATACCCATGTCTTATGATACTGTTTGTGGAGTGGGTCCGATTGCTGCTAGAAATACTTTAAAAATCCATGTGTTTGCTAGAAATGCTTTAAAAATCCATGTGTTTGTTTGGTGCTTGTGATGTGTAGGAAGCAAACCGAGCAGATAATTAGTGCATGGGGCCCAGCTTTGCTCCCCATATTTAGGCACGTTTAAGGAAAGAAATGACTGTTGGAGAGCCTTCCCACTGTGTAACAGTGGGGACAGCTGCCTCCATATGGGAGATGGTGCTTCGTCAGGCTGACAGAGATCTGCCTCACAGGATGCACGGTAGCTTGAGGAGGTTTGGCTCCCAGACTTAAACTCGTAGAGAGAGAGAGAGAGAGAGAGAGAGAGAGTGCACTGTGTCACCCTCGTTAGGCTCTCCTCCAGGGCCACCACTCGTGATAAAATGTATTGCTGTTACTTGTTACCTCCAAAGACAAAGTTGGAGAAGGTTGTGCACTCACCTATGTTTGTCTGTTTGTTTGTTTGTCCACATAGTATCTCCAAAAGTTATCAAAGAATTTCGATGAAATTTTGTGGAACGGTGGGCCATGGGCCAAGAAAGAATTGATTAAATTTGTGGGGGGGGGGGGCGGATCCGAATCCCGATCCTGTGTATCCCACATAATATCTCCAAATGTTCTCAATGAATTTCAATAAAATTTTGTGGAAGAGTGACCCATGGGGTCAAGGAAAAATTGATTGAATTTGGGGGCAGATGCGGATCCTACTATTTGTATTTCACAAAATATCTCCACGGATCTGGATTCTTTTTAAGGGCAATTGTATTGGCGGAGGTATGCGCTCTCTGAGTCCTTTCCAGTATTGCCTAGAAAGCACTCAGACAGCGCATACCTCCGCCAATGCCATTGCAGGATCCGGATCCGCTCCAAAATTTGGTCAATTTTTTCTTGGCCCATGGCCCACCTTTCTCCAAAGTTTCATTGAAATTCATTTAGAACTTTTGGAGATATCATATGGACAAACAAGCAAACAAACAGACAAACCTAGGTGAATACATAATCGCCTTCAAATTCGTTGGCAAAGGTAATTAAACCACATGCTCAATTGACATTCAGGAGGTTCCGAGTGCAAATTTTAACTGATTAATTGATTGTCTACAACATAACTGGCGACGCAATTGCCAGGGTCATATGCCGCTGGACAAACTAAACTACACAAAACATAGGCTAAAACAAAACACTAACAAGAAGCAGTGCCACGGCAGAGCAAACCCGTCCCTGGGAGTCATATTACTCGTAGTGCAGACGTATAAACACAACAGGACATCAAGACAAAGATGTCTCATACCACATTTGGAGTAAACTGGGTGAAGATTGACACTTTTATGCCCATTTGAAATTTTGGCCTGATCCACCTGACATTGACCCCTCTACCGCAAACTAGGGGTTGCCCCCCCTGATGTAATGAGGCATGTTATAGGATGCGAATTTGAACGATGCACCTTTAGGTTTTGGTTTCATGTTGATATGACGAATTTGAAAATAGTTATGGCGAAAAAAATCGATTTTTTTTTTTTTTACATTTTTGGGTCCTACAGCCTAGGCCTTGGCCTAATTTGGCCCAAGATTTAATCAGGTGATCAGAATGTCATAGCCGATCATCCCTGTAATTTTGATTAAAATCGCAACAGTAGTTTTCGCCTAAAATTGTTAACAGTCATACATATATACATACAGACATACAGACAGACAAACAAACAGAGAAACTGAGTGAAAACAATACCTGACCCCGAGCCCCTCCGAGGTGGGGACGGGTAAAAAGGAAGAGAAGCACAAATGAAATAAAAAGGAGAAAATCGAATAAAGAGAAGTAAAAAAAACACTAAGTCTTGTAAAGCAGCCCACCCTTCTCCACAAACAAGAGGGTTCCCCCTCCCATAAAACAGGTATCCTGACCAAATGCAGACAAAAGGCAATAAATGCAATCATTTGCCTGGTGGTCAGAGAGGCACCGGCGGCATAAATGCCCAAGACTGGGGCACTCCACCAGCAAGTGACAAGCAGTTTAGGGGACGACAATCCCCACAGACAGGAGGGGGACCCCCCTCCATCAAGTAGGAATGAGAGAAACGGGCTTGGTTAATGCAGAGGTGGCTTAAGACCATCTCTCACCAACGAGACAAGGTCTGGTAACTGATGGAGCCCACTTTAGCACAGATTGTACACAGCTTGTTGGCCCCCACAAGAACCCAGCGTTCCTACCAACAATGTCGAACCAGACTGTCAAAATATGGGTGAAAATCAGATAAAGGGAGAAACTGAGGAGGTGGGGACCCAAAGGCAGGAGCAGGCCAAGTTGCCGCTGCCTTAGCCAGAATATCCCACTCATTCCCCAAGATTCCACCATGGGCCAAGGCCCGACAGAATCCCACCTGACGGCCATGACAGCCGAGTAGGTAAAGCCACTCCAAAATAGTTAAAATCAATGGATTAGAGGAACTAAAAGATTCCAACGCAGGAAGAGCACTACAGAAGTCACTAAAGCAATAAAAGAGGATTGGGGGAGAATAAAAATTATTTGAAGAGCAAGTGAAAACACAGACAGCTACACCGTACAAATAGGAACAATATTACGAAGGTTACCACCCAGATAGAAGGAAGGTAAGACGACACCAAAGCCTACTTCAGCATCAGACTCAGAACCATCTGTACAGACAGGGACAGAGCCCTCATGGGTGGACGAATGTTCTAAAAACATAGACAGAGACACGTTAAAGGGAAGAGAGCTCTTTTGACACACAGGGGAGCAGTCAATAGCCTAACCTAGGGACAAGATGGGGACAAACTGACAATGAAGGGACAGACAAGACTGACATAGTAGACGCAACCCTATAACCAAAAGCCTTCGGAAAATTCGGGCGAGTGACATAAAGAGAAGAACGGGAATCCTGGGAGACAATGACGCAGGGCACTGAATCCGGGAGGCAGCGAACGTGACACAAACACCTCAGCATCAACGACTGGTGGCACAAGTCAAAGGGAAGGGTGCCAGCATCCACCAACAAACTCAGAATCGGGTATAACCTAAAAGTCTCAGTCGCCAGAAGAACACCAGCATGGTGCATGGAATCCAACATATGGAGATGGACCTCCAAAGTGGAAAAGTCAACCTCATGCCCATACTCAAGTTTAGAAAGAATAAGAGATCTGTGTGAGAGGGGGAGGGTCTGAAGGTCAGCACCCCAACAGCTATGAGCCAGAACCCACATGAGGCACACACCCTTAATACAGGCTGGCTTTATATATCAGAAATGAGGAACCTGGATCAGTCGTCTATCAAAGATAAGACCCAGCAACCAAGTCTCTTCCACACATGAGATTCTGAGACATAAAGATGTAGGTATGGGTCCGGATGAATACCACGAAGATGACAGAAATGTATAGTCACAGTCTTCACAGAAGAAAAACGGAAATCAAGAGTCTCAGTCCACTGGGAAATCCTATTAAATGCCAGCTATAACTTCCTCTCAACCATAGACATCTGAGACGCAGAATCAGAAACTGACTGGTCACCAACATACAGAGAACCAAGGACCCCGTCTGGGAGAACACTGATAACACAGATGATTTTACAGTGAAGAGCGTGACACTAAGGATACTTCCCTGCAGCACCTTATCTTTAAGTGGATGAGCATCAGAAAGCACGCCCCCAATCCACACCCTTGAAAAATGGTTAGATAAAAACTACATAATAAAAACAGCCAAATGGCCATGAAGGCCAAACTCATGAAGAGAATGTAAAATGCCATAAAGCCAGGCAGTGTTGTATGCCTTCTCTACACTGAAGAAGACCGAGACGTGGTGTTGGTTATTGAAGAAAGCCTCACAGACCCGAAGTTTCCAAGGACAGTAGGGCATCAGATGTAGATCACATTTTAGGAAAACCATACTGGACTGGTGATAAGTATTTGTCCGTTTCTAAATACCACATAAGCCGTCCATTTACCATCTTCTCCAACACCCTGCAAACACAAGAGGTCACTGAGATGGGGAGATAATTTTTTGCCTGCGGATGATCCCTTCTGGGCTTAGGAATGGGAATAGCCACCATAACACACCAAGAAGATGGAAACTCACCAGTACACTAAACTCCGTTACATAGCACCAATAAAAAGGAAAGAGATTCATCAGACATATGATGTAATAAAGCATATGGAATATCATCATAGCCTGGAGACGAACCATGACACTGTGACAAAACCGACCGAAGCTCAGCGACAGGAAAGGGTTGTAAGACTTTTCCCCAGATGTGAAGATGAGACTACTTGATTCCATGCACTGTGGCATGCTGAAGGCGATTCAATGTCCTTTTTGACACACCAGCAAATGCTTAACAAATGCTTCAGCAACAGTGAAGGGATCAGTCATAGCCCCACCAGCATCAGATAAAACAGGAGGGGAAGGAAGAGGAAATTTGCTATAAATCTTTCTGACCCTGTTCCACACTTGGGTGAGACAAGTTCTTGAGTGAAGGAAGGAAACATACTCCTGCCATGATGCACATCTGGCCTCATCCAATATGCAACGTGTATCAGCACGTGCCCTCCGAAAAGCCACAAAATATTGAATGTCCTGACAATGGTGGTGAAGCCATGAGAAGACAACTTGTTTGGCCCTCGCTGCTGAGGTGCATTCAGGGATCCACCAGGGAATTGGACATTTAGGAAATCGACAAAAAGTCTTGGGAGCAGTAAAGAGCTGCTGAGTGGATTTCATCAGTTATATACACCAACGCCTCATCAGCTCTACCAAAATCGTCCACACTGCGGTCAGTGGAACATAACCCCCTGAAGAGTGGCCTTATCCAGGTGTCAGTGAAGAAGACGACATTGTGGCTCACACTCAGCAGAGGTTAAATTAATCGAGAAGTGGTCACTGCCATGCAAATCTGGCAACACACCCGAATTATATCTAAAATAGCGGTAGCTGTGCATAGAGACAAATCAATGGCCATGAAAACACCAGTCTGACTACGATAGTACATCATCTTACTTGAATTCAACACCCCCAACTACTCATCCTTCACCAAAGAAGTCAGCATGGCACCTCTAGGGTTGGTCACACTGTCACCCCACAGTGGGTGATGACCATTCAGATCACCCAGTAAAAGAAATGGGGAAGGAAGATCATGAACATGATAGTTGAGATCTACCCTCTCAACAGGAGCACTAGGGAAGAGATAGAGACTACACATTGTATAACGACGGAGAAGGAAAATCTTAATGACAACAGCCTGCGGTGGAGATGAAAGTCTCAGACAACTGACTGGGACATCACAGCAAATTAGGAGATCAGTACCACCATCATTTCCTTGGCCAGGAGGAGGATCAGAATAAAATACATGGTAACCAGGAGGGCCGGAAAGAGCAGCATCCCCAACCATGGTCTCTCGGATCCATATGCATACTGGGAAAAAGTGGGCAGTAAGACAGCAGTATGCAATTCCTCCCAAGTAGCAAGTAAACTATGACAATTCCATTGAATTTAAAGCCCATTATATCAGGGTACTTCCAGTGCCAGAGTTCTTGACACTGGGAACTTTGATGGGTTTCCAGGTACTTGGCCAAGAGTTGGGTTTAGTAACAGGTTTCCTAACCACGGCTAACCCCTTAGATGAGGAAAATGAGATACCCGCTTTTGAAGACGGCAAAAGGGAGGAAGATGAGGAAGGCCAGACAATGGTCTTCTTCTGTAGTGGAGCAGATGTCTTGGTAGGGGTACCGTAAGTTGTCTTAGCTAGAACAGAGCAGGCAATGCCATCACGAGGAGATGTACAATCACTAGCACACCCCAGAGTACTAGGATCCTGATAGGGCAAGATCTCATGCAGCTGTGGAGGTGTATCAATGACCCAGGCATCACCACTGTCTGGTGGGGGCCGGAACGTCAGTGAAACACCATCCTCAGCCTGAGTCCGCCTGGAACTCTGAAAATCCTGGGCAGAATGAGTAGAGGGCTCCACTGCAGATAACTCTGATGGAAAGTCCTCAGTCTCTGAGCATTATGAGGAGCCACAGTGGCTCTTGCCTTGCACAGGAGGGATGTTGGGTTTGTTAAATATGTCAGGGCAAGGAGATGCATCAACATGGACGTCTGCCACCACCACGGAAGCAAGGAAACCTCAACCATTGAAGTGGGGACAGAAACAGTCGGAGTAGAGGGTGGGTGAACACCACTCTCACATGCATTACTGATTCCGGGGACAGCATCCAGCAAATCAATTGATTGGGAAGTGACCACTGTAATGGGTCGAGGCAACTTCTGGGACACAGAACGATGCGCGAGTGCTCCAGAAAGGACAGAAGCATAAGTAACCCCAGGCAGGAAGAAGCATGTCTAGGCTCTCCTTTTTGTTTCAAGGAAAGGAAACTCTAGTGTGTATGAATGGAAAAAAAAATCTCCATTTCCAGGCAGTATCGTGGACAGCTTTTTGAAGATACAGCTTGAGGACCTCCACAGTGATATCATTTAAGGGGTCCTGGACAGTCACTGGTATGATTTGGTTGGCCACAGGAGACACAGACACCAGGAAAGCCTGCTGTGCATGATGGCAAAATTGGCTAACATGTCCATACCCCTGGCAGTGGAAACATTGCTTTGGGGTAGGGACATATGACTTCAGAGGAAGTAACAGCCAAGACAGCTTCACAGAAATAGGTAAGGTCAGCTTATCAAACGTCAGGATCAAGGTCGGAGTCGGGGTCACAACACCATTTATCTTCTTTTGCAGGTGCTCAATGGTCACCGCACCAGAAGATCGCATTTCCTGCAGCAGCCGAGTCTTTGAGTATTGGAGGAGGTCACAAGGAAAAATTACTCCCTTACACTGAGCTGGCATGGCACAAAACGTCTGTACCAGAAACAAAGGTCAGAGCTAGTAAACGAGTGCTCTCTTCTGGAGAAGATGCCTCAATAAGTATGCTTCCATCTCCCTGGGAAAAGATTTTAGGCTCCCTTCCACAGGACGACACTATGGCACAGTGTAACTGAAATATATCAATATCTAGCGCTGACCCTCCTGCAGCAGATTTCAGAACTAGATAGGCTATTTAATGTGTGGCACCAGCAAAAACTCATCTGCCCTCAACCCCAGAGCCGCACTAACCCAACGTGAATGCCTTCCATACCCAGCTGAATGCTGGGGCAGAGGAGGATATTCACCAGGGGCTTGGTAATGCTCCAGAGTGGCAATAAAAGGGTGGCCAGGGACAGCTTCAGAGTCATCAATGAAACTATTTTTAATATTTGTCATAACATAAATAAAAAAAAACTTCATTCCCCCACACATCATGTAGCCCAACAAGGGGAGGTCATGCTCCAGGGATAACACTGCTGGCGACCCCATAGGTAGCCTAGTGAAAGCGAATATGCAGGTAACCACTGGGGGACCTGGACAAGGGTGACTCCAGGACAATAGGAGCCACCAAGCCCCTCAGTGCCAACTTGATCCTAGACAAAAAGTGACCAGCCGACTGACTTGGCCGGGTCCAACCAGATCGCCCATGTAGCCAGAATAGGGGACCAAAGAGGTGTGTTGCTAGCTGCTGGGTGCTTCATGCAGCATCGCTCAACCCCCAAGACTCCCGTCTTCCAGCATTACGGGACGCCATGCACAGCAAACACATGGGGAGCAAAAACCCTGTCAATGGACAGTTTTGAGCAACATCACCAGCAGGCCTCCTCTACCAGTGATGCAGAAGGTGTTTGGTCCACGAAGCTGACAAATGCCGAACCCTACAGAGGTGAGCTCGCCTCCGGAGTAGGTGGTACTGCGTGCCAAAAGCCCCGCCACCATGTCAAGATGACCTCCCTCTGAGGGGTGCAAATTTTTAATACCGTGATATATTGTGTATTGAGTTGATATTGTTTTCTTGATCGAGGTACTTTACCCTCATTATTTTAGTCCCAGTGTGACCGTAGCTGGGTTTAGCTATAGGTATATTTATATTTGAGGGTATCATGGCATTTGCTTTTTGTTAGGTTTCTGTACGTTATTCATGAAATACATCACATTAAAATAAAAGTAGTATGAATTATTTTTGAAGAATTTAACAACCTTATTTCCTAGATATGTGCTGGACAACCAAAAGTTTATAATAATATGTGTTTAAGAAACTGGTAATGACTCTCTGATTATTCCAGTTTATATTATTTCATTTTGGGGACTTGTAACACTGAGTAACAAGCCTAATGGTGTCCTGTAAATCAGGAAATCAGTTACAATGCTGGGTGGAAACCGTATAGCTAAAAAAAGGGGTGACGTGTAGCCTACTATGGTGTCCTGTTAATTGGGTGGAGACGCAACTGCGGTATCCTCCCAGGAACCAAACCTCCACACTAACCTTGCGCCTGGCTGCGGCAAGGAGCTGTCAACCGCATGGGAACTTCTGTTCACTGCACGGGATCGCCCTGCAGGGGCGGTTGTTTTCCTGCGGTTGATGGGTCTGCTCAGTCATACTAACAGGGTTAACGTAATAGGAAAATCAGTCTCTCAAAACCTCAGTGATATTATCAGAAGATGGCATGAATAAAATACCAAAAGAACTTTACCTACTGGTAAAGTTACTGATTGATATCCGTTATATGAAAACGTGTTTTGCCGCAACGATCAGGAAAATGTGTACTGTGTTATATCGGAAACGGATTCTTGAAGGTCGAGAATCTGTTTGCTGTGATTGCTGATAACCACGGAAAGAAACAAATGCATGGTGATTTAAGTGAAGCACTCTGGTTGGATACTGTTCATTAAGGCTTACGCGCGAGGGTTTATTGAGGTTCAATTCTCTCATAATAAGACTCAGGGATTTGAGGCTGGACAGGATTGAGTTGCGCAATCCCGGGCTCTGTGAGGATACAGTAGGAATATATATACAGTATAGTATATATATATATATATATATATATATATATATATATATATATATATATATATATATATATATATATAGATAGATAGATAGATAGGTAGATAGATAGATAGACAGATAGATACAGATAAACAGATATAAATATAGATATAGATAGGCAGATAGATAGATACATAGATAGATAGATACACACACACACACACACACACACACACACACACATAGAGCCTTTTCCGTTTGTAACGACGTAATCTTCATTTTATTCTTGATATTAACAGACAATTTTACTTTACATAAGGGAGACCTGAATTGAGAGTGAAAGCTGTATGTTTTCCATCGTTTGAAAAAAGAAAGAAAAACTTTCATGAAGAAAATCTTGCGAATGTAGGAAGAATACATAGAAGTAAGATGTCATATTCCTGATAAATATCTATAATTACCTCGTTATCACGTCATGGTTAGTATATTCTTTCTAAATCTAGAACCATTAAGTAAACCTAACTGAATGATGGAGAGTTTTACTGTTTGCTGCTAGGGTCACTTCTGTTTATAACTGGAGTGTCCCATTATTAATGTTAGGGACATTTCCGTTTGAAACTGGAGTGTCCCAGGGCCTGATGTTTATACCATTTCTGTTGATATTTGACGGGTCCGATGCTTCTGTTTATAATCGGAGTTTCTCAAGGTTTGCTGTTAAAACTATATCTGTTTATAGTCGAAGAGCCATTTCTGTTTATTACTGGCGTGTCCCCTGGTTTGCCGTTAGTGCTATTTCTGTTTATAGCTGGGGTGTCTCAAGGTTTGCTGCTATGGCAATTTCTCTTTACAACTGGAGTTTCCCACGATATGCCATTAGGGATATTTCTATGTATAATCAACTACACCATTATCATTTTCCTTCTATTTAAGTACGATTTTAAATAACTTAGGGAACAACCCCCCAGTTTGCCATTTCCTCATGATCTGAATGACGCTGTGTGCAGACAGTAGAAAGTACATTATATAAAACAAAATGTCATCGTACTGATACATTTGATATTTGCAGCTCTTATCTTAACTGCTTGTAGTTCTTCACTACTTATGACTAGACAATTTCATTATTCTTGAAGTTACTCACTGATAATGTTTATGAAGGCTACAATTATGAAGGGATTGATCGGAGATATATCTATTCCCTCCAAGCGGATCTAAAAATCATTCTGATGTAAATGAAATAATCAGCAGGTAGCATGAAATGAATATAAAATCTGTCATGATATTGAAAAGATTAGTTTTCACATACTCGAAAGTATTCTAATGCTCTATTTAGCAAACACTAAACGATTTTATTTAGCTGAAAGTGAGTAAAATGAGACTTAATATTGTTATTCGTAATCATCAACAAACATGGTCGAGACAACTTTAGTATTCTCTTTTAGCTTCCACCACATGACTTTATTCAGTATTAGCAGCGTTAATGTTACTCCCTACACTCTGATGACGTGGCTCAATTTATTCTTGCTACCTCCAGATAATTGTGTTTTTCAGTCAGTGAATATATATCTTACTGCAGTCCACAGTCACCAACAGTGCAGCTCAGGGTCAGTGGTGACCACGTACAAGACTTATACCGAGCAGTGCAGAATAGTCGTAATCCTGTTGGTACAGGAAACTTCTTTACGACTATTGCTCTGCATTTTTTTTATATTATACTCTGATCATTTCTCGTAAGGTATTTCTATCTTTTAGGCTGCAGGACAAGCCATGTTTATGTTTTGGTCAAGGAAAGTGTACGTACTCTACATTGCCTTATTTACCCCTAAAATGCCCGGGATGAGGCTACCTACCGCAGTCCCCACTCCAGCTACAACCACGGAAAACCATCTGAGGGATGGAAGATAGCTTCGTTCCACCACCAGGATAGGTATCATACAAGCTTCAGAGCAAGAAGGATGTAGAGACCATGCTCACGCTGCCACTGGACACTTTTCTTTAACCAAGCCACAACCCACATGCTGTCGCAGCCAGAGCCCCAGGTACTTCAGACAGCCAGCGCTTGACGGTCGAGTACTGGCTTGAGGCAGAACTCCTGGAAAGGCTCCATGCTTCTCTGACCAGCCGTTGGCTCAATGCGATGTCTCACCAGAAATGGTTCGATGCAGTTCTGCTCCTGAACGGCAATAATGTATCCTGAGCCGAAACCTATGTGATGCCTGTACTGAACTGGCTGGACACAGTTCTCTTCCAGAGCAGCTAAGACCGTCCCCCTTACCTACTGAACTGGCTCGATGCAGTTCAGTTCCAGAGCAGTCACAACGTCACTCCTTACATTCTGAATTGGCTCAGCTCGGTTCAGCTCCAGACCAACCGTGACATCCCTCCTCTGCTACTGAACTGGCTTGATGCAGTTCAACACCTGAGAAGCCACAACGTATTCCTGACCAAGATCGGGCTCTGCAAGATACCATGACCCCTGGAGCGACTCCACCCCTTGTGTTCCCTCTTACATACCCCCTTAGTTCCCTTCCCCTTACACATGGATAGGAGAACCCTGGTGACAACAATAGATCACCTAGCTGTCCCGATTTTTTTGGGGATCTCTTTTAACGTCTTTGATAGCCCACTTTGGGAACAACACACACCAACGTCTGTCCCCTTCAGGTCCTTAGGAAAAACTAGATATCTCGTTCCCCACCTTCGGGAATAGAGTTGTAGTCTCTCCCTTTTGGCCTCTTGCCTTAAAATACACAGTGAACAACACCCAATCATACAGATGTAAACTCACCCCCTGGGTCTCACTCCTTATTCCAGGGTATAGACTTGGCGACACTCCCTACAGGCACTTGGAGTAGAGATCCTTTCAGGTCATCCCTCTAGTAAGACATATATACCTGATTGTCTAGTTCATTTACCTTATCTGTATGTCTCTGTATGTCCCAGAGCTTATTGTAATAATTTGATAGTCAAAGTGAAAGATCTGTAACAAACCGGTAGTCCTGCCACTCAGTGTTTGTGTGTCTGCATTGTATTATTAGGGTGTATCACAAATGTGTTTTGTGTATTCCTTCCTGTTTAAAAGAACCAAATAAACCTAATTTGTACCAGCCTAACACTGGTGGCTAGCGGTGGTTCTAAATAAAGAGGAACGGCAAAGCAGAGCTCTCTTCACTCTGAGTACACGGTAGCACAAACGTAACGATGGCGGTCCAAAGGTCCTACATCCCTATACACAAATATGACCCAGAACTATATGACATTACATCTTATATGGAAATGGTTAATCCTGTATTGGATTTTGTTTATGAAGAGGAGGCACAGAAGATCACGGTACTGCTGCCTCATGCAGGCAAGTCAATTGTCTTGCTAGCTGGGAAAATCAATGTGACCCTAACATGGGCACAGATCACTGGAATAGTGATCGACACAGTCCAACCTTCCCTCAGTTCAGTCGTTGGACTCACACAATTGAATGATATCATATTCGAGGGAGATCTAGATGCTACACTAGTGTGCTTGAGAAAATTCGCTATGTCCGCTTACACCGAGTTAAGAGAGGAACAACAGAATCAGAACATATTCACACACCTCATACAGATTCTACCTGGCATTGTCTGAGAACACTTCACGATCCACAACACTCAAGGATTCAACCAGGATATCCTTACGATCTGGAGACTACTGATGGCACATGCAAGCAAAAACAAGCAGATTGGGCCGTGCACAGTGTCCTTACCCAGCCAAGCCAGAAGATGGAGGACTGGCAGAGTCAAAACTGCCCAAGTCTTCCGTTCTCCACAAAGAAAACAGACACGGCTGGACAGCCTCATCCTGATTGACCCATGGGAATTCAAGGCTTGCAATGCTTCCTGCATGCTGCACGATATATGTGAGCAGATTAAAGCTCGGCACAGCTGGTCCAACCACTGAACCCCACCACAAAAAGTCCCGTCCCTTCCAACATCATGTCGCCAACAATGACGCCCCAGGAGACAACACAGCACTGGATCCCGAGGAAGAGGTCGTTGTGGAAAACTACTAATAACTACATAGATGATGAGATGGAAGAAACCGAGCTGGGTCCTTCCCCATCGGCTCTGGTCCTGATGAGGGCAACTAGCGCAAGCTTAACCCACGGTGTCCCCTCAGTGTATATGTCACAACTTTTTTCACACTGAGACCTAATGACATACTGGTACATTATGCAATTGCGAAATCCGTCATTTGCACATTTTTCAAGTTTCGCGCGTGATTTTTGGTAGGCATAAGCGGGAGACCTTCCTCTACCTGCAGCCAGGTGGGAACACTCCCTGACCCACCGTAACCCCCGCGTGCCATTGTCTCGTTCACTCACCTGTTAGCAGTGACCCACTCATGACATGGCGCGCCGCAGTTTCTCCGAAGATGAAATTCAAGCAACCCTTGATGCCTTCATGGGCAAGAGTGATTCCCCAATTAATGACGATGTGGAGGACAAAGATTGTGTGGCGCTGGAGGAAGAAACGAGCAGCAGTGATGAGGAGGTATTGTCGCCAAGGAAGGTATGGTATGTCACGTACAGCAGGGTTAGGGAAGGCCAGCCTGGAGGCCAACCACGTGCACACACCTCTCCCCAGCCTGTGGACAAAGGGTCTGACGAGGACGAGGATGAGGATGGAGCAGTAGGTCTGTGTGTTCCCTCATTGTTGGGGAGGGAGAGGATTTCACCGTGGGGAGCTGAAGGGGCAGTGAAAAGGAGAATAAGATACGGAACAATTGCTTTGTCTGGGGAAGGCGCAAGTGGTGGGGCGGGTGCTGGTGAAAGGGAAAGTGGTGGTGGTGGTGGGGAGCTAGCTCCCAGGTGAGCACGTGGTGCACGTGGGGAGCTGGCAGGTGGGGAGCAGCTGCTCACCAGCACCTCTGTCATCCCGCAAACTTCCTGCACTTCCTCCCCACAGCCCCATGATGTGGGGAAAGGAAGGAAAGGGAAGGGAAAGGGGAAGGGAAAAGGGAGAGGGTAGAGGAGCACAAGTGGGGAAGGGTGCCACTCTCCACCTCCCCAACCTCCCCCACCACCCTCTCTTCCCCACCCTGACGAAGGCGATGATAGGGACGAGGCTGGAGACGTTGGTGTGTCATGGGACTGGGAAGATGGGAGTTATTTCACTCCCATCATTCACCAGTTCACAGAGGAGTGGCGGTCTGGCTGTACTGCACCTGACCTCAATGCAGGCTCCACCAGGGTGGCTTGCTTCCACCAATACTTCAGTGAGGAGTTTGTGGGGGGGATAGTGGACCAAACCAACACGTTCGCTAGCAGCCAGTGCCGCCAAAGTGAGCATGAATGTACAGCCAGCAGGCACTCCCAGTGATATGACTACTCAGTCTTGACAGGTGAGATGTTCATATTTTTTGCCTTGGTTCTCTTGATGGATATTGTGAGGAAACAACAAATTCTGGCATATTGGTCTACGGACCCAATGAGAAACACACCTTTCTTTGGGAAGGTAATAGCTTGGAATAGATTTTAGCAAATTCTGAGCCGCCTCCACTTTCACAGTGCCGAAGACCCTGCAAATGCTAAAAACACTGATAGAATGAGGGGGATAAGGATGGTTTTTGGTCACCTGCAGGAAAAGTTCCGCTCATCCTTCTATCCTTACAGAGACCTTGCCATAGATGAGTCTCGTGTTGTGGAGAGGCAATATTTCTTTTCGGCAGAACATACTCGGCAAGAGACACCGTTTTGGGTTCAATATGTTTATTATGTGTGGCAGTAAAACCGGTTATGTGCAAGACATAGTCTTGTATACCAGAGCTCAGACAGACATAACAGAAGATCGAAGTATTGGATTCTCAGGGGCCGTGGTGAAGACCATCATAGAGCAGTACCTTCATTGTGGTCACATCTTGTACCTAGACAACTGGTACACTAGCCCCCTTCTAGCTCGGTACCTCCACCTTCATGACACCAGAGTCTGTGGCACTGTGAAAAAAAAAAAAAAAAACTGTCAGCATATGGTCAAGGTTGGGAGGAAATTCGACAAGAATTATTTTTTTTTTTTTTTCAAAGCAAATGACATCCTCGCCACCGTGTGGAACCACAACAGGGTAGTTTTCTTCCTTTCTACAATACGCCATCTCCTGATGCACTGTACTGGCTCTGCGCATTACTGCAGCAAGAGGAGGCACCATGTCTGGAAACCAGAGTCAGTTATTGACTACAGTGTCAACATGCCAGGTTGACCAGTCTGACTCCAGGGTTTCCAGTGTGGAGTGTGCCAGGACCACGTTGAAGTGGTACAAAAAGCTTTTTTTTTCACATACTAGACATCACGGCCCTCAAAGCCCACTACCTCCATGCCTCAACTATGGGTACCTCAGAGACCTTCGAGGGGTTTGTGAGGGAGCTGTCCCGTGAACTATCTCCAAATATGCATAGGAAAGGCCAGACAACTGCCCCAACTGCTGGCCGCCACTGCTGGCCAGACTCCCCTACGCCTAACAGGATGCCACTTCCCCAGCATCATCCCTCCTCAACTGAACTGTCCTAGACCCCGGTGCTGCTGTCACATATGCAGTCACTCGAAAGCAAGATCAATCACTCAGAGAAAAGACATGAGGTGCGAGTGTATTGACTGCAACGTAGGATTGTACATGGAGCCCTGTTTCCGAGAATACCACAGCTTTGTACACTTCTGATACTGCTTGTGCTTGCGTTATATGATGCTCACTATAGTAGTAAGGCCTATAAATATGTGATAACTGTTACATAAAGTGTAAACTTGTATAATGTTTGTGGGAAAGCATTATGTACAGTAAGCTGAAAAATAGATTATAAGTTGAAACAACAATCACAGTGAGTCACTGGTGCAAGAAACTGGCGATTTTTATGTGTTCATTGACTCAAACAATGCTTATATTGCCTATATTTATGTATAAAAACCAATATATTCTTGTACTACTTATAAATTCGCACCAAATGAACAAATACTACCTATTCTGAGTGGTTTGGAATAGTTACCAATACCATAGAAAACGTGAGAGCTGCACCATGGCTCCTGAGAAATTTGTACCAGGTGTGGGGAGGGTCACCTGTACAGCACACTTCTGGGCTCAGCTGAACACTGTTTTTTTCGTGAGTGTGATTTGCCATTGTTTCTTATAAAAAGCGGAGGTTTCAGCCAAAAATAAAAATCCAAAATTGGTCGGGATTGGGGGGATCATTGGTGAAAAATCAGTCAGGACACGGTGGGTTAAGACACCTGTCTACGCGAAGATTAGGCTTTTTGGAGTCCCTGTGAGGCTCCTAGGGGACACGAGCGCCGTGCATTCCTGCCTGAACGTGCGGTTTTATAGGAAAAACCAGATGATTTTTAAAAACCTTCAAGACTCGTCCACTGACGACCTGTACATCATCTTTGACTCGAGGTGTACAACTGATGACGGCTACCTTGGGATGCATGTATTACAAAAACTGGGGGACACTATCAATTGCCGTCACTGGCGCCTCCATTTCGGGACCCACAACCCCACAACCCCATGGCAGGCCTGCACACACACAAGCCATTAATAAAAAAAAAAATGACAACCAACCAGCCCCACCAGCAAGCCTGGGTGCCGCTGGGGGCCCCTGCCCAGCACCTGTTACTATTCCCCCCACAGATGGAGCACCCTTTGCCACAAGTTGCCTAATTTCCCCGGCAATCATTCCCCCTCACCTCAATGCCATAAGAATTGCCAATGTCTGTGACAGACCCCCTCACTCTTCCGAAACCTTCAATATCCCCTCTTAGAAGTTCTATTGACACCCCATCCTTACTCCCGATCCCCCCTCAATTGTCACTACAACATCAATGAGAGTTGGAGCAGCTGCTCCTTCACTATCAGGATGTCTTCGCCTCACACCCACGAGACCAGGGCCAGATCGAGATATAACACCACCAGATCTATACTACAGGACCCCCCCATATGGCAGCCATCATGCAGAAAGAATCCAGTACAGCACCAAGAAGACCACTAGGTTCAAGGCATGCTGACTGCAGGGATTGTGATGCCCTCAACCAGCCCATGGTTTTCCTCCGTAGTGATGGTCAAAAAGAAAGAAGATCCATGAGATTTTGCATCAAGTATTGACTACCCAATGACATAACCATTAAAGATGCCACACCCTTACCTCGAATCGATGCCTCCCTGTCATGATCAGTGCCCAATTGTTCTCCTCTTTGGACCATCAGTCGGGCTACTGGGAGCTACCCATTCAAGAAGAACACCAACAGAAAACGGCCTTCTCAACCAGAGGAGGACGACTCTACAAGTTCAATGTCCTCCCCTTTGGCCTCTGCAATGGACATGCCACATTCTCGCAGTTAATGGACTCAGTACTACAAGGACTAGCCTGGAAAGCTTGTCTGGCCTACCTGGATGATGTTACTGTGTTTGGACGGACATGAAAGCAGCATCTCTAGCGGTTAGGGCAGGCACTGAGCTGCATTAAAGCAGCTGGCCTCAAGCTCAAACCTGAAAATGCAACCTTGCCCAATAATCTGTTGCATTTTTGGGCCATATCATCTCCTGTGGGGGGGCTTGTTGCAGATCCCAATAAGCTCTGTGCCAATATTGAGCAAACCCCAACGGCCAATGCAAAAGGAGTCTGTGCCTTCTTAGGTTTGCCTCCTATTACCAACAGTTTGTCAAGAATTTCACTATTGCCAAACGACTCCACAACATGACAAAGAAGGGTGAAACTTTCCAGTGTACTACCCCCAGACTTGAGGCATTTAAAAACTCAAACACCACCTCACCACAGTGCTACTAGTAATATTTCCCCGACTACATGCAACCTTTCCAGCTGCTCACCGACATCATACCTGGTCAGAATAGGTGCCGTCCTCACTCAAGTTCAGCAAGGAAGGAGCACATCATCGCTTGCACCAGCAGTGGTGCAATGGAAAGCTGATGACAGGGAGAGTTGGAGCTCCCGTTTCATCAGCCCATGGGACTAGGTCCCGACCATCCCCCTTTGCTGAATTTTTTTCAGTGTCTCAGTAACACAGAGAATAGGCCAGCATGCTCTCCAATACAAGTTTCTCTAGCTATCAACACCAAACTACATCCACAGTACACACCACACTTCCTTTTCAAAATTTGGAAAAAAAAAAAAATGGCGTCGAATAACATAGCCTCGGAGTCCCCGGGGGGGGACCATAAATGCCCCCACCTTCTGCCCCTCTCCCGGTGACGACTCAAGATGCCTGGAACCACTGTCTGACTCTCTTCTTCTTCATTTCTGCAACATTTGTGGCCTTTCCTCTAACTTTCACTCTGTTGAGCACCACCTCTCCTTCTCTAAACCTCACCTTCTTTTTCTAACTGAGACTCAGCTGTCTGAGGCAACTGACAGCAAACCCTTTTCTGTATCCTCCTACTTTCTCTATACTCATTTCAAAGCCAAAGGTGGCTGTTGTGTATACATACACAACAACTTATCTTGCTCTCGTGTTCTTGAACTCGATTCTTCTGAATTCTCTACACTCTGGCTTCAGCTTTCCTGTCATTCTCTGACTAAATATATCTGTGCTGTTTACTTATCTCCTAATTCTACTGACTATCAAAAATTCTTTGACTATCTTACTTCTACGATGGAACACATTCTATCCATTTCTCCTTTCTCTGAAATCTCCATTCTAGGAGATTTCAATGTTCACCACCACCTTTGGCTCTCCTCTCCTTTCACTGATCCACCTGGTGAACAAGCCTACACCTTTTCTATCCTTAATGACATACACCAGCTTGTACAGCACCGTACCCGTATCCCTGACCGCCTTGGAGAGAGCTCCAACATACTTGATCTCTTCCTTACAACTAATCCTTCTGCTTACACTGTTAATCTTTTCTCTCCGTTGGGCTCCGATCACAACCTTATCGCCTTAACCTGTCCTATCACTACGGTATGGCCTGCGGACCCTCCCAAGAAACGTCATCTGTGGCACTTTGGAGCTGCGGATTAGGAGGTCCTCAGGTAGTACTTCTTTGATTTTCCCTGGAATGATTATTGCTTCCATGGCCGGGAGCCATCTTGGTGTGCCTTGCGCATTACGGAGGTTATTCTCTTGGGTATGGAAGCATACATTCCTTTCTCATATCCTTTGACTAATGCATGAAAGCCTTGGTTTAATCATGCTTGTTCTAATGCTATCCGCAACAAGGAGAGGGCCTATAAAAGGTACCAAAGCCAACACACCCCTGAATCACATCTTTTATACATTTCTGCCCGGAATCATATTAAGTCTGATATTCGTTCTGCTAAAACTAATTTCATCTGTACTAAATGTTCTCAACTCTCCAACTCGAATTCTTCCTGCTTCTTCTGGCACCTTGCCAAAAACCTTTCTAACAACTTTACCTCATTATCATTCCCTCCTCTTTTCTACACTGGTGGCTCTGTAGCTATTTCTTCTACTGATAACGCTGATCTCTTCGCTCAGACTTTCTCCTCCAATTCCACTTTAGACGATTCCGGTGCTGTTCCTCCATCACTTCCCCCCTCTGACTTCCTCGTGGCTGACATTAAAATTTCTTCAGCTGATGTATTTTCTGCCATCACAGGCCTCAATACTAATATGGCATATGGGCCTGATGGAGTCCCTCCTGTTATTCTCAAGAACTGTGCCTAGGCAAACTCTTTTGCCTTTGTCTATCAACTTGTACCTTCCCTTCTTGCTGGAAGTTTGCTCTCATTCAGCCAGTCGCAAAGAAGGGTGACCATTCCCAACCCTCTAACTATCGTCCAATTGCTTTAACATCCTGTATCTCAAAAGTTTTTGAGTCTTTTCTTAACTCGAGACGTCCCGTCAACATATGGATACATTGCAACATTTTGCATTTGCCAGTCCCGTCGACGTACTGGTACGTTTTGCAATTGCAAGTTGCATAATTTCCACAATTTTCAAAATTCGCGCTTGATTTTTGGTACATAGCGTTGCACGACCTTCCCCTACCTGCTACCAGGCGGGGACACTCAGCGACCTCACGCGACCCGCGCTCACCTGCGGCTCGGTCACTCACCTGTTAGCAACGGTCCCACTCAGACATGGTGCATAGAGGTCTCTCGGAGGAGGAAATTCAAGCCGCCCTGGATGCCTTTACTGGCGATAGTGATTCACCACTCGATGACGAGGAGATGGACAAAGATTATGTCCAACCAGAGGATGTGGAAAGCAGCAGCAGTGATGAGGAAGTCCCGTCCCCCAGGATGCAGCGCTACGTGACTTATTGTGCTGCAGGAGAGGGTCAGGCTGCACAAAAACAACATGCAAGATCCTCTAGCCAGCCCCTACGTGACGTGGAGTCCAATTTCAAGGACGAGGACATAGCCGTTGGACGTGCTGCCACGTGGTACGGCCGTGAGGTTATTACTTATCGCGGCCCAGAGCGCACACCACATCGTTCTAACAGGTATGGGCCTAGTGTTTTGTTTGGGGATGGCGGAAGTGGCGTTGAGGGAGTGGGGAGTGAAAGGGAAAGTGTTGGGAGAAGTGTGGAAAGTGAGAGTGGTGGGAGTGAGTCATGTGATGGTGTGAGGTGGTGGGGCTTATCACTTGGGGCAGTGAGGGTGGGTGGTGAGTCACGTGGTGTGGTGATGGAGCAGGGAGGTGAGGAGGAGCCACTCCCCAGCACGTCTTATGCTCCCCAATATTCTCGGGCTTCCTCCCCACAGCTCCCTGATGTTCCCTAAGCCCGTAAGGGTAAGGGAAAGGGGAAGGGTAAAGGCAGAGAGAAGAGGAGTGTGAGTCGGGAAGCCCTACACACTCCTCCTCCCCAACCTCCCCCACCATCATCTCCTCCCCACCCTGATGAAGACGAGGATGGGCATGATCGGGATGAGGAATTTGTGTCTTGGAATTGGGAGGATGGGAGTGATTTTACTCCCCTCATTCACCCATTCACTGAGCAGTGGCGTGCTGGATGCATTGCTCCCGGTATTCACCCAAATTCAACCAGGCTGGATTTTTTCCACCTTTTCTTCAGTGAGGCTTTTGTGGAGGAAATAGTGGATCAAACAAACCGGTTCGCTAACAGTCAGCGGCGTGAGAGTGAAAGACAGGGCACAAGGAGCAGGCATTCAATCCTCTATGATTACCCAGTCTCCCTTGCAGAAATGTTTTTGTTTTTGGCCTTGGTACTTTTGATGGGTATTGTACGAAAGAACCGAATTCCTGTATACTGGACAAGGGACCCTATTATGCTTACACCAATATTTGGCCAAGTAATGAGCCGTAATCAGTTTCAGCAAATTCTAAGCCGCCTCCATTTCTATGATGCAGCTGATCCTGCAAATGCTAAAGACACAGATAAGATGAGGCAAATTAGATTGGTTTTTGATCACCTAAGGCAGACATTCCGTTCATCATTTTATCCCTATAGAAACCTCGTCATAGACGAGAGTCTCGTGTTGTGGAGAGGCAATATTTCATTTCGGCAGTACATACCCAGCAAAAGGCACCGTTTTGGGTTCAAGATCTTTGTTATGTGTGACTGCAGGACTGGGTATGTGCAAGATATAGTCTTGTACTCCGGTACACAGACAGACATAATAGAAGATCGGAGTATTGGTCTGTCGGGAGCAGTGGTAAAGACAATGATAGAAGACCATCTTCATCATGGTCACGTCCTTTACCTTGACAATTAGTACACTAGCCCTCTTCTCGCTCAATATCTACACAGGCATGACACGGGGATATGTGGGACCGTCAAGGTGAACCGGCGTCACATGGTCAAGAGAGGAAACTTGACAGGAATGAGGTTGTCTTCTTCCAGGCAAACAATATCCTTGGAACTGTGTGGAACCACAATAGAGAAGTTCACCTCTTGTCCACGGTTCACCACCCCTTGAGTCGGTAGATTATCGGAGCGAGAACAGGCGCCATGTATGGAAACCTGAGTGTGTGCTTGATTATAATATCAACATGCGCCTGGTGGACCAGTCAGACTCCATGATATCCACTGTCGAGTGTGCCAGGACCACGATGAAGTGGTACAAAAAACTATTCTTTCACCCGCTTGCAATTACTGCCCTGAATTGCCACCACCTTCATGCCATGACAACAGGAGTTCAGGAAACCTTTGAAGGGTTTGTGAGGGAGCTGACACGAGAGATTGTTGCAAGATATGCGGTTGAAAGGCCCCAACACCGCACCCGCACAGCCCCAGGTGCCCACCCTCCCCTGAGATTATCCGCCCACCATTTCCCCACTCCCATACCTCCCCAAGCAAATAGACCTAGGCCCCAGCGCAGGTGTCACGTGTTTAGCAATTCCCGCGTGAGACCCACCACTCAGAGAAAGGACACCCGCTATGAGTCAAGGCCGTATGAGTGCGTTCAGTGTGACGTGGGTCTGTGTATTCACCCATGTTTCAGTGAGTTTCACATGCTCCTGCACTTCTGATAAGGTGTGAATGCGATAAGACGCTGATACTCTGAAATAAATGTGACAAACAGACGCTCAGTGTAATTATAAGGCCCGTAGATCTGTAAATTGTAGTATGGAAGTAAATACGGGTGTATTATAAGTGGAAAATTATTATGTAAGTGTATGAATATTATCTAAGTGGAAACATACCTTGCGAGGGTATTTTGATGCGATATTCAGACGCTCAGTGGAATAAATAAGGCCCGTAAATATGTAAATAGGAGTATACAAGTGAACACGGGTGTAATATAAGTGGAATATTAGTATGTATTATGTTGGTCAAAACATTCATTGCGAGGCTATTTTCATGCGATATTCTGATGCTCACTAGAATAAATAATGTCAGTAAATATGTATAGTGCAGAATAGGGTGTAAATGGGTGTAATGTAAGTGGTAAAGTATATTGTGATTGAAGAAATAAAGTAAAAGTGGAAACACTAGTGTTAGAGAGTGTGGTTTCTACGAGATTATGCGCTAGCATTTCGCTAAATGCCCTCGTAATGAATATAAATAATTGAAAACGTTTACAGTGGTGGAGGAAAGGTTCAATGTAAAGAAGAAAATATTATGAAAGTGATAAAACAATGTTGTATGTTGATATACGAGTCATAGTGAGTGCGCTGAGTATGCATATGTGCACTATACTTATGCTACATGTCATCGTAATGAATTAAAACAGGTGAAAACATTTACATACAGTACAAAATGGTAAAATGGCATTGAAACAGTAGTATACAAGTAGAAAAAATGATATGCTGACTGAAACAAGAAACTTAGCACATAGCGTTTTACCAATCGGACCAAACTCGCTATGCTCGCACGAAGGTACAATGCTTATTTTTCATATATTTGTCATTGAAATTCATTATATTGTTATTCTTATTGTTTATTAGTTCTAATTCAATAAATGTAGAGGTGTTGTTTGTTGTTTCTCCCAAAATTACCTACCATAGAAAACGTGAGCGCCTAACACCTCTATGATAGAGTACGATACCTGGCACGGGGGACCTCACCTGTTCTGACCGGTTGTGGACCACGGTAAGCACTTTCTTTGTGATTTTTCTTTGTTTCTTAACATAAGCTGAAGTTTTAGCCAAAAATTTTTTTTTCCAAAAGTGGTCAGGACTGGGGGGTGTCATAGGTGAGAGAGTGGTCGGGACATGACGGGTTAATAGTAAAATTTTAAAGCATCTTTCCTATCACAACCTTCTTTCTGATCGTCAGTATGGGTTTCGTCAGGGATGCTCCACAGGCGATCTTCTCACCTACCTTTCAGACTCCTGGTCATCCTCCTTTCGGGACTTTGGCAAAAGCTTTGCCATTGCACTTGACATTTCAAAGGCTTTCGATCGAGTCTGGCATAAATCTTTAATTTCCAAACTGCTCTCTTATGGTTTCTATCCTTCTATCTGTACCTTCATCACTAGCTTCCTTTCTGGTCGTTCTATAGCCGCTGTTGTAGACAGCCATCGTTCTTCTCCTAGATCTATTAACAGTGGTGTTCCTCAGGGCTCTGTCCTATCACCAGCTCTCTTCCTTTTATTCATCAATGACCTTTCTAAGCTGTACATCTAATCCTATCCACTCACCTTTCCATTCAATTCCTGCAACATCCATCTCAGCAGTTACTGCAAAAAACAAGGGATGAGGCAATGGCACACCTGATGTCTGACTTGGCTCGTATCTCTTGACTGGGGTAAAAATAATCTTGTTGTTTTTAATGCACCAAAGACTCAGTTTTTGCACCTATCAACCCAACAAAATCTTCCACAGGTGTACCCACTAATGTTTAATAATATTCAGCTTAATCCTGCATCATCCTTGAACTTGCTTGGGGTTTCATTTACTCGGGACTTATCTTGGAAAGATCATATTACACATCTTGTAAAATCTGCTTCTAAGAGATTAGGTGTGCTAAGCCGACACCGTTCCTTCTTTACCCCTGCACAATTGTTAACTCTATACACAGGTTTTATCCGCCCCTGTGTGGAGTACAACTCTCATGTGTGGGGAGGCTCCCCACATATAGCTCTTCTCAATAGGGTGGAGTCAAAGGCTTTTCGTCTCATTAACTCTCCTCCTCTTACTGACTCCCTTCAACCTCTGTCTCTTCGCCGCACTGTTGCATCTTTATCTCTTTTCTATTGCTACTTCAATGGTCACTGCTCCTCTGAACTGTCTGCATGTATTCCTCCACCTCTACGATGGGCACGTAGCACCTGTCTAGCAGCAAACTCTCATCCCTTTTCTGTCCAACTCTCTAATGCAAGAGTTAACCGTTAATCCCAGTCCTTCATTTATGCGACAGGTCAGCTCTGGAATCGTCTCCCTCTGTCTGTATTTCCTGCTGCCTATGGTCTCCAGTCTTTCAAACGCAGTGTGTCAAGGCATCTTGAAATGATCATATCTTGAATTTGGCTCTCTCTTGTATTTTGTTTTTCTCTTAGAAGGAACAGTTTTGTGGGCTCATTGCCTTTGGTTCCTTCTTCCTCACATTGAAAAAAAAAAAAAAGTACCTGAAACCCATCTGAAGCAAACTATACAGCCACAAATCATGAATACCTAGGTGTAATCTGAGCACTCAAGCACATCCGGTCGTACATCTTGGGAACCCCACTCACGATCATCATGGACCAAGAGTCCCTACAATGGCTGCGAAGATTGCAAACAACTGACACGCTCTTAGTCAGATGGCAAGAAACCCTTGAAGAGTTCAACTTTGGCACTGCATACTGCCCTGGCAAACCAAAAATCAATGCAGATGCCTTGTCAAGGCTCCCCATAAAATCACTTACTGAAACACAGAAAATGCACTGCAGCATTTCACAGAAAACTCTGCTGAGGCAGTGGGAAACTATAGAAAAACTGAAATGAATGCCAACCCACATCCTCAAAAAGTTAGAACATATAGGGAACAGCCAATATACTCCCTCAGGCCACATCGTCATTGACCCCACTGATGTTGAGGACTTCATGATCCAACTGCAGTCCAACAACGGAATCCACCTCTGCCAGCAAAAACTGCTTCAAGGTTTTAAGGACATTTACTGGACGCCCCAGCCATCACCCAATACCAGGCGGGTCATTGAAGCCTGCAGAGCTTGCACCTTAGAGAAAGACATCTGGACACCAAGGCCAATAGGGTGGCACACAGCCACCAAACCATGACAAACACTATCGGTGGATGTGATTGGGCTTCTCCCATCCAAGTCGGCAACAAAATTTATCATCACATTTGTCGATCTTACTCTAAGTTCATCATCATCTGTCTGGCTAAGGAACACTCCGCCACAGCTATCGCTGAAGCCCTAGTCACCAATATCATTCCTTATTTCGGCCTGCTACAAGCACTCCATCCTGTTAATGCCCCATAGTTCTCCAGTTTAGTTGGGAGACAGCTATCCAAGCTATTCAGGTACTGCATCTCCCACTCGTCCTCCTACCATCCCCAAGGAAACTCCATTTGTGAAAGAAGCCACCAAAGCCTTGCTAACCAATTCAGAACCAGGTTAGTTGCACTCAACATGACAGACTGGCCATCTCAAGTCAGGATTATACACTGGGGCATGAACGCGTGTTCCAGGCAGGACGGTATCAATCCCCATGAAGGCATTTTTGGCAAGCCCCCACTGCAACTCCCATTACGACATCCACCAAACGCGTTAGCTGCACAAGACCCACTCGCCCTCCTCAAGAACTTACACTGGCACATGCAACACTGCCAAGACCTAAAAAAAGATGAGACTCTGCCGGACAGTCACTACCAAGTGGGCCAACAAGTCATGGTTACTAGATTGCCTCAAGACCACCAGCTCCAGACCAAGTTTCTAGGTCCCTTCGAAATCATGCACGTGCCAAATTGCTATCAGGTCATCGTTGATTTTCACAGCGAAACCAGGGTATACTGCAACCGACATATCCATCGATATAACCCCCACAAAACCTGCCAAACCAACACAGACACCAAGGAAACCCAAACTCTGCCTCCCCATCACCCCTGATCACTCATGGCCTCAGTCATTCAGCTACCCACAAATCCAATGACCTGTCCTCCCCACCCCACCCATGAACTCTCCCTCACCATCACTAACGAATTCCGCACGAAGTCACCCATCCTCACCTCCCCAGACTTCACCCTCATCTTTACCACTCAATCTGTCCACCCCACACAATCCCCTAACCGGCAACTCTCATTCTTTCTGCCTCCCTCACCTTCAACTACACACTCAAATCCACTATCCCAACCCTCAACCTCCCCGCCACCCCATGTGTTATCACTTACCCATTCTCATTCGTCTCATATCCCAGATCATCCGTCATTAGGGTTGCCGTACGTTCGGATTTTCCTGGACACGTCCTGCATTTAGGTGTCAAAATCTTCATCCAGGAGGAATTTTAAAAATTCACCACACGTCCGGAATTTCAGCTTCCATCATTATTTCTCGAAAAATTTAATATACTATGAAACTCTAATGATGAGAGAGAGAGAGAGAGAGAGAGAGAGAGAGAGAGAGAGAGAGAGAGCTTCGTTGTTTTCGTCAGCTATTAAGTGATCTGTCCGTTCTCCCCTTTGGGGCTAAGATGCGAATGAATGTGTTTGAATGGATGAGTACATGGAGAGTGAGTCGTCCTGTCTCGGCTACCTCCCTTTCCTTGGGGGAAGCAGCCTAGGTATATAGATAGATAGATAGATTAAGTGTTGCCAACTTGGTTGGTTTAGTACTAGCAGGTAGCTAAACTGTCCTGCCTTTTCCTGTTGTTCAGCACGAGCTGTTATTTTTTCTTCTTTCATAGCACTGTTATAGCCATAAAATAAAAGGTAAATGTACAGTTATTGGCTTAGTTTTCATTGTTACACTGCAGCTTGCGTTATTCTTATGATCTTATCCTGCATCTAGATTTAGCATTTTTCAGTCATAATCTAGCCAATTCTGTACTCTGCCTGTAATCCATTATATTGTAAAAAGATTAAAGACTGTGAAACAGTACAGCAGTACTGATGTATATATATATATATATATATATATATTTTCATCATCAGCCGTTGAGATCCACTGCAGGGCCGGCCTATCTCTACCTCTCTACCAAAGCAGGGACGATACAGCCAATGTATCTCTACCCAGTGGCTTAGGCTGTCTGGTAGAGACTGTATATAGGGTGAGAAGTGCTTGTGAGTGTGATTGAAGTTTAGTAGTGGTTTTGGATGCGTGTTTAGTCTGTGAACCAAGTGTAATCGGCTAGCCTTAAGCCGATTGGGTGCAAGCATACTAGTATGTGACACTGGTTCAACCACAGCACCCCTTGTGTCCGCCAAAGTAGCGAGTGGCTTGGTGAATGCTTCCCAAAGTTTTTACAATTCTGGCGGGAGGCGAACCCGCGCTCACCAGCGTGCGAAAAGCACACTCTATCTCTGTACCACAGAGGTATATATATATATATATATATATATATATATATATATATATATATATATATATATATATATTTATCAGAAATATTTAACTTTGTATAAATCGGTATCCTTTATCTGGACACCAAGATGTAAGAAATTTCTAGTATTTTCTAGTAAACAACTCGTAGGTCCTTACTCGTCCCTAAATTGTTCTTAAGAAAATTCAAACAAGTCTCATAGGGTTAGGTGAACCGTAACCTGCACCTTAACTCACCTGACTATTTCACTTCTATCTCCTAGCTAATCCCTCCTTGAATTGGCCAATTCGTAAAGGTTGCATAGCTAGGGAGTGTCGGACAACAGATGACGAAGAGCCTGTTTGCTGTCTGTTGCTTGGGCTGTCAAGCTTCCTTGAGATGTGTATAAACAAACGTGCTTGAACCTTGTCTAGGAGCAGAGTGAGCTAACTAGGCACGCCTCTATCCTCCTCATAGAATGGTAGAGGTGCCAACTATTAATTAATTACAATATTAAATACAGTTAGATTACATCATGATATATAGCCTACAGAGCGAATCTAACAAAATAAGCTTAGTTTAAATTAAGCTAAAGCCAAACCAAATATTCCCTTCACCTTTGTAAATATGTTAAACCTACATCTGCTTTTATATGAGGCTTCTCATCCTCTAGTCACGTCATCTAACACGCAGACGCAGTTTAGGTTAATGGAATTTTCCAAGTAATTACATGTATTTACAATACAGTTGTCCATGGGGGTTAAATGCAGTAGCATTTAATTTATCAATAATAAGAATTATTAAAGAGAAAGTAGTTTCTGGGTTGTAAAAACCACTTGAAGTTATTAATGATCTCAGGTTTTCCTCTGGACTCTAACCAGGGATGACTATTTTAAAAAGTTGACAGCGCAACTGCCTCTGGGGGAAAATACTTCCCACAGTTTTGGGGCCGGGCAAGAAGTGATAGACTGTATCATGTAATGTGACCCTTAGCCAGGAGTTCCCTCCATAGTTCTCGAGAACCCTGTGCTACGGCCCTTCTAGTTCGCTCATCCTGACCCGATCGATCACCATCCCCTGTATCTGGGGTAGCCGTTAACTCAAGGGGTACCAGTTTATCAATAGTTTTTATGCTGGTATGTCATCTACATTTTATTTTTATGAGTCTTAGCACCCCCTCTGAATCTGGGCACATGGAGATCACCTGAGCTAATGGCCACTGGGATCTTTGTTGCTCGTTTTTCACTAAGACCACATCCCCTATGTTTATAACAGACTTGTTGCTGGCAGCCTGAGCCTCATAAAATCTTTCTCGTAGGCTCAAAAGATATTCTTCACTCCATTGTCTATTCCAAGTATCCAATACCCTTTTCAGATGTTGATATCCCTCCCACAGATGTTCTAAATCATTATTTTCAATGGTAGGATCATCTACTTCTTCCTGGATATCAACACATGGCACTGGATGGAGCTTCCTGCCATATAACGTATGAGCCAGTTTCAAGGCCTTTATCAAAACGCTAGTGTCATCTAAATAAGTTAGGGGTCTATTATTAATCCTATTTTCAATTTCAGTTATCACTGTTCTATAATCCTCTCTTGTAATCTTAGTTCTTTGTAATGTTTTCCTTAGGCAGTTCTTGACAGTAGCAATCATTCGTTCGGTAAATCCATTTTGCCATGGTGCTCTTGGAGCTATGAACTGCCAGGTACAATTTCGGATTCCTAGCGCCGACTTAACCTTTGGGTCATTCATTATGTTCAACAGTAAAGGTGCTGCTCCAACGAAAATAGTTCCATTGTCACTTATTAATTTGTTTGGACAAGACTTTCTAGTGGCAAATCTTCTAAAGACATTCAGGAATGTCTCTGAGCTCAGATCTTCCGCCATTTCTAGATGGATTGCCCTTGTGTAGGTACAAGTAAATAGACAAATGTAAATCTTATCGGGAGTTCCCTCATCCATAACAGTTATAGCACCTGTGTAATCCACTCCAGTTACTTGGAAGGGCCGACTTACATTTACCCTATTCCTTGGTAAGGCAGGTGGTCCTGGATAGTCATATGTCGTTGCTCATACCTCCTACATGTGATGCAGCCTTTGAGATATTTCTTTATGACCTGTCTACCCTTAGGGATCCAATAGCTTTCCCAGATTCGGGCCAAAGTCTGCATTACACCTCCATGGAGAGTCAATTCATGGGCTTCCTTTACAATTAACTGTACAAAGTATCCGCTCTTGGGTAATAATATGGGATGCCTAGTTTGGAGAGGCAAATCAGCCTTTATTATTCGGCCCTGGCATCTAATCAGACCCTTTCCATCTAAGAACAAACCTAAATCCCTTATCAGCTTATTCCTGTTCCCAGTGCCCTGGCCTAAAAGGTCATATATCTCTCCGTAATAGTTCTTTTGTATTCTTTTCAGCCAATATTCCATGAAATCTAACTTCTGAAGCCCCACTTTCTTATTAAAAAACTCAACAACTAATTTAGTAATGTTAATAAGTTGTCTTATTGATGAAAATCTGCTGATATCAATTACTTCTGGCTCAGCTACTACAGGATCCAGGTTTACTACACCAACCTCAGCAATACTATACTGATTCTCCTCAGGCCAATCTTTAGTGAGTAACCATTTAGGACCTTAAAACCACAAGCTATCTTTGATCAGTCTCCTTACAGTCGAACCTCTCGAGAGCAGATCAGCTGGGTTTTGTTTAGAGGATACATGCATGAATTTAAATTTGGAAGACTGTCTTTATTAGTCTTCACTCTGTTACAGACGAAAGGAATTTTACCGTCTTCCTTCCTTATCCAGTAAAGAAAAATCTCACTGTCAGTCCATATATAAATATCCCCAAACTGAGTATCAAGAGTAGTGGTTATATACCTGGCCAATTTAGTTCCAACTTCTATGGAAACCAATTCCATTTGAGGTAGGATTCTTTCTGTAATTGGCGCAACTCTGGCTTTGGACATCTTACTATCCTCTTCTGTTGCACAGTAAGCTACTGCTCCATAGGCCCTTTGAGAAGCATAAAAAAATATGTGCAAGTGCGACCTCTCATTACTGTTTATTTTCCTGGGAATACATGTTTGATGTGGTTTCAAACTCCTTTCTAATCTGTTCCCATTGTTCCACATATGTCTCACCTAATTCCGTGTCCCAATCCAACTTTTCTCGCCAAGCTTCCTGCACTAAATATTTGCCCCTAATAACTACAGGACAGACCAAACCTAATGGGTCAAATAACATGGAGACCTGACTTAACAAGGACCTCTTGGTGAGAGTGACATCAGAGAACTTATTGGTTTCAAACTTATTACATCAGCTATTGTATCCCAAAGAAACCTTGATGGACTCTGAAAGAACAATAATGGCCCCCAGTCCCGTGCAGCCCTTAAATGGGCAGGGGGTGCTAAGAATCTCACGGTTGCCTCAATTACAATCTAATTCCTTTGTGAGTTCATCGAGGCCCTATGCATCCCCGAGGGTGCCACAGGAAATGATTGATTGATTGATTGATTGTATCCCAGTTAAGACCCAACACATTTTGAATTTTGGGAATTTCAGAATTTGGATAGTCCTCTTGTATGTTATTCCTCAAAAGCGGTGAATTTGTATTCCAGCTCTGTAATGGCAAATTTGCCCTCCTACATTCGGAATTGGCTACTTCATAAGCCTTCAAAGCTTCCGGCTCTGTATCAGCAACACCTTGCAAATTATCCATGTAAAAAACCCTCCCTACGTCTGGGCATTTGGCATTTTCAAAATGATGCTTTAAAGTGTTGCAAAATAGGAAAGGACTAGCACATTTATTGGAGTAGACTGTAGCACCAGTCGAGCAGGGCAGTACTCCCGAGGTGGATGGAAAGCTGATGACAGGGAGTGCTAGAGCTCCCGTTTCATCAGCCCTCAGGACTAGTTCCTGACCATCCCCCTTTGCTGAACTTTTTCAGTGTCTCAGTTACACGGAGAGTAGGCCAGCATGCTCTCCAGTACAAATTTCTCTATCTACACCAAACTACATGCACAGTACACACTACACTTTCTATTCAAAATTCAACAAAAATGGCATCTCTTCACCAAGCCTTGGAGTCCCCAGGGGGGGGGGACCATAAATGCCCCCACCATCCGCCCCTCTCCCGGTGACGACTCGAGGTGCCTGGAACCACTGTCTGACTCTCTTCTTCTTCATTTCTGCAACATTCGCGGCCTTTCCTCTAACTTTCGCTCTGTTGAGCACCACCTCTCCTCCTCTAAACCTCACCTTCTTTTTCTAACGGAGACTCAGCTGTCTGAGGCAACTGACAGCTAACCCTTTTCTGTATCCTCCTACTTTCTCTTTACTCATTTCAAAGCCAAAGGTGGCTGTTGTGTATACATACGCAACGACTTATCTTGCTCTCGTGTTCCTGAACTCAATTCTTCTGAATTCTCTACACTCTGGCTTCGGCTTTCCTGTCATTCTCTGACTAAATATATCTGTGCTGTTTACTTATCCCCTAATTCTACTGACCATCAAAATTCTTCGATTATCTTACTTCTATGATGGAACACATTCTATCCATTTCTCCTTTCTCTGAAATCTCCATTCTAGGAGATTTCAATGTTGACCACCACCTTTGGCTCTCCTCTCCTTTCACGGATCCACCTGGTGAACAAGCCTACATCTTTTCTATCCTTATTGACCTAGAGCAGCTTGTACAGCACCCTACCCGTATCCTTGACCGCCTTGGAGAGAGCTCCAACATCCTTGACCTCTTCCTCACAACTAATCCTTCTGCTTACTCTGTTAATCTTTTCTCTCCGTTGGGCTCTTTTGATCACAACCTTATTACCTTAACCTGTCCTATCACTCTGGTACGGCCTGTGGACCCTCCAGGGAAACGTCATCTGTGGCATTTTGGAGCCGCGGACTGGGAGGCCCTCAGGCAGTACTTCTTTGATTTTCCCTGGAATGATTATTGCTTCCATGGCTGGGAGCCATCTGAGTGTGCCTTGCGCATTACGGAGGTTATTCTCTCGGGCATGGAAGCATACATTCCTTTCTCATATCCTTTGACTAACGCAAGAAAGCCTTGGTTTAATCACGCTTGTTCTAATGCTGTCCGCAACAAGGAGAGGGCCTACAAAAGGTAACGGAGCCACCCCATCCCTGAATCACATCATCTTTACGTTTCTGCCCGGAATCGTGCTAAGTCTGTTCTTCGCTCTACTAAAAATAATTTCATCCATACTAAATGCTCTCAACTCTCCAACTCGAATTCTTCCCGCTCCTTCTGGCACCTTGCCAAAAATCTTTCTAACAACTTTACCTCATCATCCTTCCCTCCTCTTTTCTACTCTGATGGTTCTGTAGCTATTTCTTCTACTGATAAAGCAGATCTCTTTGCACAGACTTTCTCCTCCAATTCCACCTTAGACGATTCCGGTGCTGTTCCTCCATCACTTCCCCCCTCTGACTTCCTCATGGCTGACATTAAAATTTCTTCAGTTGATGTATTTTCTGCCATCACTGGCCTCAGTACTAACAAGGCATATGGGCCTGATGGGGTCCCTCCTGTTGTTCTCAAGAACTGTGCTTCTGTGCTTACACCCTGCCTAGGCAAACTCTTTCACCTTTGTCTGTCAACTTGTACCTTTTCCTCTTGCTGGAAGTTTGCTTTCATTCAGCCAGTCCCAAAGAAGGGTGACCACTCCCAACCCTCTAACTATCGTCCAATTGCTTTAACGTCCTGTATTTCAAAAGTTTTCGAGTCAATTCTCAATAGAAAAATTTTAAGGCATCTTTCCTATCACAACCTTCTTTCCGATCGTCAGTACGGGTTCCGTCAGGGACGCTCCACTGGCGATCTTCTCACCTACCTTTCAGACTCCTGGTCATCCTCCTTTCGGGACTTTGGCGAAAGCTTTGCCATTGCACTTGACATCTCAAAGGCTTTCGATTGAGTCTGGCATAAATCTTTAATTTCCAAACTGCCCTCCTACGGTTTCTATCCTTCTATCTGTGCCTTCATCACTAGCTTCCTTTCTGGTCGTTGTATAGCCGCTGTTGTAGACGGCCATCGTTCTTCTCCTAGATCTATCAACAGTGGTGTTCCTCAGGGCTCTGTCCTATCACCAACTCTCTTCCTTTTATTCATCAATGATCTAAGCTGTACATCTAACCCTATCCACTCATACGCTGATGACTCCACCCTTCACCTTTCCATTCAGTTCCCGCAACGCCCATCTCAACAGTTACTTCAACAAACAAGGGATGAGGCTATGGCACACCTAATGTCTGACTTGACTCGTATCTCTGACTGGGGTAAAAATAATATGGTTGTTTTTAATGCATCTAAGACTCAGTTCTTACACCTATCAACCCAACAAAATCTTCCACAGGTATACCCACTAATGTTTAATAATATTCAGCTTAATCCTGCATCATCCTTGAACATGCTTAGGGTTTCATTTACTCGGGACTTATCTTGGAAAGATCATATTACATCTCTTGTAAAATCTGCTTCCAAGAGATTGTGTGTGCTAAGCCGACTCCGCTTTTTCTTTACTCCTGCACAATTGTTGACTCCGTACAGGGGTTTTATCCGCCCCTGTGTGGAGTACAACTCTCATGTGTGGCGAGGCTCGCCACATACAGCTCTTCTCAATAGGGTGGAGTCAAAGGCTTTTTGTCTCATTAACTCTCCTCCTCTTACTGACTCCCTTCAACCTCTGTCTCATCACCACACTGTTGCATCTTTATCTCTTTTCTATCGCTACTTTAATGGTCGCTGCTCCTCTGAACTGTCTGCTTGCATTCCTCCACATCTACGGGCGCGTAGCACCCGTCTGGCAGCAAACTCTCATCCCTTTTCTGTCCAACTCTCTAATGCAAGAGTTAACCGTTACTCCCAGTCTTTCATTTATGCAACAGGTCAGCTCTGGAACTGTCTCCCTCTGTCTGTATTTCGTGCTGCCTATGATCTCCAGTCTTTCAAACGCAGTGTGTCCAGGCATCTCAAAATGATCGGATCTTGAATTTGGCTCTCTATTGTGTTTTGTTTTTCTCTTGGAGGGAACTGTTACTGCGGGCTCATGGCCTTTGGTTCCTTCTTTCTCGCTTAAAACAAAAATAAAAACAAGAGCCAAAGAGCACCGATCGGAAAAAGTATTTTTTGAGGATCATGAGGCCAGAGGAATTTTGTAAATGTCGTATTCTCCTCTCTCAATCCTATTCTGAGAAAAGTCTTACTAATGTCTGCTGTATAAGCATAAGGTTTCTCTCTAAATCTTAGTAACACATTCCTTAACTTCTCTGGTAGTGTAGGTCCAGAGTATAGGCAATCGTTCAAGCTAGTTGAACCCTTGGACGCTTTACTACAACAACTGATTACTATCCTTATGGGAGTAGTTACTGAATCCTTGCTTACAGCATAATGTGGTAAGTAATGTCCTTCTTTTTGTGGTTAACAGGGAGTTCTACCTCTTCTATAAATTTAATCTTCAATTGATTCTTTGTAAGATTATCATATATGGTTAGATGTTCTGTTTTTTCTCTCAACCTCCTTAGAAGAGAATTTAAGTGAGCCTTAGCTGCTTGGTAATTTGTTGGTAACTCCGAATGGTTTAGTTTCCATGGTAATCCTACCCAATACTGTCCATCCTTAAATTCCACAGACTGATTATACAAATCCAAAGTTATTTTATACTTCAGGAGTTGGTTCCTCAAAGTGTATTCCTACACTGTCTAGGTCCCACAGTTTTTGCACAGGTTCAATATTTTCATCCAACAAGACATTTATCTGAGTAGGTTCTAATTCTGCACATATTCTAGCTACTATCAATGACTATGTGGGGGTAATAAAGACTGAGTCTACTAGTTTGGCCTCTCCTTTAATTTGTTTTGGAAAAGGCAATTGACCCATAATAAGGTTACCTCCTGGACTCTTGAATAACTGTACTTTATTCTTCTTGAAAGTCCTATGTAGGTACTTCCACAGTAATCAGAACCAATTATAATTTTTATGGGACCCACAGCATCTGATTCCACATTCCGTTTAGCCAACTTTATCCCTGAGCTTTGCAGATGATCAGAGGTTTCCTTCAGTCCTTTTATATCTATATCTATATCTATCTATCTATCTATCTATCTATCTATATACTTTTCTCCATATTATCCAGTACAGATGCTGTTATACGACATTTACATCTGCCTAATTGTATTACAGGTCTAACTAAATCAAAAGGCTGAGCTTTATTAGTTGTTAATAATCCTGTAATGGCTAGATATACCTTGCCAGTAATACGTAACGTTAATTTCTTCACAATGTCTGCAGAAATAAAGGCTTTCTGAGCACCCATATAAAAAAGGGTACATGCTAATAGGTTTCTATTCTCAATCAATACCTTCACATCTGCTATTGGAACTGCAACTGGCATTACTACTGGAGTATTCCCCTTATCAATTGTCATATTGACACTTGCAGGTTTAGGAACCTAATTTTTCATCCTTGGACATAGGGCACTATAATGATGATCCCTTTTGCATATAAAACGATGGTTTAGTTTAGTCTTACAGTCCGCGGAAGTATGTTCGTAATTCAAACAGATTATACAACACCCCAGTTCCTGAAGCTTTCCTACTCTAGAGGCATAATCAGGATACTGTTGACAAGATGCACTGGAATGTTGCTCACCACAAAATGCACAAACTTTCCTGTCCTTTACCATGGAAAGTTTTACTTCCTTAATTTCATCAGCTTGTCTGTTCCTTGTTTTTAATATTTTATCCTCAGCCTTTAAGGAACTAAAGAAAGTATCTCTCTTCATTAGGCACATACTTAGTCTTCTCTGTCTCAGATTTCCCAACCAGTTGGTTAGTGGATTTTATCCTTATTTCAGTCTTCTGTTTAATCTCAGTAGGCTTTACTGTTCCTTGCAAATGTTTACAGAGTTGCATCAATCCTTCATCAATCTCTTCACAGGAGAATTTATCCTTTTGGTACCTATCATACAAAACATCCTTGGTTTTTGATAGAAGCTTTAAGGACACAATTCTTGAAAGCACCCAATCTGATGCCATAATACCTTCATAAGTACCTAAGGCCTTTAAGTAACAACTCATTGCAATTCTAAAGTTTTGCAAGGAATCAAAATCGTGTCTAGGTATGGGTAATTCAGTTAGAGCCTTCAGTAATACTAACTTGCTCCCTGTATTCGTAGTGTTTGTTTAAGGATAGACAAGGCCACCTCATAATTATTTTTTTCTAGTGGTAGTTCTTTTATCAGCTGATATGGTGTTCCTTTGACCTGTCCTAACAGATATATGAGTTTGCTGACCTTAAGGAGATCTATTCTGTCATGTACTAATTATCTGAATTGATCCCAAAAGGATTTCCAATTCTGTTCCCCATCAAACACCGGAAGCATTGTATGTGGTAGTACAGCTCTACTCTGCTGTTCCACAACTTATGTTTCCGCGGCAGTCCCAGCTAATTTTGACTCTAATGACTTTACTACGGTTAAATATTCCTCTAATTTACCTTCAAATTTCTTAGTCTCTGACTCTAAGAGATCTTTATCATCAGCCTTTACTATAGGTGCTTCTTAATTTATATAACTATATTCATACTTAGTCCATCGGACAGAGGTATTTCGTCCAACGATTGTTTGCAATCATTCATGGCTCTTGTTATCGATCCAGCTTTACTACTAGAAGATCTTTGCAACAAGGAGACAGACATGTTGACTGATTTCTGATTTAATAATTAACTATGGGTTTCAACCACAAATTTACCCCAGCTTAGTGATTATCTGATTATTTTTAATTTTGAAGGGGGTAGGGATTAAGTCCACTATATCAATACTATCCACCTGGGTTATTAAACCTCTAGGGTTGTATTTATCCCCCCACTCAATTTCCAAATACTTATTTTCCGGCTTAAATTGATTCATTTAAATTTTGAGGAGTGTAGGGATTAGGTTCTTAATGTCAAATCTATCCCCCTGGGTTATTAAACCCCTAGGGTTGTATTTTATCCTCACACTCAATATCCAAAACATCCATTTTCCCTGAATTCAGTATGTACGTATTTCCACATCATCCATTGGAACCGAACGTAGTAGTAAATTATGCCCAACAAGAGCAACTTTAAACACATTCAGTGCTTTGGCACACATTTGCTATCCTCACTCGCTGGGGGCACCAAAAATGTCAGAAATATTTGACTGTATAAATATTTGACTTTGTTTAAATCGGTATCCTCTATCTGGGCACCAAGAAAGAAATTTCCAGTATTTTCTAGTAAACAACTCGTAGGTCCTTACTCGTCCCTAAAATGTCCTTAAGTAATTTCAAACAAGTCTCACAGGGTTAGGTGAATTGTAACTTACACCTTAACTCACCTAACTATTTCTCTTCTATCTCCTAGCTAAACCCGCCTTGAATTGGCCAATTCATAAAGGTTACTTAGCTAGGGAGTGTCAGACAACAGATGACGATGAGCCTGTTTTCTGTCTGTTGCTTGGGCTGTCAAGCATCCTTGAGGTGCGTATATACAAACATGCTTGAACCTTGTCTAGGAGCAGAGTGAGCTAACTAGGCAAGCCTCTATCTCCCTCATAGAATGGTAGAGGTGCCAACTATTAATTAACTTCAATATTAAATACAGTTAGACTACATCATGACATATCGCCTACAGGGCGAATCTAACCAATTAAGCTTAGTTTAAATTAAGCTAAAGCTAAACCAAATATTTCCTTCACCTATGTAAATATGTTAACCTGCCCCATCCCAACCTATTTTCCACCACTGACTCCCCCCAGTCCCAACCAATTTGGATTTTTTTTTTTTTGGCTCAAACCTCCACTTTTGGTGGGAAACATCGAAAATTCATAGAGAAATCATTCACCTGAGGTTTTAAATACTCGATACAGGTAGCAGTACCCTGTACCTTACTGGGTTTTCTATCAGGCTGGCTCCAAAGAAAACGAGTTCTATGGGAGGGTAACTGTTCCACACCACTCATAAACGGTATTTATTTATTTATTTGGTGCAAATTTATATGTAGTACGAGAGTATATTGGTTTTCACACAGTAATATAGGCAATATAAACATTGTTTCACTCACCAAACACATCAACATACCTGACCTTTTTTGGCGACATGACCTGATCATCATTTCTGACTGTTTCTTCCTCTAATGCTATGTAAACTTTGTCCACCACATTGTCATCGATTGGGGAATCACTCTGGTCCTGAATTTCGTACCGTGGTACAACATTTCTTTACTAGCCAGGTCACTGGTAACAGGTGAATTGCCAAGACAATGGCATGCGGGGGGAGGTCATGCGGGGTAAGGCACTGTCTCTGCCTGGCATCTTGTAGAGGAAGGTGTCCCGTGTATACCTACCAAAAATCACACGAAAAAATTGAAAATTGTGCAAATTAGGGACCTTGCAATTGATGCGCGTTTATATACATCAATGGGACTGACAGTGACAAAATGTGTAGACGTATATATACGTCAATGGGACACGGCGGGTTAAATTACAACTGCATTTATATGAGGCTTCTCATCCTCTAGTCACATCATCTAACGCTCAGACGCTGTTTCGGTTAATGGAACTTTTCAAGTAATTACATGTATTTACAATATGGTTGTCCATGAGGGTTAAACGCAGTGGGGTTTAATATATCAATAAAAATAATTATTAAAGAGAACATAATTTCTGGGTTGTAAAAACTGCTTGAAGTGATTTAGATCTCCGGTTTTCCTCTGCACTCTAACCAGGGATGACTATTTTAACCCGTCACGTCCCGAGGTTTTCTGCACCTCCGACATCCCCCAGTCCCGAGGTATTTTCAAAATTTTTTTTTTTGGCTAAAACCTTCGCTTTTGGTGAGAAACATCGAAAATTCATAGAGAAATCGCTCACCTGAGGTTTAAAGTGCCCAATCCAGGTAGGAGTTCCTCCTTACCTGAGTGGGTTTTCTAACATGCTGGCACCAAAGAAAACGAGTTCTATGGGAGGGTAACTATTTTATCCACTCATAAACGGTATTTATTTATTTACTTGGTACGAATGTATATGTAGTATGACAGTATATTGGTTTTCAGGCAGTAATAAAGGCATTATAAGCATTGTTTCACTCACTAACTAATCACCATACCTGACCTATTTTTGCCACACTACCTGATCATTATTTCTGGCTGTTTCTTCTTCTAATGCTATGTAAACATTGTCCTCCACATTGTTATCGATTGGGGAATCACTCTGGCCCTGAATAACTTTACTAGCCAGGTCACTGGTAACAGGTCCTTTGCCAAGACAATGGCGTGAGGGGGGGAGGGGGGAGGTTATGCAGTGTAAGGCATTGTCCCTGCTTGGTATCTTGTACAGGAATAGAGGAAGGTGTCCCGTGTATACATACGAAAAATGACGTGCGAAAATTGAAAATTGTGCAAATTAGGTACCATGCAATTGCACGACGTACTGGTACGTCGCCGGGACTGGCAAATGCAAATCGTGGTGACGTACCCATACGTCGTCGGGACGGGGCGGGTTAAAAAGCAGAGAGTGCAACTGCTCTGGGGGAAAATATTTCTCACAACATATTATATATATACTGCCAGATGCCTTAATCCTGTATGGGATGGCCATAAACAAATCGCTTCCACGTCGCCAATTGCCCTGCCATTTCACTGCCCTGCTCCCAACTCACACCCCCCTCTCTCATATACCTCTCCACTCCATCCCTCCATTTCATCCTCGGCATCCCCCTCCCTCTCCCCCCCTCCATCTCACTCACATACACTCTCCTCATCAGTCTCTCACACTCCATCCTCTCCACATGGTCAAGCCATCTCAGTATGTTCCTCCTAACGCTTCCTATCACATCCACATCCACACCACAGCGCTCCTTTTTATCCTTATTTGTCAGCCTGTCTATCCATGTGACTCCACAGGCTCCTCTCAAATAACTCATTTACACTGCTCTCACTCTTGACTTATGTCCTTCCAACAATGTTCAAGCTTCACTTGCATACGTCAGAGTTGGTATCACAATACTGTCATGCAGCAACTTTTTCACTTCCATGCTCACTTCCCTGTTTCTTATCACTGCTTTCAAAGAACCAGCAACCTTTCTTCCTTGTTGCACTCTTTCAAACACTTCACCCTCCAAACTTCCATTCTTACTCATCACAATCCCCAAGTACTTAAACGTACTCACATTTTCCATTTCCTCACCATCCAACCTCACTGTACATTCACTGACTTCACCTCTCTCAAAGACCATCACTTTACTCTTCCCTACATTCATTTTCAGATTCTGTCTCTTACACACTCTCCCAAACTCATCCACCAAGCCTTGCAGCTCACCTTAGTCTTCACTTAACAACAGAGAATCATCTGCAAACAACAGTACAGGGAGTTTCCAAACATTACCCTCTCTCACTAGGGCCACTCCAACATCCCCTACCTTGTATCTCTTTTATTACTCCATCCATGTACAGACTGAACAACCGTGGAGACATGACACATCCCTGTTTCAACCCAACCTTCAAAGAGAAAAATTCATTCAGTTCACCATCCACACGCACTGCAGCCTTAGTACCACCATACATACTCGTCACAGCATTCAACAACTTTACCTCTACTCCATATATTCTTAATACTTCCATAATCCTTGTCCATCCACCCTGTCATATGCTTTCTCCAAATCCATGAAGGCTGCATACAACTTCTTTCCCTTCTCTAGAAACTTTTCCACTTAAGATCTGAGAATGAATATCTGATCTACACAACCTCTTCCTTTCCTAAAGCCTCCCTGTTCTCCTCCAACTGATTCCTCTGTTATTTCCCTAACTCTGTCAATCCTACCATACATTTTTCCTGTTACATTAAGAAGACAAATGCCCCTATGATTACCACACACACTTCTTTTTCCCCTTTTCCTTTGTACAAGGAAATAATTATACCTGACTTCCAATCCTTCGGGACTCTACCTTCTTCCCAGGCCAATCTGTACATCTTCCACATCTATTCTACTATTATCTTTCCCCCATGCTTCAACATTTCTCCACACAGTCCATCAATTCCTGGGGCTTTCTCCAATTTTACTTTCTTCATTACTTCCACAATTTCTGTCCTTCTGAAGTCTTCCTGTCTTCTCACCTCCATCCTTCTCCCAGCCATTCCCCAGCCACTTATACTCGCATTACTTTCATTCTCTATGTCCAACAATTCCTTAAAGTGTTCTTTCCATCTGCTCACATTTTCTCCCTTCTCCACTAGTAATCTACCATTTTTATCTTTCACTCTCCTACTAACTTCACTGCCACCCTGTCTTACTCTCTTCACCTCTTTCCAGAACATTTTCTTACAGTCCCTCCACTATACACTCAAATTCCTTCCAGATTCTGCATCCACTCTCTTCTTACTTTCTCTTACTAATCTTTTCACCTCTCTCTTCCTTTCTACATATAACTCTCTCTTCCGCCTCTCAACTTCTTCCACACCCCTGTTTCTCATCTATTCATTGTATGCTTTCTTCTTCCATGCCACAGCCTGTCTCACCTCTTCATTCCACCATTCTGTTCCTTGCACCCCCTTCCGTCTTCTCTTCACCCTACACACCACATCACATGCTGCACATATTTCTTCTGTGAATATCTTGCACACACCTTCCATGTCCCCCATCTGCTCCAGTTCATATTTACCCAATCGTTCCTCCACTTCCTTCTTGTATTCTGCCTTTTTCTCATCCCCTTGTAACCTTTCACTCTCCTTGGAACTACACCTTCCTCCCGTCCTTCCCTTCTGTTTCTCCATCATTCTTGGATCTTGATTCTGGCCACCATCAAGTAGTGGTCAGAAATTCGACTCCCCCAGCCTCCATAAGCTCCTGCATCCATTACACATCTTCGCATCTTTTCGTCCACACACACATAATCAACCATTGCCTTCCTTTCATTCAGTTCACCACCCACCCTTCTCATTACTCGCCATGTATACCTGTCGATCATTTTGTGCCTGAAAAGAGTATTGGCTATCAGCAACCCCCTCCCTGCACAAATGTCCATTAATGCACTGCCATTCTTACCTATCTCAGCAGGCACACCCCACTCACCAACTATTCCATCCACCTTCACATTCCCTACTTTAACATTCATATCACCAATCAAAAACACTCTCTCCTTCCTTCCAAACTTTTCCATGCACACTTCCACATTTGTCCAGAACTCTTATCTCATTCTGCTTGCACGATCTTGCGCTGGCGCATACACGCACACAATCGCCCACATTTGTATTCCAACTTTCAATCCTACCCACACAATCCTTGAGCCAACTGATCCATGTTCTTCCATTTTTTACTCACAACAATACACAATCCTTCTTTTGCCCTCTCATTCTCACTTACTGCTGAACATATACCCTATCCATACTACCATTCTCTCACACTCTCTCCTCTCCATTAGGTATATATATATATATATATATATATATATATATATATATATATACACATACATATATATATACATATATACATATATATATATATATATACATATATATATATATATATATATATATATATATATATACACATCTCTCTCTCTCTCTCTCTCTCTCTCTCTCTCTGTATATATATATATATATATATATATATATATACTGTATACACAAGGTGGCCCGAGGAGTATGTGTTTGGGGGGGGATAAGGACAATTTTGACCAACTTGATCTGTTTGGCGTTTCTGTTTGACCAACTAAATAGATACAAACAAACAAAATTAATGACGCCCCCCCTCCTTGCCACCGTCCCATGGGACCAGGTCCAGTCACCTTGATTAATTACCGTATGGTACATGATTTTGGCTTAGGTTATTCCTCTGACAGGAAGGAAACTAGAGTATTTTGTATTTTGTCCTCAAAAAAAAAAAAAAAAAAAAATATATATATATATATATATATATATATATATATATATATATATATATATATATATATATATTATAGATAGATAGATAGATAGAGATAGATAGATAGACAGATGTCATCATCATCATCATCATCATCACCAGCCGTTTGAGTGTCCACTATCCCTACCGAAGTAGGGACGATACAGCCAATGTATCTCTACCAAGTGGCTTAGGCTGTCTGGTAGAGATTGTATGTAGGGTGAGAAGTGCTTGTACGTGTAATTGCTGTGTTGGAGTGGCTTTGGATGTGTGTGTAGTCTGTGAACCAAGTGTAATCGGCCTGCGCAAGCCGATTGGGTGCAAGCATACTTTACACTATGCGACACTGGTTCAACCACAGCACCCCTGATGTCCGCCAAAGGATTACTTGGCCAGAAGAATGCTCCAAAAGTTTGTTACCCTGGCGGGGCGCGAATCCTTGTTCTTCAGTGTATGAAAACGCACACTTCACCACTGTATATATATATATATATATATATATATATATATATATATATATATATATATATATACTATATATATAAAGAAGAATGTATGTAACAAAATACTTTGTCCTCTTGGAGACCCCTCCTTTTATATATATATATATATATATATATATATATATATAAAGGATGTGGACAGTCCCCACTCTCCATTTTTGACCAACTCATTAATTTTTTGACCAACTCAACACACATTGGGGGTGACCCCCCCATCCCCCCGCTCGGGCCATCCCTATATAGATAGATAGATAGATATAGATAGATAGACAGATAGATAGATACTGTATATATATATATATATATATATATATATATATATGTATATCTCTCTCTCTCTCTCTCTCTCTCTCTCTATATATATATATATATATATATATATAAGGTTTCATAACGTCAAAGACCCAAAGCGTGTTGAGGGCGGGAGGGGGATGGGCATGGGTTTCAGTGGAGGTATCCGGTATTTTGACTGTTCAGATATAGCAACCCTATCCGTCATCTTTACCACAACCCTCACCACAACCTTTCCCAACGTCATATCCATGCTCCACAAGCCCTAGACAATCAACTAGCCATTGATCCTCGTTCACACACCTATCAGATAGAAGAAGCCGCATTCCCATCTTCACCAGATCAGGTATCTAATCCAAAAGACCTAACAGATATAGCCCCTCATTATCCTCAAAACCAGTCACCCCACCCCCCACATCCCCTCCAACCCCAGTCACAAACCAAACTCAGCCCATAACTCAGGAAAGTCCAGAGAAAAGATCACCAACCAGCAGAAGTCCCACCATGCCAATTCCCACACCAGCTCACACCCAACCCACTGCTTCCTTAGCATCCACAAAGGGCGACTTCATCCCTGACCCTGGGTCAAGGGTCACCAAGTGCTTTCCAGCTACCATTGCAGCCACCGCCATTGCTGCCATCTCCTCTCTCCAACCACACTGAACCCACACCATTATTGTCCGCTATGCCTTTTGGATTTCCCACACTGGATGCAAGAAAAGAACACAGGGGCCTCGACACCTGTTACGTCTCCTCGCGACCCACCCCAAAAGAAAGCTGCCTCATTCTCATCAAAGACTCGAACAGGTGACGAGACAAACAATCTAAAGCCTGGTATTACACCTTGCTAGATCTTACACCAACCGTGAAAAGACATTTGACCTCATGCACAAGGAAGTTGCTTAAAAAACGGCGAGGGTAGTGAAATACCCAGGATGAGGCTACCCACTGCAGCCCCAGCTCCAGCTACCATTACCGAAAACATTCTCAGGGATGGAAGGCAGCTTTGATCCACCACCAGGATAGCTACCATACTAGCATCAGAGCAAGAAAGGTGTAGAGACCACGCTCACACCACCCAAGGGTGCCCTTCTTGCCCCAAGCCGCAACCCACCCACCGTCGCAGTCAGAGCCCCAAGTGCTTCAAACTGCCAGTGCTTGTCAGTCGAGTACTGGCTCGAGGTAGTACTCCAGGGAAGGCTCAATGCTTCTCTGACCAGACGTTGGCTCAGTGCAATGTCTCACCAGAAATGGCTTGACACAGCTCTGCTCCTAAACAACTATGACGTATCCTAAGCTGAGACCTACGTGACGTCCCAACTGAATTGGCTCAATGCAGTTCTGTTCCAGAGCGGCCACGACGTCCCTCTTTGCCTACTGAACTGGCTTAACGTGGTTCAACTCCAGAGCTTCTACGTTCCCTCTTACCTACTGAACTGGCTTGACACACCTCAGCTCCAGAGCAGACATGATGTCACTCCTTATCCACTGAGCTGGCTCAATGCAGTTCGGCTAAAGAGCAACCTTGGCTTTCCTCCTCCACTACTGAACTGGCTCGACAGAGTTCAGCAACAGAGAAGCCATGACGTATTCCTGACCAAGACCGAGCGCTGCAAGATACCATGACCCCTGGAGCAACCCCACCCCTTGTGTTCCCTCTTATACGACCCCTCAGTCCCCTCCCCCCTACACCTGGAAAGGGGACCCTGGTGACAACAATATACCACCTTGCTGTCCCGATTATCTTGGGTCCCTTTTAACGTCTCTGATAGCCCACTTTGGGAACAACACACGCTAACGTCTGTCCCCTTTAGGTCCTTGGTAAGAACTAGATATCTCGTTTCCCACCATCGAAACTAGAATCTTAGTCTCTCCCTTTGGGCTTCTTGCCTTAAAATGCACAGGGAACAACACCCGATCATACAGACGTAAACTCACCCCCTGGGTCCCCTCCCTTATTCCAGTGTATAGACTCGGCGGCAATCCCTAGAGACACTTGGAGTAGAGATCTCTTCAGGTCCCCACTAGTAAGACATATTCCAGACTGACCATTTCATATACCTTATCTATATGTCTCTGTATGTCCCAGAGCTTATTGTAATTATATAGTTGTCAAAGTGAAAGATTTGTAACATACCAGTTGTCCTGCCACTCGAGGTGTGTGTGTTCGCCTTATACTATTAGAGTGTATCATAACTGTGTTTTGTGTATTCCTTCCTGTTTAGGAGAACCCAGATAAACCCAATTTGTAGCCTACCAGCATAGCAACCCCTACATCCCAAAAATCACCTTTTGTATTTTTTGTTCAAGTTGTCATAAGACAATTATATTCAACATAGATAAGACGATAATGTTCAGCACAGATATGACCTCTCTCTTTCCAAAAATTAATGAAGATTACTTATATTCTCGTATGCTTCATAAAATCGAGTGTAGATAGCAAGAACAAATACAAAAGATGCCGTTTGGCATGTGAGTTGGAGTCATCTACTTGGATTACTGGATTACTGTTAGTGTTCGTGTGTGACGCTGCACACTCTACACCGCCTTATTTAAATAGAAATCACGAAAATGACTTTAGCATATTATTCTTTTGACCACTAGACGATTTTACATTGCTTATAAACCACCTGTCTTACTGATGTGGTTATTGAAGAATAGAGGAGGTAAAGTGTAATATGCATATATAACCTTCTCTTTGCAAAATAATAACCCTAGCATTCTCTTGCACCCAACGCCAAAGAATCTGACTCACATAACAGTGTGTCATATGAGACTGAAGGGATTAGTCAGTAAACAAGAGGTGATGAAGAAGATCATTATCCCATGTGAACAAGGCCGCGCCATGTTCATAATGTCAACCACAAGTGTGTGAGCGAATCTAGAACGCAGCCTATACATTCTCCCTCTCTCTCTCTCTCTCTCTCTCTCTCTCTCTCTCCATCAATACTTATCTCTATTTATCTATCTAATTATCTATCAGTCTATCTATCTATCTATCTATATATTCTGTACGACTCCAGTATCCATTCACTTGTCATCCTTCCATTTTAGTCTCTGTCTCTGTCTCCCTCTCTGTCTCTGTCTGTCTGTCTGTCTCTCTCTCTCTCTCTCTCTCTCTCTCTCTCTCTCTCTCAGATCGGTGGCAGCACGATAACAGTTTGCAGAAAAGATACCCCTGAACAACGACTGATGAATCAAAGAGATCTTGTTTAACTTTTCAACTGGGCTGAAACACAGCTAATTTGTTTTAATACAGGTAAATGCAAAATATTAAATTCTCTCAGTAAAAATGAAAATTTAGTAACACTGTGAACAATACTCACCTCGTGAATGTTAACCAAGAGAAGGATGTAGGAATACTAATAATAACAAATCATTTGAAACCAAGTTCGCAGAGCGCGAGCAATAAATCTATCAGCTTGTTGGGTTGATAGATATAGCATTTGGAATAGAGTAAAAGAGTATTGTCCTTAGTTCATACATTTTCTTAGTGCACCAGAATATGGAGTATTGTGCCCAGTTTTGGTCACTAAAATACAAAAAAGATGTGATTACAAAGTTAAAGCAGAGAGTACCGGTAAAAATAAATTATACCTACATTAAAGAATAAACTATACGAGAAATGCTGAATGAAGGAATAAATAAAGGTAATCACGGCGCCGAAACGGCGTGGTCATATGGTGGCGTTCTTTTACGCCGCCATATGGCCACGGCGTTTCGGCGCAATGGTACGTCGAAAATAAAATAAAATGAAAAATATCATGCAGTGAAATAAAACCTAAAAATCCTATAAGGTCAATGAATTATGAATGGTGGAGGAGTCCCGCCTCCTTAAGAAAATAAACACATGGACTGGACAGCCAGAGGACTCCCTAAACATGGAAGACAGACTCCGTCCCCTCCCCCCCAATGGCTATGGAGAAACCTCCGGTGAAGTTTATCTAGACATGTACACTCGCTCAGCAGGTGACTGACAGTATGGGGAACCAGGCAGTCATCACAATAGTGCTGAGCCCCACCACACATCAGGAAACCACGCATAAGCCGTGAGTGCCCAATGTGGAGCCAGGCAACAGGCACATCTAACCTTCGAGTCATGGATGGGAGAGCCTTCGATAAAATTACCCTCTGAAAAAAGTCCTATAATTTATTATTTGTGACAACATCCCACTGTCCCTGGCAACAATCACGAACCGCCTATTTTACGGAAGGAGACATATCAGTAACAGGAAGTGGGTAGTTGGCAGGGGGCTGTTGAGAAGACAAAGATTTATCTGTACCATCCGCCCTCTCATTACCTGTCACACAACACGTGCGGGTACCAAACAAAACTGGACCAATTTACCCAGTCTCTAAATCAAGCAACAATTAAGAATGAAAAGGACCAGAAAATGAGCTGAAATATGATTTTCCAGAACCAGAGGACGTTTTGGGAGTCCCTAAAAACCGTATAATACCTGTTTCCATAAGCTAAAATGAGCTGAAAAGCTAAAATGACAGCAGATAATTCTTCATTAAAAACAGATGCATCTATAGGAAGACCATATTCCCTCAAAAAATCTGGGAACACCACTCCAAACCCGTCCCGTGGCCGAGTTGGATCCGTCTGTATTAACTGGGACAGTGTCTCCATGCAGGGATGAATGTTCTGGAAATAACTGATGTGTTGCTTGGGAAGAGGCCGAAGACCTAGTGCCATGAAAATCCCTGCAGGACTGCATTGCTGGAGGGATATGAGGACTGATTCTTGGGTCTCTGACAGCACAGATAGGCGAAGCTCAAATATCGAACTCTTCCATGATCTGCCTGACCCTGGACCCAGTGGGGTATGGGGTGCAAGGATAAGAAGCACGACAATTAAAAAATGATTGTTGAAACATATAAATGGCTGTAAGTGAATCTGGCAGACACTGCACACGGTTCCAGCAATGAATGATCAGTGACTTATGCTGAAGATCTGAGAAGGGATCACACCAGCCTCCACTAACAAGCTGGGAATTGGGAAGGATTTGAAAGCACCAGTTGCAAGTCATAGACCAGCATGATGTACAGGATTGATAACATTATGCCGTGGTACAGTAGCCAAGGAATATACCTTGAAACCATAGGGAGGTTTAGATCTCACCAAGGTGCGATACAGGTACATGAGCGTCTTGGAGTCAGCACCCGAAGAGGTGTGAGACAACATTCTCAACAAATTCATAACCTGCATACAGGACACTCATAAGAGCTTCAAATGCAGAACCCAAGTCATCCTGGGGTCAAATGTCAAACCAAGGAATCAAATCTGCTCCACACATTGGAGATGGCGCCCACTCAGAAATAAGTAAGGATCGGGATGGACTCTGTTATTTTGACGAGAATGCATAGCTACAGTTTTCCTTGACAAAAAGTGAAAGCTGTCCAGTCCACCTATCTGGCGACCATGTCTAATGCCAACTGCATGTCTCTCAACAGCAGTCATCCAGCAAACCATGTAGCCAAGTCATCTACATAAAGAGAGGAAGACACTCCCTCTGTCAAGTAATATACTCTGCCATTATGGCTATAGCGAACAAGGGGACGTTTAGCACACTCCCCTGTGGAAAATCCTCCTCCTAAACCCGAGGTTGAGGGAGGGAGAGCTCCCATGGACCTGAAACCTTCGGTTTGACAAGAATTCCCTTAGTAAAAATGGACCATATTTCTCTGATACCAAACGAGCCTCACATTAAGCATCTCAAACAGTCCACTCACACATGATGTCAAGCAAATGGGATTTTTTTTTTTTTTTTTTTTTTAAATAACAGAACGGAGGAAGGAAAAACAAATGGAGAAAAAAAATAATCCATACACCAGATTACTGGTGTCCTCTGTTCATAAAATATCTGTAACAGTTAGACTTGAACAGTTGTAGGTTGAAATTTGGAGGAAAACAACTCTGGGGAAGCGAGTTCCAGAGAGATGCAGTTCGGGGAATGAAAGAATTCTGATAGGCAGAAGTTCTGCAATGTGGTTGAGTGACATTCCAGTCATGAGCGCTACCAGATGCCCGTGTAGCACGAGGGAAGGATGATAATTAGAAACATTATAGAGTGATCCTGGCCTACCTAGGAAACGGGAGGACTATACCCATCTCCCAATTACTGGGGACTTCATCAAGTACCCTATTAAAATGTTCTAATAAAAACAACCAAGAATTGTGCAGCAAATGGTAAATCATAGCATAAGGAATGTAGGTAGGTCCAGGAGTAGTCACTACACTGCTGGAGACCAGTCTGCAGTTCACTGACAGTGAAGAATGCATTATAGGGCTTCCCCCCACTAGGCAAAAAGGAATTCCTGTTGATGCCGAAAACAGCTAAGTGGCTTGGTAAGATCTGATTGATGTAAAAGTGCTCTGCCAGGGCTGAAGCTACCTAGCAGCCATTAGATACAGAACATCCCTGAATATTACGTACCGGGGGAGGAGAATGTGAATCTTTGCCCATTATTTTCCTGACCTGCTTCCAGACCAATGGTAAAGGAGTGGATATGGTCACAGACAAGACATAAGTTTTCCATGAGGTGCAACATGAACTTTCTTAAACTAATTTTGAAAAAAACAATCATGTTTTTTCCTCCTGTATCTTCTACCAGCAGCATTGTAGACACTCCTAACCAAAGCATAATCCTCATCCCCCCAAGGCACAGGCCTCCCACAGAACTTTCCAGACATTCAAGGAATAGAGGAAAGACCAGCCTGATATACAGTAGATATAAAATACTGTTCTGCATTATCTGCACTCTGAAAGTCATGAACACTGTAGTCAAGACTATAGTGTTCAGCAAACTCTGCCCAGTCAGCCTTACCCAAACACCAGCGAGGGACATGCTGTAACGGCACAGAGCTGCATGCTTTAACTATAACACAGTAATGACCATTACTGTGCAAGTCAGGCAAAATCTCACACGAAAAGTCCAATGAACAACCAGGGGAGGCCAGCGTTAGATCAGTAACAGATAGAATACCATTTTGTACATGAAAATGTGTCAAATCTTCAGGTAGTTAGAAGAACCAGGTCTAAGCCCTCAGTCAAATATGCCAGGAGGTCACTACAGGAGTTACACAGGGTATTACCCCAAAGAGCATGAACAATAAAATTATGGCCTAGGAAGTTGGAGAACAAGATGATCAAAATTGGCACATCAGAAAGGTACAGAGGGAGGTAAATACAGGCTACAGGATATGTAATTCCTCTTCAGGTGTAGCTGAATAGCCACAACCTGTAGGGTGGACTGGGCAGAAACAGAGGTGGGTGGGATATCTGTACAGCACACAAGAGCACAACCACCTCAAAAGCCACCATCCATAAGAGGTGGTAAGTAGAGAGCTGTATATCCTTTAGAAGCAGGAAAAGGCCTGCCTCCTACCACAGTTTCCTGATGGCAAACACAGAAGGCATGAAACTTGGACAATAGTAGTTGAAGTTCCATCCAAATGGCTCTAACATCTCTACAGTTCCATTGCAGAGCAACATTTTTGGGACCAGCCATAGTTGGTTACTTTAACCCTATAGTGGGAGGGACATTTGACCCACCTGGAAGAGGAACATCGATGTAGGCTGTACAGGTTGTTTAATAGTAGTTTCTTTTATCAGATATTAAATCAGCTCTTAGAGCTGCAGGCACAAGAATGGATGCCGGTGCATTGCTAGTGGAAGTGGATGATGATGATGCAGCCTCCACACCAACCTTCACCACATCGATGGTAGAGGAACCCAGAGAAGCTGCAGTGTTAAGCTGCCCCTGACCGGTTGTCCTGGGAGGTTGATCCTCCTTCAAAAACGATTTGGAAAACGAAGTAGGCTACCATGACGCGGATTCAACAGAGGACCCAGTTTGAGCAGTACTCATAGTTTAAGTAGAGAAGGGAATGTGCGACCCATGACGATGGGCAAACTTGAAAACCACATCTGATAGAGGATCACTTGACTTTCCATGGCAGGCAGAAATTGACTCAAGCTCTGGAGAAGACTTAGTACACGACAGTTGTGATGACTCATGAGAATCACCACGAGCAGTTCCAGCTACAACATTTACAGATGACATAGTAGAAGCCGAGCCTGCAGAAGATGGGGGAGCTGCACATTCAGCGATCAAGGAAGCCATAGCAACAGTGGCTACTGGGTAGGACTGACGATACTGAAACAGTAACAACTGGCGGACATGACCTTGGCAAGTGATGCCTATGCAACCCCTGCTAGGGAAACATGGACATAACCCTCATCCTCACCCCTTTAAATGGAATTTTCTCCCTGGCATGAGGGGAGAAGACCTCCATCTCAAATTTGTACCTGTCACATGCCTTGGAAGAAGCACGATGGGACTCACCACAGTGGACACAGGAAGGCAGGAAGGAACACTCGAGATCCTCATGGACACCCACACAGTTGACACACATTTTTGGCTGGCAACTAGAAAGGCACCTGCACATGGCTTTCATACACCACCCCATCCACAATGAGGCAAGCAGGTCAGCAGTGTCATCATTTGCTTAACCCGCCACGTGCCAGTGCCGTTTTAAAACGGTCTGACATAATTCCGTGGACAGTGCCAGTGCCATTATAAAATGGTCTGAAATAAAGAAGTTCACTGTGACCACATTTTTCAAGATTCGTGAGTAAAAATTGGCAGGCACGTATGGTAACTGCTCCTCTACCATCTCCTAGGCTATCAAGGCCATACACTCACTCGCTCCCCCCCTCATGCTCGCTCTGCCTCACTCTGCCTGTGTGCCTCACCTAGTGTTATACATATTGAAGGCATTTTGTAAATATTTTCACGTAAGTGTAAGTTGTCAATAATTTCTTGTAAGTGCAAGGACTATATAGTGAAGTCAAGTTGTAAATACCTTCTTGTAAGGGCCAGGACTGTATGTACTGAAGTCAGGTTGTACCTATCTTCAAGTAAGCGTAAGATAATGCATTCACAGTAAGAAAGACACGCAAATTGTGATAGATGCTGAAGTAATAAGTATATAATCAAAAAAGTGTACTGAACATTGCTATACCTTCCCAGCATAAATACCTGAGTATACCTTACACAGATAACGGCTTTTTCTCACGTATGTGGTGAGCGTGAGAGAGCGGCTATACCTGTATATGAGTATGCCGGACTCAATAAAACCAATTTTCAAGCCTCAGTGAGCTTTTTAATGGCGAAAATCGTTGTTTCCACATCAAAATCTATCATTTTAGCCAAAAAAAAAGGTCGATAAATGGCTGGCACTGGGGTGACCCATAGGACTAAAAAAAGCCAGCATGTGGCAGGTTAAGTCGTCATAACCCGTGAATCAGTTAGAGTGCCTGACAACACCATGATACCATACTACACCTGCCTGCCTGGCAGCCTGTTTGCCTGCTCTAGCAATGACACTGAGTGCTGACACTGTCATACCAAGACCTGACCTACCTCAACCAAACCCTAAGTGACGTGTGTGACATCTGATCTCCACCACCACGCTGGCAATAGGTAACAGCATCTGATTAGAGGTACATCCTGTTTTACTTTGTAGTGATGCCATGCAGTAGTAAAAACATCAAGCAAATGGACCATACCAAATGTAAGAATGAGGGTAGGTGTTGCATACAAAGTACTTCTAACCTTCTTACTGATACACTCCACTTTCACCACATCCTGATTAGTTAATTCCTGCTGAAGGAGCTCCACAATAGCCAAGAGTTCCCGGGTATAAACAGTTCCATGCGACTGACAGAATATCAAGAGAACAGCCCAGGACAAGGAGACTATCAATGTTGCTAACAGCCTGAAAGTGCTCACTCTGGGTAGCATCAGCAAACTCTACCAGTAAACAGCCATCAGCCTGAGGGATAACCTTTGGAGCCGGACCACAAGCCCAAACGAGAGCATGATGTTTCTAAAAAATGTTCAGCTGTAGCAGACCCTGGCCACAAATAACTATGGACAAGAGTATACTTTCTAAAAGAGACAGGCTGAGAAACACCAAGTATCATCTCAGTAACATTACTTGAGGACTGCATATGATGCTGGACACGCTGATGGTTAGCAGCCTGGCAGTGGTTGGCAGGGACATACAGCTACATACAGCTCAAACATGGCTACCAAGAAGAAGCCAGAACCAGAAGTGCAGGGTCGTCAATGGAAGGACTAGGTATTGGTATGGAAGTTGCTATATCCGTCTAGCAAAACCACACCACTCCCCTACCCACCATGGAGACCAACAAAGTGTGGCCCAACGACATGGCATAGAGCACCCATCAGCCTCAGAGACAGCAGGGAAGTATATGCAGGTAACCACCAAGGGACCACGACAAGGGTGACTCCAGGATGATTGTAGCCACCAAGTTCCCCATTGTCCACTTGATGCTGGACAACAAGTGACCAGCCAATTGACCTGGTTGGGCCCAATCAGGTCAACTGTCTAACTGGAAGAAGAGACCAAAGGGGTGTGTTGCTGGCTTCAGGGTGCAACATGAAGCATCACTCAAGCTCCACGACTCCCATTTCCCAGCATTAAGGAATGCCATACACGCAAGCACCTGGGAGGGTAAACCAGCTCCAGAGGTTGGGGCTGGAGAAAACCATTACCAACCACCCTTAGGATCACAAAGGAGGGAGCCATTTAGTCTGGACCCTTACTGGTGACCCCTCCAGCATGGGCAGCCATTCCACTCTCCCAAAAGAGAAAGGAGGGAGGAGTAATCCCCTTTAGTCCACCACATCAGATCACTGGGAGACAGAATCCCCCCCCCCCCACCGTGGCAGGGCGGCTCCTGCTGGGGGTGCGAGAAATGTTGAAAAGAGTGAAATCTATTTTACTTTAAAAAAGGCAGACTATAAGATCTCATACAGTTATGCAAAATTTTCAAGGACAAGACAATATAGCAGTGATCAATATTTCATAGCAGATCAGTTGAATTACACCAGAGGTATGTGGATAAGTGTAAAATAAATTGGAAACATTTCCTGTTAAAGAAAGCATCTTCCCATGAATAAGGTTGTAAGAGTATGGAACAAGGTGCCAAGGAATATGTTAGGGAATAAAGTGTATCACCAGCCAAGCAAGGAGGTACTCCCGAGGTGGATGGAAAACTGATGACAGGGAGAGCTGGAGCTTCCGTTTCATGAGCCCTTATGACTAGCTTCTTTTTTTTATGCAATGAAGAAGGAACCAAAGGCTAGGAGCCCTCATAACAGTTCCTTCCATGAAAAAACAAAAACAATACAAAAGAGAGCCAAATTCAAGATCCGTTATTTCGAGATGCCTGGACACACTGCATTTGAAAGACTGGAGATCATAGGAAGTAGGAAATACACACAGAGGGAGACAGTTCCAGAGCTGACCTGTTGCATAAATGAAGGACTGGGAGTAACGGTTAACTCTTGCATTAGAGAGTTGGACAGAAAAGGGTTGAGAGTTAGTTGCTAGACAGGTGCTATGCACTCATCATAGAGGTGGAGGGATGCAAGCAGACAGTTCAGAGGAGCAGTGACAATGGAAGTAACGATAGAAGAGAGATAAAGAGGCAACAGTGCAGCGAAGTGACAGAGGTTGAAGGAAGCCAGTAAGAGGAGGAGAGTCAATGAGATGAAAAGCCTTTGATTCCACCCTTCGAGAAGAGCTGTATGTGGGGAGCCTCCCCACACATAAGAGTTGTACTCTACACAGGGGGGAACATAACCCATGTATAAAGTCAACGACTATGCAGGGGTAAAGAAGGTACAGAGTCGGCTTAGCACACCTAATCTCTTGGAAGCGGATCTTACAAGAGATGTAATATGATCTTTCCAAGGTAAATCCCAAGTGAATGAAACCTCACCATGTTGAAGGATAAGGTAGGTTTGAGCTGGATATTATATTAAACATTAGAGGGTACTCTTGTCGAGGATTTTGTCAGGTTGATAGGCATAAAAACTGAGTTTTTGATGCATTACAAGCAACAAGATTATTTTTACCCCAGAGATACGAGCCAAGTCAGACATTAGGTGTGTCATAGTTTCATCCCTTGATTGTTGAAGTAACTGCTGAGATGGACATTGCGGGAACCGAATGGAAAGGTGAAGGGTGGAATCATCAGTGTACGAGTGGATAGGGTTAGATGTACAACTTGGAAGATCATTGATGAATAAAAGGGAGGAGAGTTGGTGATAGGACAGAGCCCTGAGGAACACCACTGTTGATAGATCTACGAGAAGAACGATGGCTATAGAACGACCAGAAAGGAAGCTGTAGATGAAGGCATAGACAGAAGGATAGAAACCATCAGAGGGCAGTTTGGAAATTGAAGATTTATGCCAGACTCGATCGAAAGCTTTTGAGATGTCAAGAGCAATGGCAAAGCTTTCGCCGAAGTCCCGAAAGGAGGATGACCAGGAGTCTGAAAGGTAGGTGAGAAGATCGCCAGTGGAATGTCCCTGATGGAACCCATACTGATGATCAGAAAGAAGGTTGTGATGGGAAAAATGCTTTAAAACTTTTCTGTTAAGAATAGACTCAAAAACTTTTGAGACACAGGATGTTAAAGCAATTGGACGATAGTTAGAGGATTGGGAATGGTCACCCTTCTTTGGGACTGGCTGAATGAGAGCAAACTTCCAGCAAGAAAGTAAGGTACAAGTTGAAAGACAAAGGTGAAACAGTTTACCTAGGCAGGGTGTAAGCACAGAAGCACAGTTCTTGAGGACAACAGGAGGGACTCCATCAAGTCCATATACCTTATTAGGATTGAGGTCAGTGATGTCAAAAAATACATCAGCTGAAGAAATTTTAATATCAGCCATGAGGAAGTCAGAGGGGGACGTGATGGGGGAACAACACTGGAATCGTCTAAGGTGGAATTGGAGGAGAAAGTCTGAGCGAAGAGGTCTGCTTTATCAGTAGAAGAAATAGCTACAGAGCCATCAGAGCAGAGAAGAGGAGGGAAGGATGATGAGGTAAAGTATGTTTGAAAGTTTTTTTGGCAAGGTACCAGAAGGAGCGGGAAGAATTCGAGTTGGAGAGTTGAGAGCATTTATCCGGATGAAATTATTTTTAGCAAAGCAAAGAACAGACTTAGCGCAATTCTGGGCAGAAACATAAAAAAGATGTGATTCATGGATGGGTTGATTCAGGTATCTTTTATAGACTCTCTACTTGTTGCACAGAGCATTAGAACAAGAATGGTTAAACCAAGGCATTCTTACATTAGTCAAAGGATATGTGAAAGGAATGTATGCTTCCGTGCCCAAGAGAATAACCTCCCTAATGCACAAGGCACACTCAGATGGTTCCCGGTCATGGAAGGAATAATCATTCCAGGAAAAATCAAAGAAGTACTACCTGAGGGCCTTCCAATCCACACCTCCAAAGTGTCACAGTTGACATTTCTTTGGAGAGTCCACAGACCGTACTGGAGTGATAGGACAAGTTAACGTAATAAGATTGTGATCAGGGGATCCCCACGGAGAGAAAAAATTAACAGTGTAAGCAGAAGGATTAGTTGTAAGGAAGAGATCAAGTATGTTGGAGCTCTCTCCAAGGCGGTCAGGGATACAGGTAGGGTGCTGTACAAGCTGCTGTAGGTCATTAAGGGTAGAAAAGATGTAGGCTTGTTCACCAGGTGGATCAATGAAAGGAGAGGAGAGCCAAAGGTGGTGGTGAACATTGAAATCTCCTAGACTGGAGATTTCAGAGAAAGGAGAAATGGATAGAATGTGTTCCATTGTAGAAGTAAGATAGTTGATGAATTTTTGATTGTCGGTAGAATTAGGGGATAAGTAAACAGCGCGGATATATTTAGTCAGAGAATGACAGGAAAGCCGAAGCCAGAGAATAGAGTATTCAGAAGAATCAATTTCAGGAGCAAGATAAGTCTTTGCATACATATACACAACAGCCACCTTTGGCTTTGAAATGAATATAAAGAAAGTAGGAGGATACAGAAAAGGGTTTGCTGTCAGTTGCCTCAGACAGCTGAGTCTCGGTTAAAAAAAGAAGATGAGGTTTAGAGGAGAGGTGGTGTTCAACAGAGAGTGTTAGATGAAGGGCTGCGAGTGTTGCAGAAATGAAGAAGTGAGTCAGACAGTAGTTCCAGGCAAGATGAGGAGTTGTCACCAGGAGAGGGCGGATTCTGACCATCTGCCCTTGTTGAACTTTTTCAGGAGTTCAGTGACACAGAGAGTGAAGCAACATGCTCCCCAATACAAGTTCTGCTAACTGTCAACACCAAACTTCATGCACATCACTCACTACACCTCCTACTCAAAAGTTAAACAACAATGAGATCTCATCACCAAGCCTCATAGCCACCAGGCAGAGGAGGGGGGGGGGGAACCATCAAAGTATCAAAGTCCCCACCATCCTCCCCTCTCCCAGTGTCGACCAAGCAAGATGTCTAGAACCACTGTCTGACTCACTTCTTTACCTCTGCAACATTCACGGCATTTCCTCTAACTTCTAGCAGTTGAACACCACCTCTCCTCAAATCTTCACCTTCTCTTCCTTACTGAGACTCAACTGTCTTAGGCAACTGAGAGCAAAACCTTACCTGTATCCTCCTACTTTCTCTATACTCATTTCAAAGCCAAAAGTTGCTATTGTGTACTTGCATGCAACAACATACCTTGCTCTCATTGAATCATCTGAATTCTCTACTCTCTGGCTTTGGCTATCCTGTCAGTCTCTGAGTAAACATGTCTGTGTTGTTTACTAATCCCACAAATACTGACTGAAAAATTCTTCAACTATCTTACATCTAAGAAGAAACATCCTCTATCAGTTTCTCCTTTCTCTGAAATCTCCACTCTAAATGATTACACTGTTCACCGCCACCTTTGGCTCTTCTGTTATTTCACTGATCCACCTTGTGAACAAGTACACATCTTTTCTATCTTTAATGACCTAGAGCATCTTGTACAGCACCCTACTTGTATCCCTCTCCACCTTGGAGAGAGTTCCAACATACTTGATCATTTCCTTGCAACTAATCATGCTTATGGTGTTTATCTTTTCCCTCTGTTGGGTCCCTCCGATCACAACCTTATCACTTTAACACAGTGGTGGGTGCATCAATACCAAAATATTGATACTTCAGATGCTAGCTGTTTACCTGGAAATATTGCTACTGGTGGCTCAGTATTGATTACTATGAGTACTAAAGATTGATTTTCTAAGCAGTTGAAATCAAACTCAAAAACACTATTTCATTGGGAAGTGACATTCCTAAGATTTGTTGATGCATTGGGTGGCAGTTTCGGTGCTCTCATTCCGCTAATAGAGTGGCCATATAACTGCATTTTCGTGAGGCTCTTTTAGACCAGTCAAGACCGGTTGGAGTTTTTTGGACCTCCTTCATTCTCAAGAGAACAGATTTGAGACCAGTTCCGTCCTTAACCCGCCGTGTGCTGGACACCCCAGACACAAAATGGCACGCCAGTAACGGCCAATATTTGATTTTTTTTTTTTTTTTAAGACTAAAATGACAGATTTTGATGTAAAAAAAACGAATATGACCATTAAAAGACTCATCAGAGGCTACAAGTGCGTTTTCTGGGAGTCCCCGATCCGCCCCTCAGGTGTGGTTTCCCAGAAGAACCGCAGCGAAGGTGAGAAAACCTCGTTTTCTATGAAGGTTAACTCAGGTATTCTGGCCAACGTTAGTCTGGGAAGGTTTGGGAAGGTTTTTTACACTTTTCAGTTCACTTCATATGCATAATTTTTTTTTCACTGGATTTCATACAGAAAACATCATTTTTTATTTCCATATGAATCAGTACTGCAATACCTGTCGCCTGTCACGTATCTCTCTCACTGCATCCTTCGTCTTACATTTACGGTAACTTACGTACAACTTTACTTCACTGTGTACTACACTTACACTCACGATAAATTATTTACAACATGCCTTCAGTATACACAGACACTGTAAGAGTATTTCTGAGTGGCTCACTGTGAATACATCGTCTTACACTTACGATAACAACATTACTTCACTGCATACAGTCCTTACACTTATGAGAAAATATTTACAAGACTCTTTCACTGTCATACTCAATAGTTTTGAGGAGTGTGGTACTCCTCAAAGACAGGATAGATGCACAGACCAAGGTTGCATTGTGCACACATATACCTGGAGTCCTTCTGCTTAGTACGCGGCCTTGCAGTGCTATTTGCACACACATGACACCTTCACTGCAGATTCTGACGCTTCTCAGTGGGAGGGATGATCTTGGGGAAGTGGCGACTGGTGAGGAGGATAGGTGTTGCAGTGGTGTGGCGATGGCGTGAGGCAGTCCTTTCCTCTGACTATTTCCCCGGTATTTCCTGCACCAGCTCACGAATAGCCTATAGCCCCCAAAGGTCTCCTTTACGCCGGTTACCTGAGTATGGAGCAGGTGAGCATTTAGGACTGTGTGGAAGAATAGTTTCTTGTACCACTTCATCATAGGCCTAGCACAATCCATGCTGGAAATCATTGCGTCTGATTGATCTACCTGTCACATATTTACATTGTAGGCCAGGACAGGTTCTGGTTTCCAGACGTGGCGCCGCCCTTCTGTCCTGTAGTCGATGCTGTCGGTGCGGTGTACGAGTGGCCTGTGTACAGACGAGAGGAGGAAGACTTCTCTGTTGTGATACCAGGCTGTTGCAAGGATGTTATTGGCCTTGTAAAATACAATTTCGTTCCTTTGCAGCTTCCTCTTCACCTTCACCATGTGTTTCTGGCTCTTTTTCACAGTGCCACACAGACCTGTCTCCTGAAGGTGAAGGTACCTGGCCAGAAGGGGGCTTGTGTACCAGTTGTCCAGGTACAGGACGTGCCCACGATGAAGGTACTCATCGATCATCGTCTTCATCACAGGCCCAGACAGTCCCAAGGTTCGATCTTCGACGATATCTGTCTGAACACCTGTGTACAGGACTATGTCCTGCACATACCCAGTCTTACAGTCGCAAATCACGAAGATTTTGAAACCAAACCTGTGCCTTTTGCTGGGGATATATTGCCTGAAGGCAATATTACCTCTCCATAGCACAAGACTTTCGTCTATGACGAGGTCTCTGTAGGGAGAAAAGAAGGTACGAAATTTCTCACGTAGGTGATTGAAAACCACACATATCCTCCTCATCCTGTCCGTGTTGTTTGCCTTTGCAGGGTCAAGTTGGTCAAAGAAATGCAGGTGGCTCAGGATGTATTGGAACCAATTCCTCCCCATTACTTTCCCAAAGATAGATGTTTCCATTAGCGGAGCTACGGTCCAGTAGGAGGGAAGTTGGTTCTTTTTCAAAATCCCCATCAAAAGCACTAGGCCTAGGAACACATACATTTCGTTTAGGCTCATGTCCACTTCAAACAACTGGCATTGTGGCATCTGTGTTGCCCCTGCATGCTCGAAGGCAGCAAAGGCGTTTGTTAGGGCTACGATTCTCAATACAAAACCCACAGTAAAGAAATTTCTAATGAAATCCAGCCTACTTGAAGATGGGGATAGTTCAGGTACAGTACACCCAGCAACATGCTCGTATGTGAATGGGTGTATTTCTGGAACAAAGTCACTCCCATCCTCCCACTCCCATGTCAGTTCCTCCTCATCACCATCATCACCTCCCTCATCCAAGGTCCGTGGGGAAGCGTGGGGAAGTGTGGGGAAGGAGGGAAAAGTCTCACTGGAGGTGCTGGGAAGTGTGGGGGATAGGGGAACACTTTCCCTTGATGTACATTGAAATGTAGCAAAAGAAGGAACACTTTCATGAGATGTGCTGGGTGTGGGGAATTGGGGAACACTTTCTGTGGATGTGCTGGGTGCAGGGAATGGGGGAACACTTTGTCCTGAGGTGTTAGGGTGGGCTGGGTCACGTGGGTGCGAGGGATAGCGTGGGCGAGATGACTCACCCGCGTCCCCAGCCAGTGGAATATTCCCAGATCTCCCTCTCTTCCTCCTAACACTTCCAACCCCACGTGGGAAAATCCTCGGCTTCCCCAGCCACCCAGGAATACTAGAAGCCTCACCTTCCTCCTCTGAATCCTCCTTCTCATCACGTAGGGCTAGGTGACAACGTGCTGATGGTTTCGTCCCTTGGGTACTAGCATACCCCACATATCTGAATTTCCTTGGTGTGGGTATATCCTCCTCACTAGTGCTTTCATCTTCCGTTGCACATAATCCTTATCTTGCACGTTGTTGTCAACGTCACATTCGCCAGTGTAGGGTATCTTCAGGAGCTCCTGAATCTCATCATCAGAGAGACCACGGCGTGACATGACTGTACAGTATGAGTGGTACAAGCAGAGTGAGGCTGAGTGAGGCAATGTTTCAGCGCGTGGGTGTATAAGCCTGCGCGCCTGAGGCAAGGTAGTGTAAGAATTGACGTACATCCTCACCAGTTTTTGCATGCCTAGTTTGGAAATTTTGCTCTCCATGATTTTTTTGGAAAAATTATGTTTTAAAACGGTGCTGGCACTGAGCGCGCAGTTGCGTAACGCCGTTTTAAAATGGCACTGGCACGGGATGGGTTAATGTGCTCCTATTGGCTGGAGGATAGGGTGGGCAGAGTCACGACAGAATCAGATGAGTTATGTCAAGAGAAAGAATGAAATGGTAATAAATCAATTTAGCTATAAATCTCATCTTTATTAGCATATGCACTAGTTGTTTCTGTCATACAAAAGGAAATAGGACAGCTTGCCAGTGTGTCACTATTAGAATCATAATAATGAGTTCTCATTACACTAAGAAGTGAAATAACTGTGCAGGTTACCTTTTCAGTTAAGAGAAAACTAATATCTGCAAGCAAAGGATGCAGTACTCGTCCTTAAGGAATTATTACTGGAAAATAGCTGTAAGTGCTGTTATTACCTTGTAATAATCCATTGAGCCTCACAAAATTTGAATTCTCTTCAGACATTACCTTACTGCTTCAGCCATAAGTATTTTCAGTTGAGATTCAGTATTCATTTCAAGTATCATCTAAATTTTTATCACTGTCCATTGTCACTGTTGGCTATTATTTGTGTGAAATTCAATTTTTAAAATAACAATTAACTTCTGTTCGTCATCTTTGCCATGTCAGCTGTTTACCTCTACCCTGGGCAGGGAACACTCTTGGATCCTGGCTGTCCTTGTTGCCCAGTGCAATTTTTAAAATAACAACTAACTTTCACTTCTATTCGTCATCTTTGCCATGTCAGCTGTTTACCCCCACCCTGGGCAGGGAACACTCTTGGGTCCTGGCTGTCCTTGTTGCCCAGTGCTACTGTGCATCCCTTGTGCGCAAGACTAAGTAACCTCGGTCTGGGCCAGGACCACTTAGGACCAGTCTTGACCTGTATGATTTTTCTAAAACTGTCTCACCAGAACAGCCATGGAACCAATCTTGACCAATCTTGACAGGTCTCAAAGCCTCATGAAAATGCGGCTACAGTAATATTAAATTGCAATGCGTCCATAGTTAACAATTTCATTAAATTTTCGGTGGTTCATCGAGCAGAGAAGGATATAATAATGTAACACACTAGGTGTCGGTATCAGCACTCAATACTGCGGATACTGGTCAACAAAATACAGTAATCGGTATCGTATCGAAGTGCAATCACTGGTATTGCCCAACAATATTGTGGCACTCTAGAGCTGCTGATTGGGAGGCCCTCAGTCAGTACTTCCTTGATTTTTCCTGGAATGATTATTGCTTCCATGGCTGAGAGCCATTTGAGTGTGCATTGTGCATTATGGAGATAATTCTCTCGGACATGGAAGCATACATTCCTTTCTATTATTCTGTGACTAATGAAAGAAATATTTGGTTTAATCATGCTTGTTGTAATGCTCTTCACAACAAGGAGAAGACCTACAAAAGTTACTGGACCCAAACCACCCCTGAATCTCCTATCTTTGACCTGTCTACCCAGACTCATGCTAAGTCTGTCTTTCACACTGCTAAAAATAATTTCATTCATACTAAATGTTCTTAACTCTCCAACTCATATTCTTCCTGCTCCTTCAGGCACCTGGCAAAAAACCTTCGTAACAACTTTACATCATCATCCTCCCTTCCTCTTTTCCACTCTGATGGTTCTGTAGCTATTTCTTTTACTGATAAAGCAGAACTCTTCGTTTAGACATTCTCATCCAATTCCACCTTAGACGATTCCGGTGCTGTCGGTGCTGTTCCTGCATCACTTCCCCCCTCTGCTTTCCTTAAGGCTGAAACTAAAATGTCTTCAATTGATGTATATTCAGCCATCACTGGCCTCTAAACTAATAAGGCATATGGGCCTCATGGAGTCTCTCCTGTTGTCCTCAAGAACAGTGCTTCTGTGCCAAAATACCTAGGCACAGAAGCACAGTTCTATACTTTGGTACCTTGCCTAGGTAAACTCTTACTCCTTTGTCTGTCAACTTGTACCTTTCCTTGTTGCTGGAAGTTTACTCTCATTCAGCCTGGCCAAAAGAAGAATGATCATTGCCAGCCCTCTAAATATTGCCCAATTGCTTTAACATTCTTTTTTTCTAAATTTTTTTATTTTATTCTTAAAAAATTCTTAAAGCGCAATCCTTATCACAACCTTCATTCCGATCACCAGTTTGGGTTCTACCAGGGCGATCTCCTCACCTACCTTCCGGACTCCATGTCATCCTCTTGTCGGTACTTTGGTGAAGGTTTTGCCATTGCACTTAACATCTCAAACGCCTGCGATCTAGTCTGGCATAAATCTTCAATTTCTAAACTGCCCTCTTACGGTTTGTATCCTATCTGTGCTGTCATCTTAAGGTTCCTTTCTGGTCGTTCTATTGCTGCTGATGTAAACAGTCACCGTTCTTCTTGGGCTATCAATAGTGGTGTTCCTCAGGGATCAGTCCTATACTGTCTTCCTTCGATTCATGAATTGACCTAAGCTGTACACCTAACCCTATCCACTCATATGCTGATGACTCCCCCTTCACCCTTCCATTTGCTTCTTGCAGCGTCCACCTCGGCAGTTACTTCAACAAACAAGGAATGACGCTATGGTATACTTAATGTCTGACACGTTACACTGATTCTGGTAAAAGCAAACTTGATTTTTTTTTAATTCATCAGAAACTCAGTTCTTACATCTTTCCACCTGGCAAAATCTTTCGCAGGAGTATTCTCTAATTCTTAACATTATCCAACGCAATACTGCATTATCCTTAAACAAGTGTGGGGTATCATTCTCTTGGGATTTATCTTGGTAAGATCGTAATACCTCTCTTGTAAAATCTACTTCCAGAAGATTAGGTGTGGTAAGCCGACTCCATGCCCTCTTTACCCCTGTGTTGACCTTATACACTTTTTTTTTTTTTTCACCCCTGTGTACAATACAACTCTCACGTGCGAGGAGGCTCCCCACATACAGCTCTTCTCGGTAAGGTGGAATCAAAAGCTTATGTCTTATTAACTCTCCTCCTGCTACTGGCTCCCTTCACCCTCTGTCCCATAGCCACACTATTGCATTTTTATCTCTTTTCTATCGCTATTTCAATGGTCACTGCTACTCTGAACTGTGTGCTTGCATCCCTCCACCACTATGGCGGGCGTGTAGCACTCGTCTAGCAAGAAACTCTCACCCTTTTTCACTTTGGCTCTCTAATGCAAGAGTTAACCATTGCCCCAGTACTTCATATAATGTGCAACAGGTTAGCTCTGGTACTGTCTTCTTCCGTCTGCATTTCCTACTGCCTGTGACCAGTCGTTCAAATGCATTGTGCCCAGGCATCTCAGAATTAACGTTCTTGAAATTGGCTCTCTGTTATCTCACTTTAGTTTTTCCTTAGAGGGAAGAATCGTGCAAGCTTCTGGCCTTTAGTTCCTTCTTCCTAGCCTAAAATTAGACTTAAAATATTCCTTGAATAAGTATCAAACGTTGAAGCCCCAGAGAAACCCTTTCATGACAATATGATGCAAAACTCTGAGAAATTGATTTCCATTTTTTAAGATCGTGGGGAATATATTAAAAAAAAAACATATTAATGAAGTTAAAGCAAACTTTCCCTTAGACATTAAGACAGTGTAAAATACTCGTAGCTCCTATTTTCAGTTTTTCTAAGAAGTATAAGTGTCATGTAGGGTGTGCAAACTTCCTGTACTCTTGTTTTTGCTGACGATACTTTGTTGTTAAGTGATGATAGTGAGAGCTGCATGGCTTGGTGAATGAGTCTGGGAGTGTATGTACCAAACAGAATCTATAAGTGAATGTAGATTAAAGTTATGGTCTTTGAGAGAAATGAGGTCACAGCTTGAACAGTGAGGCTGGACGTTAATGAAGCGGAGAGTGTATTTTCAAATACTTTGGTAGTGTGATAAGTAAGGTTGAAAGTTCAGAAAAGGAAGTGCTTGAAAGGATACAGCAGGGTAGGAAGGTTGCTGGTTTATTGAAAGTAATGATTAGGAATAGTGAAGTGAGCACGGGAGCGAAAAAGTCGCTGCATGTCAGTGTTGTGATCCCCACTCTAACATATGGAAGTGAAGCTTGGACCCTTTTGGATGGACATAAGTCAAGAGGGCAGTGGAAATGAATAATTAATTTTGAAGGGAACGTGTTACATGGAGAGACAAGCAGACAAATAAGGAAGTAAAGGAACTCTGTGATGCTGAAGTGATTGGGATTAAAAGTGTTAAAGGAAATACTTTGAGATGGTTTGATCATGAGGAGAGGATAAAAATGAGAGACTGAATTGGAACGCGTATATGGGTGGCGTGGAGCGGGAGAAAAAGAGAGGAGACCAAGGATGAGATGGAGGAATGACGTGGATGGATTTATTATGAAAGAGGGGTGTGTAAGTTGGAAGGAGGGCAGCCAAATGGCAGATGAAGGAGCGACTTGGAGGTAATTTGTCTGTGGCGACTCCTTACGGGAATAAGGGATCTAGCAATAGTTAGATTGGCTTTTGTTTGCTGCGTTGTGGTCCTTTTTGCTTTTTGCCGTCGGCTTCGGCTAGTGGGTGTAGTGGGCGAGGAGGAGCTTTCTAGGTTTGCTGTCCTTATTTTCAGGCCATAGAATCAGTGTTAATAGTAGTAATATGCTCTGATGCAGTCACGAAAGGACAGTTAAGTACATTGCTGTTTCGTTTCCTCTGTACACCTTTATACTTTTTTTTTTTCTAATACACATTAACAACTATCCCATTCCCTTAGCGTACCCTAACCGTCACTTTCTCATTTCTGTCCCTCTCTGTCTCAAGCCCCTCCTCATTCCCTCCCACCAATAACTCTTCTCTAGAGCAGGTTCCCATCGATCGGCTTTTTCCTCTTCCCCTTCTCCCTCCCTCCCTCTCAATTAAGTCCTCCCCCCCGCTCTCTCTTCCACCTCTTCCACCTCCACTACACCTTCCCTTTCTCTCCCCTGCTTTTACCTTTCCCTCTCCTCCACTACTATTTTTTTTCTGTCCCTTCACTTTTAATTACTCTTCCCCATTCCATCAATTCATTTTTATGCCTCCACCTCCCATTTGTTTTTCCTTTTCCTCCCCTTTCGTTTTCTCTCGTGCTACCTTCTGTCTCCTTCCTTATTCCCCCTCCTGCTTCTTCTTCTTCTCTTTTTCTCTGTATCTACCTCAGCTACATCTCCCTTTCGAATTCTTTCCTTTTCCCTTCCCCTCTCTCTTCTCTCCCCTCTCCCTTCACCTTTTCTGCTACCTGCCACCCTCCTCCCTCTTGTTACAGAAAAACATTAATTAAACCACCTTTTGTGCTGGCGTCAGCACCCCCTTGGAATTCCCTGCGCCACATTTATTGCCACTACACCTCATCCTCCATTGCCCTGGCACCTCCCTCTGCAGTGTACGGTGTCTGGAGCTTCAAAGTGGCTCTCACTGGTCTCGCTCGTCACTCAGTCGTCAGGGTGTTCTTACGTACAGTACTTTGAGTCTGGTAGTTCGTCTTGGTCTTGCTCTCCATTAAGCTGTCGACCTTGATCTGCTTCACCAGGCCAATCTGTGCGAAGCCTTTTATTTATTTATTTATTTTTTTGTTTCCCCCTTCTGCCTTCGTTTTTTTTTTTTTTTTTTTTTCGACTACTGACCTGGAGGCCATGGTCATGAAGCCAAAATAGTTTGTGTATATATTTTGCCTGTAATGTTAATGTTTAATAATGTGTCGTGTTTATTGACATTTTTTAAAAGTTAAACATGATTTTTAATGAAGAGAAGTACACAGAACACTTAAGAAACTAACATAAACAATTCTAACAAATAATAGCTAAACCTAACTAAAGACTCATAGTGGGCTTACAGCAGTGAAGTAAACGCCTCGACCAAAAGAACAGCATCATCTATCAGGATTGCACAGTTGTACTCATCACCTTCTGACTGTTAGATGAGGCACGTACATTAATTTAGGGGATATCAGTATATGAAAGACAACCCCGGGAAATAACAATCTTTCTGTGTACGTCCACTGTCTACCCTAATTATTAAAACTTATACTAAGGGAAAAATACACATGTACAAAAACCGAAATACACATACTTCGACCAACAGAACGTCACCAACTGCAAAAGCCCAATACCTTACTATACTGGACACTTGCCCTCCTCGACTGTCAGGTTAGGAATTACTTTTATTTTAGAGGACATCAATATATGGGGGAGGCGGTGGCTCAATCGGTAGAGAGGTGGCCTGACGTTCTAACGGACCCAGGTTCAAATCCCCGCTGGAGCAGGGAACAGTTTAAGGATTTGAATTTCATTAAATCAGGCTTTACTGATCTACCAGAAGACCCGCCGACATGTCGTAAAAATACCCCGGCTAATACCAATACACCAGTCCTGTATGAGACAGCCCTAGCATGTATTCAATATGGACGGTGGGTGTTAGCGCCGAAGTGGTGACATGTAGAGGTGTATGGTATGTAGGAGGACTGCTGGGCCATGATAGCAGGCTGTGAAGCCTATGCCCAGAGTCGGAAGAAAAGGATTGTTATAATCAGTACCTATTTCATATCTGTTACAAGTACTAATTAAATATACAGTAGGCCTATACGGTACATATATACAAGTAGTAAATACCATATTAATAAATAAAACGGCCACATCACTCTGATCGATCCTGTCTCCCGCATGATAGCCGTCAATATATTAATAGTTATATCAAGATCCCCACCACCAAAGCTGATAGAAAGAGTGATGAGGACGTCTGCTATGCCGCAGTAATTTATAAGCGAAGTGTAATGCTCAGAATTCGCCACCACTAATGCCACCAGTGTGATGCTGGAATGTTTTAGACCACCCCTTTGGCACCAGTGTAATGATGAGAATTTTAGGGGATTATGGGAAATAGGGTAGCGTGATCTTATATGAGAATACGTGAGCAGTTAGATATTAATACCCTTTGCGGGCCACTCAATCTCGTCTGTACCACTCCTTAGAGGATAGCAAAATTTATACTCAAAATGACAACCTAAGATTTACTAACCATTAAGAACCGAAATACAGATTACTCTTCGAACTGTGAATGAGACCAAACAAAATATAATCACTCAGGATCTTTAACTCCAGAAAAAAGAGTCTTTACAAGCTAAATTAATATTGAAAGAATGCTGATACACATGGATACATTATTCCCTAGGTCTCTGAATGATTCTTTGAGAAGAAACCTAATGATTATCACCAAAGAAATTCTCTTAAGACTAAACTTGTACAATAACTCAAGAATCATGTACAGACTAGTTACAGTAATTACATGGACCAGCCGATATACTCTTTGATTACCGGAACTAAGAAAAAGGGGAGGGTGTGTGATTTAGTGTGAGACGGGTTAGGTCGTATCTAGAACTTTCGATCTGTGGGCGACAGAGAAAGGAGCGGCGATCTCATTATTCAGTATAGCCTAAGTGGGATCAGGGAAAATATCACCAATTTAACTCACAGACGTATATGAGGACTTCATTACACGAGAGAGAAAGGAGGGAGGGGGGGTCACAGTTCGGGCACTAACCCGTGAACGATGGAGAGAGGAACAACGATTCCATTGTTTGGTGCGGCTCCCCGCCTTTTATACTGACGATCACAATATCCGGAATCGGCTGAAACTTTAACTGATTACTTTGTAATATTATTGTCTCTACTAAGCTCTCCAAAGAATACGAAGAATACGTTTGCACTCGACATGTGTAGGAAAAAATGATTTACTATGTTTAAAATTTTTGTAATAGGCATTCAGGAACTTTAATCATAACGAAGCCAAATCAATTAGGAATCCGAACATTTTATTTCCATGCCGGTTGGTTCATGTGCCTACGTGACTGTCAACACGGCGACAATAACATCAATTTCGTGTTTCAGTAATGAATATCATCAACAATCATATCTCTAAGGTTTAATAATATCCAGCTCAGTCCTGCATCATCCTTGAACGTGCTTGGGGTTTCATTCACTCGGGACTTATCTTGGAAAAATCATTTTGCATCTCTTGTAAAATCTGCTTCCAAGAGATTAGGTGTGCTAAGCGGACTCCGTACCTTCTTTACCCCCGCACAGTTGTTGACTTTATACACAAGTTTAATTCGCCCCTGTTTGGAGTACAACTCTCATGTATGGGGAGGCTACCCCCATACAGCTCTTCTTAATAGGGTGGAGTAAAAGATTTTTCGTCTCATCGACTCTCCTCCTCTTACTGGCTCTCCTCAACCTCTGTCTCTTCGCCACACTCTTGCCTCTTTATCTCTTTTCTATCGCTACATCATTGGTCACTGCTCCTCTGAACTGTCTGCTTGCATCCCTCCACCTCTACGACGGGTGCGTAGCACCAATCTAGCAACAAATTCTCATTCCTTTTCTGTCCAACTTTCTAATGCAAGAGTTTTCCGTTACTCCTAGTCCTTCGTTTATGCAACAGGTCAACTCTGGAACTCTCTCCCTCTGTCTGTATATCCTACTTCCTATGATCTCCAGTCTTTCAAACACAGTGTGTCCAGGCATCTCGAAACAACGGATCTTGAATATGGCTCTCTTTTTTATTGTTTTTTTTTTTTTCCCCTGGAAGGAACGGTTTGCGGGTTCCTGGCCTTTGGTTCCTTCTTTCTTGCATAAAAAAAAAGATTACTCTCAATCCACCACTGCATAGTTCAAAAGGGAATACTCTTAACTTCGGCATGTAAATATCTAAATCAGAATATGAAGGAAGACATTCGCGATTGTTAATCTCTACTAAAACATTCACAGTTACACATCTTTGTTGGAAACGGCTGGTTCACATGTCTTTAAAGTTAGTAATGTTCACACCAATACTTGACTTAGTACTATCAATATCAGAATCATGCTCACATTATGAATATCAACTAAGCCTAAACTTAAATATAGGACTTAACGGCTAAATTATGAACTGTACGAACTATATTTATATCAATACCTAAGCTTAATATTACAATTACAATACTAGCTTATGCTAACTAATAAAATACTTAAAATTATGGCACTAGAGAAGCACGGTCACGAATAAATAGCTGACAGTGCAGGATGTTATGACTGATGGATAACACCGAAACATAGACGTCACAGTGCGGTAGGAAGCGTTTTCCTATGTATGGCAACATGTGTGATGATTGTACAGTTCATTGTTAGACGCGTCAACAGTCTTTCTTCCAGGCGAGTGGGAGCTTTGGAAGATGCCCACTCTCCAAGCGTCAGTTTACACGTCGGTATATCTAGTCTGGGCCACTGACCTTGCCAAAGAAGATTTATTGATTATTTTCCAAAGGAGCAGATCACGAGCAACATCCCTGTCTCCTCAAGCTCTACAGCTGACTTTGTAAGTAAGTCTGCCTGTTCACTATCATAGCTTCGACAATGACCAGCCACCTAGATCAGTATGAAGTACTTGTTGCACGAATTCAGTATATTAATAGCGAGGCCTTGGATCTCTTTAGCATAAGTGTTGCGAAAAGCTATTGCATGAAATGTCCGAAAACAAAGATAAATCAAAGAAAAGCATTCGGGAGCCGAATGCTAATTGCCCACCAAAATATGCTGTTGGCCAAGTCCAAGATTTAGGCCATATCTTGATACCCTGAAGGTTTCATTTTGATAGCTAACTTCTTCATGAGATATACTGATGCTAAAGGTGGGCGATAAAAAATTAGTTGACCTCTGGCAGCCATTATGGTGACCTTGACCTTGACCCCGAAAGCCCATTTTTGAACGCATCCAAAATTTTGGCCATATCTTGATACCCTGAAGGTTTCATGTTGATAGCTTAAGCCGTTCATGAGATATAATGGTGCTAAAGGCAGGCGATAAAAACTAGTTGACATTTAGCAGCCATTTTGGTGACCTTGGCCTTGACCCCGAGTGCACATTTTCGAATTCGGCCAAGACTTTGGCCATATCTTGATACCCTGAAAGTTTCATGTTGATAGCTCAAGCCGTTCATGAGATACAATGGGAACACACACACACACACACACACACACACACACACACACACACACACACACACACACACACACACACACACACACACACACACACACACAGGCAGGGAAAAACATTATTTTGTCGCCTTCTAAAGTTGGACAATAATGAGTTATATTGAGAATTTAGATTATAGTCTATGACTTTGTCAATAGCAATGTGTTCAGAGGTAAACACACAAATGTATAAGTCGGCAACCGAAACCTGAGGGCGCATTCAGTCGTTAGCATACCTCCACCTACATATTTGCTCGCCTTAGAGTCTTTGGCGTACAACTGGAAGGACCCCAAACAATTTCTGATGATTTTGGAAAAAAAAAGTAGTGGACCTACATATCCGGTGCATTGATCTTAGATACAAGGAACTGCGAATCACCTACAGAAATGTTTTGTGGCTCCCAGGGTGCTTTCTCTTTTTTAAACACCAAATTTTCAAGTCATTGAGGTCCACACCAAGCCTTGGTCAGTCAGTGGTGACGTACAGCGAGTGGCCAACGAAACTTCCGCATAAGATGCTAGTATTATTGCAGGAGGGTAGAGGCCACATTGTCATTATCATAATCCTGTACGGTATGTATGCCATATACACGTTAAAAGTCACGGACAATATGGAAGGTAGGTAAATTCGCCTCCACTTCCATACAAGTTACACATCTACACCTGAAGACCCCCAAAACACATTCACAAACTTTTATTCTGCAAATATACACTGTACAAACTCCTCAAGTTGGCGTCATATGGAGACCCATACACATCTGGTCCAGCGTCAAGTTCAGACCCAATAAGGGTCTTACACCATTAACAAACATTTTTTGCTGGCTCGCCAAGTAGTACCTGTCAGGTACTTAAGGAAATTTAATGGTTTCCCACAATGAGTGATGAAGCTATTAAATGTGAAACTGTAATTTAATCCTTGATCAAAATGCAAGCCCCAAAACTTTATTGAATCATTAGAAGGTACCAGCTGGTTATCAACTACAAATTAGGTACATTATGGCTGGTAACCCTTCAGTATCTTACTTGGGTAAGGAAAATTTAAATCCCCACTGCACAGCCCACTCGTGGATTGTATCAGGCCTGTTTGATTTCGTCCGGCTGAAAATTGTCCATTACGGGAAGAGTCTCATACTGCACAATCGTCTGCTTAGAGCGACAACTTAAAATTTCACGAGATGGGACCTGAAGACAGAATATCATCGATCAAACTGTTAAATACAGTTGGACTAAGCACTTTGCCTTAAGACATGCTGTTTTCTTGGATGAATACATCCAGTGTTATGTTACAGTGCAGTTTGAAGGGAAAATGTTCTGTCCCTCAAACTTTATTTTAAAAAATAGGTAAATTGCCCTTCAAACCATAAGCATGGTGCGCCACTATTATACTATGTCGCCACGTCAAGTCATAGGCTTTTTCAAGAACACCCCTATCATGAATTCTTCATTGGAAAATGCCTCCACAATACTATGTTCCAAATTCATTAATGATCAACTGTACTTCTTTCATTACAGAAGCTGCTTTTTCAGACGCTGAAGAAATTCTCTGAATCTAAAACAAAAAGAACCCTGTTATTAATAATTTTTTCCATGACCTTACATAGACAAGAAGTCAACATAATAGCACCTGATGAGAGAATAACATGGTTCTAAAGACTAAATACAGTTGGACTAAGCACGTTGGCTTGAGACACCCTGTTTTCTTGGACAAATACATCCAAATTCATTAAATAATCTACTGTACTTCTTTCATTACGAAAGCTACATTGTCAAAGCTGAAGAAATTCTTTGAATCTAAAACAAAAAGGATCCTATTAATAATCATTCGTTCCATGACCTTTCATAGACAAGTCAACATAATAGCACGAAATGAAGAGGGATTCATAAGACGAGCAGCTTGTTTTGGTATCTGTATGCAGTAGAGAATTGCCATGATTTTGGAAACGTTCGGGAGGCCCAAAGTTCGTTGTACAGTGCTAACAGCTTCATCAGGATGTTCTGAATAAGGTGCTGGATCATACCGTACGTGATGGTATCAGGTCCGGGACTAGTTTCTTTACATATTTTTGGGCAGGAAGAAGTTCACTTATCGCACACTCATTGCTAAACAGGGAATTAACATCATCTGTGGCAAAGTCTAATATCTGCAACTCGCCCGTGCATTTATGGTTTTGGAAACGCTCGTCATAATGGCAGAGCTACTTACCTGGGAGAAACCCCTGACGAGGATGCTACCTACGTCCACGTGATCATCACAGATGGTATCATTTCCCTATAGAGAGGTTACAGGATACAAGGGCCCTTATTATTTAATATCTTAATAATGCACCAGAACGTAAATGAACATCAGCAGTCAAATTTCACGTTTCTCATTTCAGTCCCGGCTTGTTTGTATGCAGTTTTTCCTCAGTTGCCTCACGGTCAAAAGTCCTGTTTCTCCTATTGTGTTTCTTTAATGCTATTGATAACCTGGATTCCAACAAAGAGCACCATGCTTTCCATGAATTGGAGAAAGCTTGGGAATTACACCTCCAGCTGGATGTTAAGTTTAAATAGTTAAATTTTGGACTTCCATATCTATGGTCTTCCCAGATACATCCAAATCAGTGTTCCTTGAGAAGGACCTCTATTCTGGCTTCTGAAAGTTCTGAAGTGGAGGGTTCGAAAAATTTCCTCGTTAATAAGAAAGAAAAATGGGTAAATGATCACTTGACAAGGAGTCGTCATCGGCTTAGGTCCCAAGAGAAATCGTCATGTATACCCGGGGAGGCCACATACAAGTCTATGGCAGAAAAATTACTAGTACATTCATCTACACAAGTTGTTAACCATCGTTCAAAAGGCAGGTTGAACTGTGATGTCAAGTCATCTACTTAATCCCAATGACCATCAATTCTCAAGCTACCCCAGCGATGGTGATGGGCGTTAGTCACCCAAACTATCTTACTCTCAGGCAGGTGGTCAAAGAGCGAATTATATAGCATCACTATCCATGGGGTCATGTGGAGGACAAAAGAGAGAGTAAGTAGACAGACACATGAAATTAGATTTAACTTTGGCCGCGACAGCTTCAGGATTAGAAATTAGAACCATTTATGTTTGTGGATGTGATTTGTCTGTGTATATGGCAACTCCATGACCATCATATCATCCATACATCTAGTATTGTCTGAACTGCAGATGATCAGGGTGATCCTCCAAGGGCGTCACCTGAAAACAAATAATGTCTAGCCTGTGTATGGATAACAGATTTGCCACAGTATATTATGTTATTTATTCCCAACAGTCCAACAGTTACACTGTAGCTAAATGAATATGGTGGTTTAAGATTTAAGAAATTGGCCTCTGTGGTTAAACTTTTTATGCTACAAGGCACCAGGCAAATGGATACCGAGAGTCCTATCCCGGTGCTTGGTGGTAGAACCCTCCATAGCATCATGAATAACAAGGTTCCCAGACTACCCTGCGGGAGAGCTAATCCTGCTCTCCTTCACTGAAGCAGGATCAGGACGTTTAAGAGGATGTGACTGCTCTGTCAGAGTGATGAGATTAAACTTATCAGACTTACCTGACTTCTGCTTAGGCCTTTCTGACTGAGAAACAACAGTAGCAGTCTGAGAGTATGAAGGTGTCACAGGGATGTCAGTCAGAGATCTGGGACAGACAGAAGGCTCAGATGAAGTGGCAGAGCGAGTGGCACGTGTGTACAGATATAGGTATACTGTAGGGTCTGGCTATGCCTCGACAGAGCACATCGGAGGAAGGGATATCATCGCTGAAGCGTATGAAGTATCTGGCGCAGGAGTTGCATGCAACACCTTCACTTTGTCCCTGACTGTGTAAAAACAGATGCCCTCTACTGCCTTCACTGTGCATACCTCTTACTTTACCTATCATTTGAGGCAGTCTTTCGAGGAAAAGGAGTGAAATAATACTCTTACGATAAAAACGATTCTCAATACCAGCTGTACACTCATCCACCTTGTGACTGGTACCTGCTCACTTGCTGCACAAGGAGACAGTAGCCTGACACGTTTTTGACATTTGGAACAACTAAGTGGGTTAGGCACATAGGGCCTGACAGTAACAATTTCGCATCCCGTCTTAATAGACTCAGAACGAAAAACTGTGCCAAAAGTCAACACAAGAGTAGCAGTTCTTGTTCTTACACCTACTGAAAACCTAATGATAAGTTTGGCATCAGCTTCATCTTCCTGAACAAATTCCTGAACAAGTTCTTATTTATGAAGCCCATGTAGGTGAAAACACCCTTGCAGAAGTTCATGGAATGTGTGATCGTCGGCTGGAGGTCATAACAGTGAAACTTGCACAGTCTGAGCAGGCCTTTAACACGTAAAGTGTTAACAGTGTTAATTAGGAGGTCACCATCAGCAAGTTTTGTAACACTTCAGCCTCACCAGCACAGCCATCAGTCACCTTCCAGATAATTGAGACTGGCCAACGGAGTTGAACATAGAGCAAGAAGATGTTTATAAAAAAAACAAAAAAACATTTACACTGGGGTTAGAAATGTATGAGTCTGAGGGCAGTCACCAGAATTCAGTCCAAGTGGGAGGTAAGAGAGGAGCAAGCAGAATAGCTAAGGATGAGACTGTTCTCTCAGCCCACTCCAGGGAGGCGCAACTGTATCTTCACACTACCAGAGCGATCAGTGGGTAGGAGGGAAAGACAATCTCAGTACAAAGATACAGACATCTGTTTTACCTAACTAAACGGGAGAGGAGGAAAATAAGGAACTAGGTGTTCTAAAGGCCACAAGAAGAGTGGGGAACTTATATAAATGCCGGTGGGGCAGCCCACACAGGGATAGAGGAGTGAACAAACACAAGCAAATCTGCACCCTCCAGTACTACGCGAAGTTCGTTTTTTTTTTTTTTTTTTTTTTTTGGCTATCGACCAGACTCGGGATCCAAGGTCATTATAACAATTCTTTTTTTTTTTTATATATTTTTTTACCTCTTTTTTTTCTGTGCCTTTAGATCTTGACTACATCAGAAAATATTGGAGAGAGAGAGAGAGAGAGAGAGAGAGAGAGAGAGAGAGAGAGAGAGAGAGAGAGAGAGAGAGAGAGAGAGAGAGAGAGAGAGGGACAGAGAGAGAGAGAGAGAGAGAGAGAGAGAGAGAGCGAGAGAGAGAGAGAGGGACAGAGAGAGAGAGGGACAGAGAGAGAGAGAGAGAGAGAGAGAGAGAGAGAGAGAGAGAGAGAGAGAACTGGAAAAAAAGGAAAAGAACTTCTGGTTACAGTAATGTGTTCAGTAACACAAAATAAACCTATGCTGAGACCCAAATATCGGTAAACTTAACAAACAAAACGTTATCCTACATTAAAGCCAAAAGAGGCAAATTGCTATACCTAACTAAACATCCACACAGAACTTACGCTAATAAAAAAGCATTTGGGGACTGAATGCTAATCATTACCAAAATATGTTTACAAGGGTACTAGCTACTTACAAACCAAATATGAAGAAAATTAACAAAACTCAACGGAATTCAGTCAAGTTTCACAAATAGCCAATCCATATTAAAAATACATAGTGGCTGGCATTCGGTCGTCTTTGATCACATCCTCACCAAAAGTAACTGACTTCTGCACAACCATATAGTTGCTCTTTCCTGAAGGTCTGGGGAAAATTCCTCCTCAACATTTTGAGATATATTGGCAACAGGTACACACAGACACAGACACACAACAAAAACTATATCGCCTAGCCTTGTGTAACCGTGGGCGATAATGATAAATTTTCTCTTCCAAAGCAAGACCATCGATTGCACATGTGTAACGCCTACCAGCATTTCACATTTGCACTCATCATCTGCTGTCAGAGGAGGCATATATATTTATATCTGGCATAGATTTTATTTGAGGGGGGGGGGGAGTTATCAACCAAAAGCCCTAGGATCATGGTCATTAAGTCAATTTTATATTCCTTATTATGTTATAATACTATATTATTGAATTGTTTCATTAGTATTGTACCCATCTATCTATCTATCTATTTGTCTATATCCATCTATCTATCTATCTATCTATCTACAGTATCTATCTATCTATTTATCTATCTATCTATCTACAGTATCTATCTATATCTGTCTATCTATCTATCTATCTATATAACGAATATAACGAATAAGGTGGCAAAAAAATTACATCTCACCAGAAACTATATGGCAGGGAGGTGAGATTATTTGCCACAATCCTCCCAACCAAACATGAGTTCTATTGCAAATGATTTGACGGGCGTTCCTGTTGGATCATCGTCTGCTAAAGGTCCAACCACACTGCCTCCTGTGCTTACGGGCAGTGTGCCACCGAAAGTGAGTAGGCATTGTGTTAGAAAATTAGACTCTTGGATGTTAAACAAACTGATATCAATGTAGAACTATGCGTACAACGTAAGAAGTCTTGCAGAAGATTTCAAACTTGATAACCTGATGACTGAAGTGGAAAACATTAGTTAGGATATTGTAGGTTTGAGTGAGATCCGCAGAAAAGTAGAAAAAGTAATTCAGCTCGAAGACAGCAAACACCTATTTTACTACAGAGGAAAGGAAAATGAAAGAGTTAGTGGTGTAGGATTTCTAATTAACAGAAATCTTGCAGACAGCATTGTTAAATTCAGGAGTGTATCTGACAGAGCAGCATTTGTTGTCATTAGACTATGCAAAAAATATACCATGAAAGTCATACAAGTATCTGCACCAACTTCTCAAAGCCCAGATGAAGAAATAGTAACATTATACGATGACATCTCCCAGATTATGGAAGAAGAAAAGACAACATATACTACACTCATGGGAGACTTCAATGCAAAAGTTGGGAAGTCGACAAATGGAGAAGAATGTATGGGAAAATTTAGAGTGGGAGAAAGGAATGAAAGAGGAGAAATGCTGGTAAATTTTGCTGAAATGTTTAACATGAGAATAATGAACACATTCTTCCACAAAAGAACAGGAAGAAAGTGGACCTGGAGAAGCCCAAATGGAGAAACAAAGAATGAAATCGACTTCATTATAGCAAATAAGAATAACACGATCACAAATGTCACAGTTATCAACAAAGTAAATATAGGTAGTGATCATAGAATGGTGGGTTGCACAGCCAGATTCAATTTCAGAAATGAATGAAAGAAGACGATTAATGATAAAAAGATATGCCCAATAACAGTAAATGAAAACAAAGCAGCCTTTCAGTTGGATAGGCTATAAGGAACAGATTTCAGGCTCTAAGTAATGCTGAATGTGGCATTGATGAGCTGAATGACAGACTAACAAAAGTGCTAAGAGAATCAGCAGAGGCAGTAGGAACACCTAATACAACCAAAGCCAAGAAGTATTCAGAAGACACTCGAGCTTATGAAAAAACGAAAGGAAATGAAAGTAAAGACAAAGAAAGACGAAATAGAACGAGCAGAATTAAATAAGCTTATCAACAAAAGACAAAGAGAAGAAAAAAAGAAAGAGAAACATGGATCAGATCAACGAAACCATCAAAAATGGAAAAAGTCTGAAACAGGTCTGAAGTAAAATGGCACTAGGAAAGCAACAAATGACTTCACTGAAAGAAAAAAACGGCGAAATCATTAAATTCAGAGATAAGATGGTGAAGAGAGTTGAAGAATTTTACAAAGAACTGTATGCATCAGAGACAGTAGTACCAATAGCTAACTTTTCAGTCGACACAAGTGAAATACCTGAAGTAACACCAGACGAAGTAAATATTTGTCTTAAAAAATATGAAAAGAGAGAAGGCTCCTGAAGAAGATGGAATAGTAACAGATTTACTGTTGGATGCCGGAGTAGAAGTACAAAATAGGCTTGCTCACTTATTTACCCACTGTATAAAACAGAAGAATATTCCCAAAACATGGTGTAATGCAATAATTATATTACTCTACAAAAAAGGTGACTCAAAAGATCTTAGTAACTATCGACCCATTAGCTTATTATCAGTCATTTGCAAACTCTTCACTAAAGTCCTTACGAACAGAATAACAACAATTTTGGAGGAAAACCAACCTCGTGAACAGGCAGGATTCCGAAGCGAGTATTCGACCATTGATCATCTACATACAATGAACTGGCTAAATGAGAAAACTATAGAATATAATAAACCATTGTGCTTAGGTTTTGTTGATTACAAAAGGCTTTCTACTCAGTGGAGCACATAGCAATTATAAATTCATTGCGAGAACAAGGAGCGAATGAGAACATTGTAAACCTGCTCGAAAACATATATAAAAAGGGAACTGTTACAGTTAAAATACATAAGGACTCAGAAAAAATTAAGATTGAGAAGGGCGTGCGTCAGGGAGATACAATTTCACTAAAATTATTTACAGTATGCCTAGAAAGTATTTACAGAAAGCAAGACTGGGAAAACAAAGGAGGGAACATTGATGGAGAAAAGCTAAACTATTTAAAATTTGCAGATGACATTGTCCTAATCTCAGAAACAGCAGAGGCATTGCAAGAAATGTTAAATGACCTGAAAAGAGAAAGTCTGAAAGTAGGACTGAAGATGATCCGAAGTAAAACTAAAGTAATGTATAATCCACAAACACCAAAGAGCGTCATCAGAATAAGCGATGAAATTCTTGAAGAAGTTGAGGAGTACAACTACTTGGGACAAATACTAAAATTAACGAAAGATCATGATAGCGAAATAAAAAGACGCATTACAATTGGATGGAAAGCTTCCGGTAAACATAGAGACATTATGAAAAGTAGCTTGCCAGTTTGTATGAAACGAAAAGTATATAACGAATGTATAATTCCAGCTATGACTTATGGTTGTGAGACCTGGAAACTGACAAAATCAATGGAAAATAAATTAATCCGTTCTCAGAGAGCAATGGAAAGGTCAATGTTGGGAACATCTTTAGGAGACAGGAAAAGATCAACTTGGGTGAGAGAGCAGACTAGAGTCAAAGATATTGAGGAGGTTATAAAGGAACAGAAATGCAGGTGGGCAGGCCATTTAGCAAGAATAAGGGATAACCGATGGAGTAAGAGGCTGACGGACTGGACACCAAGAGAATGTAAGCGTAGCAGAAAAAGGCCAGACAGGAAATGGAGAGAAGAGATAGAGAAATTTGCTGGGAAAACGTGGCAAAGATTGGCTCAATCAAGGAATTCGTGGAAAAGGTTTGAGGAGGTCTTTGCTCAGCAGTGGACTAGTTATGGCTGATGATATATATATATACACACACAAACACACACACACACACACACACACACACACACACACACACACACATATATATATATATATATATATATATATATATATATATATATATATATATATATATATATATATATATATATATATTTAAGAGGAGCCTGTAGAGTCACATGGAGAGACAGGCTGCTGACAAATGAGGATATCAAGGAGCGTTGTGGTGTGGATGTGGATGTGATAGGAACCGTTAGGAGGAATACACTGAGGTGATTTGGCCATGTGGAGAGGATGGAGGGTGAAAGGCTGAAGAAGAGAGTGTATGTGAGTGAGGTGGAGGAGGGAAGAGCGAGGGGGAGGCCAAGGATGAGATGAAGGGATGGGGTGGAGAGGTATATGAGAGCGGGGGGGGTGAGTTGGGAGAGGGGCAGTGAAATGGTCGGAGACAGGGCAACGTGGAGGCGATTTGCTTGTGGCCACCCCGAACGGGATTGAGGCGTCTGGCAATAAATAAATAAATATATATATATATATATATATATATATATATATATATATATATATATATATATATATATATATATATATATATATATATATATATTTTAACCCTGAATCACATAATCTTTACGTTTCTGCCCGGAACCGTGCTAAGTCTGTTCTTCGCTCTGCTAAAAATATTTCAATCCATACTAAATGCTCTCAACTCTCCAACTCGAATTCTTCCCGCTCCTTCTGGCACCTTGCCAAAAACCTTTCTAACAACTTTACCTCATCATCCTTCCCTCCTCTATTCTACTCTGATGGTTCTGTAGCTATTTCTTCTACTGATAGAGCAGATCTCTTCGCACTGACTTTCTCCTCCAATTCCACCTTAGACGATTCCGGTGCTGTTTCTCCATCACTTCCCGCCTCTGACTTCCTCATGGCTGACATTAAAATTTCTTCAGCTGATGTATTTTCTGCCATCACTGGCCTCAATACTAACAAGGCATATGGGCCTGATGGAGTCCCTCCTGTTGTTCTCAAGAACTATGCTTCTGTGCTTACACCCTGCCTAGGCAAACTCTTTCACCTTTGTCTGTCAACTTGTACCTTTCCTTCTTACTGGAAGTTTGCTCTCATTCAGCCAGTCCCAAAGAAGGGTGACCACTCCCAACCCTCCAGCTATCGTCCAATTGCTTTAACGTCCTGTATTTCAAAAGTTTTCGAGTCAATTCTCAATAGAAAAATTTTAAGACATCTTTCCGATCACAACCTTCTTTCTGATCGTCAGTACGGGTTCCGTCAGGGACGCTCCACTGGCGATCTTCTCACCTACCTTTCAGACTCCTGGTCATCCTCCTTTCGGGACTTTGGCGATTGCTTTGCCATTGCAATTGACATCTCAAAGGCTTTCGATCGAGTCTGGCATAAATCTTTAATTTCCAAACTGCCCTCATATGGTTTCTATCCTTCTATCTGTGCCTTCATCGCTAGCTTCCTTTCTTGTCGTTCTATAGCCGCTGTTGTAGACGGCCATCGTTCTTCTCCTAGATCTATCAACAGTGGTGTTCCTCAGGGCTCTGTCCTATCACCAACTCTCTTCCTTTTATTCATCAATGACCTTCTAAGCTGTACATCTAACCCTGTCCACTCATACGTTGATGATTCCACCCTTCACCTTTCCATTCGGTTCCTGCAACACCCTTCTCAGCAGTTACTTCAACAAACAAGGGATGAGGCTATGGCACACCTAATGTCTGACTTGGCTCGTATCTCTGACTGGGGTAAAAATAATCTTGTTGTTTTTAATGCATCTAAGACTCAGTTCTTACACCTATCAACCCGTCAAAATCTTCCACAGGTATACCCACTAATGTTTAATAATATTCAGCTTAATCCTGCATCATCCTTGGGCATGGTTGGGGTTTCATTTACTCGGGACTTATCTTGGAAAGATCATATTACATCTCTTGTAAAATCTGCTTCCAAGAGATTGGGTGTGCTAAGCCGGCTTCGTTCTTTCTTTACCCCTGCACAATTGTTGACTCTATACAGGGGTTTTCTTTGCCCCTGTGTGGAGTACAACTCTCATGTGTGGGGAGGCTCCCCACATACAGCTCATCTCAATAGGGTGGAGTCAAAGGCTCTTCGTCTCATTAACTCTCCTCCTCTTTCTGACTCCCTTCAACCTCTGTCTCTTCGCTGCACTGTTGCATCTTTATCTCTTTTCTGTCGCTACTTTAATGGTCACTGCTCCTCTGAACTGTCTGCATGCATTCCTCCACCTCTACGACGGGTGCATAGCACCTGTCTAGCAGCAAACTCTCATCCCTTTTCTGTCCAACTCTCTAATGCAAGAGTTAACCGTTACTTCCAGTCCTTCATTTATGCAACACGTCAACTCTGGAACTGTCTCCCTCTGTCTGTATTTCCTGTTGCCTATGATCTCCAGTCTTTCAAACGCAGTGTGTCCAGGCATCTCGAAATGATTGGACCTTGAATTAGGCTCTCTCTTGTATTTTATTTTTCTCTTGGAGGGAACTCTTATTGCGGGCTCATGGCCTTTGGTTCCTTCTTCCTCGCATAAAAAAAAATAATAATTAAGTAGGGATGAACATGCTGCCTTGGGCACCCCATTTTCCTGGACCAGTACATCTGATGTCATGTTAAATTAAATCTGAGAAGAACTGAAAAAACATATCGGCAAATTACCACTTAATCCATAAACACAGTGCATAATCAGCATACCGTGTTGCCACGTCATATCATAGGCTTTATGGACGTCCAGGAACACCAAAATCATCATTTTTTAAATTGACAAAGGCCTCAGCAATGCAATTCTCCAAATTCATCAAGTGATCTAGTGTACATCTGTATTTAAGGTAACCAATCTGTTGATCATTCAACAAACTCTTCAACTCTAAAACGAAAAGAAATATATTCTTAACCGTTCATTTGATTAGCTTATATAGGCAGGAAGTCAACTGAACGAAATAAAGGGGGATTCATGAGACAATCAGACTGTTTGGGTAACGAGATGACGCGAAAATTGCCATGAGTTTGGGAATATTATGAACGCCCAAATCTCTTTGTACAGTGATAACAGCTTATAAAGGTTTCCCTTATTAAGACGCTAGATCATACCGAACATGACTGTATCTGGTCCAGGACTGATATCTTTACAGGATTTTACTGCAAGAAAAAGTTCATTCACCGTAATTCTTGGTTTGGTTAGTTTATGTCTTCTTTTTTAGTCTAATTTTTGTAGCTCAGCCGTGGATATATTTGTGGTCTTGGAAATGCTGGCCATATTTGGCTGAGCTGCTCACATGAAAGAAACTCTTGGCAAGGACGTTGGCTACGTCGATGGGATTGTTGTAGATGGTATCATTCACCTTTAGAGTGGTCACAGACGCTTAGGGGCTCTTACCATTTACAGTAACATTGTTATAGTTGACCAGACTCTACGCACTGAGGTATGGCGATTCACTGTGGGCAGAAAAGAACTCCAGGAGTCAGGTTTAGCCCTTCTAATTTTTCGCCTTGCTTCAGCCCAAGTATGTTTGTAAGAAATAAAGCTTTTCTCAGTAGGCTGTCGAAAACCCTCCATCTCCGACTGCGTTAACCTTAATACTTGTTGGCAAGTACAACTACTTGGGACAAATACTAAAATTAACGAAAGATCATGATAGCGAAATAAAAAGACGCATTACAATTGGATGGAAAGCTTCCGGTAAACATAGAGACATTATGAAAATTAGCTTGCCAGTTTGTATGAAACGAAAAGTATATAACGAATGTATAATTCCAGCTATGACTTATGGTTGTGAGACCTGGAAACTGACAAAATCAATGGAAAATAAATTAATCCGTTCTCAGAGAGCAATGGAAAGGTCAATGTTGGGAACATCTTTAGGAGACAGGAAAAGATCAACTTGGGTGAGAGAGCAGACTAGAGTCAAAGATATTGAGGAGGTTATAAAGGAACAGAAATGCAGGTGGGCAGGCCATTTAGCAAGAATAAGGGATAACCGATGGAGTAAGAGGCTGACGGACTGGACACCAAGAGAATGTAAGCGTAGCAGAAAAAGGCCAGACAGGAAATGGAGAGAAGAGATAGAGAAATTTGCTGGGAAAACGTGGCAAAGATTGGCTCAATCAAGGAATTCGTGGAAAAGGTTTGAGGAGGTCTTTGTTCAGCAGTGGACTAGTTATGGCTGATGATATATATATATATATATATATATATATATATATATATATATATATATATATATATATATACACACACACACACATATATATATATATATATATATATATATATATATATATATATATATATATATATATATATATATATATATATATATATATATATATATATATATATATATTTAAGAGGAGCCTGTGGAGTCACATGGAGAGACAGGCTGACAAATGAGGATATCAAACCACTGAGGTGGTTTGGCCATGTGGAGAGGATGGAGGGTGAAAGGCTGAAGAAGAGAGTGTATGTGAGTGAGGTGGAGGGGGGAAGAGCGAGGGGGAGGCCAAGGATGAGATGAAGGGATGGGGTGGAGAGGTATATGAGAGAGGGGGGTGTGAGTTGGGAGAGGGGCAGTGAAATGGTCGGAGACAGGGCGACGTGGAGGCGATTTGCTTGTGGCCACCCCGAACGGGATTGAGGCGTCTGGCAATAAATAAATAAATAAATATATATATATATATATATATATATATATATATATATATATATATATATATATATATATATATATATATATATATATATATATATTTTAACCCTGAATCACATAATCTTTACGTTTCTGCCCGGAACCGTGCTAAGTCTGTTCTTCGCTTTGCTAAAAATATTTCAATCCATATTAAATGCTCTCAACTCTCCAACTCGAATTCTTCCCGCTCCTTCTGGCACCTTGCCAAAAACCTTTCTAACAACTTTACCTCATCATCCTTCCCTCCTCTATTCTACTCTGATGGTTCTGTAGCTATTTCTTCTACTGATAGAGCAGATCTCTTCGCACTGACTTTCTCCTCCAATTCCACCTTAGACGATTCCGGTGCTGTTTCTCCATCACTTCCTGCCTCTGACTTCCTCATGGCTGACATTAAAATTTCTTCAGCTGATGTATTTTCTGCCATCACTGGCCTCAATACTAACAAGGCATATGGGCCTGATGGAGTCCCTCCTGTTGTTCTCAAGAACTATGCTTCTGTGCTTACACCCTGCCTAGGCAAACTCTTTCACCTTTGTCTGTCAACTTGTACCTTTCCTTCTTACTGGAAGTTTGCTCTCATTCAGCCAGTCCCAAAGAAGGGTGACCACTCCCAACCCTCCAGCTATCGTCCAATTGCTTTAACGTCCTGTATTTCAAAAGTTTTCGAGTCAATTCTCAATAGAAAAATTTTAAGACATCTTTCCGATCACAACCTTCTTTCTGATCGTCAGTACGGGTTCCGTCAGGGACGCTCCACTGGCGATCTTCTCACCTACCTTTCAGACTCCTGGTCATCCTCCTTTCGGGACTTTGGCGATTGCTTTGCCATTGCAATTGACATCTCAAAGGCTTTCGATCGAGTCTGGCATAAATCTTTAATTTCCAAACTGCCCTCATATGGTTTCTATCCTTCTATCTGTGCCTTCATCGCTAGCTTCCTTTCTTGTCGTTCTATAGCCGCTGTTGTAGACGGCCATCGTTCTTCTCCTAGATCTATCAACAGTGGTGTTCCTCAGGGCTCTGTCCTATCACCAACTCTCTTCCTTTTATTCATCAATGACCTTCTAAGCTGTACATCTAACCCTGTCCACTCATCCGTTGATGATTCCACCCTTCACCTTTCCATTCGGTTCCTGCAACACCCTTCTCAGCAGTTACTTCAACAAACAAGGGATGAGGCTATGGCACACCTAATGTCTGACTTGGCTCGTATCTCTGACTGGGGTAAAAATAATCTTGTTGTTTTTAATGCATCTAAGACTCAGTTCTTACACCTATCAACCCGTCAAAATCTTCCACAGGTATACCCACTAATGTTTAATAATATTCAGCTTAATCCTGCATCATCCTTGGGCATGGTTGGGGTTTCATTTACTCGGGACTTATCTTGGAAAGATCATATTACATCTCTTGTAAAATCTGCTTCCAAGAGATTGGGTGTGCTAAGCCGGCTTCGTTCTTTCTTTACCCCTGCACAATTGTTGACTCTATACAGGGGTTTTCTTTGCCCCTGTGTGGAGTACAACTCTCATGTGTGGGAAGGCTCCCCACATACAGCTCTTCTCAATAGGGTGGAGTCAAAGGCTTTTCGTCTCATTAACTCTCCTCCTCTTTCTGACTCCCTTCAACCTCTGTCTCTTCGCCGCACTGTTGCATCTTTATCTCTTTTCTGTCGCTACTTTAATGGTCACTGCTCCTCTGAACTGTCTGCGTGCATTCCTCCACCTCTACGACGGGCGCATAGCACCCATCTAGCAGTAAACTCTCATCCCTTTTCTGTCCAACTCTCTAATGCAAGAGTTAACCGTTACTCCCAGTCCTTCATTTATGCAACAGGTCAACTCTGGAACTGTTTCCCTCTGTCTGTATTTCCTGTTGCCTATGATCTCCAGTCTTTCAAACGCAGTGTGTCCAGGCATCTCGAAATGAGTGGATCTTGGATTAGGCTCTCTCTTGTATTTTATTTTTCTCTTGGAGGGAACTCTTATTGCGGGCTCATTGCCTTTGGTTCCTTCTTCCTCGCATTAAAAAAAAAATAATAATTAAGTAGGGCTGAACATGCTGCCTTGGGCACCCCATTTTCCTGGACCAGTACATCTGATGTCATGTTAAATTAAATCTCAGAGGAACTGAAAAAACATATCGGCAAATTACCACTTAATCCATAAACACGGTGCCTAATTAGCATACCGTGTTGCCACGTCATATCATAGGCTTTATGGACGTCCAGGAACACCAAAATCATCATTTTTTAAATTGACAAAGGCCTCAGCAATGCAATTCTCCAAATTCATCAAGTGATCTAGTATACATCTGTATTTAAGGTAACCAATCTGTTGATCATTCAACAAACTCTTCAACTCTAAAACGAAAAGAAATATATTCTTAACCGTTCATTTGATTAGCTTATATAGGCAGGAAGTCAACTGAACGAAATAAAGGGGGATTCATGAGACAATCAGACTGTTTGGGTAACGAGATGACGCGAAAATTGCCATGAGTTTGGGAATATTATGAACGCCCAAATCTCTTTGTACAGTGATAACAGCTTATAAAGGTTTCCCTTATTAAGACGCTAGATCATACCGAACGTGGCTGTATCTGGTCCAGGACTAATATCTTTACAGGATTTTACTGCAAGAAAAAGTTCATTCACCGTAATTCTTGGTTTGGTTAGTTTATGTCTTCTTTTTTAGTCTAATTTTTGTAGCTCAGCCGTGGATATATTTGTGGTCTTGGAAATGCTGGCCATATTTGGCTGAGCTGCTCACATGAAAGAAACTCTTGGCAAGGACGTTGGCTACGTCGATGGGATTGTTGTAGATGGTATCATTCACCTTTAGAGTGGTCACAGACGCTTAGGGGCTCTTACCATTTACAGTAACATTGTTATAGTTGACCAGACTCTACGCACTGAGGTATGGCGATTCACTGTGGGCAGAAAAGAACTCCAGGAGTCAGGTTTAGCCCTTCTAATTTTTCGCCTTGCTTCAGCCCAAGTATGTTTGTAAGAAATAAAGCTTTTCTCAGTAGGCTGTCGAAAACCCTCCATCTCCGACTGCGTTAACCTTAATACTTGTTGGCAATCTGGCGCCCACCAATGAGCTCTGTGCTTTGCATGAATTGGAGAAATCTTCGGAATAGTAGCCTCAGCCAGGAGTAATATGGAATTAGTTAAAGTTTGGGCATTTTCATCTATGTTTTCAAGAGATAAATCTAAATCATCGATCCTTGAGAAGAATCCCTAACCTAACCTAACCTAACCTAATCAGCTTTCTTAAGTTAAATTCTGGAAGTGGAAGGTCCGAAAAAATGGTCACTTGAGTAAGAAGGACAAATGGGTAAATGACCACTTCCCAAGGAGTAGTCATAAGCGTCCCAGAGACAAGTTTATGGCCAAAAATTTACCAATCCGAGTCGCTTAACTATCGTTCAGAAGACAAAGGTTGGACTGCAGTATTAGGTCAGCTACTTGCTCTCCACATCCATCGATTTTCAGGCTACAACACTGATATTGATGGGCGCTGAAGTCGCTCAAAACTAACCTATTTCCAGGAAAGTAGCTGAAGTGAGCGTTAAGCATCACTGTCAATAAGGTCATGAGGAGGACAGTAGAGAGAGCACATGGATATATATGTGTTATCAAATTTTAATCCGTGGGTGTGAGTGGAAGAGAGTAGGACGCGGACAGATACGTGTTATTAAATTATAATGTGGGTGTGAGTTGTGGGTGTAAATGGCAACTCCATGGCAATCATATATTCTACATGAATGGTAGTTTTTGAACTGTAGAGGATCAGGTTGATCCTCCAAGTGTGTCTCCTGTAAGTAAATAATGTCAGGCCTGTGAAAGTGTGAATGAATAACAAGATTGCTATATTGTGTAATTTGTTCCTAAGTATCCTATAATTGCACTGTAACACAATTAATGCTACGGTTTAATAGGAAGTTGGCCATTGTGCAGTTTTTATTTTTATTTTATTTTTTTAATGCTGCCCACCACCGCGTGAGCCACAACCGAGGGACCTATCCCGGCGCTTGCTGACGGAAACCTCTGTAACACAACAACAGAGTTCCCAGACTACCCCAAAGAAAAGATGACTCTTCTCTCCCTTGCTGGCGCAGGAGCAGAAAGCACATGAGGACGTGACTGTTTGTAAGGGTGAGAAGATTAAGCTAATAAGACCTGTCAGACTTTGGTTTAGACCATACTGACTGAGGAACAATTATTACAGTGATATCAGTAAGAGAGTTGGAACGCACTGGAGGCTAAGGTCCCGTCCACAGGAGAATGAAACATGTTCTGAAGCATGTTTAAAACATTGCTTCTGACAATACATGTTTGAAGTATCTCGTTTGGACGTTCAAGTCCGTAAACTTGTGTCGAGACATGCTATCACCATTGGTGTGGACGTTTCCTGCCGGGAACAAGTCTGGGGATAATCAGTCAAGAAAAAAATTGTAGTGAGCGGTCGTTAACGGCGCCTTGGTATGCAGTGTATAAGGGAACTAACTTCACGTTTAGACGCCTACCGCTCACATTCCATACTGCGGTATCCCAGTAACCCTGATTATAAGAATCGAAATAAAAAGGGTGATGCGTGGAAGGAAATCAGTGAGGAGATAGACGTGGACAGAGAAGAAGTTACAAAGAAGGTAGAGACTCTTACTGGTCAGCTTAGGAGGGAAGTAAAGAAAAAGAAGGGTGAATCGGGAATAGGAGCAGATGAGATCTATAGGGGTAGTTGGTTTGCCTTCAAGAGCCTGACCTTCCTACTGGACAAATGAAACCACGCTCAGATGCTGGAATGGAGGTAAGTAAAATGGCATACACGGTTAACATTTATTATACTGAAAACATGTACAACTCATTGATGATCATTTGTACTGCAGGTGGAACTGTGCATATGAAATATACATTACCATTGTACATTATAGTCAAGAACAGCATCTGTTGTAGGTCAAAGGTATGAGTTTTGAACTCCTTGAGACTCTAGGACGCCATATGAACCAACCACCGCGGAATTTAAAAAAAAAAAGAAACTAACAGACACCAGATGATACAATGAACCAGTAATCCTATGAAACAATTGCAATTGAAAACAAACAAGTACTGCCTTAAAAGTAAGGTAGTAATTGCTGAGTTTAAACTGTGACTGTTTTCATATGCTGAATGGTTCACCGTATCAACTGGTGTTTGTTAGTTTCCTTTTGCGTATTTCGTAGTGGTTAGTCGGGGTCCTACAGCCTCAAGGGGTTAAATAATAAATAATACTTATACCAACCCGGCCACGTAAATGGGGGGAATATGAAGAAAACAGTTCTAATCATCTCTTCATTGAAAACAAAGTAGTCTGAATTCATTACGGATATCATGAGCTTCAGCCTCAGCACAGGTGTTATTTCCTACACAATCTGTCACTGCTGAGTTAGAATACTGTGTCCTAACCTTTACTTATCGTTGCGGTATCAATGTCATCTGCGTCAAAGGGATACCTGGAGGATTGTATGCCAACCTTGAAGTCTCACTATTCCCAAGAGAATTATGCAGATGAACGCATGCCATCGTAACCATCTTTGTTCTGTCTGGTGAGAGAGGAATTGGTTTATGGAAAACCCTAAATGAAGCCACTAATATCCCAAACACATTCTCTACTACCTGCCTTGCCCTGCGTAATCGGTAATGGAATGCCCTCTCAGCAGACTCCTTAACATGTTCACCTGGGTATGGTTTCATGATGTTATGTGATAAGGGAAATGCATTGTCACCGACAGATATGAATGACATGAGCCTACCACGACCAGGAAGTGCTCAAGGAGCTGGTAGGTTCAATGAACAGTTATCAAGTGCATGTCTGAATATGGTATGTGCAAACACTCCACCGTCGGATAGACATCCCTGACATCCAACATTCACAAAGAGAAAGTTATAGCATGCATCGACTACAGCAAAGAGAACTATACTGTAGTGCCCATTGCAATTGTAAAAATCACTCCCACTGTGTAATGGACGCTGTAACACTGTGCTTTCAATCCATGATCCCTACACAGTGTGGGGAGTACCAGACCTCTTTGAATTGTCTGTCTGCATTTAGCCACTCCTCCGTTGCGGTAGGTATCTGAAGAGATTATTGCACAACTGAAGGTATACCAACATGTAGTTGATATAGGTAACTGTCCTCCACCAATAACGAAAAATCAGTTATATGTGATGTTTAGTCCAATATTTCGCCAAAAATATAGTTGTTTTGCGATTACTGACTCTCTCTCTCTCTCTCTCTCTCTCTCCCCGCCACACCTTATAATTTATCATACCATTTTACTGAAACTGTCATATGTTAATGTCTGCTGTGCAAGAGTTTGCCTCTCGACAGAGTGCACCGCCTACACAGGAGGTCATTAGCGATCCAACGACGGACGTGGAGCAAGAGGCCAGCATTAGCAGTGGTGGGATGGACGTGGTCACAACCACTCCACAGCCGCCCAAGCGTTTTGTCCCGAAACGGAAACATGAAGAATTGGAAGAGGAAGCTTATGCTGTCATGCAGTCCTTGAAAAACAGACCTGTACGAAATGAATATCAAGCTTTCGATGATTTGATGGCATTTAAGCTTCGCAAGACACTGGGAACACGGCAGAAAATATGATTCACAACATACTTTATCAAGCAAAGCAAGGGCATTATGTCCCGCCGTCCACCTATAACCACCCTTCACACACATGTACGAGTTTCGAACAAACACACATTCATTACCATACTAATGAATATCACATTCATTATATTCCCATGGATATTAACCATCATTATGAAATTGTCACGAATGTATGCAATTTTAGTGAATCATGTTAATACTGTTATATATGTATGCCCAATTTGGAATAAACAGTAATACGTAAATTTGTTTTTACAAATACATCCAAATGATATGTGCATGGCCTTATCGAATATAACTGCAAGTGCATGATACAGCAGATGTTTAATGATCTGGAATTTATTGGACACCCTCCTGCAGTACAACGGTTTCAATTAATTTAAATAATAAATTAGAAACAAAAAACATAAATGAATATATAAATAAATCCATTAATGAATGACTGAATGCATGAATGAATGAATGATTACAAATTATACATTAATAAAGGATTAAGTAAAATTATCTTTACCTTCACATATTCACTTAAACCATTGATAATAGCAAAGCATACATCAGGTACGATGACAGATAGTGACTGCTTTGATATTTTGAACGTGTAGCTCTGACTAAGATACGAGTCTCCCGTAGCCAGATACCGTAGAGTCACAGCCAGCCGATCCGCAGGTGTAATTGACTTCCTCATATTTGTGTCTTGTTTCGTAATTTCTGGTGTAGCATCTCCTCAAAATCAGTTGCAGACATTCGGAAGAAATTTCTAAATGAACCACTATCACTAATTTGTTGTGACGAGAGTCCAGCATCGTCATACATAATATCTTTGAACAACATATTCCTAAATTCATTTCCCAGCTCTAAGGTGGGACGAACCCAGTATCGCCGAGGCCGTTTTGGTTTATATCCACATAACATTACTGTAGCAGTGGCAGCTAGTAAGAGGTCCTCTTCCTCCAACATGTTGAGGGCAATTACCTCATGTGCACACTTGTGAACTGTAAATAGGTTTGGAACATGTTCGGTGGCATGTTTACAACATTGTTAAGCTTTTAAGTCTGGCAAGTTTACGAACATGTTTGCGGCATGTTTGGAAGCATGTACCTGGTATGTTCCTGACATGTTCCTAGCATTGTTTCGGACAATGTTTCAGGCATCGTGTGGACGGGACCTAAGATGAGGAGGCCGACCAAATGGCATGACAGAGACAGGGGTCAGTCTGTGTCTCGATAGAGCACATCACAGGACGGGAATACCTCCGAAGTAAAGAGGATATTCGGCGATGGGGTGGCAAGCAACGCCTCCACCCTCTTCCTAGCTTTGTAATAGGAGATATCTTCAGGTGCCTTCACTGCAGTGACCTCCTTCTCCTCTTTGCATTTGGGACAATCCTTCAAGGATGTGGGGTGAGCACATTTGTCACGACAGCAACATACATTCTCGTATGTGCAGTGGTCAGCATCATGACCCAGAGCTGCACACTTGCCACATACTGTTTGAGAAACCTGACATGACCTGTCATTACGTCCATAGAGTTGACATTTAGAATAATGAAGAGGATTTGGAATACTGGGTTTGACATTAACAATTTCGTAACCAACTTTGACATTTGCAGGGAGAGAAACTGTGCCGAAAGTTAAGGTAAGTGTGGTAGTCTTCGTCCCCCTGCCTTCCGAGAATGTGGTTATAAATCAAGCATTACTGAAATCTTGCAGAAGAAATTCATGTACGGTCTCGTCCTCCTCCATAACTTTGAGGTCCTTACAGGCGATAAAACCCTCACAGGAATTCATGGTATGCAGGATATTCGGCTTACCATTGGAACAATGCAACTTGCACAGTTTAAGTAAATCCTTAACCTGGGCCGGGTTGATAGTCTTTACGAGAATGTCTCCTCTTGCAAGATTTTTTACTTTTTCCATTTCACCAGCACAGCCATCAGTTACCTTCTTGATGAAAGAACTGAGGAGTCGAGCCGACAGCATGTAGTAAAACAAACGACTAATTATGTGCAGAAATGTTGAATGGGGTACAAATCTGGAGCTGGTCGGTCTGGGGACAGTCAGTCGGTCGAGCAGTCATAGGGTCGTCAGGGCCACCTTCCCCTCTGAAGGGGGGAGAGGCTACAGGGACGTCCGACATGGTAACCTCCCCTCCCCTCGAGGGGAAAGTGGCGAGAAAAAAAAGTAAGCAAGGGACAATACACCCTGGGTAAAGCAACTAAGGCTGAGATTATCCTCTCAAGCCTCTCTCAAGAGGCCATGCTTGTGTTAATTCACACCACAAAGCGATCTGTCGGGGTACCTCCACAGGTGAGTGAGCAAAGGCAATCTGAGGACAGTGGTACCTACTGTTCCAAACTAACAGGGATATAAGGGAAATGAGAACCTGTCATCCTAATTGTCACCAGCAGGGTAAGAAAAAGGCTAAAGCTAGTGGATCAGCCCCAAAAGCTAGGGGAGAGTGTAAACGAACAGATGTCTGCACCCCCCACGATCATGCATCACAAGTCCCCTGCCACGGATTAATCATCTGTTTTACCATACCGCACTGCACCCTATCAGGGTTCCACGTTTCCCTCTGCACTACTGTTATTGCCTCCAACTAACCTGGACTTTACTATCATGAATTCTTCCTCGAGAATATTCTGCTCTACTGAGTGACAAGCTAAAGAAGTACAGGTGCAGACACACTGAACAGATACAGTGCCTCACCCCAGGTCCACAAGAACTTGTTCATTTCTAGCTAATGAGATACAGTGGGGAAAAATAGGGAATGGTGTCACGAAAGGTAAGTGCAAGAGATGTACTATCCCTTTCCCATCTCCACTATAAATAATCAGCTAGAAATTACTTAGCTCTTCTGTGTCCGGGATAAGGGTGTGTTTTCTTTCCGTCCACACGTGTACATGCCCAGTAAGTGGCCACATTGTTTCTAGTGGTGATCTCAGTTTATTGTTATGTACAGTGCGTTGCATTCTACAATATTCTGTTTCTACAAGCTCTTTCTCACTTTGGTTGTCAGTTCTTGGTGTCCTAGTGTACCGAAAATATACTACAAACTTGATGTTGGTTCTCAGACGTTCCCCTCATCATTGTTAATTTCACTACCCACCACCCTCCACTGCCCTGACTTTTTCAACATGCTGGGTTTCTGGGCCTCTCTGAGGGGCTCAGAAACCCAACATGTTGAAAAAGCCATGAGATGATAATTCAATGAACACTAACTGTTTTACCCACAATAAATAAGGGGTTGCCTGGTTAGCCAAACCTGTGTGCCAACTGGTAACCACCGCTGCTGCGCAGTGTACTTGAACTGTGTAACGGTGCATTCATTATCCTGAGTGCAATGCAGTTGTTTATTCAACTCATGGTTATGTCTGCAGTTACTGGTTGCGGTATAAATGGCCGACATAAAAGAAAAAAGCAGTTTGGGTTTCGTCAGAGAAATAAGGACATGTTAAAACAGTGGACAGAAGGTCTAACATGGTAAATCTTGTGCTAGAATTTGCCCCATTTATCTCAAAGAATAACTGCGTAAAAGAATACCAGATCAAGAAACGATATTTATCTGTATGACTTGGCCATCGTGTGAAATTACATATGTAAGAGATGTTGACACCACCTGCAGTTACCATTATTTGTCTGTTCTCCCTCCCACATCAACCTTGATGTTAGGTTATAGACTACTGATGTAGACCGGACACACACACACACACACACACACATATATATATATATATATATATATATATATATATACTGTGGAGCTTCTGTGGTACATTGGTAGTGTGGGTTTTGCACGCTGGTGGACGCGGGTTCGCCTTCCGCCAAAGTTGTAAAAACTTTGGAAAGCTTTCACCAAACCACTTACTACTTTGGCGAATATAAGGGGTGCTGTGGTTGAACCAGTGTCCCATACTAGTATGCTTGCACACAGTCGGCTTAAGGCGGGCCGATTACACTTGTTTCACAGACTACACACACATCCAAAGCCACTACAACACTACAATCACACTCACAAGCACTTCTAACCCTACATACAGTCTCTACCAGACAGCCTAAGCCACAGGGCAGAGATACATGGGCTGTATCGTCTTTGGTTCGGTAAGGATAGGTTGGTCCTGCAGTGAACCTCAATGGCTGATGATAGTGATTATGATTATACAATACTGTTTATATATATTGTTACATAGCCTATGATTTCATGATCCTTTGTGTAATTCTAACGTACAGTATGCTGCATGTTTGATCACGAGCGTGTTCTACCTCACTCCCCCCCTCCTCCCTTATAGTAGAGTAAGTCGTTCTTTCTGTTGTTCAGAGCAGGAGTGTCAACTCTTTGTCCCCTCTGGCTTCATTTGCGCGTCCTTCTTACAAGTTGTATCAAGCTCTGCCGGCCCCTATATAATGAGCTCAGTCTCTGCATTAATTGCCACTTAGATCTACTCCTCATTTTGCTCACATCTCTGTCTTCCCCTGTACAGTTGTCATTATTGTGAGTGCTCAGGAAGTCTCCAACCATCTAGCAGCTGTGTAATTTGAGTATAAGTGTTATTACATTTTGTTCTTGTACTGTATAGCATAAGGTGTTGATTCGTAGGCCTAGTAAAGTTTTTGTAATTCATATTGTCAGCCAGTGGTAATAATATTTTGTATCTGTAATAATATATCTTGCGTTAACTGAGCATTATCCAGTGTTTTCTCATTTTATCAGGGCTGACTTAGATAAATTTACACTTGCTAACCATATATTTAACCTGTTTTTTGCCATTACATTATCCTTATGAGTCCTGAATGTTTTGTTGTTAGTTTGAGCATTAAACTTTAACTTGTAATTTTACCTAACTCTTTTGTTTTGAACCTGGAACTTTACGGGACAGTAGTGATTTTTAGTATTCTCACTTAAAGTGTACATTATCTTTCTCTGTTCCGTAACATAAATTTGGCGACCTCTTATTAGGATATTCAGGATATTACCATAAGGATATTGCTTGATATTTTGTGACTGTGATTTATTCATGATGTCTACTATTACTACTCTTGATGAAGCCAAAGATTTTTTGTCAAATGTGCAAACAGTGTTGGATGTAGAAAACAGAACAAAGAATGAACTTAAGCTTGTTGCTCAACAATTGGGAATTGCTGTTCGCTCTCATCATTCTAAAGATCAAATTCTTGACATGATTAATGAAAGCTTGTTTAATGTAACTCCTCCAAATGAGCAAACGCAGATTGAATTAGTTAAGTTACAGCTAGCCCTGCAGGAGGCTCGTGCTAAGGAGGCTGAATTTCAGGCAAATGCTCGTATTCAGGAGGCACAGGCTCAGGCACAAACTGAACTTGCTAGGATTCAGGCAGACCATGAGTATCGCATGAAACGAGGTGGAACTGGCTCATCTAGCTCTGATGATTTTGATGTGGCTAAAAATGTTAAACTTGTCCCTCCTTTTAATGAATCTGATTTAACAAAGTATTTTCAGTTGTTTGAGAGGGTAGCTACAGGTTTTAATTGGCCCAAAAAGTATTGGCCAGTACTCCTTCAAACTGTTCTCACCGGTAAAGCTCAAGTAACTTATGCATCTCTGCCTCAGGATCAATCTGATAATTATGATGTAGTTAAGAGCTTGATTCTTAAGGCCTATGAGCTTGTTCCTGAAGCCTATTGAGTAAAATTTAGGACAACTTATAAGCAAGATAAGCAATCCCATGTTGAGTATGCAAAAATCAAAGAAGATCTGTTAGAGCTGTGGTTAAATTCTAAGAATGTGGATTCTGATTTTGACAAATTTAAGCAGATGATTTTGCTGGAGAACTTCAAAAGGTGTATTAATAATGATGTAAGCCTATATCTTGATGAGAAAAGAATAGATAATTTGTCTGATGCTGCAGTTTTAGCTGATGAATATGTTCTCACTCCCAAGAGATATTCTAGAGAAAGAAGGAAAACTGAGAGTACGTTGCCTCTACTCAGAGTACAGGTAACAGGAAAGAGAATAAAGATGATGTTTCTCAGGAAGTAAATACCAGCTCCACCTCTAGATTTCAGAAAAGTAAATGTACTTATTGTAGTAAGCTTGGTCATACTACGGAGAAATGTTTCAGGAGACAGCGTGATGTGAACAAAAAGAAGTCTTTAAATATTCAGTCAGTTGGTCTAGTGTCCACCCTTGAGAGTTCCCAGAATTCTTTAACTGAGTTAACTGAACCTGCTTTGAGGGGTAAATTAAATCCTCATGATGAAGCTCCTCTTTTGAGCAGTAACGTGGGTGACACTCTCAAGAGTTCATGTGCTAATTTCCTGTCTGATGGTTTTGTCAGTCCTCTGGACAGTAATGACAGGAAATCAGTTAAAATATATCGTGATACAGGTGCTTGCCAATCCCTTATGCTGACCAGTGTTCTAGGCTCTAATGTTAATTCCTCTGATGAAACTGTAATCTTACAAGGTGTAGGGAATAATTACTTCTCTGTCCCTCTGTGCAGAGTGAATTTAGAGTCTGGTTTTGTTAATGGTTCCGTTATGGTTGGGTTGGTTAAGACACTCCCAATGTCAGGTGTAATTTTCTTACTTGGAAATGATATTGGCGGAAGTCAAGTGTGTCCAGCTCCTCAGTTGTCTAGTGAGCCAGAGGCTGCGGCCCAGGATTGTGATGTCCCTGATGTGTTCTCTGCATGTGCTGTCACTAGGGCCAAGTCTAAACTTACTGGTGACTTAGAGGATAATGATGATGATGATGTTATCCTAGCTGACACTTTTCTTGCTAATTTGGACCACTCACCAGATGAGGCAGTACCCCATAGTGTTGATAATTTGTCTCGTCAAGAGTTGGTTGAGTTGCAGGTTGCTGACCCTGAGTTGAAAGGTCTAGCTAACTCTGCTTGCAGTGAGGAAGAGTCAGCCGGTGCTTCTACTTGTTATTATATAAAGTCAGGAGTACTTATGAGAAAGTAGAGACCCGCAACAGCATCAGCCGACTATGAATGGGAGGTTGTACATCAAGTTGTCATCCCTCGTGTTTGTAGGCAGGATATCATTAGAGTGGCTCATGATTCCAGTTTGGCAGGACACCTTGGAGTGAGGAAGACTGTGGCACGCATTTTGAAACACTTCTACTGGCCAGGTATCTTCAGGGATGTTTCCTGGTATTGTGAGTCTTGTCACACCTGTCAAGTTGTGGGGAAGTGTAATCAGACCGAAAAGGTTGCACCTCTAGTTCCCATTCCTCCTTCTGAGGCGCCTTTCACCCGTGTGTTGGTGGATATTGTGGGCCCTCTTCCTAAGACTTCTTCAGGATTTTCTTATGTGTTGACCCTGATTGATATGGCTACTCGTTATCCTGAAGCCATTCCACTTAGAAATATCTCAGCAAAGAACGTGGTTAAGGAAATGCTAGGGTTCTTCACAAAGTTTGGTCTGCCCAAGGAGGTACAGTCAGACCGGGGAAGTAATTCCATGTCAAATGTTTTCAAGCAGTCTCTGAAAGAGTTGGGCATCACCCAGATCACGTCTTCAGCTTACCATCCCCAGACCCAAGGAGCGTTGGAGAGATATCATCAAACACTCAAATCTATGCTCAAGTAATACTGTTTGGAACATAAGAAAGACTGGGATAAAGGTCTTCCATTCGTTGTGTTTGCTGCAAGAGAATCTCCAAATGAATCACTGGGCTTCTCACCTTTTGAACTACTGTTTGGCCATGAAGTAAGAGGACCCCTTAAGTTACTCAAGGAATGCTGGCTGTCGGAGGAAGATGACGTCAACCTGCTGGAGTATGTGATGAAGTTCAAAGAACGGCTGTCCACTGCTTTACAGCTGGCGAGAGAGAATTTAGGAGCTGCTCAGGAGAAGATGAAGACTTGGTATGATAAGAAGTCCAGGTTACGCCACTTTCAGCCAGGAGATCAGGTTTTGATTCTGCTACCAGTGCATGGGCAACCTCTTCAAGCCAAGTATAGTGGTCCTTATTTCGTGGAGAAGAAACTCAGTGATGTCAACTATGTCATCGCCACACCAGATCGTAGAAAGAACAAGCAACTTTGTCACATCAACATGCTAAAGTTATATCACAGGCGGGACGAAAATAACCCAGTCTGCACTGTAGCTGTTCCACCCGAGTCTGCAAGTGAAGTTCTCCCATGCAGCATGAGCCTGAGTGATGTTTTGGGGAAGAATCCTGATATCATGAATGATCTCCAGACTAAGCTTTCTCATCTATCTCCCGAGGAAAGGCAGGAGTTTTCGGCATTACTGCAGGAGTACCCGCAAGTGTTCCGTGACACTCCAGGAAGAACCACCGTGTTGATGCATGATGTCGATGTTGGAGACGCAAAGCCAATTAAACTGCCTCCTTACCGTGTGAACCCAGTGAAAGTTCCTCTCATCCAGAAGGAGCTTGGCTACCTGTTGGACCACAAGATGATTGAGCCCTGTCAGAGCGAGTGGAGTTCTCCTGTCACTCTAGTCCCTAAGCCAGGTGGGTCACAGCGGCTTTGCATCGACTACAGACTTGTTAATCAGATAACCAAAACAGACATTTACCCTCTCCCTCGCGTGGAAGATTGCATAGACAAGATCGGAAAGGCTAGGTACATAAGTAAGTTTGATTTGTTAAAGGGATACTGGCAAGTACCTATGACTGAACGTGCTAGGGAGATCTCATGTTTTGTAACACTAGGAAAGACTTTTGCATGTTCTGTAATGCCATATGGTATGAAGAATGCACCAGCCACATTTCAGAAGCTCATGAATGTTGTAACAGAGGGTTTGGCAGGGTGTGTTGTTTATATTGATGATGTATTAATCTTCAGTGACAACTGGAAAGATCACCTATGCCATGTCAGTAAATTTCTTGAGCGTTTGGTTCAGGCTAATCTTGTAGCTAACTTATCAAAGTGTGAGTTTGGTCAAGCTAAAGTTCAGTACCTTGGGTACGTAATTGGTGATGGACACGTTGTACCACCAGGAGCTAAGGTTCAGGTTATAAGTGATCTTCCCAGACCTAAAAGTAGGAAAGAGCTGCAAAGATTTTTGGGAATGGTAGGTTATTACAGGAGATTTGTTCTTAACTTTTCAATTCTTGTATCACCACTTACAGACCTACTGAAAAAGGGAGTTAAATTTGTTTGGACCAATGACTGTGAATCCTCTTTCAGCAAACTTAAAGCTATCCTATTAAGTCAGCCAGTGCTTGCTACTCCAAATTTTGCTAAGCCTTTTAAGATGGTTGTTGACGCAAGTGATACAGGAGCTGGGGCTGTTTTGCTGCAAGAGGATGATCAGGGTATTGAACATCCTGTATCTTATTACAGTAAGAAGTTCACTCCACCTCAAAAGAACTACTCAACTATTGAGAAGGAGCTTTTGGCCTTGATTTTGGGTTTACAGCATTTTTCATTTTATTTGTGTTCTGGTTTTGACCCCATATTCATTTATACCGATCATAACCCACTGAAATTCCTTAGTAAGTTTAAAGATAAAAATCAGAGATTGACAAGATGGAGTCTACTTCTTCAGGAGTATTTATTAGACATACAACATGTCAAGGGGAAAGAAAATGTTATTGCAGATTGCTTATCAAGAATTTAGACAGATTGTTTTAGAGTAATAAGAAATTTCCTTTGTAAATTTCTTTTTTCTTTGTGGGGAGGTGTTACATAGCCTATGATTTCATCATCCTTTGTGTAATTCTAACGTACAGTATGCTGCATGTTTGATCACGAGCGTATTCTACCTCACTCCCCCCCCCCTCCCTTATAGTAGAGTAAATCGTTCTTTCTGTCAACACTTTGTCCCCTCTGGCTTCATTTGCGCGTCCTTCTTACAAGATGTATCAAGCTCTGCCGGCCCCTATATAATGAGCTCAGTCTCTGCATTAATTGCCACTTAGATCTACTCCTCATTTTGCTCACATCTCTGTCCTCCCATGTACAGTTGTTATTATTGTGAGTGCTCAGGAAGTCTCCAACCAACTAGCAGCTGTGTAATTTGAGTATAAGTGTTATTACATTTTGTTCTTGTACTGCATAGCATAAGGTGTTGATTCGTAGGCCTAGTAAAGTTTTTGTAATTCATATTGTCAGCCAGCGGCAATAATATTTTGTGTCTGTAATAATATATCTTGCGTTAACTGAGCATTATCCAGTGCTTTCTCATTTTATCAGGGCTGATTTAGATAAATTTACTCATGCTAATTTCGTGTTAATAGAGGCTAATGCAGTTAACCATATATTTAACCTGTGTTTTGCCATTACATTATCCTTATGAGTCCTGAATGTTTTGTTGTTAGTTTGAGCATTAAACTTTAACTTGTAATTTTACCTAACACTTTTGTTTTGAACCTGGAACTTTACGGGACAGTAGTGATTTTTAGTATTCTCACTTAAAGTGTACATTATCTTTCTCTGTTCCGTAACAATATATATATATATATATATATATATATATATATATATATATATATATATATATATATATATATATATATATATATATATATATATATATATATATATATATATATATATATATATATATATATATATATATATATATATATATATATATATATATATATATGTAGGACTACATAATAGATAGATAAATAGATAGATAGAGAGACAGATAGAAGCAGGAAGTCAAATGATGAGAAGGTGTTGTGTCTGCGAGAATCGAGCAGTGCTAAACATGCTTACACACTCTTAACACTGAGGAAAGCTGACAACAGCGGCCAGTAAGGAGATGATGCAGTTAGCTGTCAGCAGTCCTCTCGTGAACAAAGATCCACGAGGAACACACGTGACACACCCCTGCTACACCAGATTTTAGGAAAGAGAGAGTAGAAGGAGACAAGCGACCCTAGAGAGAGGTCGAGACGGAGATTAGCCTTAGAACAGAGAGAGAGAGAGATAGCGAGACAGGGAGGTAGCTACCCGGGACTTATACTCTTCCCATGCGAGAGACCTGTTTAATATTTCCAAGACAAATAAAAATAGTCCCATACTATTCTTTACCTCTCCCGTCACTACATGACATCTGGTGGGGAAGCTACTACAAGATATAAAAGCCGCTCGATCTCAAGTCTAAAATATACTTCTCTACAAGTAACTACAAAGTCTTTATGACATTTGGTAGCAGCGAACGTATACGAACCTCGTCTATGAATCAACATTAAATTCCTACAAAATATCAAGATTGAAAACAACCAACAACATCAGCTCCTGACAGTATTCTCTCCATCCAGCCCCCTCCGTCTCCCAGATCATTACGCTGATGCAGAGGTCAAGAGATCACTCGACGCCTTGCAAGTAGCTTAACGACAAACCAGCAAATCTGCGGACATCGTCTCCGAATTAAAAGCAAATTTCTACAAAAGCAACCGAGACTACAAGATTAGCTTCAGTTCTACATTGAATCCTACATAATACAGCCTACAGTGCAAATAGTCTACAAGTCTACGACGAATCAGCGAACTACAGCCATCTACAATCAACTACAATTAACAACTCTACGTCGTCTGTATAATCTTCTACACGCACCTACAAGTAGCGGCAGTCTTCATCCCAAAACGAGTAAATCACTAGAGAAAAGGACCGAGAAAACATCGACATAGAAAAACGGAACAAACAAACGAAGAGTGAGACACGACTCACAACTCATCTTACTCACTCGTCTTCACTCAAGTTACTCATCGCTACTCATTCACTCACCACAGCTACCAGTGTGGGAAGCCGACGTCACCATGTGCTGAGATGACATCACAACGCGAGTCTGCCATGCCAAGCAACGTGTGACTGACACCAGGCACTTCTCACCCACTACTCATTACTCATTATTCACATAGCTCCTACTCATACTCACTTATTTTCACAGTTAAGTTGGAAATTCGACGTTCTATGCTGAGGTTTGCCTGGGACAGCCGTTAACTACTACAAATACCAGGCCATGGAGTTTCCTGAGTAATATCGTCCATCAACACACCACTAGAATTATCAAGAGATCTTCAATCAAACCTGTATTTTCTTCCGAGATCGACTTTTGTATCGACACACCTCTACGATCTGTATCAAGTGGGTAAAATTATACTTGCTCATTTCTTCTCAGTGCTAAAATTAGCTATATTCAACTTATTTACTCATCTAGTTTGCTAGGACATAAATAAACAAGAGGCGTATATCATAACATCATATCTTAATGACAGGAATATTTTCGCCACCACCCACGTTAATACCAGATGACACACAAATTGCCACAACATCAGACTCACAATTAAGAGACAGCCCACCCATTGTACAACCCTCACCACATGTTAAAGATGAAGAAACAAATACGGGAGTTTCGGATGATGAGTGGGAAACCCCTTCAGACATAGAGAGTGACGACTTTGCAGCTGCCTTGCATATGTATGCCAATATACTTAACAGGGTTCACCGGTCCGGTCATACATATTCCACCATTTCCTCACATAACGATAAACTCGTACAAGTTGAATTAACAGGGCAATCATTAAATATGAATCAAGAACCAAATACTGCTGATCTAAAAACCACACCTCACGTTTTTGTGTATCACGAAGATAAGACTGCCACAAAATTCTCTGGCACAGACAAAGATCGCATTGATGTCATTTCATTAATCAGTCAGTGCGAACAAATGTTCATCAAGCGCCACATACTAGATGAACAAGAGAAAATTGCTATTTTTTCATCTTGCATAAGCCAGGAAAGATGGCCAGCAAGCAATTTATTGCGCTCCGATAAGCTACATCGTGTTTAGGACATATGATGAATTCAAAACTGAATTTCTGAAGAAATTTTCTGGAGGTATGAACTTCTTGCCAGGTATAATTCCAGAATTACATAAAATTGTAGATCTTGTAAGGGAGCACACTACAAACCATGTGCTCAGTGAAATAACTGCTGATGTCTCCACAATCAAGAGAACCCTATTAGCTACTCTGGAGAATTCTAAGTGGATAACAGATGATGGAAAGATGTCCCCAGACCTCGTCGTGGACATCATTGGTTATGTAGCTGCCTTGTGTAAATTACCTGATAGAACCCTTAAGATCGCCAAAACGATCGCGTACACCCCAGGAATGTGCTTACTAGACTTAATGAACGAGGTAGAGATGCAGTGCAGTAAAGCAGGTGTGGTCGACACACATGCACATTCTGGTAGAATCAGGGTACCTGAGACAGTATCAGCTGTGAAAACATCTACACCGACCCCAAACAGAGAACAAAATCGATCGCGACCAGAAATGAGGCAGCCCAAACAAACAGAGACGCCTAGACCTCTTTCCCACACGCCTTCCTACAGGCAGTTTCATAAGTTTTCGCGCAGCCCGAGCAGGTCTCGCGCCATAAACAACACTTCTTATGGGAAATCACCTCGTAGGTCACAGTCAAGGGATAGGTCCATTCTGTGTCATTACTGTGCAAAACCAGGACACACAAGGTATGAATGCTTTATCAAGGCAAAAGAGGATAATCAAAAGACACAAGGATTTGGTCCTTACTGTAGGCATCATAGATACCAAGGGCACTGGACTAGTGATTGCAAAACAGTAGAAAAAATTGTGTCTATGTTCAAATCGGGGGAAGACCAAGTCATGACAAAAAACGAACAAACGTAAAGAAAAACAAGGTTAAACTTCACATAGGAGGCATGTTGGGAAATGAGTGTATCTTGATATCAGCGGTATGTGAGGATCAAAACGTTTCCTTATTTTTAGATACAGGCTCTCCAGTGAACTTAATAACACATGAAGAACTAAACAGAATTCTTAAAAATAGAAAGAAAGTAACTTTTCTGGATGAAGCTGATTTAGAATTATACACAGTAGATGGTCAAGAGATTACAGTAAAAGGTATGATAAGATTAAATCTCAGTTTCACAGAAACTACAAGACCATTCTCTGCATTGTTCTATATCGCTGAAAACTTAGCAATTAAAGCTCATATGTTACTGGGCTTAAGATCCATGAGAACTGAGAACATAACTATACTCCCACAAATGAATGGAATAGACTTTGATAATGAATTCATAGAGGAAATACTTTCAGAGCCCTCACCGATTGGTAGAAGAGAGCCAAAAAGAATTGGTAATATTAAAGGCTTAAACAAACATACACAAACAGATGAGTGTATAAATCCACTTACACCAGCAACCCCATCCTCCAGAATTAGTGACCCAGATAACAGTACTGATTTATCAATTTTTCCAGCCCATCTCACTAATGATTTGGTTATACCACCTAATTCATACATGAAGGTTACCATAAAGAGCAAATTACGGAATAGTACTGTTCTTGTCTTAGAAGAATTATGTAAAGTAAAGGGATTGTCAGTAGAAAACGCATTATGTCATACGAACGACGAAGGGCTAACTCAGATATTCATTATTAATCACATGAATGGGGAAGTTCAGTTGAAGAAGGGAACTTGCATAGTTAATATTGAAAAAATGTTTCGCCCCTGTGAAGGAAATAAATATTGGTGGAGTAACAAGTGAGATCAAATCTACGGATAGAGAAAGAATAAAAGAGAATTTAATTCACTCAGGTGAATTTGACGAAGAAAATGATTTGTTAACCCTGCTGGAAACACACAGGGACACCGTAGCATTGCCCGGAGAACAATTAGGGTGTACTAACTTGATTAATCACATGATTAATGTGCACCCAGAAACACCACCAATTTTCGTACCAGCTTATCGCATACCACACTCCCAACGTACACTTGCAAATCAGTATGTCGATGAAATGTTAAAGCTTGGAATTATTGAGCCTTCAGTTTCTCCGTGGAACGCTCCCCTTTTCTTTGTGCTCAAGCGAAATGGAGAAATGCGTGCGGTAGTAGATTACCGTAGAACTAAATAATAAAACTATACCAGACAGATTTCCCATGCCATTGCTAAGTGATGTTCTACAGAATATTGGTCCTGAGAATAATATATTCTCGACCATCGATCTCCTAAACGGATACTATCAGATTCAGGTATCTCAGGAGTCACGTAAATACACTGCCTTTTCAACAAACAGAGGCCATTATCAATATACAAGAATGCCAATGGGACTGAGGACAGCCCCTGGTACGTTCCAGCGTCTTATGAATTACGTATTGTCCGGAATTTTAGGACAAGGAATATTTGTTTATCTTGACGATATTATTATCGCAACGAAGAATATTAAGGATCATCTCAGGAAATTAGACTTACTCTTACAAAAGCTTAGTGATGCTGGATTAAAAATTAAACTTTCTAAATGCAAATTTTGCTTTAAGGAAATAAATTTCTTAGGCCACAAATTAAGTTCTGATGGTATTCATACCACTGATGACAAAATACAGGCAGTGAGAGATTTTCCTGAACCCACTACGACTGACGAAGTTAGACAATTTTTAGGTCTGGCTGGGTACTATAGGTCATTCGTACCACAGTTCTCTCATATAGCCTTTCCTCTATTCCAACTACTCAAAAAAGATGCTGTATTCCAATGGGAAGAAGAACAAAAAAGGGCATTTAACAATCTAAAAATTAAACTAACAAATGCACCTTGTTTAGCATATCCGAATTACACGAAATCATTTCTTATTTGTACAGGCGCATCAGTTAAAGGATTAGGGGCTGTACTGATGCAGGAAGATAAAAGAGGAAAGAATCAACCAATTGCATTTGCCAGCAGACAAACAAGAGGTGCGGAGAAAAATTATAGCACTACAGACTTAGAGGCACTTGCAGTGATTTTTGCATTACAAAAGTTTCGAGATTTGGTATATGGTTACGAAATCCACTTATTCACCGACCATAAACCACTGGTGGGTATGTTTAAAGAAAAACTCCTTTCTGGGAGGAGAGCAAGATGGAAATGTACAGTTGAAAACTACAATGTACAAATTCATTATATACAAGGTAAAATGAATATAGTAGCTGACGCATTATCTAGGAACCCGAACACAATTCAGGTCGCGGCGTTAGATCTCAAAGGAAATATCCCAAACCACGAGGATATCGCAAAGGCACAAAGACTTGACCCAGTATGGTCAAAAGTAATATACAAGTTAGAAAGTGGAGATGACATACAATTACCCAAACTTCATGTCCCACTTGAACAATTCACAATGGTCAATAATACATTATACAAAATTAACTCTAAACAACCAAAACGCCAAAGAAATACTAACCAGTTGGTAGTACCTAATGACAGGATACCCCAAGTATTACGAATGATACACGACAGCCCACATGCAGGACACCCTGGAAAGGATAAGACATTCAACCAAGCCCAGCTATTATATTACTGGCCTTCATTACGAAGAGATATAAACAATCATATAGACAGATGCGAATCATGTGCGAAACACAAAGGATACCCAATCACACCTGCACCGATGGGTAATTACCCAGTACCACATCAACCATGGGACGTTGTCGCTGTTGATTTACTCAAGATGCCATTATCATACAATAATAACCTATACTTATTCGTAGCAACGGATCATTTTTCCCGTTATGTCATTTTAGCTCCAATTAAAGATAAGACAGCAGAGACAGTAGCAAAGGCAATAACAGATAATGTAATATGTCGCTTTACTACCCCAAAGGTATTAATAAGTGATAATGGAGGAGAATTTAATTCTGAGATCTTACAAGAAATATGTAAACAATACAACATCAAAAAGGTTAACGTTTTGGCCTATCACCCAGCATCGAATGGGTTGGTAGGGAGACAAAATAAAAAGGTATTAGATGTGCTACGACACATTCTCAGTGAAAATTATGCAAGCTGGGATGATTGGATTCCCAGAGTAGAAGCCTCCATTAATGGGTCTATAAATAAATCCATTGGTGACACACCACATTTCATTATATATGGCACAGATAAAAAATTACCATATGAGCTCCTAGAAGGTGACAGCATGCCTATATACAATTACGATGATTACTCTAAACTCCGTTTACGTGAATTCCAGGACATTCACAAAAGAGTGAAAAAACAATTAATGATGTCCAAGGAAGAAATGACGGAGGCATTTAACAAGAAGGCAAAAGATTCACCTATCAGCTTAGGAGACATTGTTTACGGAGTCATTCATACGAGAGAATAAATTATCCCCTAAATTTGAGGGCCCATACAGAGTAATTGATATAAAAGCAAACAAAGTTTTAATTAAGTCACTTTCAAGTGGCGAGGAAAAACAAGTTCATATTGACCATTTAAAACGAGTTTCAAGGGAATTATCACATAATTATTCAGCCTCGGATACAACCGAACAGGCGAACGTACCTCAATAAACCAAGCAAGAACACAACAATGATTACAAAAAGAAATTAAGGTCATATACCAAACAATCGAACATAGGTGCAACTATTCCAATGAAATCTACAGTACATCATTTACGAGAATTAAATATTGATTTAAACTCCTTCTATAATTGAAATAACAGCCAACCGTAACGCACATCATCACTATCATCAACCACAGCTTTATAGGAAATTAATAGATTTTTTTTTTCGGTAGGTTACGATGAAGGGACTTATGCTATGGATTCTCCTATACATAGTAAGAGTATATGCGCACCTAGACCCCAAGCATATAGTACAAGGATGCTTCATAGCTCCAACGGCCACGACTACAATCGTCAAGGACGTCATGAGTACTGAAATAAGTCTAGATTAATTGTATGACTTACCTACTTATCTAGAAAGACTTGCGACGCCGATGCGAACTCTGGACTTCAAGATAGGGAATTATGTTTCACAAGCACATAACACCAAGGAAGTGGATGAAATGGTGAAGTTAGCGAAATGGAAATTAGAACAGGCGAAGTCAACTATGCTCGTCATGATCCAAGATCTCCCATCTTATGGAATGGAGGTACTGAGCGACAGGAACAATATCACACGTACTCGCCAAAAGCGCGGTTTGTTCGATCTGGGCGGCGCAGTTCTTGGGAACATCTTTGGATTGGCTACAGAGAATGACCTTAAAGAAATAAACAACAAATTTAATAAGATAGCTCAGGTACTAACATACCAAGATAAATTCATCACAGGACAGAACTCAGCAATGAAGACAATTGTGAAAAATCTGAAACAAGCAGAAAACGTAGCTCTCGAGAGTGTAGATAAAATAAATGAATTAGAGGGCAACGTTACTCTTTTCCAGCACTTCTCCATCATCACAGAACATATTGACACGATTCTACTACAATTAGAGAACACTAGAGATCATTTCAGGGCACTTATGCAAGGAATTTCGAATGCTGGTGATGGCAAGATCACAAATGACTTACTCCCAGTTCATGAGCTACGTCAGATAGTTAGTCAAGGCATAAATAAACATAAATTGAAGCCATTGTTCCGCAGTAGGGAATTTATGCAATATTACCCGTACTTAGAAGCAACACTAACACCAACATCAGTGATAGTTCATGTACCATTCATCACTGAAGACCTGTTCACAGTATACCAAATACACCCCTTCCACTATAGAAACAACAACACTTTGGTCATCATCAACATCAACACAGACACCGAACTCATCATGATCTCCAAGAGACGAGACACTGTCACTTTCGCAAGTGAGTCAACGATTGAGCGAAAGTGCCGCACATCCTTACATGCTGTTCATCTTTGTCCTGCGTACATTTTCACGTTTCAGCCTACTGATACAGTCCCTTGTGAAATGGCTATCATCAGCAATAACAATATTCATCATCATTGCGACTTCACTTTTGCTCCAGATAAACTTGTACACCATCAACGCATTGGACACTCGCAGTTTTTTTATTTCCCTCATAACACATCAGTTTACATAGTCTGTCCAGATATACCACCATCTCATACATCAGCCTCAGGATTATACATAGCACCAGACTACTGTGCGGTATTTACACCATCCATGTCTACTTTTTCCACCATCAATCACTACGCCATTATCAACCATACACACAAACATTTCCACCCACTGCCTGATATGAACTTAAACATGAGCACAAGTATTAAGCTGACTTCACCTAAGTTTGAAACTATGCAGCTGATCAATGAAACAATGAAGCCCTGGGAAGATTTGAGTTTGAGTATGTTCAACCCATATTATGTGTATAGCCAAGCACCTTCTGTCTTTATAATCATCTGCATTGTAGTTGCAGTATTGTTGTTCGCAATGCACAGAATGCATGCAAGAATTGCTAATTTGGAGTCATTATTTAGTGGGGGGAGAGTTAACATCACAGTTAACCACCCTGAATGAAGTGTATATATTTTGTATATGGTATTAATTATATATATATATATATATATATATATATATATATATATATATATATATATATATATATATATATATATATATATATATATATATAAAAATAATAATAATAATAATACAAAGAAGAATGACCCATATATGACAGACCAGTACCATTATCTTTAAATGAAATATTAATAACTATTACAATAATCTTAATTTTAAACTATTTTTATTCTTGCATGTATGCATTTCACTATAATATCCCAACTACATACTGTATTACAGTTAAATAATTTACTTTAATGCATTTATTCAAATATGTATACAACTTATTTAAAATGTAATATTACTGAATAATCACTATTTACTATGAATAATATATGTATACAATATTCATACAATTATGTTACTTTACAATATTATGTATTTCACTTAATTAGCTTATAAGTTCATTATAATGTGTATGTAGTATGTATTAATATGTTATAACTATTAAATGTCGATGGTACGCCATTTTCGCGCGGCCGAGCAAATGTAGGACTACATAATAGATAGATAGATAAATAGATAGATAGAGAGACAGATAGAAGCAGGAAGTCAAATGATGAGAAGGTGTTGTGTCTGCGAGAATCGAGCAGTGCTAAACATGCTTACACACTCTTAACACTGAGGAAAGCTGACGACAGCGGCCAGTAAGGAGATGATGCAGTTAGCTGTCAGCAGTCCTCTCGTGAACAAAGATCCACGAGGAACACACGTGACACACCCCTGCTACACCAGATTTTAGGAAAGAGAGAGTAGAAGGAGACAAGCGACCCTAGAGAGAGGTCGAGACGGAGATTAGCCTTAGAACAGAGAGAGAGAGAGATAGCGAGACAGGGAGGTAGCTACCCGGGACTTATACTCTTCCCATGTGAGAGACCTGTTTAATATATCCAAGACAAATAAAAATAGTCCCATACTATTCTTTACCTCTCCCGTCACTACATGACATCTGGTGGGGAAGCTACTACAAGATATAAAAGCCGCTCGACCACAAGTCTAAAATATACTTCTCTACAAGTAACTACAAAGTCTTTATGACATATATATATATATATATATATATATATATATATATATATATATATGGAGAGAGAGAGAGAGAGAGGATTCCGCGGGCTTGAATGATGAGTGAATGGATGCGAGGACCAATGGGTTGGGCTGTCTAGACGTTGCTACTCCTTACCCTGCCCTAGGGTGGGAAAGGAGGTCCGGATGATTATATATATATATATATATATATATATATATATATATATATATATCTATATATTGCCAGACACCTTCATCCCATACGGGATGGCCACAAACAAATCGCCTCAACGTCACCCTGTCCCCCGCCATTTCACTACCCTGCTCCTAGCTCACACCCTCCTCCCTCATATACCTCTCCACTCCATCGCTCCATCTCATCCTTGGTCTCCCTCTCCGTCTCCCCCCCCCTCCACCTCACATATACTCTCCATGTCAGTTTCTCACTCCATCCTCTCCACATGGCCAAACCACCTCAGTGTGTTTCTCCTAACGCTTCCTATCACATCAACATCCACACTACAATGCTCCTTCACATCCTCAATTGTCAGTCAGTCTCTCCATGTGACTTCACAGGCTCCTCTCAAATAACTCATCTTCACTACTCTCGCTCTTGACTTGTGTCCCTCCAACAAGGTCCAAGCTTCACTTCCATACGTTAGAGCTGGTATCACAATACTGACATGTAGTAACGTTTTCACGTCGATGCTCATTTCACTGTTGTTTATCACTGCTTTCAAGGAACCAGCAACCTTTCTTCCTTGTTGTACCCTTTCGAGCACTTCACCCTCCAAACTTCCATCCTTACTCATCAGACTACCCAGCACTTTCCATTTCCTTCTCATCCAACCTCACTGTACATTCACTGACTTCACTTCTCTCGAAGACCATATCTTTACTATTCCCTACATTCACCTTTAGATTCCGTTTCTTACACTATCCCAGACTCATCCACCAAGCCTTGCAGCTCCCCTTCGTCTTCACTTAACAAAACAGTATCATCTGCAAACAATAGTACAGTGAGTTTCCAAACACTGCCCTCTCTCATTAAGGCTAACTCCAACATCCACTGCCCTACCTTGTATCTCTTTTATAACCCCATCCATATACAGATTGAACTACCATGGAGACATGACAACATCCCTGTGTCAACCCAACCTTCAAATAGAATAATTCACTCAGTTCACTATCCTCATTTACTGCAGCCTTAGCCCCCTCATACATACTCTTCACAGCATTGACGAACTTCCCGTCGACTCTTAATGCTTTCCGCAATCCTTGTCTATCCACCCTGTTATATCCTTTCCCCAAATCAATGAAGGCTGCATACAACTTCTTTCCCTTCTCTAGAAACTTTTCCACTAAAGATCTAAGAATGGAAATATATATATATATATATATATATATATATATATATATATATATATATATATATATATATATATATATATATATATATATATATATATATATATATATATATTTACGGAACAGAGAAAGATAATGTACACTTTAAGTGAGAATACTAATAATCACTACTGTCCTGCAAAGTTCCAGGTTCAAAACAAAAGAGTTAGGTAAAATTACAAGTTAAAGTTTAATGCTCAAACTAACAACAAAACATTCAGGACTCATATTCAAAATGTAATGGCAAAAAACAGGTTAAATATATGGTTAACTGCAATAGCCTCTATTAACACGAAATTAACAAGAGTAAATATATCTAAGTCACCCCTGATAAAATGAGATACCAGATAATACTCAGTGAATGCCAGATATATTATTACAGATACAAAATATTATTAATGATGGCTGACAATAAGAACCCTTACATAAATTACAAAAACCTTACTAGGCCTAAGAATTAACCTTATGCTACACAGTACAAGAAAAAATGCAATAACACTTATACTCAAATTACACAGCTGCTAGATGGTTGGAGACTTCCCGAGCACTCACAATAATAACTGTACAGGGGAGGACAGAGATGTGAACAAAATGAGGAGTAGATTTAAGTGGCAATAATGCAGAGACTGAGCTCATTATATAGGGGCCAGCAGAGCTTGATACAACTTGTAAGAAGGACGCGCAAATGAAGCCATAGGGGACAAAGAGCTGACAATCCTACTCTGAACAACAGAAGGGACGACTTACTCTACTATAACGGTAGAAGGGGGGAACTGAGGCAGAACACGCTCGTGATCAAACATGCAGCATACTGTGCGTTAAAATTACACAAAGGATGATGAAATCATAGGCTATGTAACACCTCCCCACAAAGAAAAAAGAAATTTACAAAGGAAATTTCTTATTACTCTAAAACAATCTGTCTAAAGTCTAGATAAGCAATCTGCAATAACATTTTCTTTCCCCTTGACATGTTGTATGTCTAATGAATACTCCTGAAGAAGTAGACTCCATCTTGTCAATCTCTGATTTTTATCTTTAAACTTACTAAGGAATTTCAGTGGGTTATGATCGGTATAAATGAATATGGGGTCAAAACCAGAACACAAATAAAATGAAAAATGCTGTAAACCCAAAATCAAGGCCAAAAGCTCTTTCTCAATAGTTGAGTAATTCTTTTGAGGTGGAGTGAACTTCTTACTGTAATAAGATACAGGGTGTTCAATACCCTGATCATCCTCTTGCAGCAAAACAGCCCCAGCTCCTGTATCACTTGCATCAACAGCCATCTTAAAAGGCTTAGCAAAATTTGGAGTAGCGAGCACTGGCTGACTTAATAGGATAGCTTTAAGTTTGTTGAAAGAGGATTCACAGTTATCGGTCCAGACAAATTTAACTCCCTTTTTCAGTAGGTCTGTAAGTGGTGATACAAGAATAGAAAAGTTAAGAACAAATCTCCTGTAATAACCTACCATTCCAAAAAATCTTTGTAGCTCTTTCCTACTTTTAGGTCTGGGAAGATCACTTATAACCTGAACCTTAGCTCCTGGTGGTGCAACATGTCCATCACCAATTACATACCCAAGGTACTGAACTTTAGCTTGACCAAACTCACACTTTGACAAATTAGCTACAAGATTAGCCTGAACCAAACGCTCAAGAAATTTACTGACATGGCATAGGTGATCTTTCCAGTTGTCACTGAAGATTAATACATCATCAATATATATAACACACCCTGCCAAACCCTCTGTTACAACATTCATGAGCTTCTGAAATGTGGCTGGTGCATTCTTCATTACCATATGGCATTACAGAACATGCAAAAGTCTTTCCTAGTGTTACAAAACATGAGATCTCCCTAGCACGTTCAGTCATAGGTACTTGCCAGTATCCCTTTAACAAATCAAACTTACTTATGTACCTAGCCTTTCCGATCTTGTCTATGCAATCTTCCACACGAGGGAGAGGGTAGGTGTCCGTTTTGGTTATCTGATTATCACGTCTGTAGTCGATGCAAAGCCGCTGTGACCCATCTGGCTTAGGGACTAGAGTGACAGGAGAACTCCACTCGCTCTGACAGGGCTCAATCATCTTGTGGTCCAACAGGTAGCCAAGCTCCTTCTGGATGAGAGGAACTTTCACTGGGTTCACACGGTAAGGAGGCAGTTTAATTGGCTTTGCATCTCCAACATCGACATCATGCATCAACACAGTGGTTCTTCCTGGAGTGGCATGGAACACTTGCGGGTACTCCTGCAGTAATGCCGAAAACTCCTGCCTTTCCTCGGGAGATAGATGAGAAACTTAGTCTGGAGATCATTCATGATATCAGGATTCTTCCCCAAACTATCACTCAGACTCATTCTGCATGGGAGAGCTTCACTTGCAGACTCGGGTGGAACAGCTACAGTGCAGACTGGATTATTTTCGTCCCGCCTGTGATATAACTTTAGCATGTTGATGTGACATAGTTGCTTGCTCTTTCTACGATCTGGTGTGGCGATGACATAGTTGACATCACTGAGTTTCTTCTCCACGAAATAAGGACCACTAAACTTGGCTTGAAAAGGTTGCCCATGAACCGGTAGCAGAATCAAAACCTGCTCTCCTGGCTGAAAGTGGCGTAACCTGGACTTCTTATCATACCAAGTCTTCATCTTCTCCTGAGCAGCTCCTAAATTCTCTCTCGCCAGATGTGAAGCAGTGGACAGCCGTTCTTTGAACTTCATCACATACTCCAGCAGGTTGACGTCATCTTCCTCTGACAGCCAGCATTCCTTGAGTAACTTAAGGGGTCCTCTTACTTCATGGCCAAACAGTAGTTCAAAAGGTGAGAAGCCCAGTGATTCATTTGGAGATTCTCTTGCAGCAAACACAATGAATGGAAGACCTTTATCCCAGTCTTTCTGATGTTCCAAACAGTATTTCTTGAGCATCGATTTGAGTGTTTGATGATATCTCTCCAACGCTCCTTGGGTCTGGGGATGGTAAGCTGAAGACGTGATCTGGGTGATGCCCAACTCTTTCAGAGACTGCTTGAAAACATTTGACATGGAATTACTTCCCCGGTTTGACTGTACCTCCTTGGGCAGACCAAACTTTGTGAAGAACCCTAGCATTTCCTTAACCACGTTCTTTGCTGAGATATTTCTAAGTGGAATGGCTTCAGGATAACGAGTAGCCATATCAATCAGGGTCAACACATAAGAAAATCCTGAAGAAGTCTTAGGAAGAGGGCCCACAATATCCACCAACACACGGGTGAAAGGCGCCTCAGAAGGAGGAATGGGAACTAGAGGTGCAACCTTTTCGTCTGATTACACTTCCCCACAACTTGACAGGTGTGACAAGACTTACAATACCAGGAAACATCCCTGAAGATACCTGGCCAGTAGAAGTGTTTCAAAATGCGTGCCACAGTCTTCCTCACTCCAAGGTGTCCTGCCAAACTGGAATCATGAGCCACTCTAATGATATCCTGCCTACAAACACGAGGGATGACAACTTGATGTACAACCTCCCATTCACAGTCGGCTGATGCTGTTGGGGGTCTCCACTTCCTCATAAGTACTCCTGACTTTATATAATAACAAGTAGAAGCACCAGTTGACTCTTCCTCACTGCAAGCAGAGTTAGCAAGACCCCTCAACTCAGGGTCAGCAACCTGCAACTCAACCAACTCTTGACGAGACAAATTATCAACACTACGGGGTACTGCCTCATCTGGTGAGTGGTCCAAATTAGCAAGAAAAGTGTCAGCTAGGATAACATCATCATCATCATTATCCTCTAAATCACTAGTAACTTTAGACTTAGCCCTAGTGACAACACATGCAGGGAACACATCAGGGACATCACAATCATGGGACGCAGCCACTGGCTCACTAGACAACTGAGGAGCTGGACACACTTGACTTCCGCCAATATAATTTCCAAGTAAGAAAGTTACACCTGACATTGGGAGTGTCTCAACCAACCCAACCATAACCAAACCATTAACAAAACCAGACTCTAAATTCACTCTGCACAGAGGGACAGAGAAGTAATTATTCCCTACACCTTGTAAGATTACAGTTTCATCAGAGGAATTAACATTAGAGCCTAAAACACTGCTCAGCATAAGGGATTGGCAAGCACCTGTATCACGATATATTTTAACTGATTTCCTATCATTACTGTCCAGAGGACTGACAAAACCATCAGACAGGAAATTAGCACATGAACTCTTGAGAGTGTCACCCACGTTACTGCTCAAAAGAGGAGCTCCATCATGAGAATTTAAGTTACCCCTCAAAGCAGGTTCAGTTAACTCAAAGAATTCTGGGAACTCTCAAGGGTGGACACTAGACCAATTGACTGAATATTTAAAGACTCCTTTTTGTTCACATCACGCTGTCTCCTGAAACATTTCTCCGTAGTATGACCAAGCTTACTACAATAAGTACGTTTACTTTTCTGAAATCTAGAGGTGAAGCTGGTATTTTCTTCCTGAGAAACATCATCTTTATTCTCTTTCCTGTTACCTGTACTCTGAGTAGAGGCAACGTACTTACTCTCAGCTTTCCTTTTCTCTCTAGAATATCTCTTGTGAGTGAGAACATATTCATCAGCTAAAACTGCAGCATCAGACAAATTATCTATTCTTTTCTCATCAAGATATAGGCTTACATCTTTACTAATACACCATTTGAAGTCCTCCAGCAAAATCATCTGCTTAAATTTACCAAAATCAGAATCCACATTCTTAGAATTTAACCACTGCTCTAACAGATCTTCTTTGATTTTTGCATACTCAACATGGGATTGCTTATCTTGCTTATAAGTTGTCCTAAATTTTACTCTATAAGCTTCAGGAACAAGCTCATAGGCCTTAAGAATCAAGCTCTTAACTACATCATAATTATCAGATTGATCCTGAGGCAAAGATGCATAAGTTACTTCAGCTTTACCGGTGAGAACAGTTTGAAGGAGTACTGGCCAATACTCCTTGGGCCAATTAAAACCTGTAGCTACCCTCTCAAACAACTCAAAATACTTTGTTAAATCAGATTCATTAAAAGGAGGGACAAGTTTAACATTTTTAGCCACATCAAAATCATCAGAGCTAGATGATCCAGTTCCACCTTGTTTCATGCGATACTCATGGTCTGCCTGAATCCTTGCTAGTTCAATTTGTGCCTGAGCCTGTATCTGTGCCTCCTGAATCCGAGCCTGAGATTCAGCCTCCTTAGCATTTGCTTGAAATTCAACCTCCTTAACACAAGCCTCCTTAGCCCGAGACTCAGCCTCCTTAGCACGTGCTTGAAATTCAGCTTCCTTCACACGAGCCTCCTGCAGGGCTAGCTGTAACTTAGCTATTTCAATCTGTGTTTGCTCATTTGGAGGAGTTACATTAAACAAGCTTTCATTAATCATGTCAACAATTTGATCTTTAGAATGATGAGAGCGAACAGCAATTCCCAATTGTTGAGCAACAAGCTTAAGTTCATTCTTTCTTCTGTTTTCTACATCACACACTGTTTGCACATTTGACAAAAAATCTTTGGCTTCATCAAGCGTAGTAATAGAAGACATCATGAATAAATCACAGTCACAAAATATCAAGCAATATCCTCATGATAATATCTTGAATATCCTGATAAGAGGTCACGAAATTTATGTTACGGAACAGAGAAAGATGATGTACACTTTAAGTGAGAATAGGTCCCGCAAAGTTCCAGGTTCAAAACAAAAGAGTTAGGTAAAATTACAAGTTAAAGTTTAATGCTCAAACTAACAACAAAACATTCAGGACTTATATTGATAATGTAATGGCAAAAAAAAAGGTTAAATATATGGTTAACTGCAATAGCCTCTATTAACACGAAATTAGCAAGAGTAAATATATCTAAGTCAGCTCTGATAAAATGAGATACCAGATAATACTCAGTGAATGCCAGATATATTATTACAGATACAAAATATTATTAATGATGGCTGACAATAAGAACCCTTACATAAATTACAAAAACCTTACTAGGCCTAAGAATTAACCTTATGCTACACAGTACAAGAAAAAATGCAATAACACTTATACTCAAATTACACAGCTGCTAGATGGTTGGAGACTTCCCGAGCACTCACAATAATAACTGTACAGGGGAGGACAGAGATGTGAACAAAATGAGGAGTAGATCTAAGTGGCAATAATGCAGAGACTGAGCTCATTATATAGGGGCCAGCAGAGCTTGATACAACTTGTAAGAAGGACGCGCAAATGAAGCCATAGGGGACAAAGAGCTGACAATCCTACTCTGAACAACAGAAGGGACGACTTACTCTACTATAACGGTAGAAGGGGGGAACTGAGGCAGAACACGCTCGTGATCAAACATGCAGCATACTGTGCGTTAAAATTACACAAAGGATGATGAAATCATAGGCTATGTAACAATATATATATATATATATATATATATATATATATATATATATATATATTCATCATCATCATCAGCAGCAGCAGCAGCCGTTGAGGTCCACTGTAGGATCGGCCTATCCCTACCGAAGCAGGGCGATACAGTCATGTATCTCTACCCAGTGGCTTAGGCTGTCTGGTAGACTGTATGTAGTGTGAGAAGTGCTTGTGAGTGTGATTGTAGTGTTGTAATGGCTTTGGGTGTGTGTGTAGACTGTGAACCAAGTGTAATCAGCCCGCCTTAAGCTGATTGGGTGGAAGCATACTAGTATGCGACACTGGTTCAACCAAGCACCCCCCTGTGTCCGCCAAAGTAGTCAGTGGGTCGGTGAATGCTTCCCAAAGTTTTTACAACTCTTGTGGGAGGCGAACCCGCGTCCACCAGCGTGCGAGACGCACACTCTACCATTGTACCATATATATATATATATATATATATATATATATATATATATATATACAGGGTGACCCAAAATATGAAAATATATATATATATATATATATATATATATATATATATATACAGGGTGACCCAAAATGAAAAGAAAAAATGGTTAAAGATAATCAAAATATTATTTGCATACATGAAACTTCATTCAATACAGTTTTTATTCATCATGCTTTAAAGATGACATCCTCCAAATGGTGGCCATCATTGTCTATACACGCTTGAAGGCGATTTCTGAAGGCTGCCATGGCTCGACGGGTCATGTCGGGTGGAATAGCAGCTATCTCCTGCTGAATAGCAACTTTAAAGGCTTCAAGAGTTTGGGGTCGATGAGTATACACTCGTGATTTAAGGTAGCCCCACAGAAAAAAAATCACAAGGGACGAGGTCAGGGGAACGGGCCGGCCACCCAACATTGCCATGCAACGAAATCACCTGATCCGGAAACATTTCCCTCAGCACTTGCAATGATCTTCGAGCTGTGTGTGCCATAGCTCCATCATGCTGAAACCACACATCAAGTTCTTCAAGCTCAAGGTGTTAAGGTGTTCGAGTCGTGGCCTTAAAAAGTTTTCGAGCATATCAATGAAATGGTCAGAATTTACAGTAACAGTTACACCACCCTCTTCAAAGAAATAAGGACCCATGTTGCCAACATCGGCAACAGTGCACCACACAGTCACTTGATCGGAGTGCAACAGTCTGTCATGTTGCATGTGAGGGTTGTCTTCAGACCAATAGTGAAAATTTTATTTGTTTACAGAGCCACTCAAATGAAAAAGAGATTCGTCACTGGACAAGAGAACAGCATCTTCTGGAACATGTTGCAGAATGTTATTGTATAACTCCCTGCGGCTTATCCAGTCTCTCGCATTGAGGTCTTGCACAACCATCATTTTGTATGGATGTAAGTGAAGGTTTTTGTGTAAGATTCTCCTTGCAGTTTCCCGGGATATCCCTACAGCTAAAGCATGCTTCCGCACATAATGTCTCGGAGACTGCACAACAGATCACCTCAATGCTTCACTATTTTCAGGTGTACAAGTGCTCCTAGGTCGACCAGGTGATTTTCTTTTTGAAGCTGAGCCTGTTGCCCTAAAATTCTCAACCCACTGCAAAATGGCTTTCCAATCTGGAACGTTTTGGTCCCATGGAATACTGAAACGTCTTCGAAAAGCCCTTTGCACAGCAATCACAGAACGGTTGTTTGTGAAGAATGCTTCGATAGCAAACGCACGGTGTGCTCCCAACCACGCCATGTTGGCAACTGAGGACGGTTGGGGTTGGGCTACCAACAGACTCTAGCCCAGCCCCTCCTGCCTCACGTCTACCAGTGCTACAGCTTTTCGAAATGTGGGAGTTTTATTTGGGTCACCCTGTATATATATATATATATATATATATATATATATATATATATATATATATATATATATATATATATATATATATATATATATATATATATATATATATATATATATATATATATATATATATATATATATATATATATATATATATATATACATATATATATATACATGTATATATATATATATATATATATATATATATATATATATATATATATATATATATATATATATATATATATATATATATATATACATATATATATATATATATATATATATATATATATATATATATATATATATATATATATATATATATATATATATATATATATATATATATATATATATATGTGTGTGTGTGTGTGTGTGTGTGCAGATACAGTATAATACCAATTATTCTGCATTGGATGATCCGAGAACTCTTTAGTCCATACAAAATTACGATAGGGCACTTGAAATTCCCACTCACACAAGACTAGTTTACTCAGGTGTCCATCCATAGATACAGAGTTTGGTGTGTCATCACGGAACCACTGATATACTGGCGTTGTACTGCGCATACCCATTTGGCGCATGGCACTTCATTAGAGGTGTGATATCGGCCTTCCCTCATGTTAGTGTCTGACTTCGGGGATGGTTAACAACCAATGCTCCCACTGGCATCAGTGGGTATATCGTATCAGGTAAAGACCGAAGAAGGGCTATATTTCAAATAAATATGGGAATATGAACGAATTTCCGACTATAATATAAATAGGGAGAACAAACATATGATAATTACGAGTGTTGTCAGCACCTCTTACATAATAAATTTCACGGACTGGCGAAGTCATACAGATATATAGCCTTTCTTGATATAGTATTCTGTTACACAGTTATTTTTTGAAGTATATGGAGCAAATTCTAGTACATAATTTACCATATCAGACCTTCTGTCCACTGTTTTAACATGTCCATTTTCCTCTGAAGGAAATGTTAAACACAGAGAATGAAAGTAATGCGAGTATAAGTGGCTGGAGAATGACTGCGAGAAGGAGAGAGGTGAGAAGAGAGGAAAAAATCAGTAAGATGGAAGCAGTGGAAGCAATGAAGAAAGTCAAAATGGAGAAAGACCCAGGAATTGATGGAGTGTGTGGTGATATGGCGAAGCCTGGGGGAGAGACAGTAGTAGAATGGATATGGATGATGTGCTAATTGGCCTGGGAGGAAGGTAGAGTCCCGGAGGATTGGAAGTCAGGTATAATTATTATCATGTACAAAGGAAAAAGGGAAAAAGAAATATGTGGCAATCATTGGGACATTTGTCTTCTTAATGTAATAGGAAAAGAATATGGTAGGATACTTATTGACAGAGTTAGGGAAATAACAGAGGAATTAGCTGGGAAAGAAGCGGGGGGTTTTAGGAACAGAAGAGGTTGCATACATCAGATATTCATTCTTGAGTCGTCTGTGGAAAAGTTTTTAGAGAAGGGAAAGAAGTTGTATGTGGCCTTTATGGATTTGGAGAAAGAATCTGACACGGTGAATCAACATGGATTGGAAAATATTACGAATATATGGAGTAAATGGGAAGTTGCTGAATGCCGTGTAGAGCATATATGAAGGTGCTAAGACAGCAGTGCATGTGGATAGTGAAGTGGGTGAATTTTTCTGTTTGAATGTTGGATTGAAAGAGGGATGTGCCATGTCTCCATGGTTGTTCAATTGGTATCCAATTATTTGTATTTCCTACAAGCACCTCACTAAGCACTTCATTCAGTGCATGAACCAGGATTATTAAGGAAGCATACCTAATTAGGACCAGTCGAGTAGTTAGAGGCAGCCGGTGTGGAACTAGGAACCCATGAAATATATGCCTGGCCACCCCCATCAGTAGCATAGCAAGGGGAAGATACGCTACCCTACAAATCGCTGACTCCCTATCGCGCTGCCAATACGTCCCCCATTCAGTCCACGACCTAGGGATCTCCGTGGTCTATGAACTAAACAAGCAAGAACAGAAAATATCAATATGGATTAGTTTGTAAACAAAATATCGTTCAATGAAAATAGTGTCCTTAATTCCTAAATATCCAGCAAAAAGAGGTTGATGGTATGGTGAGGCTAGAGTTATTTCCCAACCCTCACCACAACCAAACGCTAACATCCCGCATACACCCTACTTCAACAACATAACAGAACACCACATTCTGAATATCTCTATCTATTGCCAGACGCCTCAATCCCTTAAGGGGTGGCTACAAACAAATAGCCTCCATGTCTCCCGGCCACATGCCATTTCACTGCCCTTCCCCCAGCTCACACCCCCTCTCTCATATACCTCTCCACTCCATCTCATCCTCCGCCTCCCCCTCTCTCTCCCTCCTCCATCTCACTCATGTACACTCTCCTCTTAATCTCTCGCTCTCCTTCCCCTCCACATAGCCAAACCACCTCAATGTATTTCTCCTAATGCTTTCTCTCACAGCCACATTCACACCACAACGCTCCTTCACTTCCTCATTTGTCTGTCTCTCCATGTAACTCCACATGCTCTTCTTAAAGACGGCATTTCTTCTGTTCTCACTCTTGATTTGTGTCCTTCCAACAAGGTCCAATCTTCCTTTCCATAAGTTTAAGTTGGTGTGGTATCACAATACTATTATTCAGCGACTTTTTTACTTCCATGCTCACTTACATGTTTCTTATCACTGCTTTCAAAGATCCAGCAACCTTTCTTCCTTGTTGTACCCTTTCAAGCATTTCATCCTCTAAACTTCCATCGTTACTCATCACACTACCCAAGTACTTAAACGCACACACATATACCATTTCCTCATCATCCAGCCTCACAGTATATTCAGTGACTGATTCGAATATAACCAGTAAATCAGAATGCAAGCAGTAAAGGTAGGATGGTGAAATGGTGAGTTTAGAACCTTCTAGTAAGTCTGAGCATAATGAAACACTAACATACCATATACACCATATATCAGTACCATAACAGAACATCATATTTTGATAAGTGTCCTTAATTTCCAGATAACCACTAAACTGGTGAGCCTACAGTCTTATCCTGACCTTCAGCACAATCTAACACTAACATCCCGGATACACCCTATATCAACGCAATACTGTACCAGAACACCTTATTTTGAAAGTTGTGTAATACCATACAGCCAGTATAGGTAAGCTGGTGATAATGTGAGGCTGGAGCCCTCTCGTGACCCTCAGTATAATCAAACACAAACTTCCTGCATACACCTTAGATCAGCAACATACCAGAACACAATAAATGGAATATGGTGTCCTTAATTCCTACATAACCAAAAGAGGTAGGAAGGCGATATGGTGAGGCTAGAGTATTCTGGGTCTCATCACAAACACTCTCCCGCATACACTAGATATCAACACAATACCAGAACACCATATTTTGATAAAATTGTCTTTGATTCTTAGATTACCAGTAAGGTTAGGATGGTTATATGGTGAGGTTAGAGTCTTCTTCTAACCCTCAGCACAAGCTAACATTAACATTATGCATATCAACACCATACCAGAACACTATAATTTGAAAATAGTGTCGATAATTCCTAAATAACCAGGAAAGCTAGTTTAGTGATACAGAGAAGCTACAGTCTTCTCCTCACCGTCAGTGTAATGAAACACTAACATCCCTCATAAACCATATATCAACACCACAACAGAACACCATAAATGGAATACAGTGCCCTTAATTCCGAGATTACCAGTAGAGGCATATTGGTGATATGGGGAGACTAGAGTCCTGTGCTGATGCTCATCAATACCAAACACTAAAATCTTGCATACATCATATAACAACACCATAACAGAACACCATATTTTGAATATAGTGTCCTTCACTCCCAGATAATTGGAAAAGGTAAGTTGATGACATGGTGATCCAACAGTCTTCTCGCCCTCACTAGAACCAGACACTAACATCACGCATACACCATATATCAACACCATACCAGAACACTATATTTTATAATTTCTTTCCCTAATCCTTAGATAAATATAGTCCTTGCAGTATATGCTGAGCGTTTGGGCGTTGGTCTTTCTGGGGATTCCCCCACGCGCGGTCTGCCAAAGCTCGTACAGAGTCAATGGGGTGCTTTCAGAGCTAGTATTCCGGTAGATGTCACCACCATTGGGACAAACACATTTCCCGCGCTGTTTAAAAAACATATTTTTCTTTGTTAATTATCTTCACTGTTGTGTGAAACTGTGAATCATAGTAATGTCATATACCGTAATATAAATAATACAAATAGAACACGTATATATAACGTAGCGTGAATTGTTTATATTTATCATAACCGGAAATTAAAGTATCATTGATGGCATGTGATGGCAACCCTTCATTTCAGTGATCCTGTATTATTCAATTTCTGCTACATTTAGTGCTTAGGTTCTTAATACATTGTTTGTTCAGACTGTAAATTACGCCTAGTGGGTATCTTGACTCAGTCTCTATGTGGGCAGAAATTTAATGTTGAGTAAATACTGGGACTCAACATTTTGCTCACTCCCTTCACCCATGCACACAACAAGACCCGTGATGCCACGGTTTGAGAAGGCCATGGTGTTGCCCCCTCAGACTCTCCAAAGCAATTACAGTACCTTACTTCCTAACCAGAACGCTTATGTAGTCAAAATTGTATTATTTTAAGCATTAGTCCTCGTGCGTTTGTTTTGAAAACAAATCTCTCGTGAAAAAAATTAAATACTGGACTGTCTTCTGCGCATGCGTGAAGGGAGTGAGCAAAATGTTGAGTCCCAGTATTTACTCAACATTAAATTTCTGCCCACATAGAGACTGAATGAACCTAACTCGTACTAAATGTAGCAGAAATTAAATAATATATGGTCACTGAAATGGTGGGTTGCACTCATATTCCATCAATGATATTTTAATTTCCACTTATGTTAAATAAACAATTCACGTTACGTTATATATACGTGTTCTATTTGTATTATTTATATTACCGTATATGACATTACTATGATTCACAGTTTCACACAAGTGTAGATATTTAACAAAGAAAAATATGCTTTTTAAACAGCGCGGGGACTGTGTTTGTACCAATGGTGGTGGCATCTACCGGAATAATAGGCTTTTCAGAAGCACCCCATTGTCGGATTACTGGGTCAATTCCCTACTGGGTCAATTATCGGATTCTCTCTCTCTCTCTCTCTCTCTGCATAATAAAAGGAGTGCTATACATTTTCTGTTGATAAGCCTATACAGTATAATGAATTATTCGAATTTGAGAAGCCCCTCTCTCTCTCTCTCTCTCTGCATAATAAAAGGAACGTTATAAATTTGTGTAGATGTGTTTATATAATAAGGCTATACAGTGTGATGAATTATTCGAACGGAGAAGCCTCTCTGTCTGTCTGTCTGTCTGGTGGCCAGAGAGTAGGTGACCTTACCTTTGGATTAGCACGGTCATCCCTGACCGTGTCACCTGTCCCCATGCTCGGAGGGCAGCAACGTCGGACAGCAACAGTGTCAAGTATTGCAGTATTTATACAAAATCATTGCTATTATATATATATATATATATATATATATATATATATATATATATATATATATATATATATATATATATATATATATATATATATATAAAAGATACATTCATAACACTACATTGCCTTATTAGAGAAGTGTATATTATATATACAAATTGATTCAGAAGTAGTAAATAGCTGACATAATTATAATACAGAGTGACAAGTGTTGGGCCTGACTTGGCAGTAACGCGCGCGGGGGAATCCCTGGAAAGGCCAACGCCCAAACGCTCAGCATATACTGGAAGTACTACAGTAAAGGTAGGCTGGTGATATGGTGAGGCTAGAGTGGTAGCGTGACCCTCAGACAAACACATTCATGATGTATACATCATGTATCAACACCATACAAGAGCACTATATTTTCAAAATAGTGTCCCTAATTGCCAGTAACTAGTAAAGACAAGATGATGATATGATGAGGCTAGAGTCTTCTCCACAACCTCAACCCAGTTTGGGGTAATTTTCCTGTTCCCCGACTCCTGGGCTAGAGTCTTCTTCTGACCCTAAGTACAGTCAAACACTAACTTCCCGCACCATACCACAGCAAAATATTTTGAAAATAGTGTCTTTAATTCTCCGACCTGGTGAGGCTAGTCTTCTCCTGACAGTCCGCTCATTGTAACGCTAACATTAGGGATATATCAACACCATACCAGAAATCATACTCGTATCTTGATAATAGCGTCCTTAATTCCCAGACAATCATTGAAGTTAGGTTGGTGATATGGTGCGAATGGAGTCTTCTCCTGACCCTCAGCACAATAAAACACTAACATCATGGATACACCATATATCAACATCATACCAGAACATATTTTGAAAACAGTATTCTTGATTCTCACATAACCAACAAAGGCAGACTTGTGATGTCGTGAGCTTAGAGTGTTCCACTGACCCCCAGCACAACCGCAGACTAATGTACCGCACACTCCATGTACTGTATTAGCATATACCAGAGCACCATACTGGAATATAAACAATAAAGTTAGGTTTGTGATATGGTGTGTTTAGTCTCCTACTGTCCCTCAGCAGAAGTAAACACTAATATCCCGCATACACCATATATCAGCACCATACCAGAACACCATATTTGGAATATAGTGTCCTAAATTTCCAGATAACCATTAGAAGTAGGTTGGTGATATGGTAAGGCTAGAGTCTTCTCTTGATACTCAGAATAATCAGACTTTTACTTCCCGGATATATCATATATCAACACCATAACAGAACACCATATTTTGACAATAATGTCCTTAATTCCCAGATAACCAGTAAAGGCTGGTTGGTGATATAGTGAGTCTAAAGTCTTCTCCTGAACCTCATCACAACAAAACACTAACATCCCGAATACACCATTTATGAACAACATACCACAACACCATATTTTGAATATTGTCCTTAATTTTCATATACCCGGTGTCTGTAAGTGACAGGAGGGAGACAAAAAGGAAGAGAAAGAGAAAGAGAAGGGTGAAGATGACAAGCGATCCATGCTAATTTCCCCAAGGAAGTTTACCTGAGTGCCTTTGGGCAGGGTGAGGGTTGGTAATCTGCTAATTGCTCTGGGTCAGGTGAACCCATTCCCTTCCCAGGCATTTTCTGCTAACATGAAGCCGCACCTGGTTACCGAGGGAATGTCGTGAACTTTCCATGGGCTTGATTGTCCACTTAGCCAATTCCGACCCTGCTTCATACAGCTGACCAATCAGCAGGTATGCATCGCCTTTGACCCTGGCTGATTGGTCATCTCGTGTCCTGGTCGCCCCTGGGTGAAAGGATCGCGTTGTGGGCGTGATCTGACTTTTATAATGGGGCTCTCCACGGGAACCACCTAGTCGAGGTGGGGGGCTCGCGTGCCCTGTAAATATGATTGGCCGTATCAGAGGAGGGAGATCTCCCCTGGACTCAGCAAGACAGGGTTACCCATGCTGGAGGGGCATTCGCTGAGGGGTCACACTAAGTGTTTCCAGGTCCACTGACTTGCGGATTACCCGTGGTTGGGTTTGGCCAAGGGCGTATACCCCAGACGAAAAATCCGTAAGTGGAGTCCCACGGAAGGTGGGGCTCAACAGACAGGGCTCTGGGCAAACTCCTGCAGCCCTGCTCAGTAGATGGTCGTGGTGAATCTTCATTCCACTATCACAGGCTGGGAAGGGCCAAGTCACGTGGTGGTAAGGAATGCACACCCTTACCGTCACATCAAATCCATTCATTGTGCAAGCCCTCACTACACTTACCTCCCATCTCATCTTTCACCAAAACAAAAGACCTATGACAAAACGATAGACTGACAGTGACAGGTCATGGAAGTTGCTAGCTTGATCCTGCACATAGGCAGCAATAGCCCAGTGGTCGCTGGCATGATGGCATGGGAGCAGATCATGCCCTCGGCAGTATCCAGTGCACTAAGCAGCCTGAAACGGATGCCCAACTGCTTACCCCTGACAATGAGGGTAGCCTAAATATCTACTGCTCTGCACCACTTGGGCAGATAACCACGTCTGCCAAGGCATATCACATTGCGGCAGAAAAAACAAAAGAATCCCTCTGACTCTTGCTACCTGGGATATACAAACCTTGCACAATACTGACCACGACAAAGACCACGCAGTAGAACTGTCATTATTGCCCATGAACTGAGAAGATATAAGAATAACTTTGCTGCCTTGTCAAAGACTCGCCTCCTAGGAGAGAGTAACCTTATAGAAGCAGGAGAAGGGTATACATATTTCTGGAGGGGATACTCAGACAGTATAAGAAGAAATCATAGTACAGTATTGGCATTGTAATCCAAAGCAACCTTCTACAGAATATCCAGGAAACACCTGCAGTTATATCAGAGGCTGATGTCTTGATGCATACCACACTCTAAAGGCCAGTATGCAACACTCATCAGTGCCTATGCCCCAGTGCTCGATTCTGAGGACACCATCAAAGATTCCTTTTATGACCCCTTGGATGCTACCATTCGTTTAACACCACCTAAAGACAAACTGATCCTGCTTAGAGACTAATGCCAAAGTAGGAAAAGATAATCACCTCTGGCAAGGCATTATAGGCTGCCATGGTGTTGGTAACATGAATAGCAATGGCCTTACACTGTTTTCCTTGTGCTGAGAACACAGTCTGGTCATCACCAACACCATCTTTCAACTCAAGAATAAACACAAGACCACATAGATGCACCCATGATCTAGACATTGACACCTAGCTGACTATGTCATTGTAAAGCAGCAAGATCGAAGAGAAATTCTTATAACCCGAGCTATGAGAGGTGATGCGTGCTTCACAGACCATAACCTTACAGTTACCAAACCGCAGCTAGTCATACGCTCTCAAATGCGCTGCAGAATATCCATCAAGAAAGTACACTGTAGTCCTTTAAACAATGTGGTGACATTTAACACCTTCTGCAGCACCATTACACTCTCTCAGTGCTCACCACTTGATACAAACAACAGTGCAACAAACCTAGATGCAGAATGGCTAAACATTAAGACACTGCTCCAAAGCACTGCAGAAGAAACACTAGGCTTCTCCACTCGCCACCATAATGACTGGTTTGATGATAATGCTGAGGGCATATATGACCTTCTTGCAAGGAAGACTAGAGCACGTAACAACTGGTCAGCTCATCCTAACTCCTTAGCCCTAAAAACTGAATTCCAGAATCTCAGATGTGAAACCCAGGGAAAACTGCATGACATGGAAAACAAATGGTGGACAGAGCAAACAAAAGAGCTGCAAAGACTGGCTGATATTAACGACCATCATGGGTTCTACAAGTCCATTAAAATCATCTATGGTCCAACCAAACACAATATAGACCCTGTTTGATCATTCAAAGGAGAGCTCCTGAAAGACAAGCAAGCAATCCTTAGCAGCACTTCAATACCTTACTGAATCGGAGAAGCCGGTGGAGCAATATATCCTCCATAACATTCCAAATACCCCTCAAGCAGCAGATCTTGATGTCCCACCTACAGTACACTTGCAGAAACTGTTCAGGCCATCCGATCTCTAAACAATAACAGAACTCCTGGCCTTGATGGTATTCCATCTGAACTGATCAAACATGATGGCCAGTTACTTCACTAGCACCTCCAAAATCTCATATTGACTATCTGGAATCAAGAACAAATTCCATTTGAATGTCTTACCTCTGATATTGTAACCATCTACAGAAAGAAAGGAGACTGCTCAAACTGACAACAGCTGAGGCATCTCCCGCACTGTGAATGCTAGTAAAGTACCAGGCAAGATAATGTTATCCACACTGACAAAACATTTGACTGAGTCGTCACTTCCTGAAACACATATGGAACGAAGGAACGAAGTACCTGTGATATGATCTTTATTGCCCGACAGATACAAGAGAAATGCCACAAGCAGATCATCAATCTTTCAGAAGCATTTGACACTGTCAACAGGGATCTTTTATGGAATGATCTGTTAAAATTTGGAGTTCCAAACAAATTTCTTACCATCCTGAAGAGTCTGCATGACAACATGAATGCTCGTGTGTCTGTAGGTGGGAGCAAATCCGAACCCTTCAATGTGGTTGTGGGCATAAAGAAAGGATGTGTCCTGGCTCCTGTCATGTTCAACATCTATCTCACTGCAGTCACCCTTTTAAGTCACCAGCAAATGAACCCTGATGATAGAAAAAAAAATCCAGTTCCGTCTCTAGATGGTAATTATTTAATCTCAGACGTCTTCAAGCACAATCAACGACTGAAATTGCTCATTTCCTAGAGCTGCAATATGTTGATGACTGCTGCCCTTGTACATACCTCGGAGTCGCTACAACAGTCTCTCACCATCATTTCCAGTAGATATTATGCAATGGATCTCCAAGTGTCAATAAAACAGAAATAATATCTCAGAGAAACAATGCAGCAAAGCCTCTTGCATTTCAGATAAATGGTGAAAATATTAAACAGGTGGAGAATTTCACCTGTCTTGGTGTGTCCTCACAGATAATCTACAATGATGCAGAAGTCCTTGCACGAATCATTTAAGCCTCAGCCTCTTTTGGGTGTCTCAGATCCAGAGTCTTTGAAAATATCAGCATGGGAATGGGGAAAAAGGTATCAGTTGATAAAGCTGTATGCCTTTCCACCCTCTTATACAGTGCCGAATCCTAGAATACTTGCCAGCATCACATTAAACAGATGGACTCTTTTCACATGCGATGCTTACAGCGCATCCTAGGACTCACATGGGAGGATAAAGTCCCTCGCTCACAAATTCTTCACCAGGCAGTCAACCAGCAAAGAAACCAAGCTGGCTAAAAAAACCCAGCTCAGGTGGGTTGGACACGTGTTCCGCATGCCTGAGCACCGCTTTCCCCGCGATGTTTTATATGGCCTACTCCCTGCAGCACGTCGCAACCCAAGGGAACAGATATAAAGATCATGTAAGGACAACCCTGAATAAATGCAACATCACACCAAAAGCTCTTGAAACCAATGCCTCTGACAGAAAACAATGGCGGGCACCGAGCCCTCTGCATTGAAGGAACCATTCATCTAGAAGATGCTCGGAACCTGGCCAGAGAAGAGCGTAGACAATAGAGGCAAAACCAAAACAGAGTTCTTCCAACAAACCCGGACTTGACACGCCAAATGTGTGGCGATTTTTGAGGATCCAGTATTGGTTTGCACAGTCACACACGTTGGCACCAAAGACTGAGAAACATATAAGTACAGTAGCCGTCGTCTTCTCTAGTAGAAAAACAGCTTTAAGTAAGTAAATAATCAGCAGATGTGAGGATCGTCATGTACTTCTCTCCTGCGTCACCAGCATGTCGGTCCCCTCTGTGACACTACCTTCCTATTTGGTTACTCTCACTGATAATTTCTTTCATTTTATCTAAAGTAGTGATCTCGGACATTCTCCAACTGTACATGAAAATTTTATTTTCTTCTCCAGTTTATGTAGTCACGAGCGTGAATTAGAGTGATTCTTCGAGCTTGCACATTTGGTATCATTGGATAAGCCTAATCAACATTAAAATTATTTTTATTCAATAGTCCCCTTTGTATAAAATAAGATTTAAATGTTCGCCTGCAAGCTTGATCTCCCTTGAATCTGATGACTTCTTTGACCCATGCAATTCCTGAAGTATTGAAACGTGTACACCTCGTAATTTGTTCCCCTCTATCAAAACGTTCTTCTATGTCGGTCTTGTAAATGCCTTGTAAATTTCGCTGTTGTAAATTATTGAAAATTAAAGTAGGGGGTTACAATTTCTTTCTTCCTACCTCTATATGTACAAACAATTAATGGGGACTTTGGAAAGGTTTGAGAAATTCTAAATTTGTCCAAAATCATACCGTGACAGGAAAGAAAAGGAGGACCTTGCCAAGATTGCAGAGAGTTTTGCTTTGGCCTAATTTATACAAGTGTCCAGCACAATGGTACTCACGAGACAAGCTATTGACAGAGCACGGCTCATCCCCCAGATGAGCAGACACCCTTAGGTCGAGAAAAAAAATATATATATAATAACAGCAGTCGCAGTAATAACCAAGAATCACTAGGTGACAATGTCTTTGTTCACAGTGATGACATTGTTCATGATAACTCCAATAATTTTGTGAAGCTCAAGATAGAATTAAGCTAAGACAGCCAGAGGTGAAATTATGTCAGAAGGAATTTGATCCTGAATTCCGAATGCGACACCTTGATGCTGGAATCAGTTCATGTTCACCCACTGATGCACAGTCATTTGATGTTGCCAGGAATGTAAAGTTAGTCCCCCCCTTTTGCTAACGCAATGTCACTCGTTACTTTCGTACATTCGACAAGGTAGCTACCCGTCTCTCATGACCTATGGATTCTTGGTCTAATCTGTTATAAAGCATGCTAACAGGCAAAACCCAACACGTTTACTTTTGTTTGTCTGTCAAATAATGTGCAAACTATGAAGTGGTTAAAAGTGCCATTTTGAAGGCTTATGAGCTTTTATCGAAGCCTATAGAGTGAAGCTTAGAACCAAGTAAAAGCAGAAGAATCAGACTCTTGTTGAATATGCTCAAATGCTCGAAGATATATTTGATCAATGGCTACACTCTAAGGATATCCAATCAGACATTGCCAAATTGTGCGACTTGATAATCTTGGAGAATTTAATGAGATTAGCTAGGGATGTGGCCGCTCAACTAGTGGAGAATGTAGTCAGTAACTTATGAGAGGCACCAGTGATGGCTGATAACAATAGCGATATTCATAAGTGGAACATTGGTCTCTGTGCTTTTGGTAAAGGTGGGAAAGTGGATCAGCTAAGTACTGTGTAGTCTGAGTGTGTCCACCCTATACAATCGATTAGAGATGCTGTCTCTGAAGGTGAGGTAGCCAGAGTACCTAAAGTATGTAATTTTTGTAATAAGATGGGTCATTTAGAGGCAGTGTGTTGATGCAAGAAGAGTGAGAGAAGTCAGAAAACTAATCTTATAGCACTACTTAGAGCTCGGGGAACTCTCATTCTTAGTAGTGACAGTTGTGAGAAGGGGCAGTCACTTCTGAGTAAAACGGTCGGTAATAGGACGCGTCTTCAGCCAGATACCAGTGATATTAATATCACAGTGTAGCTGTCAGATAATGGCGAGGCTCCTGTTGGGTTTTCATTGGACTGTGAGGCTAATGCGGTAGCGCAGCAGCCAGGAAGTAGCGATTATGGTAGTAAGGTTCTGTCAGAGAACTTTTTTTTCAGACGACTAAAGAGATTCCTCCCACGCGGTCAATGCGTTTGCTGATTTCATAACTACAGGATTGGTTGCTACTGATGGTGAAGGCCCTAAGAAAGTCACTATTGTATGTGCTACAAGACACATTAATAAGAACGATTCATCTTGTGAGATGCTACGGTCACCAGATGCAGGTCTGGTGTGAATGTATTAGCTTAAGTGTTTCCATGACCTGTTTGCAAGCTTCATGTCCGAGTGGCTGAAATTTTTTGATGAGGTTCTAATCTCCAGACTCTTACCGACTAGAAAGCCAGTATTTGAACTTTGGTTCGTCCAAATCGCACTCCACTTCCAAGCTTATTTATTTATTTATTTATTTTTTTAGTTTATTGAATCCAATGACATTTTATTGGCTTATTCTTTCAGTCTCCGGGTAAGTTTACTCACCTTAAAGAGGGCAAGTCGTGCTCAAGGGATTAGTGAAGCTTACAGTATACCTATCCATTCTAGTTTTGAAAAAGAATGAAGCTGAAAAACAACCGTTTGGAGGTTGCAATAGTTAAGTAAAAAATCCATAGTCGGGCTGAGGAGATTATGTGCAGTCTGTTCCTATGTTTCATGTTTTCTGACTTGAGCTTATTCGAGCAAACTCCTTTGCTGCCATGACATTGTTCACTTAAGTCAAGCCGTCACCGGACAGTCTTATTGCATTCAGCTGTAAGAATGATGGGAATAACTAAGTCTATACCTAACTTCCTCGGTTCGAAAAATCTCTCCTAAACTTAATGATATAGTCTGGAGATGACAAGAATAAACTTATAAAAAAGGACGTCACCATATTCAAGAAAGTAAGGAAGACCTTTCATACCAGGGGTTAAAGGAAGCCATATCAAACCCCTACACTTTAAAGAGCATTTCCTAATCTAACGAAAACCATCGGGAAATGGATAATACACACTAAGAAATAAAAAAAAAATACGATACGGTGTGGATGCGCTAATGGTTCCTTCCTTCTGTGGTCCGGAACTCACTCAGCACTATATCCCAGCCTTTTTTTTTACTCCGGCAAACGTCCGATGAGTTTATTCAGCTCTGAGAAACACACCATTACCGAAAGGTTACGGACTGCTTTTACGTTCTTTCTGACTGAGATTATAGACCCTTATTGTCCCTTCCAACAAATGCCAGATTAACTCATTTAGTTTCGAGACACTCACCGCAGCCAACAGGTTTATTTTATATCTGGACCCTTCACTCCGATGACGTAATGTTTATATTCTTGCTTACTCTTGACGATCTGATTCAGTTTATGGGAGCACCGTAGGACTGATGGCTATGGCTGAAGCTGCCGACTCGAAAACCGTATTCAGAGCTGAAGAAAAGCGTCGGGAAACGTGAATAAAATGATAGATAATTCATTCACCTGGAAGGGTTAATTCTTTACACAAAATTATTAACACGACATACAGTAATTCCCTTGATGTTACCTCTGCGGAAGTAAGAGCAAATGAAACACCTAAGCCTTAAACCTGAACCCCTTCACTACGATGGCGCATTATTTTAGTTTATTCTTCCAACATCCAGACGACTGTTTTCATATTAGGAGGGAAATTTAGTGGTGACAGGATTAGTGAAAGCTGCATGTAACCCCAGCAGTTCGAGAAATATATATCCGGAACGGAACAAAAGCCTTTATATATAGCAAAAACACAATACAAAAGTTGTTCTCGGACCGAAGGAAAATAGTTACTAAACGGAAAGCAAGCCACTAGATTTTGATGGCACTTTATAAAGTATATCTGGCCGCTCCATTGTGTTGCTGACGAGGCTTTATAGTTTGGGAAGCAAACTTAACACAGATAATAACAAGCTACGGTGCCAATGTACAACAAACCCGTGCCCGGCAGTCATTTAAGTGCTGATATATATATATATACAAGTACAACAGGATATCTAGTCAGAGATGCCACAAATAAAATTTGGAGTAAATCGGGTGAAATCTGACGATCTTATGCCCATTTGAAATTTTTGGTCCAACCCACCTGACGTTGACCCTCCTTCCGCTAACTGGGGGATGACCCTCCTGATATATATACTGTATGTAATGAGGCATGTTATAGGATGCAGATTTGAATGATGCATCTTTAGGTTTTGGTTTCATGTCGTTATGGCCAATTTGAAAAGAGATTTTTTTTTTTTTACTTTTTCTTTTTACATTATTTGAGCCTACAGCCTGGGCCTTGGCCTAATTTGGCCTAAAATTTAATCAGATGATCAGAAGGTCATAGCCTATCATCCCTGAAATTTTAGTCACAATCGCATCAGTAAATTTCGCGTAAAGTTGTTAACAGACAGACAAACAAACAAAGAAACAAACTAACAAACAGACAAACCAAGTGATAACAATATTCGTCCCCCAGACCCTCCTGGGCGGGGAAGATAATAACAGTCGGTCCATGAATTTTTATCAGAAATTAAACGTCTCGCTCAACCTTCACCATTGAAGGGTTATATTCTAACTGGCGTTGAAGATATATTTCACATTTCTTCCCTGTCACCCTTACCTTCAACGTCGGGAACTGGCTACCTAGTCCCGGATCCCTAAGCACTTGCTGGGCAAAAAAGGACTCAATGGTAGGAAAGAGGATAATAATCTATCTATCTGTAGCCAGACGCCTTAATCCCGTGAAGGGTAGCCACAAACAAATCGCCTCCATATAGCCCTGTTCCTCGCCATTTCGCCCTCCTTCCTCCAGCTCACCCCCCCCCCTCGCTCATATACCTCTCCACTCCATCCCTTCATTTCATCCTCGGTCTCCCTCTCCCTTTCCTCCCCTTCACCCCACTCACATACATTCCTTACATTAGTCTAACGCTCTCCATCCTTTCCATATCTCTCCTAAAGCTTTCTATTACATTCACACCCACACCAAAACTCCCTTTCACTTCCTTACTTGTCAGTTTGTTTCTACATGTAACTCCACATGCTCCTCTCAAATACTAATCTCCACTGCCCTCACTCTCGACTTGTGTCGCCTCCATATGTTAGAGTTATTATCACAATACCCGCATCCAGTGACTTTTTGACTACAGTGTTCACTTCCCTATTACTTACTATTGCTTTCTAAGAATCAGCAGCCTTTTTCTCCCTGTTGTACTGTTTCAAGCTTTTCATTCTCTAAACCTCCATCCTTACTCATCACACTACCCAAGTACTTAAATGCACTCACATTTTTTATTTCCTCATCACCTAACCTCACTGTGCATTCAGTGACTTCATTCCTCTCAAAAACCACAACTTTTCTCTTCCCTACATTCCCCTTTTGATTCCGTTTTTTAAACACTCTCCCAAACTCATTCACCAAGCCCTGCAGTTCCCATGTGTCTTCACTCAATACAGTATTATCTGCAAAAACAGATCAGGAAATTTCCAACGCTGCCCTCTCTCATTAGGACCGCTCTAACATCCACTGCCCTACCTTGTATCTCTTTTATAACCCCATCCATATACAGATTTGAAAACCACGGAGAAATTACGTATCCCTGTTTCAATCCAACATTTATATCGAAAAATTTACTCAGTTCACTATCCACATGCACTGCAGGTTTGGCGCCCACATACATACTCGTACTCTTCATAGCTTTCAACAGCTTCCCATTTACTCCCATATATTCTTAATATTTTCTTTATTCCTTGTTTATCCACTCTGTCATTTGCCTTTTCCGAGTCCATGAAAGCCAAATGTAACTTCTTTCCCTTCTCTTGAAACGTTTCCACTAAAGACCATAGGATAAATGTCTGATCTACAAAGCTTCTTCCCTTCCTAAATCCTCCCTGTTCTTCTCCAACTAATTGCACTGATATTGCCTTAACTCTGTCAATAAGTATCCTACCATATTCTTTTTTTACTCCATTCAGTGGCAAAAAACACAAATACTCCTATGAATACCACACTTTTTCCCCATTTTCTTTTGTACAGAGGAATATTTTACCTTACTTCCGATCCTCCGGGACTCTACCTTCCTCCCAGACCTATCTGCACATCTTCCATATTCATTCTCATATAATAATAATAGCCAACTTCAATAGTGAAACAGCTTCACTCAGTAGCGGTGCAGATAATGACATCGAGGAGTTGGATTCTAGACTAGAGGGTTGGCTGTCAATCCCCAACAAGCAGAACATCAAACGTCATGGATGGCGGCAGCAGTATGTTGTTGTCTCTTCAAGAAAGATTATCTTCTATAACTCAGAGAATGACAAACAGAACTCTGACCCCGTCCTCATTTTGGATTTGACGAAGCTTTTCAGTAACACAGGGTGATGTAATCAGAGCTGAAGCTAAGGATATCCCCAGAATATTTCAGTTGCTGTACGTGGGTGAAGGTGAAAGTCGTAAGCCTGGGGACACCCCGGGTCCTCTGGCACTTGAGGCTGCAGGGCTGGACAAAGCAAATATTATGACTCACAAGGGGCATGAGTTCCTGGCCATCAGCTTTCACATGCCCACCAACTGTGAGGTGTGTCAGAGGCACCTGTGGCACATGTTTAGGCCTCCACCAGCTGTTGAGTGCAGACGTTGCCGGTTGAAGATCCACAAAGAACATTATGATTGTAAAGATGATATGATTGCTCCTCGCAAGGTTAATTATGACCTGAACACAGCTAAGGAAATTCTGCTTCTGGCTCCTACCGTGGAAGCACAACAGAATTGGGTGGCCCGACTCTCCAAGAAAATACAAAAGTCAGGGTACAAAGCCAACAATGCTGGTGGCTCAGATGGTGCCAAAATATCTCCACGGTGAGTTGTGTGATGTGCATAACAAGCTTCATCTTTTACTAGATGTCTTAATGGTTGAGTGGTTAATATAATGTATATATATTGGGGATATAGTCAGGGTTTTTATGAAATCAGATGTGTAAGCAACGTTGGGTCTGGTTAGTACTTGGATGGGTGACCGCCTGGGAACACCAGATGCTGTTGGCATAACGTTCTCCCTACGTGTCAAGTGGGGTTGGTGGAGGATTAGTGCCCCTCCCTGTAAAACAATTAAATCTAAGCCCTTGGCCACCCCGTTTGGGATACATGGAGTTTGGCAATGAATGAATGAATGAATTATTATTATTATTACTATTTTTTTTTTATTATTATTATTATTACTGCTGCTACTATTACTACTACTGCTACTACTACTACTACTACTACTACTACTGCTACTACTACTACTACTACTACTACTACTACTACCACTGTCATCACCACCACCACCAACCACCACCACTACTACAACCACTACTGCTACTACTACTACAACTGTTACTGTTACTGCTACTACTAATAATAGTAATGATGTCGTTGTTATATTTTTTGGTAATACTTTGTTGGCATAATGGTAAATGCTATCACTATTCTCATTCCACCGTTGTCCGTGTTCAGATTGGTCTCACCTAAGATGTTTCGAAGATGTATGTATCATTTGTCCGTAACTTTTCTATATGTCTTGTTTCTACCCATCTCGTAATAAGCAACACTTGCACACATATGGAATTAGCGATATGCTGAGTAGTATTGTATGCCTTATCCTGGTCATCTCATCGCCCACTCGCTTTCATGTTACCACCTGTTATATTGCAAGCAGGCTAACCGGCTTTAATGACAATGCTGAAGGAATCTGTAAGAATCATGACATCAACTTCGCCTGACGATCCGAAATATAGTGACTGAAAGTGTAACGACACTTTTATTTTTTGATAGGTGTAAGTGTCACCTGTGATTCCACCCAACCCAATTATAAGCTGGTAATTGGAATTGTCTTGGTGAGCTGGGTGAACTGGATAACCTCTTTCTAAGGATACCTCTGATGGGTGAATGCCGTGGGTGCCGGGAGGAGGGATTTATAGTAAAGTGTTCTTCTTTGCTTGTGTTGGAGTGGCCGGTGGCATGCTGTTGAAAAGGGACTGGTAATGTAATGTTTGTATAGTGATCATATTCTTTGTCTAGTTGTGTTGTTATGTGAGGCTGTGTCATATATTGACAGGGGTGTTGTATATTAGTGCAGGCTGTCATGAACAGTAGTCTGCCTCACATGTCAAGATATTCTTTAACAAGAAGGACTTTGGTTTCAGAATGTTAAATGAGCTGTAGGAGTCGTACTGATGTCATCAGTGGTGATAACAAGCGACCAACATGGCGAAGCGATGTTTGCTGTACGTTCAGCTGAGAAATGCGCGGCTCGACATGACACGGTCTGGCCCGACACGACACAGCCCGACCGTGATGGTTCTCAGAGGCTAATAACTGTTCTACTGTGTGAGATAGAGAAGAGATTCTTTCAGCAGGTAGGAGATACATTCAATAAATTTTGTTTTTAACTATATATTTACTCATGAGACCAAAGAAATCACTAAGAATCCCAGCTTTCCAAGGGAATGTAACGAGGGCTTCAATTGGCATGTTTCACTATGAAATAAATTTTTTAAGGCTCTGTGAAAGTGATACATGCGAGGTATGTGTTGTTTTTCACTTTCCTGTGTGTGTGTGTGTGTGTGTGTGTGTGTGTGTGTGTGTGTGTGTGTGTGTGTGTGTGTGTGTGTGTGTGTGTGTGCGTGTGCGCGCGCGCGCGCGCGCGTGTGTGTGTATGTGTGTGTGCTCGTGCGCTTGAAAATTTGAGAAAGTAAATATTTTACCTCAATTATTCTTTTTATTGTTCAACTACTTCACGAGAAACGTTGATAGTTTACACCAAGATGAAATTATAATGATGGGCGTATGTACAAACGCTCGCTTGCTCGTCACGCGCTCACAAAGCTCACTTTACTGGTATGTAGAGCCTTGTTCTGCATGATCAGAAAGGTGTTGTGGTAGCTGTTAAACAGGATGGGCACCCATGCATGGAAGTAATAGAATATCACTGATCTGATGCATATTTTTGTAGGGAAGGGACAGTGTTTCTTTTCTTTGCCCAACGTTTGTCCCTGTAAGGTCCTGAGGGTGTGTGTGGCACTGATACGTTGCTATGTGCAATGTTAGGGGTGTGTCTGTGCCTAGAATGTTGCTGATGATACGTGTAGTGGATGATTGCCTGGAGTGTTTGTCAGTTTGTTGTCCTCTACCCATGCCTGGAGTGTGTTGAGGTAGTCTTGTTGTTGTATGCAGGTTTTGTTTGTGATGTGGTGTATGTTTGTTACGATAATGTCATCTGCTTATGGCTGTTTGTGGTGCAGGAATCTCAGGCGCGTATTGGATGAAAAGAGGGTAAAGGAATGGATCGCGGTAGAACTCCATTAGAGAAGTTTAGTGCTCTTGATGACTTGCCCTGGACTGTAACACGTGCTTAGTTACCAGGTAGGCAGTTGGCTAACTACCTTTTGTTACTGTTTCATGATTGTGTTGTAAATTTGAGTTACTCTTTTGTGTCGAGGAATGGCATCAAAGGCTTTATTTATATCAGTTGTTATATGAACTGTATGTTGTATGGGGCTTGAGGAAATGATGTTGACAGATGTTTATTGCGTGATGTTGGTTGGTAAGGTGGTGGCAAACGACGCCACCGCAACTCCTTCCCAGCTCTTTCAGCAGGTGTCTAAAGATTTTACTAATGATACCACGAAAGTAGGTCGGCCTTTTACACTTAAGAATGTCACACAAGGCAATGCAGAAGCAAAAAGGAGGCTGAATGACAGTAATAAAAGGACTTAACGTTCAGAAACGAAAGGGCAAAAGAAAAATTTCTAGTTTATTAAAATTAATATTATAGTTTGACGGTAGCAGGACAGAAATACTAAAACAAGAAGGAGCACCCAGAGAGTGCAACACCAGCGTCCGCCATATGTTCAAGTATCGAACAATCTTGCCCCATGATCTTGACCTTCCACCAATTATGTTAAGAAAAAAAAAAACATAAATAACTATATTCTAACCGGACCCATAACCCATTCACCAAGTCTGGGTTAAAATTTGATCATTATTGTTTAAGTTGACCTCGTCCTGTGACCCTGATTCTCGAGTTTTCCATGTTAGCTTAATCTTTGATCGAGTGTTTGCATAATCGAATCCCTGAACCTGAAATTCTTCCACAAAGTTTGGTATAAATTGAGTGATAAGTGTTTAACCTGATATTGCCACGTAACCTTCACCTATGACCTATTGTTCTCACAACAGTGGATCAACCCCTTGGTAGCTTCCCAACACCTGCATCAAATTTATTCTAAAACAGATCAAACCTGTTAGCTATTTTGCTCCCACATTTGTTACCACACAAGGGTGTGGAAAATAACGCCATCTTGTGCAGTATTTGTGATAAGTGTGTGTGTAAGATGTGCAGTGGTATTAAAGACAGGCTGAGATAATGTTGATATAATGTGTGCGGTGTGTCAGAAAGAGCATATAGAGATTATCAGGTGAGAAGGATTGATCTTACTGTTGAGTCTCTTGAGTGTGTGGAGGAGTTTTGTTATTTGAAGGATATGTTATGTGCTGGATGTAGAGCTGGGTCTAACTTTGTGACTAGGGTTAGGAGTGATTGGAGGAAGTTCAGGGAACTGTTTTCTCTCCTGACATTGAGAGGATTGTTCCTCAGTGCTAAGGTATCTTTATAATTATGCAGCATGTGTTAGTACTGTAATGTTGTATGCCAGTGAGACCTAGGCAGTAAAGGAAGAGCATATTTGTCATCTAAAACGTACAGAAATGGCAGTGATTTGATGGATGTGGAGTGCGTCCTTAATGTGAGGCCTGGGGGGTGGGGAGGCTAGGTTTACGACTGAAAAGTTAAGAGGAAGGATGGAACTGGGACGTATTGCTGCTGTGATGAGGAGGGGCAGAAATGAGATGGTTTGGGCATGTGGAGAGGATGAAGGATGGCATTAGGATGCGGGGATTGAGAAGTGAGAATGTCGGGGGCGTAGGGTTGCGAAAGGCAGACCGAAAGAGACCTGGGACGAGGTCACAGAGTGTTATCTCAGAGATAAGGGACTCAGTAGGGAGGTTACCAGAGATAGATCAGCGTGGACACCCGCCATTAGGTGTCCAAAGTTGACGCCTGCATGCATGCTGGAACCTTTATAAACGATACTAAGAGAGACATAGGCCTCGAAATCTAACCTTGCTCTGTGACCTTGACGTTTGAAATGATTATTATTATTTTTTTTTTTAAGAGCGCCTTCATTCTTATAATACCCTAAACCTGTCACCTAGTTTGTGATCTTGCCATGTCACTCTTTGGCGTAGCCCTGTGACCTTGATCTTTGGCCTCTTCTCTTAAGCAATTAGTCAGGCCCTTAGCTATTTCTCCACTTCATCACGAAATTTATTTAAAAATTGATCAAAACTGTTTGAGTTCTTTTGTTGTCACACACACACACACACACACACACACACACACACACACACACACACACACACACACACACATCAATCATTTCCTGTGGCACCCTCGGGGATGCATAGGGCCTCGATGAACTCACACCACCACATCCTATCTTGTGCTAACTCCTCAAGATCTCCCCAACACTCATCTCCAGCTTCCCGTCTCATTGTCCTCACCCACGTCTCTTTTGGCCTTCCTCTACCTCTCCTACCAGGTGCCACCCACCCTGGTGTACCTCGTACTATTCCCTGTCTCCTATACACATGTCCTAGCCACTTCCATCGTGAGAATCTAAAATATTCATCGATCGGCTGCACTCCCGTTATTTCTCTAATTCTACTATTTGGTATCCTTTCCCACCACTTAACTCCTAATATTCTTCTAAGTGCTTTATTTTCAAACACCAAGAATTTATTTTCCATAGTCACTGTGCTGTACCAAGACTCGTGTCCATAAATTAAGATACTCCTAACCATTACCTTATAAAGTTTGATTTTTGTATGCACAGAGAAATTGTTATTATTCCAAATATTTTTAAGCATTCCCATTGCCTGATTAGCCTTCTTTAACCTTTCCTCGAATTCAAAGTTCAAAGAACCATCCTTGGCTAAATAAGTACCTAAATATTTAAACCTATCAACTTGCTTTACAACCATACCTCCAATTACACATTCCTGCGCATTTTCCATATTCATATTGATTATTTCAGTTTTTCCACAATTAATAACCAAACCCACCTTGCGACCTTCACTCACCAAACAGTCCAACACTCTCTGCATCTCTTCTGGCCCATCACAAATCAAAACTATATCATCTGCATAATCTAAATCCAGAAGTTTCCTGTTCTCTCCCCAAAGTATACCTGCACCGGTTTCTGTTCCAACACGTTTCATAATGTAATCAATGACCAATATAAATAGTAAAGGCGATAGAACACCACCTTGAATTACTCCGGACTTGACTTCAAACGAATCACTCAGACAACCATCAACCATCACTTTACAAAATGTGTCCTCATGCATGTTCATAATGACCCTCACAAACTCCTCTGGTATTCCATAATGTCTCATGATCTTCCCCATAGACTCTCTCAAAACACTATCAAAAGCCTTTTCAAAATCAACAAAACAAAGACTTAACGGTACTCTCATTTCATTAACTTGCTGCATCAAATGCCTAACTATAAAGATCTGATCATTGCAACCACGTCCCTTTCTAAAACCAGCCTGTTCATCCCTCAGAATACCCTCAACCACCGGCTCCAACCTATTTAACAACACTCTACTGAAAACTTTCAAAGCTATCGGTGACAAAGAGATTCCCCTCCAATTACCACATTCACTCAGGTCTCCTTTCTTCGGAACTTTAACAATTACACCATTCTTCCAAACTGATGGTAGTAACCCCGTCACCCATATCTTATTGAATAGCTTGGTCAAGATCATTATTAATCTATCCCCCTCCACTTTAAACATTTCCGGAAATAAACCATCCTCCCCTGGTGCCTTATTATTCTTTAACCGTTTTACTGCTTTCTCCACTTCTGCAAGCCTCAACTCTCCTGTTTCTATATTTAAATCTTCCTGAGCAGACGGTATATCCTCTTCTGGTGGTATTGGTCTATTAAGAACTGTCTCAAAATGCTCTTTCCATCGATTTTTAATATCTCCATCTTTGGTCAATAAATTTCCTTCCCTGTCTCTAATTGGTATTTCCTTGCGTTTACCTGCATTACCACTCAGTTCTCTAATCGATTCATATGCTATTCTTTGACTCTGTCCATCATTTTTGCTTATTAGGATTTCAGTCTCTGCAACCATTTCATCCACACATCTTCTTTTATCTCTCCTAGCTAACCTTCTTACACACATAGGACAACAAAAAAAAACACTCACTTGCTCTTGCTTTACAAGCCGCAGTGTAAAAATACTCCTTCTTCTCCTCGTCTTTCGTCTTCTCATTCATTTCCTGCTCCTCCTCCTCCTCCTCCTTCTCCTCCTCCTCCTCCTGAACCCTCATCTCCCAAAATTTATGAAGAGAGGAAAAAGGATGATTAATGATCGTGATGTCATAAATACTTGTAATGTGCAGTAACCGAAAGGCAATAAGAATCTGACCTGAATATCTAGAATGTTTTCATATCGATAAAACTAGCTACAAAAAGGGTGGGTAAGATACAGCCGTTAATAATATCTTTTACAGTATGTTGTTCTAACCCCGAAGGATCTCAACCTCTTTAAGATCAACTGATGACCAAATAATAGTCAGATTAAATGGGTGATTTGACTGGTAACCAAAGAGATGCATTCCTATTTTTTTTTCCTTTTCATACAACTACAACTAACTACTTAAAGTTGTTGAAATGGTCCAGTACCATTATGTAAGACTCAGCCTACTGTAGGGAGTTTTCTATACTTGAATGAAGTCGACTGGTAGCAGCAAGAATTAAAGGAAAAAAAAAACGTCAGCGGATTCAGGGGTAATGAGTGCCAACCGAGTCAAAGCAAAGCAGATGGCAGGTTTAACTGCTGTTATAAATCGACGTTAAGAGCAATAACCAAAAGGCAATAAAAACTTGACCCGAATGCCGACTTTCACTTATTTTTTTTTCCCCCATTCACTAAGATGCAATAAAAATGCAGGCAGGATGTCAGGTTGGCACCATCACTCTCACGGCGCGTCAACAACACGCTGATTATGGAGACATACTGTATTAGCCCTCAACAAATCTGGTGAAAATTGCGACTCTAATCCATGTTATAAATATTTCTGAACATATGTAGAAGGTTATACTGTTCATTGAGTGAATCATATGTAGTTATTCTCTTCTCATTAATTCAACACAACTTTTGCAGTAGATAGAAATATATGAATGCCATGAAATATAAGCTCGCCACGAAATTGGTGAAAATATTTTGTCCTAGTGTGATAAATATTTTGGAAAGAAATTAGAAACCCTTAAAATTTTGCTCGTTGATATGTACTTTACAACTGTATAGTTGAAACTTAAATCCTTTGATCGTAAAAGAGAGAGCAAGCTTCTAACTTCAGATGGACATTAGTTGCAAAATGGTAGCTTATCAACTCTGTATCTCAATCTTGTTACTACCAGGTTACTTGAGCTGGTACATGAGTGTCGCCCGGTAGAGAGGACATTAATGAAGGTTATATCTAAAGGATCGCATTCAAAAAGTCTCTGGAAAGCTCAATATAATCGTCTAAAAATATTAAAAAATACTAAAATACCGATTGTCGATTAATAATAGTTTGCCATGACACTGATGAAGTAGTGGTTGTTGTCCTCCTGATTATAATTTGAACGTGTCTAAGCCACCATAAACCATTTCACTGACATAGTCAGCCTGGAATATTTTATTCGCATTTATTCCAAGCAATTCTGTTGAGCAGGAACAGACCTATTATGGAGAAATATTTGCTTGCCAGTAAAATGAGGAAAGTAGGTGAATGTGCTCCATCATTGGAACGTTTTTAGCCAATGTTAACCATTTCAGCCAGAGGACGCTGTCTGTGGTTCTGGTTACCTCCAGGACTTTTTTTTTCCCAGCTCCTAGATCTCTTGAAATGAAAGGGTTATTAAAGGGTACCGGTACCGTTTATCAACCCTCTAGTTCGAAAACTCCTGAACTGAGTAAACTGCAGTGATCAGGATATCTCAGTAAGGACGCAAAATTAAATTTATCCTCGGCGTTCATGAAAGACGCTGCTCAATTTACGATTGTTTGTCGTACAGAAGTCAGTGATAGTTATATGCAGTCCATCATGTTCGACGAGTATCACCAAAACGTGTTGCGTTGTGGTTGTGGGTAGTGGTAGGCTGCCGTGGAGGGGTTATAAGCACAACCTTTACACACCCTGTCACTGTGGGCTATGGCGCAATACCCTCCCTCTCAGAACACAACCTGGAATCTTGGTTTCGTCATCTGTAACACTGAAATATTGGCTTTACATTACAAGCAAAGACTATCTGATATCTGGCTATCTATGTGCCTGTCTGACTATCTGACTGTCCACCATCGTATCTATCTATATATTTTTTTGTATTTATTTATACACATTTTAATAGAGGCAGTATAAAAGGAACGCATATACTTTGCACGTTGATAACAGAATTGTAAGTATTTGAAGGATTTTTTCCACACTTCCAGTATCTCGATACATTATATTGCACTCTCGCGCCGAGGGCGTGAGAGTGAGTGAGAGTGGGGAATGTACTTATTTCCGGTGGGTGGGACAGAGAATGGGAGAGGGATAGTGGGTGGGAAGGTTACTGTGGAAGTGAGTTAGAAAGAAGGTGACATTGTGGGTGATGGTGTAAAAGTATGGGTAAATCCATGAAAGTGAGTGTTTTCATGTTGCCAGTGGGTTATATACTGTATGTAAGGTGGATGGGAATGTGGGCTGGTGTGACACGAGGCATGAATAATGATGTTCCCCTTCCATCTCAAACTCCCCCAGTCCCCTCTCTCTCACTCTCGCCACATTATCCCACTGACTAATGCATTCCTCGATTTTTCTGTGCCTCTGGTATTTCGAGGCGCGAAGTGGATTGTTTTTCTCTGGTGTATTGAAATTTTGAAATATCATCTAACGTCGAATGTTTACCAATGTAGGCTGCGAGCACCAACACAAACAACCACAGTGATACCGTTTTGTGTGGAAAACTAATTCTATGGACTCACATATATTGTCAACATATGGATAAAAGTCTGCCTAGTGTTTCACTTCGTGTATTCCTCCCTTTCTTCTGCAGTGCAATGTTCCTTTTTTTTTTTTTTTTTGCCCATTCATTATGCTCTTCGTTATGATGTGTAATGGAAAGTGGAAGACATTCTCTAAAGATGAAGTACACATAAGATGTACTTTTTGCTCACGCAGTCCCATCAATCTTGGCTGAGAGAAAGTTGAAAAATATCTATGACTGGTAATTCATAAGTATTCTGGGCTATATGAGTAACCATGCCATTGCAACATACTTACCGTGCCATCCAGCTAAGCTTCAGACTAACATTCTAACACAGGACAACAAGGCTGATTTCGGCATGAAACGCTGGGTATGACATTCGTTCTGTCATGCAGAGTAGGAGAGACGGTGGTGGTGGTGATGGGGGGAGGGGAGAAGTGGTGGATTAACTTACACATACTATTTACAACTTAAAGAATCTATGGTGGTCAGACTGGGGATTGCAGCTTGTGTTCTAATCCCTGTTCAGCCTGAAATATAGTTGTGAATCTGGATACAACGTCGACTCTTGTGGATCGTTTTCTACGAGATGATTTAAACAGGAGAAAACTAGAGGGGCACTCAGTGGAGTACGTCTCTCTGACAAGGGCAACGTAATTTCCAAACCACTCTTCATAATTGGTTAGGTTTTCTCATCATTCTCTCTAACAAGGAGTATGTTTTCACCCCTGCTTGTTTGTTTGTTAGTTTGCTTGTATGCAGGATTACTCAAAAACTAAAAGAGAGATTTGAACCAAATTTGGTGGGTAGATAGCCCATACCCCGAAAAGTTAAATGATTGTTCCCTGGGACTTGGGCTACCTACCCGCCAAATTGGGTCTAAATCTCTCTTTTAGTTTTTGAGTAATCTTGCAATCAAACAAACTAACTAACAAACAAACAGGGGAGTAAACATACTTTCCTAATCGGAGAGAATTATTGCCTGCCTTCACCCCTAAGTTCAGTTGACGGTAGTAGCCGCCCAAAACAGGTGTTTGGGGTGCATTCGATGACAGAAATATCCAGTTTACGTTTCCAACTGTGGTTTGATTTCATTCCAGTTTTCTAAGCTTACCAGTGCATGATGCATGCATTTAGGGGGTGAGTGAATGCCAATGACAGTCTACCTCAGGAAACAGAAGCCAAGGAATGATGATTTCCAATTCCGCATCATTCGATTCGCTTGTAGCTACCGGCCTCTGCCACCTCTACCCCTGCCAGGCCTCACATATGCAAAGAAGGGGTTGAGGAAAAGTGCGATTTTGAGGAAACTGGTAGTGATAATATCATCAATGCCGAATGAAGAGACATCAATGTCGAATGAAGAGACGATGCCAATGGAAGGAAGTTACCACGTAAATTGTCGTGCCAAGTCTGCCCGTACCCCCATTCCTCCAACAGTTCCCTCCTGCCACTTGAGAGAGACCTTGCTGACCCTCCATTGCCCAAGGACTTCCTACACTTCTAATGTCGTGGGAGAGCCCTCTGAGGAGTCAGACTGAGAGGATAAGGGTTAGATGGCCTGGTCACGTGCGACTTGAGCACTGCATTATAGTCCTCAGCCTCCTTTGCGGCAACTTCACGGCGCCCATGCCTCACCACTGTCTCACCACCACCCAAATCTCCCCAACCTGGCACTTCGCGGGTGTGTGGGGAAGTGTAACATTGGTTCCCAAACTTTTTTTCTATGGGCCGCACTTGCGATATGAGCACTGGCTCGTACCATACCAAATTATTATTGATAAACATTCTCAAAAGCAAAAAATCAACTACTAGAAGTGCTTTATTCATAACACAGAACACAACTACATTATTTTATGATCACGAGACATTCAGAAAGTATTAAAAAATGCAGCTACATACATAATGTGATCCATTCCCCAAATATACAAATTCAATTAGAAGTGTGAGCTTGTTTTTTGATCTATAATCTCATTTACTATGGTTAATTAACGACAAGCAAACACTTATTTCATCAACACAGAAAAGCCTTTCTTTTTCTGGACTTTGATATTTGTCAGAGGAGGAACTCCCTGTTTACAACAATATGTCGTGGAGAGCTGTAGAAGGAAAAATGATGCTCCTGAAGAGATGCATGAATACTCTTTCTGTTTGTGTATTCAAAAAGAGCTCAGTGGCATACTTTCATGTTTCATTTTCAAGGTGCTATCACTCAAAATGCATTCCACTTCCCCCTTCTCATCTAATATCAGATCTGAACAGCTGAAATTTGAAAAGGGATCTCTCAGTCGAATTTTTCTGTAGATATCAGTGGGAAGTTCTGATCAGTCTTTTCTACCAGCGTTGTGAAGTTCCTGTGTGAGTTCATACGATTTATCCCCTTCAAGATGGTGTGACAACCACACTAGGCCCAGATAAATTGGGTATAGCAAACACTGTTAATTATAGATGAATTGTTGGCAATTTTGGGCCAAGGTAAAGTGGATGGTGTATAGTGTCATTTGGATTACATGTTAACAGTAACAGAACAGGTCAAACACTGTTCTACTATTGGTAACATGTAATCTAGTACTGTCTCATGTTGAGATTGTTGGTAATTAATCCATCAATTCCACTGGCCTACACCAGTGGAAGAGTGATTAGACACCCCGCAGGACTAAAAACAAGACCTGTCAATGGGTGGATGAGCTACTTCAACCAGTAGTCAGCTAGCAGCGTGGAAGGAACTCATTAGCCTTGGCTGATAGTTAACCTGGGAAGAGGAAAACTCTGAATCAACCCTGGATAGCCCTTGTCAGGGACCCCATGCCGCAGCCCATAGGCTGGTGGTGAACCCTCCCATGACTTGGAAGGTTTGGGTGGAGTGTGCATCCCCTCCCTGGAAAAAAAGTACGCCTCGCACGACTTAAGAAGAGGTGGAGCAACCATTGTCAGCATGGGCTGCCTGACCCTGACACAGTTTTGCTGGGGGTTCCCTCCTCGGGTGCCAGCCTGGTGAGGCTCCTGGGGCCATGTTATGCTGGCACCAATTATCATGGTTCCTCCTTTTGTTGTTATGAGAGTTGGAGCGATAGGGGGTTGGCATAATTGCACTGTCTGATGCGAGGCGGACCAAGCATGGTGAAATCAATAGCAATGGTTATACATACTACTGCTGTGACTGTGACAATGGTGTCCAGCTTAGAAGTGCTTCTGTGGCAAATGATGCTCATTTTGCTTCTTCTGTAGACAGGGTTACTCTACTTGATGTGCATATAATGCCAGTGAGGATGAAGCACTCCTCGTCCTCACCTCACCTACTGCCATGTACACTCCAATTGAGACGAGTGATCTTGATAAGAAGGAGCATTCAGCTCTAAACTTGACTTGTTTGTGGAACAGTGCCGCTTGTGGGATACACTCTTGGTTCTGGTTGACTTCAGTGTTTTTACTGACACTGACAGGGGAGGCTTCGAGGAATGTGTAGGTTCCCATGGCTTTGGAACTAAGAACTCTAATAGTTATTAACTTCTGGATTTTGCAATGTCCTATAAGAAGAAAATTGCTGGATCCGTTCCAGAGGCCAGGACTTTGCCATTGAACTTGGTACTCCAATATTGGAGGGGCTGCAAAGGAGATAGATCACATTCTTGTTAGTACTCACTGGAGGATCCTTCAGAACTGCAGGGTTTTCAGGTAGTGAAGAGTTCTTTGCTACTGATCATAGACCTGTTGTTGCCAGTCCAAGGTTACAAATCAAAACTGAGAGCAGCTCAAGATGGTGCCAAATACAGTTCCATCTCCAGAACTCAGGGATGAGGAGTGTGCTTATGAGTATGCAGTGGTAGTGGTAGTGGTAGTCGCAGACCAGTTTGAAGTGGTCACTACTGTTTAGAAGCCTGTTGAACAAAGGGATACCTCTAAACATGCTACTCTGGCAGTAGCTAATGAGTGCATTGGAGAGAACCCAAGATCATGGAAAGGTCTGATTTCACCGGGGACATTAGCTGCAAATGAGGAGATTTGTACTGCCAGATTGCCTGGGGATTGAAAGCAGCACAGTGTTCTGTCTCAACAAGCACGAGTTATAGGAGAGGTATGTCAGGGAAACATCTTAGAAGGTGGATGGCTGTTTTCGTGCTAATGTGTTTCGACCTGCTTACCAAGCACGCAAGAAGCTCCATTCCAGACCCACCTCTCAGGTTAACTATGCTTGGACACCATATGAATGGCTTGTGTCGAGGAAGAGTGAGGATAGGGCTCATTGGGCTGAGTTCTTTGTGCAGATGTATTTGGCTGAGCCTTCCAGTAGTGAGCTATCATTGAACTGCATACAACCAGGGATTTCTCTCCCACCAAATGCTAATATCGTGCCATCTCTAGAGGATATCAAGAAGACAGTGGATAGGATGGAAAATGGTAGAGCAGTTGGTATTTGTGGCATCCAGCTGAAACTTTTCAAAGCTGGGGTGAAGCCATGATCTGGGTATTACACGCAGTCATAGAAGCCATTTGGCAAACTGGTATCATTCCTTCTGGACATTTTTTTTTTTTTCACCCCTATGTGGAAAAGGGAAGGAGACCAGCATTTCAGTAATAACTATCACAGTATTGCAGTTGACCACTTCCTAGCTCTTCAGGTTCTCATGGAAGGCAACTTGGAGTATCGACAAGGTATGCATGCACCCTATGTGGATCTGAAGATGACGTTTGACTTAGTAAATTGAGAGTTTAAATTGGGAGTTATTAACTGTCAGCAAGTGGAGTGCATCCTTTTTATATACCCGAACACCAGCTCCCACCTTAGTGCAGCCCAGAACATTCTGGAGCCTAGTAGAGATCTCACATTTTCTTATGCAATAATCTGTGTACTTTATATTAACAATGCTCAATAACAATAATGACACAAACTAATTCCAAAGGTAAGAGAGAAAGTAAATGAAACAGACATGTTGAAATCTCTAGAATGTTCCTCACATCTCCAGATATAAAACACTACCTTGATCCTACTGTGTCATCCCTGACATAATCTATATACAAGTATAATCTTGCCTATGTACAAGAATATATAGCATAAACTTCCAGACTAGTGGGTCATCTCAATCTCTTCTGTTGTCACGGTCCCATAGCCTGAAGAACTGGATAGCCAGTGCCGTCAATTCCCTCATTCCCCTGGTTAATCTTTCATCTCCGGTGTACAGCAGGTTCTCGGCTCCACTCCATGTGCACTTCAAAGGTACAGGTCTCCTAAGGAAAATACATTAGCGCACCCCACCAAAAGCTCCCCCCACCTCCACGACTGCACTATCTGTAGCTTCTCCAAATACTGGGCACTTCTGACACACAGATCCCACAGGTGATCAGGTAGTTCTTCCTGGAGCTCAACATGCTCTCTTGCTCTCTTGCTTGGTGGCTCTTGATCGACTTTTGGCACAAATCCACAAAAGTGCCCTGATGTATTCTCCTAGGATGAAGTAAACAATTGGCTGTGACAATGAGTGCTTCTGCCGTACGGTGAACTAATTTCCTGCCTACCATCACTCCCTCTTTAATCATGCCATGGCTCCTGTGTTCCACCAATCCAGGGCAATGTGCACGTGTCATAGGTCTTGCAGAAGAGCAGCATCTCAGACTCACGGGGGATATATGTTGTCCATCCAGTTATTGCTAGAGGACTTCCATGCTCCATGGTCCTCAGTGGAATACTCCTTCATCCTAGCCACATTTGCATCAAATTGAAGTCAAACAGGCAGCAGCGGGCCACTGGGCAGTCCAAACCGATGATGCAGTGGTCCCCAGTGTCAGCAACGCTCACAGCCAGGGTCTCTTCCTTACCTCCAAGCCGTACCCTGACTCCCATTGGTCTCCCACACACAGTGCAGTGCATAGTAGCTCCCCACAGCTGCTAAAAGTGTCTGGAAGCTGCCTATGACATACCACTTCCAGCTTCTTCTCTAATCCTGTGTCAGCGACCACTGGGTACGCTACTCCCTCAGTCTCATCATCCCCTTTCGTTCACTTGTCACTGGTACCAAAGGGGTGTGCTGGGTGCTGACCCTCAACCAAACACTATTGAAAGACTTCGATCCTGTTACTCACTTCCTGTATTTCTCTTCTCACTTTTGCCTCCACAACACAGGAACCCTCTTCCGTCACTTCTCTTACCTGGTCAGTCAATCTACGGTATATACCTTACTGTATGCCAATTCCTGTTGTGTGTCTTGATATTTTTGTTCTTCTTAACAGTTGTTTTGCTTTTCATTAATATTTCATTAGTTCTTCGAGAAACTTTTTTTCTTCTTCACAATATGTCTTTTGTTCTTCACGCTCTGTTCTCCAACATTTGATTTGTTCTTCATGATGTGCTCTCAACACTGTGAGTACATCTTTCTTTTGTTCTTCTTGCTATGCTTTTACATTCCGTTTGCTTTTCATATTTTTGTTCTTCATGATGCACTGTCAACACTGCGAGTATATTTGCCAGAGATACATCCACCGTTCTGTCAACCTGTCGATACGTGTGCATATCTAAAACATATCTCCACTCTTGGCACCAATTGTTATACCTTATGATCAGTTGATATGTAGAGAACGATGCATAGACAGGTCAAGTGGTTAATTAAAGGCAGCTGAGCTCTTTTTTTGTTTTAATTCTTTTCAAGCAGAGCTGAGGTACACTTGCAAAACACAATGACTTTTCTCTCTTACGTTAGCTTAGTCCTTCATTCACTACTACTTCCTCACAGTTCATTCGCTGACTCACTGATTCTCACTTACTGACTCTGAATGACTACTTTGTCCTTCACTGATTAGCTCTGTCTGATTCACTAACTCTGTCACTGACTGGTGTCACTGTCTGTCTACCACTGACTCACTGACTGTCATTCACTTATTGAACTGAACCGAAATCAGCTCTCTCACAGACTGCTGCATGCTCACCCACTCATTCAGTGGCTATCGGCTAACTTCCAACAAGCGGGACGGGTCCTTTATAAATCTAGTTCCCCCTACCCGCTCCCACTGCTAGTGCAGCCAACAACATTCTGGAGCCTAGCAGAGAACCCACATTTTCTCTTGCAACAATGCAAGCAAAATAACAAGGCACAATGATAATAATCATGACAAGAACTAATTAGTAAGGTAAGAGAGTAAACAAAACAGACATGCCAAAATCTTCAGAATGTCCTTAACATCTCCAGGTACTAACATTAACCTAATCCTACAACACAACACTTAATTTATAGACTGTTTGTCATATCTCCAGATGTAAAACATTACCTTAATCCTACCAGCATAACATTGCCCCTCCCTCAAAACTGTGTTGTCCCTGACTTAACCACCTTATCCTACCCATATACAAGAATGTACAACAGAAACTTCCACACTACCAGGTCGTTGCCACTGCCTCTGCTGTCTAGATCCCACTGGGTGAAGACCTGAATCACCAATGCTGAAAATCCATCATTACCCTGGGCCCCTCTTTCATTTCCAGTGTCCTGCAGGTCCTCGACTCCACTCTAACTGCACTTTCCACGTTCAGATCTCCCATGGATAACACATCAGCATGCCGAACCAAGATTCCCCCTCCCACAACTGCTCCAAATGTGGCTTCTCTGGACATTGGACATTCCTGGCAAACAAGTCCCACAAGTAATTGGGCAGTTCTTCCTGGATCTCAGCCATTTTCCTCTTTCATGAACTGCTTGGTGGATCTTGACTGACTTTCTGGCACAAACCCTCAACTGTGCCCTGATGTGTCCTCCTAGGATGAAGTGAAAAATTTACTATGACAACAGATACTTCTTCTGCTGCAGGGTCAACTAAGGTCCTGCCCGCAATTGCTGTCTTTTCATATCATGGCTCCAGTGCTCCAATAATCCAAGGGCAGTGTGCAGCGTGTCGTAGATCTTGCAAGGAAGCATTATATCTGAATCAGGGGGATAAACGTAGTTCATTTAATCGCCACTAGTAGACTTGCATACTCCAATGCTCTCAGTGAAATACTCCTCCCTCCATGCCCATTCGCATCCAATGAAAGTCAAGCAGGCAGTGGGGGGATGCTTGGCAGACAAAATCCAAGATGCAGGGATCCCCGATTTTGCCAACACTTACGGCCAGGGTCTCTTGCTTACCTACCTGTCGCATGCCGACACTCACTGATCCCCCAAACCCAGTCTACACTGGGTCTCTCCACAGCCACTGAAAAGTCTCTGAAAGCTGCCTATGACCCACCACTCCCAGTTGCCTCTCTGATCCTGTGTCAACCACCCCTGGGCACACTACTCCCTCACTCTCACCACCCTCTTCCACGCACTTGCCACTAGCACCTAAGAGGTGTGCTGGGAACTGACCTTCAACCAACCACTGTTCGAGGACTTTGACTTATTAGCAGCTTCTTGTATTTCACTTTTCACTTTATCCTCCACTATACAGGAACCCTCTTCCCTCACTTCTCTTACCTGGACACTTAATCTTTCTGTCTTGCTGTACACCATTTCTTGTTGTTCTTAATATTTGTTTGTTCTTCATAATAGTTTTATTGATCTTCATAATATTGCTTAAGTTCTTCATGAAATTTCTTTTCGTCTTCATAATATTTCATTCGATCTTCTTGCTGTGCACCCCAATATTTCTTTCGTTCTTCATAACATTCTCTCAACACTGAGTATGTCTTTCTTTTGTTCTCCTTGCTGTGCTTTTTCATTTCTTTTGTTCTTCATAATAATTTTGTTCCTCATTATGCGCAGTCAACTCTGCGAGAACATGTGCCAGATGATACACCTGCCGTTATGTTGGCCTGTCCATGCAATTTCATCTTTCAAAACGTATATCCATTCCTGACACCAGTTATTACACCCTAGGATCTGTTTATATGTCGAGAATGACGCACTGACGGGTTAAGTGAGTAATCAAAAGCAGCTGAACATTTCCAGGTTTTATTCCTTCTAAACACAGCTGAGGTACACTTGCAAAACACAACGACTTTTCTATCCCACTTTACCTCATTCTTTCCCTCACTTCTGCTCCCTCACTGTCCATACACTAACTGATTCTCACATAATGACTCTGAATAACTACCTTGTCTTCCACTAATTAGCTCTCACTGTTTGACTAACTAACTCTGTCACTGACTGTCACTATCTGTCTGCCACTGACTCACTGAATGTCATTCACTGATTGAACTGAACTGAACACAGACTGCCACTTGCTCATTCACTTCCTCCGTTACTGTTGGCTAAGTGCTATTATGTGGAATGTGTCCTTTTTAAATCCCCCCCCCACCTCCCACTACTAGTGTTGCCCATAACATTTTCTTACGCGATAATGGACGTAAATTAGCAATTTACAATAACAACAATGACAAGAACTATTTCCAAAGGTAAGAATAAAGGTAAACAAAACAGACAAGCTGAAATCTCCAAAATGATCCTCACATCACTTTGTACAAACATGAACCTAATCCTACGGCACAACACTTAATTTCCTGAATATTCCTCATATCGCCATATATAAAAGAATAATCCTACCAGCATAAAAAATATTTAACACAAGGAAGTGAGTGATTGTGCCTTTGCAATACACAGACATAGCTACACAGCCCTATATAGGCTTCACAATGCAAATGAATCCTGGCAATGCTTCAAAAACTGCAACTAAGCTGGACGCAGTGGATGATGAGGAGTAGGAGGAACGGGAAATTAACCTGACTTACATTGGAGAAGACACTTGCTGGGATCAAAGAGAGAGACAGTCGGTCTGATCTCAACGACCAACCATGTCAACGAGCCAGCCCGCTGTTCTAATATTCATGCAAGTCTAGATTATACTCATTTCACATAATTTTATTTTCTACAATTCATTTTCCAACGCTTCATTGAGTATCTCATGAAGGTTCTTTTGTAGTAGAAGGAATTTTCATGTTCTCATCACCTGTCCTTTATTAATCACGTTGATTGTTCAATGAACACTTGGTTTACGAGTAACATAATACTTTTATGAAGTAGGTGATGGCGACCATCATCCACTCACTTGATATAGTGCTGCCTGCTTCTTCCTTCACCTTTTTCATTCTTTTTCTGTCTGCTCTCTTCTCTTCCTATGTCGCCCATCCTTCCTGTCACTTTTTGTTACCTTTCGTTCCTAATCAGGTGGCTTTACATTGAATGACCTGCCTAATGGCTCCTGTAAGCCTGGAAACCACTTACAACACTGGGTGGTAACCATATAACCAGCCTTTGCCTGTTCCCCACGTGTCAACAAATGGGCGGGTGAAGGGTCGGTTGGTGCCCCTCCCCGTAAAATAACTAACTCAAACAAAAGGCCATCCCTTATGGAATTATGGCTTTTGATTATAGATAGATAGATAGATACTATTATTCAGAAATATATACTTTTCATTTTGGATGTTTATGCTTACCAGCCCTACGTTGTTCTGACCTCCCTGGGACGTCAGTGTATACGATTTTTCACATAACTGTGTTACAGATTTCATTTTCTTATTACAGTGACTAGAATGGTGAGTAAATGGATGTGCTAGTATGTACTATTGCGCTGGACTTTTTGTTGGTGGTCCTATTAAATTAAAGCTTCTTACGCGCCTGGGAGACGGGTACTGTTTTCACTCGGTTTGTCTGTTTGTCTGTTAACAACTTTACGTGAAAACTACCTGTGGGATTTTGACTAAATATACGGGGATGTTGGGCTATGATCTGATCTCTATCTATCTGTCTATTGCCAGACACCATTATCTCGTAAAGGGTGGCCATTTGACTTTGGATTATTTGTTTTACGGGGAGGGGAACTAACCCTCCACTAACCCACTTGTTGACACGTAGGGACCACGTATGGTTTGGTTATATGGTTACCACCCAGCGTTGTAAATGGTTTCTTGGCTTACAGGAAACCATTTGGCTTGTCATTCAATGTAAAACCACCTGTAAAGGAAGGAAATGCATTAAGAAGTGACAGGAAAGATGGGAGAAATAGGAAGAGGGGAGGGCAGGCACAGAAAAAGAATGATAAAGGCTAAAGAAGAAGTAGGCAGCACTACATCAAGTGAGTGGATGATGGTCGCCACCACCTACCATCAATGATCTGATCACCTGATTAAATTTTGGGCCAAATTGGGCCAATGTCCAGGCTGTAGGTCCAAAAACGTTAATAAAGATATGGGTAAATTTTTTTCCCTTCATAACTCCCTTCAAATCCGTCATAACGACACGACACCTAATCCTAAATGTGCAACTTTCAAATCTGTGTCCTATAACATGCCTCATTACAACTGCGGGGTCACTCCCCAGTTAACGGAAAGGGGGGTCAATGTCAGGTGGGTCGGACCTAAAATTTCAAATGGGCATATGTTGAACAAAAAGAATAAAAAATAATGGGAGTAAGTGGCTGGAGAATGGTTGCGAGAAGGAAGGGATGTGAGAAGAGAGGAAGAAATCAGTAGGATGGAAATCGTGGAAGCAATGAAGAAAGTCATTATGGGGAAAGTCTCAGGAACTGATGGAGTGTGTGGTGAAATGCTGAAGCATAGGGGATAGTAGTAGAATAGACGTGGAAGATGTGTAGATTGGCCTAGGAAGATGGTAAAGTCCCGGAGGATTGGAAGTCAGGTATAATTATTCCCCTGTACAAAGGAAAAGGGGAAAAAGAAGTTTGTGGTCATGATATGGGCATTTCTCTTCTTAGTGTAAAAGGAAAAGTATATGGTAGGATACTTATTGACAGAGTTAGAGAAATAACTGGAATTAGTTGGAGAAGAACAGGGAGGTTTTAGGAAGGGAAGAGGTGTAGATCAGATATTCATTCTTAGGTCTTTAGTGGAAGAGTTTCTAGAGAAGGGAAAGAATTTGTATGCGGCTTTCATGGATTTGAAGAAAGCATATGACAGGGTGGATAGAAAAGGATTGTGGAAAGCATTAAGAATATATGGAGTAAATGGGAAGTTGCTGAACGCCGTGAAGAATATGTATGAGGGTGCTAAGGTTGCAGTGCGTGTGGACAGTGAACTAAATGAATTTTTCTGTTTGAAGTTTGGATTGAAACAGGGATGTGTCATCTATGCATAGTTATTCAATCTGTATATGGATGGGGTTATAAAAGAAATACGTGGTAGGGCAGTGGATGTTGGAGCGGCCCAAATGAGAGAGGGCAGTGTTTGGAAACTTCCTGTACTGTTGTTTGCTGATGATGCTGTGTTGTTAAGTGAATGCGAAGGGCGGCTGCAAGGCTTGGTGAATGAGTTTGAGAGATTGTGTAAGAAACGGAATCTAAAGGTGAATGTAGGAAATAATAAAATTATGGTCTTCGAGAGAAACGAAGTCACTGAATGTACAGTGAGGCTGGATGATGAGGAAATGGAAAATGTGAGTACGTTTAAGTACTTGGGTGGTGTGATGAGTAAAGATGACAGTTTAGAGGGTGAAGTGCTTCAAAGGGTACACGAAGGAAGAAAGGTTGCTGGTTCTTTGAAAGCAGTTTTAAGAAACAGGGGAGTGAGCAAGGAAATGAAAAAGTTACTACATGACACTGTTGTGATACCAACTCTAATGTACGGATGTGAAGCTTGGACCTTGTTGGAGGGACTCAAGTCAGGAGTGAGGACAGTGGAAATGAATTATTAGAGAAAAGCATGTGGAGTCACATGGAGAGACAGACTGGCAAATAAGGAGGTGAAGGAGCATTATGGTGTGGATGTGGATGTGATAGGAAGCGTTAGGAGTAACACACTGTGGTGGTCTGGCCATGTGGAGAGGATGGAGAGCGAGAGACTGACAAGAAGAGTGTATGTGAGTGAGGTGGAGGGAGGAGAGGGAGGGGGAGACCAAGGATCCCATTGGATCCCAGAGCTGCTGGGCGAGGCATTGCACTGGGAGGATACTAAGCGTACCGCCCTCCGCCAATCGGCGCATAGTCGTGAACCTCATAGGTCCATACTCGAAGGTTCCTTACTTTATTCGGATTCGAAAATTCCCAGTTCTGTCCAGTACTCTGGACACTGTGCTCCAATGGGATATATATATATATATATATATATATATATATATATATATATATATATATATATATATATATATATATATATATATATATATATATTTAAATAACAGAACAGAAGAAGGAAAAACAAATGAATTTAAAAAAAATAAATCCATGCACCAGATTACTGGTGTCCGCTGTTCAAAAAATATCTGTAACAGTTAGACTTGAACAGCAGTAGGTTGAAGTCTGGAAGGAAACAACTCTGGGGAAGCGAGTTCCAGAGAAATGCAATTCGGAGAATGAAAGAATTCTGATAGGCAGAAGTTCGGCAGTGTGGTTGAGTGACATTCCAGTCATGAGCACTACCAACTGCCCTTGTAGCATGAGGGAAGGCATGGAAAGGTGGCACCATAGACGCAACTTCGACTGAGCATTTGCTGCAGAAATATCTGTAAAATAATGCAAGGGAGGCAACATTCCTTCTTACTTGTAGGGGAGGTTGTTTATTAGTAATAGCAGGGTTATTAATTATTCTAACAGCCTTGTTATGAATTTTGTCTACTTGCTTTAATGCAACCTCTCCACATCCGCTCCACAAAGGTGAGGAGTATTCAAGCTGAGAGCGCACATGACTCTTATAAATGATAACTAACTGCTCGTCAGTGAAGAAGTTACGGACTCTGTACAATAATCCAAGTTTCTTTGAGGCGGTTTTAGCAAGTGATCTGACATGAGAGGTCCAGCTGAGGGCATTGTTAAGCGAGACGCAGAGAATTTCAATACTTTTGGAAATGGGAATATTTCTAGCATTGAAGGTAACATACGATTCTGGCAATACCTGCCTATTAGTAAATTGTATATATTTAGTTTTACTAGCATTAAATGAGACAAGGTTGTTTTATCCCCATTCACTGATCGTGGATAAGTCTTGATTTAAAGAGATGGCTGTTCTGAGGTGAGAGTTAGAGATATAGGACTTTGCAAATGAATGTCTGAGTGTGAATGAACTATGAAGTGTTGAGTCATCTGCATATGAATGGATGGGATTGTTCATTAATATGAACGAGGAACAGGGTTGGTGCCAGAACTGATCCCTGCAGCACGCCGGCGTTAACTGAGTGGAAATTCGAATATACATCATCTACTTTTACTCTTATTTTTCTATTGCTGAGATATGAGGAAATCAAAGGAACAAAAGAGTTTAGTCCATAGCAAGGGAGTTTGGACAACAGGGAACGGTGCCACACTCTGTCGAAAGCTTTAGAAATATTCAGGGCTACTGCATGAGTTTCACCATGTAGATCAACTGGTTGATGGATGGTATGAGTTAGGAGATTGAGTATGTCAATGGTGGATCTTTCTTGGCGAAAACCATATTGTCTATCAATAATTAAGTTGTTGGATTCAAGATGTTTAACTATGTGCTTATTAATTACAGCTTCAAAAACCTTACCAAGAGAAGATGTCACAGCTATTGGTCTGTAATCAGTGGGGTCAGAGGAACTTCCTTTCTTTGGAATTGGGTGGATATTGGCTTCTTTCCACGAATTAGGGAATGAAGAAGTAGGTATGCATAGTCTGAATAATTTTGCAAGAACAGAGGCAAGTTCTGGGGAACACTTTTTCAAAACAATTGGTAGAAGTCCATATATATATATATATATATATATATATATATATATATATATATATATATATATATATATATATATATATATATATATATATATATATATATATATATCATCCTCTGTAGTATTTATTTCAGCAAACTACAAACAATATCTTTCAGCTGATACTATCATTGCATAAACAGTCACCATTACCCTTTTATGGTATGGGCTCCAATATGCTTGCACTCGTCCGTCGTGGTCACCTAATAGCAGATTTCCAGTTGCTTGATCTCGGGCAGCCTCCCTATCCAGTCCCTTATCCCTGAAGTCAAACTCTATTACCTTGTCTCATGTCTGTTATTGGTTTGCCTCACGGACCCATGACGTTCATACTGTTCACCTTCCATACCCAGTTGTCACCCTTCATCCTTTCTACACGCCCAGACCATCTGAATCTATCTTCCTCGTTGCAACGCAGATACATTCAAATCCCATCCCTCCTTTCAACTGTTCAATTGCAATCTCATGTCCTCCCCCAAGGCTTTGTACTGAAGGACGCACTACAGATCCGTCTGTTAACTGGCGTTTGGGCTTACGAATATCCTTTTCCTGTACTACCCAGCTTTCACCACCATACAGCATTACACTCCTAACACACGTCGCATACAAAGATCCTTTAGCACAAATGGAGAGTCTCCTCAATGTTAGGAGAAACAACAGCTCCCTTAACTTCCTCCAGCCACTTCTTACCCTTGTCACAGAACAAGCTCCAGCCCAACTCCAGCGCATAACATGTCCCCCAGATACCAAAACTCCTAACACTCACGAGACTCTCCAATAAAAATCAGTCCTTTCACGCCTGATAGTCTCTACATACTCCCCCCTACACACCATACACACGAAATCAGCATTTTTTCGTAGCCTACCTCTAATACAACAACATCTCTTGTGCACCAACTTATCACAGACACTGCACAAGATGGAGTTGCTGCCCAAACCCTTGTGGCAAACTTCACATGGCCACACTTCCTCCGCTTTGACAGTACTATCACCAGCCCTAGATACCATCACTTTTGTTTTATCCGCATTACTCTCAAGTCTTTGTACCCCTATCAGTCTCTCCATTTCCCGATTCTCTCCCTCGCCTACCTTTTTTTCTCTGCAATCAATACCAGGTCATCATCAACATCTCACATGGAACTCCTTTTTTGAAGTCACGTGAGAGAGTTTCAGTCACTAAGACACCACACCAACATTCACGGAAAACTCGTCACTCAAATCTCCATTCACTCACACCTAGATGCGAGCCACATACTCGTACATAGCCATAAGCACTCTAACCAGCAACTTCCCGATCGCAAGCTTTCTCATTGCCCAACCACTACGTCTCCAGGGAGTCAGTCAAAGGCCTTCTCCAAAAAAAAAAAAAAAAAAAAAAAAAAAAAAATACAGTTCCACCTTCATTCCTATAAACGGTATATATTTCCTGAGGCTGCCGGACAATGAGCATGACATCAGTCTCTTCTTTTCCCGGCATAATCCAAAACTGCATCCATTCAATAATCAGTTATTCCTTAATCATATCTTCTACGACTCTCATTTTTGCATTCATTAGCTGGTCCAAAACTTTTATGCCTCTATAATGTCCTCCTCCCATGGGATTATTAATTTTTGTCTATAATATATATATATATATATATATATATATATATATATATATATATATATATATATATATATATACCGGTATATATATATATATATATACCGGTATATATATATATATATATATATATATATATATATATATATATATATATATATATATATATATATATATATATATATATACACAATATATATATAGTGGTAGGTGGTGGCGACCATCATCCACTCACTTGATGTGGTGCTTCCTACTTATTCCTTAACCTTTATCATTCTTTTTCTGTGCCTGCCCTCCTCTCTTCCTATTTCTCCCATCTTTCCTGTCACTTCTTATTGCATTTCCTTCCTTTACAGGTGGCTTTACATTGAGTGATAATCCAAATAGTTTCCTGTAAGCCAAGAAACCATTTACAACGCTGGGTGGTAACCACATAACCAAACCATACGCGCTCCCTACTTGTCAGCAAGTCAGTTGGTGAAGGGTTAGTGCCCCTTACCGTAAAACAGATAACTCAAACAGGACCCATATACATACAGGGTCTAAACCTATCGACCCCAAAACGCGTCGCGTTTGCGCATGACGTCATGGCGAAGACACCAGGTGAGGTCTTCCGAGAAGGGGTTGCCATATAGTGAGAAGTAGACTCAGTTGCTCAGAGGTCATGGCGCCAAACAGGTCACCTCTGTCACCTGCACTTAATTCCATTGTATGTGCCCAGTGAAATAATGCCTACCAATTGCGCATTGTTTGGCTGTAACTCTTTACTGAAGAAAGGTGGGGATATAACTTTCCATATTTTCCCCAAAGTTGAAGAGATTAGACGTAAGTGGATTCATCTGTGCAAGAGGAAAGACACAATTAATCCGAATACTGCTCGCATCTGCAGCCTTCACTTTGATCAAAGTGCTTATAAAAGAAATCTAAAATATGAACTTCTCAAACGGCCTATTCCAAAAAATCAAATAGGCCTTGAGGAGCACGCCCTGCCAACACTGAATCTGCAATCAGCTTCATTAAATGTTAAGTCCCTTCCCCTTTCTCTCTCTCTCTCTCTCTCTCTGCGTAGGTGCATATCCCTGTATATGGTGGGCTTTGCTCTTTATAAACTGTACAGTATATCTCTCCTCACGGGGTTAGTGCTTGCAGAAATGTGGAAAAGCACGTGGTGCATTACATTTACCAGCCCAGGTAAAATAAATTGAGGCAACTGGCCACCTCGCTAGTATGAGTTGCTAGTATTCATATTTACCCACCATTATTTTGTTCTACCCACGTGTGTAGGTAACCATTACTGAGTACCCTAGCAAGAAAGCAGTAGTGTTGAAAATTAAGTACGGTATATCGCAGAATGTATTTGTTTAAAGCAGGTTCGTAAAGTAGTAATTCCATCTGGAAGCGTTTGGCAAGAAGTATGTTATCATCCCCCCCCCCTTCGTTCCCTCCCTCCCTCCCTTCCAGGTCGCAAAAACAACGGTGCCAGGTCGTTGGAAATGATTTATACAGCCACTTTTCGTTTTGAAAGAGTGAATAATTCGTAAAAACTACAAAGAGTATATGAGATACATTCACATATATTTAGTAGCTCGGATAAGAGATTTGTTATTTATAATTAACGATTTGGTATCTACGCAGTAGATTAAAATCTCTCATAGGCCAAAGGAAAGGAATATATAGAAAAATAAAACGTGGAGAGGAACACTTACGCAACCGATACACGATTTTAAATAGAGAAGTAAAGAGGGAGATAAGAAAAGCAAAGAGAAGTTACGAAATTAAGGTTGCAAGTGAATCAAAAGAAAACCCCAAGGGTTTTTATCAGATGTACCGTACGAAAAATAAAGATAGGATAGGGCCACTCAGAACAGAATCAGGTGACATTACTAGTGAAGATAAAGAAATGTGCTCCATCCTAAATAATTATTTCATATCAGTATTCACCAAGGAAAATCTAAGCCTGGTCCCTCAAGCAGCAAATATTTACCATGAGAATACGGAAAATATTCTTAGTAAAATAACCATTAGTAAGGAGGACGTATTGAAAGAAATTAATAAGTTAAAACCACAAAAATCGCCAGGTCCGGACGATATATATGCAAAAATTATAAAAGAAACCAAAGAAGAATTATGTCAGCCACTTTTAACGTTATTTAATGACTCTTTAAGTTCAGGAGAAGTTCCAGAGGCGTAGAAAACCGCAAACGTAGTGCCCATCTTTAAAAAGGGTGATAAATCAGCTGCGTCGAATTATCGTCCGATAAGTCTAACGTCAATAGTAGGAAAAATGTTAGTCAATTTTGGCAAATAAGATTAGAGAACACTTAGAAAGATTTAATCTTATAAACGAAAGTCAGCACGGATTCAGGCAAGGACGATCCTGCCTCACAAATTTGTTGTCATTCTACTCGGAGGTCTATGAGGCAGTAGATAACGATAAAGCTTACGATGTTATTTATCTGGACTTTAGTAAAGCTTTTGATAGGGTCCCACACGAAAGGTTAGTTAGAAAGGTTCGAGCACACGGTATAAAAGGCGATATCTTAAAATGGATAGAATCCTGGCTGAAAGGACGAAAGCAGAGAGTATTAATAAATGGAACTAAGTCGGACTGGGGATTAGTAACTAGCGGTGTACCACAGGGTTCAGTACTCGGTCCCTTATTATTTATCATATATATAAATGATCTAGACTTAGGAGTCAATAGCAGCATCAGCAAATTTGCCGACGATACAAAAATAGGGCGTATCATTAACTCGACTGACGATTGCCGTAACTTACAAAAAGACCTCGATACATTGTCCAAATGGTCTAAAACTTGGCAAATGGAATTTAACGTTGAAGAATGTAAAGTACTTAACGTAGGCAAGACCATTGGAGATACTAAATACAGCTTAGATAACAAAGAAATTAGCAAATCGGAATGCGAGAGAGATCTAGGAGTTATGATTAGTAACGACCTTAAACCTAGGCAACAGTGTATTAATGCGAGAAATAAAGCAAATAGGGTCCTAGGATTTATTTCGAGAAGCGTGAGCAATAGATCATCTAAAGTAATACTGAATCTTTATCTAGCATTAGTAAGGCCACATTTAGACTACGCAGTACAATTTTGGTGTCCTTACTATAGAATGGATATTAATTCATTAGAAAATGTACAGAGAAGAATGACTAAAATGATACATGACGTCCGGAACCTGTCATATGAAGACAGACTGAAAAGACTAAGTCTGCATTCGCTAGAGAGGCGTAGAGTAAGGGGAGACTTAATTGAGGTGTTTAAGTGGATGAATGGTATAAATAAGGGAGATATTAGCAAGGTACTTAAAGTGAGCATACAGGATAGAACTAGAAATAATGGTTTCAAACTAGAAAAATTCCGTTTCAGAAAGGAAATCGGTAGAAATTGGTTTGGTAATAGAGTAGTAGACGAATGGAATAAGCTACCTAGTAAAGTAGTTGCTGCCTCTTCCATTGAGTGTTTCAAGCATAGGCTAAATAAGCATATGACAAATAAGGGGTGGATATAGAATAAAGAAAATCTTATAACCAATACTAATTCAAAAAAATTTTCTTTTCAGGTTACACTATGATAGTCTCTATTCTCCTTTCACACTTTCCTGTAAAATGTCCACGCCAGTTTTTCTATACGGCGTGGTGTTCTTTCTGACTTTTTCCTGCCGGCTTCGGCTGGAGGGTTTGGAGGGCGGGGGGGAGCCTTCTTCTTTGCTATCCTTATCTCATTCTAGTAGTTCAGTTACTCTTCTAGGAGCTGCCTAGCATGGGCCAACCGGCCTACTGCAGTTATCCTCTCTTCTTATGTTCTCTCTCTCTCTCTCTCTCTCTCTCTCTCTCTCTCTCTCTCTCTCTCTCCATGATATATGCGGAATATATACATTTGACATACTGTGGCTTAAAACCAGCATAAAACCTAAGCCTTACCAACGGTAATTTAAAAGACAACTGGCAAGGCATTGTCAGTACTAATATATAGGCATGTGTCTCTTCCTACTGAAGTAATTAGCCTTTTTGTTCGATACCGAGTATTTTTCAGGATGCGGGTATTAAACAGAAATTTGGCTAAATCGACACGAAAGCTGCAGAGTAAGATGTCGAAGTTAAGGAAATGAAGCCTGCATAGTAACATATAGTCAATACCGGTAGCAGTACCAATAAACATCCGGTATCATTTATAACAAGATGATATCCATGTATCCTAATAAATGTCACTATTAGAGTATATTGTGTTTATTTGTAAATCATGGACCTTTATATATGAGAAGGGAGAGGTTAAACAATCATTTGAAATGAGGAAATGTGTGTGGGGAACAGAGTTGTGTAAAGGAAGCAAGGTGGGAGGGGTGGGTATGGAGGATGACAGACAGCTGCACCTCACCGCGACTTGAGGCCTCCCTCTGAGGTCCCAAGGGAGATGGTGGGTGGGGAGAAATGGGGGGAGTGCCCTGTCTCAAGCGTGACGTCAGTAAATCTGCGTAGTGGAAAGGTGTGCGAAGACCCTATATGTATATGGGTCCTGAACTCAAAGTCAAATGGCAACCTCTTACGGGATTGTGGCGTCTGGCAATATATATCTATCTATCTATCTACATATATCGTATATATATATATATATATATATATATATATGGCCTTTGGTTCCTTCTTCACATAAAAAAAAAATATCGTATGTATGACCTGTTTATCCACTCTCTTCTTTTTCTTCTTCAAGATAAGAGACTGTGAGGAAAATGAGAATGCATTCCTTGTCATATGCGCCTTTATGGTTATTTTACCTGTCTGTCGCTCTTTTCTGTGCTAAAAACTGAAGGTAAATTTTCAAGAATTGTCCTTTTCATTTGGTAAGCTTCTTTCCTTCATATTCTTTTTGAGTGAGTGATTTAGAGTCAGTGCAAACAGTCTGGAAAACATTCTTCAAAGCTGTCAGACCAAAGAAACTGACACTCGAGTTAATTTTGACCACTCCTCGGGTTTCCCGTTGTAGGCTGAGACGGACAAGGGAGAAGAATGTGTTAGTTGGGACAGTCTGCTCTCATGTGAAGTCTGGAACCCGATCTTGTCGCGGAAATGAACGTTCCTTTCTTCACTGCAGCCAGGAGGGTCGCATTCGCGATTTTTTTCCCTAAAAATCGTGCTCCGAAAGACAGCTTCGAAACACCGAATAGAAGGAATTGTAATGTTATACTATCACACTTTTAACAGCAAAAACTTTATTTAGGATATTTTTCTGTTAAACATATAGCTGCCGAACCACGCCGATTATACAATTATATAATAAGTAAAATAAAACAAAACAGTACCTGGTAGAAACTGGTTGCTATCAAGATGTGCTTATCAAGCAGCTGATTGAGATTCTTGATGAATACTGCTCAAAGAAGCCATATTCGAGAAGTTTCTTGACCTTAAATCGTGTTTAACCGCTTCTATAGCGATGACGTACTATTATATTAACTCCAACTACTAGCAAATGATTGTACTGAATCTATGAAGCATCGACAGAAATGAATGGTTAGTTGAGGTTATATCTAACATCTTCATTTCCAAGTGTTTTTACTAGTCAGTAACTATATACAAAAAATGTTTTCTGATTGTGGGACTAACACTGCCATCCGTACGTCTCGCTTCATTCCTGTTGTTACCAAACACTTCCTAATGAAACCAGCTTGAATATTAAGGCACCTGATATCATACTCATATTTTTTTTCTTTTTTTCTTGATTCAAGTGCATTATGTTTACACTCGGACAGTTACCAAATATTTCACAACAAAACATTTCACAACCAGACTTTCTTGCTTAAACTAAGGCACATTTAATTATTGCTAAGTTGTGTTTACTTTTTTCCCCTTCATTCATACATTTCACAATATCAAGCTTTATACGACGAGTGGCCTCTCCAAAGCTGCATAAGTTCGTCCAGGGGCTGGAGTAGAGTTGGCACATTACAAATCTTAAGGAAAGGCGGATCTGCTCTCCATTACTTGTTTCATTAATGACAATACGAGTATGTAGTGGCATTCCACTCCCACTTCCGGACTATGTGCCCGAAACTTGTTGCATTCTATTGTTGCTGAGACGTGTAATACATACTAAAAGGAACTGATCAGGTGAATAAAAGGTCTGAGAAAATCAAATTTAAGGAGGAGTAACTGAAGGAAATAAATGCAGTTAAACTGCCGCATGCCAGTGCCTTTTTAAAACGGTCTGACATAGTTCCGCAGCCAGTGCCAGTGCCATTTAAAAACAGTTTATAATAAAAAACATCACTGTGACCGCATTTTTCAAGATTTGTGGGTAAAAATTGGCAGGCATGTATAGTAACTGTTCCTCTACCATCCCCCAGGCTGTCAAGGCCATACACTCATTCGCTCCCCCCCTCACGTTCGCTCTGACTCACTCTTCCTGTGTGCCTCACCCAGTGCTTGTACATAGTGAAGGCATTTTGTAAATATTTTCACGTAAATGTAAGTTGTAAATATTTTCTTGTATGTGTAAGGACTATATAATGAAGTCAAGTTGTAAGTACCTTTTTGTAAGTGCCAGGACAGTACATAATGAAGTCAGGTTGTACCTATATCTTCAAGTAAGTGTAAGATAATGCATTCACAGTGAGAAAGACACGCAAATTATGACAGATGTTGAAGTAATAACTAATCAGAAAAGTGTACTGAACAGTGCTATACCTACCCAGCATAAATACCTAAGTCTACCTTACATAGAAAACGGCTTTCTCTCACCTACGTGGTGAGCGAGAGAGAGTGGGTATACCTATATACGAGTATGCAGGACTCAATAAAACCCATTTCCGAGCTTTGATGAGCCTTTTAATGGTGAACTTCGTTGTTTTCACATCAAAATCTATCATATTAGCCAATAAAACAAAGGACGAAAAATGGCCAGTACAGAGGCGACCCATAGGGCTAAGAATTGCTGGCATGCGGCGGGTTAAATTCTTTACTTGGAACGGAAATACTGTAAATATGGAAAGCCAAAGCCACAGAAATTGGCAAAAACACCTCATATTGCAATCAAGTGTGTATCACATAGCCTGCTGGATAATAAACTGTACTTTGTTTGGACATTGCCTATAATTTCCTTTATGAAAGTGATGTCTCGTCTGTAAAGCAAACCATTATGGATTCCCCAACCTTTCATATCGCACACATATTTGCCTGCCACATAAACACAAAAGTCAGAAGATATTTTGTAGTACTAGTTGCTAGCCAGTGATGAAATGCGAATGAGTGTTGGTAAAAAAAAATAAATAAAAATAAGTTGTCTTTGATACCTGGAATACAAGAAATCAGGTTAACTACAAATTTAACTATGGGATTATTGATTAAGGTTACACTAATTTACTGAGGTCCATTATATTGTTGATGCTATACCGGACGAAGGTAAGAGCTTGAGATGTAGTCTCCTTCCCCTCCCCATTTTCTAAGCAGTAAGTGAAGCTTTAATGAGAGAAAATTTACAGAGAACACCACGTACCTTCACCCAATTAGATCAACGTCAAAGTAACTCTATCATATTCTAGGCGATTCTTGGTAATTGCTGAAGATTTTTTTTTTAACCAGCTGAGGCCTGTTAGTGATAATTATGCAGTAAAAGTATACGGTATAAATTCTTTCTGTATTTCATCAGACTAAGCCAAATTACAGTAACACTCAGTAGCTGTCTGCAGTTTTAATACCTGTTACGGAAACCTGAAATATGTGCAGTGGAAGCAACACACTCAGCATTGCAAAGAAGGGTTTTCGATCAACTGGCTCAAAATACTGAGCCATCGGCAATTGACTAAATAATTTTTTATCTCTTGTAAACATAATCTCTCTCTCTCTTTCTGGTTTTCCAGAATTAGCACGGGAAACAAATTCTTTAACGCTGAGCTGATGTGGATATGGTGCTTTTTTCAAACATTTTCTCAACTCACACAATTAAATCTCCTGTGGTTGCTAATTCTTTTGTTCAAAAATTATTCAGGAGCCTGGTAATGCTTGTTTAGCCCATTACTTGAGATTGTAAAACAATTTCCTTTTAGCACTGTAGTGGCGCACACTAGAAACGCATAATTTGTACTGAAACTCCTCACTGTTAATGTGTCAGCAACTTTTGTTAGCATCACTGAAGCAGTCAATTATATACGAGCTGAGCTTTATTTGAATGTTTTACCACTGCATATGCAGTGCTATGTCAGTGATACCCTTTGCTGTAGCAAAAGCAGCATCCATAACGATATCAACTTAAGGGTAAAAACAACAGCTATTATTATACAAAGAAAAGAATTATCACTTTCCGGCTGCCGGTCACTGACGACAAGCAACCCAGACTAGTATCTGAGTATACTAATTGACAAAGTGCACCCCTAGCTTGTCACTTTGTAATATAATTTCATTTAAAAAATCGAATTATGTATCATACAGTTTTTTTTTCTCTTTAACGCTTTTCCGAACGCTCCTCATTATTAATAAATGGAACACGTACTCATAAATTATTATTTTTTTCTTCTCTGTTATATCTGTTAAAAACTCCATTGACGAACCAAAATGATTATTAAGGTGGGGGAAAAAAAAAAAAGGAGTCCTGACAAAAGTTCATTGGTACAGAGACTTGTTTACCGTAAGAATTGGTAAAGATTCCCCCCCCCCCATTAAGAAACCATGACTCATATTCGAAAAGTTTCTTGAACTTTATTGTGCGATACATCGCTTGTCTACAATCTTATCCTCACTCAAACCGCTATCAAGCGGTTCACAATCAAAGCAGAGAATTAATATTAACTTATTCAGTTGACGCTATACAATATATCAGTTAAGGGCAGGAGTAGGAGCCTAAGAATATTACTGCTGTCACCATCAGCCTTTCGTGATCGGGACCAGTATATTACTCTGCACTCAGAACAATAATTTATCCAGCTTAGACAGTCACTGGAGCCAGGGAGTGCTAATCTGCACAAAGTTAACTGGTGGTAGTTTCAGTAGCGTGAAGGCATTAACATAATGAGAGTATTTCAAGAACTTTTATGAATCCAGTGTCCCAGACAAGGCGACATGCGGTAATCCCTCTGTGAATGCTGTTGCAGGGTCAACGCTGCACTTGCGTTCCTATTTTTTGTTGTTTTCTTATGTGCACAGTCTGCTGTTCAAGAATCTAAGAGGTAAAGCCCTGCAAGTAAGGGGGAGTTTGTATAATACGCAAATAAATTGGCCATTACCGAAACTCAGTTTTTGCCATAACTCTACATAGGCCTACATAGGGGATTTGATGGAAATGCAGGTGTCTGGGCCTAGGTTTTCATGGTCTACGAATACAGTAATCCTAGCTTCGGCAATATTTGGCAACCATCATCTTGGATTACATGATGGCTGCCACGAAGCCAGTACTTCCTTCTCTTGGTTTCCTCTGATGTCGTAGCTTCTTCGACCATTTTTCGTTCCGGTGTAGATTTCTTGGTCCTTGCGATGTAACATCTCTCTGTCATAGCTTTTTCCTAACATAAATCAAAATGGTACCAATTATATATATATATATATATATATATATATATATATATATATGTAATGACTAAATCCCAATGAAACAGGTTGGAAGCACAGATTACCTCTCAAGCCAACTGCATTCAAATGATGGGTTCTGATTTTTTACACGTGCACCAAGACTGCTCAAGATGTGACAGATGTGACAAGAAGATACAGGCAAGTTGATGGCACCATTCACAAAGAAAAGAAACCATATAGGATCCAGGAAGACAACTAATACAGGTCAGAGATCCGTGGGAAACTATAGTCATGCAACCGGAGGCATCCAGATGAACATCCAGACTGACAGATAGTGTCCAACTCTGTCACTGTAAAACAAGTTTCTGAAACAGACAAGACGCAGATGGTCTCATTTAATCAGCGTGGAGAGCCGCCGTTAGGTGAACAAGAACGATGCACTCAAGCAAGTTGGAGCCGTTAAAAACGATACAAGTGGAAGGGGAAGGGATTTGGCTGATTTTAAAACGTTGACGTGTGTGCATTAAACTAAGTGGAAAAGGAATGGGGCGAGAGAGTCGGGAGGCAGATACAAGTTGCTCTGTAATGGAGTAGACGCGTGAGAGAGAAAATGTCGTAGAGATAGTAATATCCAAGTAATTTAAGGATAACATAGTCGATGTGGGCAGGGATGCAGTGAATGTCAACCTTGGCCTGGTTGGCACGGTGGTTAACATCATATATGCGTATGCTGTCTAAGCTGACCATAAAGACCGGGGGAAAGAAGCCTTTTGGGGTCAGTTGGGTCATGATCATATGGTGACACCGGAACAAAAGATGGTGATTCTGGGTGGACACCTGAATGGGCATGTGGAGGAAAAAGGAACCATATGGATTTCTTAATGTGTAGGGTATCCCTTCTGAAATAAGAAAGAACTGCAAAGTCTAAACGGCGAAAATGTGGCGGTGCAACATAGAGTGGTGGTGGTGAACTGCGAGATGAGGAGTGGCAAGAGAAGGATACCAGCGCTGGCGACACCTAGGGTAAAATGGCGGAGGTTGCAGGAGGAGGATCTGAGTAGGCAGTCTAGGGAAAAAGTTGTTGCTGAAGTTAGATTGCTGAAGTGGGTGAAAGAAAGCTCGGAAGAAAACTATCGGGTGATACTAAGTGTGGAGGGAGATAATATATAGCAAGTCAGCTGGGAGCAAACACCAGTGGATAAGGAGACATCTAGGTAGAACGAGGAAGTGAAGGGAGTGATATTAGCTAAAAAGGATAGTAAGAAGTGGGATGCATGAACAAGGGAGGTAGAGAAACATTTAGGCAGGCAGATCAGAAGGCGAAGAGAGCGGTGGCAGTAGCAAAGACGCAGGGATGGAGTGAGTTGACTGAAGAACTGCAAACACCGAAGGGAGAGAGGCAAAGATCTATAGAGTACTGAAAGCTCAAGATAAGACGGCCAGAGATTTCACTCAGATCAAGCAGATTAAAGACGGATTTTTTTTTTTTTTTTTTTTTTGACCAGGACAATTTCAGAGAAAGATGGAAAGAATATTTTGAAAAGTTACTGAATGAGGAGAATCCGAAGATAATCTTTGCGGATGGAGTCCTCAGTGAAGGTTTAACAGCAGACATAAACTGAGAAAATATAAAAGTCGAGCTGAAAAGACTGAACGAGAAGGAAACGGGATCCGATGGGATACCAATGGAAGTTTGGAAGTGTCTGGGAGAAAAAGCGCTAAATTTAGTGGAAGACTTGATACAGGAGCTTTAAGAGAGGAGAAAATGCCATAAGACTAGGGGTATAGTGTGACTGTACCTATCTACAGTGAAAAGGACTGTAGCAATTATATAGGGATAAAGCTGATGTCGCATACGATAAAGGTCTGGGAGAGAATTAGAGAGAGAAAAAAAAAAAAGCTTTGGGAAGAGACAAAAACGGGAAGAGCAGTTTGGGTTTATGCCGGACAGAGAGATAACAGATGTAAATTTTAATCTGAGGTAGATGATGGAGCAACATTGGTAGAGGTAGTGATGGTTGTATATGATATTTATTGACCTGGAGAAGGCCACTTACAGGGTACCTCGTCAGGAAGTCTGGATATGAATGAAGGAGATGGGTGTGCAGGAAAAGTATGTGAGGACTGAACACGTTATGAATGAAGGGACGTGAATCCAGGTCAGAAGCACAGTAGGACTGACGGACAAATGTTTTGTTAGGACTGGTTTATGTCAGGGATCTTCTTTAAGTCCATACCTTTTTAATCTGGTTTTGGAGGTGCTGGCTCGTGGGGTAAGAGGTCAATTTCTCTGGTGTATGATCTTTGCTGATAGTCTCATTTGAAAACAACCTACCATCAGGCTTTAATGTGCCTGTCTCCAAGAATGTTGCTATAATGGTAGCTACAAAGCAATTGGTCGAGGTTGAGGGCAAAGACGTGCATGACGTTAACCTAATCTGCCCAAGGGTTGGGGCTTCCTTCAACAATCGCGTTACATAGAAATGATAATAGTAATGATGAATGAAAAGGTCTCCTTCCAACCTTCATATTTAATGAAGCTGAGGAAATGTGCATTGTTTCATTTTAAAAAAATGAAGAAGAAACCCCCAGTATGTTTTCCTTCCGTGTGGCTTATGAGGCACAACTTGTCATAATTAATGTATGTACAGTCGACAGAAGAAGTTCGTCCCTCTCAGCGTGCGTGATACGAGCCTGTTGATCAAGGAACACTGTATGAAACAGAGTTGGTAGGTATGGTTAGGCTTATATTAAAGATTATGTGTTCAGAGATAAGATAACATTCCCTAATGATAATATTAATTTACAGCAGGTGGGATAGTAATGTTATCGTGGAATGTATGACACTGGTGCATGAAGTTTCTTGGTTATGGGCACAGGGGCACAGGATTATTTGGACTGTACTGATGTTGCCAGAAAGTATTATATGAAATATTATAGAGCGTTTACAGTCCTAAAGTGAGGTTGTAAGAAAACAACAGTTAAGATGTCAGTTACTAAACAAGCATAGAAATTGACAGTGCGTGTTTCGCGAGAATATGGTTTTGTCTTACAAGTTCAATCACTTCCCTCCCTGACCTCTCTACCCACCCCTCTCTTCTCTTCGCACTCACTCTCTGCCATCATCCACTTTTTATCGCTAATGCTGAAAATCGTATGTCTGTAGGTTGTCACGAGGTTTTTGTAGTTATGCAATATTAAAGAATAATATTCAATAATACTTGAGAACAGGGACAAAGAACTGACTTGTGAAAATCAAGCAATGATTACTTTATGCCGGCTTACTTCGCCGATTCTCTAAGGACGAGAATTTATAAACTTTCTCAACAGTACACAGCAGAGACTAATTACTCACACGGGCTGTTTATTAGTACTGCTGGCCTCTGGAGAAACTGATTCCACCCCTGACAATCAATAACTAATGCTATTAATGATAAACAGGTTCTTGCTGGTGCAATTAACTCCTAGATGGCACAACGGATTTGAGTTAATAAAAAGGACTGGCCTAAGTACCAGTTATGAATAATGCATAGCGTTTATGCAAACTAGGAGCTATAAGTGAAATAAGCTTGTGGAGAAATAAAACACAAGTTTACATTACATTAAGCTCAAAAGAAAAGAACTGTAAATTTATTGATTACAAAGAAATAAATTTACGTTACATACGTCTCAAATGACTTCAGAATAACAAAGAGAATACACTCACTCGCTCACTCAAAAGCTAACTCTTAAACCTAGGAAAAACGAAAAGAAATACTGGTCAGAGAGTGGGTTAAGTGGGAACTGGGCATCATTGCTAAGGAAGGACGCTGCCTCGCTGAACCTCTCGCCAAATCACACTAGGTGGGAATTCAAGAACTCGCTGGATAACGGCGGCGGCGGGATGAACTGGGCATCGTTGCTGAGGAAGGACGCTGCCACACATGCTGCTCGACACTGAGCCCAATCGAACCTACTTCCACGATGCTCAATTCCTGACTGAATTCAAATTGTGAGAGAAGGGCGAGTGTCGGGTCGCACTTGCTAATGGCTAGAAGTGAGCGAAACATGCCCATAACAAATCACTCAGCGGAGGTGCTAATGTCGCGCACTAAGACGATCACTTATGAAGGAGTGAAAAATGGTTCTGAAAAACTCACGATCGGGTGAATACGTGGCGGTTGACTGAATGATACATACTGGGATTACACTAGAATTCGTGGTTTCCCATCAAGTTCAATGTCACGAGTTTATTTAAATATATGATCGCACCAACTTGTGACATTACGCCCCATCAAAATGAATTTTTTTTTTTCAGGAAAAAAATTTCAATATACATACATATAAATCCTACTCAGTCACAAAAGACTCACACTGTGGTGTGTGTGTGCTATCCTGCTACAGGAGAATGTCACAGTCGCCAGTGAGCGAAAAAAAAACTTGTATTTACATTAATAGAAGCAAGCTAAAGGGAAAAAACTCCATGACAATGGTGAAAAATCCTGTACTCAGGTCCGAAAAATTCGCCACATTTACATTAACAACTAATTGTTATGTAGCGTGATGTATGTAATACATGGTGTAGGTGTGACAGTTGTGGTGTAACTGTACCTGCGTGTAGAATGATATAATACAAATCAATAGTAAATAATGACGACGAGGCAGAAGAGAAGGGGCGGCAGCATACGACAGGGATGACCAGCCTATCTCCACGACAATGCTGCACCCACCAGCTGCACCTGCGAAAGGAATCAAGGTGGAGCATCAAAAGTGTCATTTCTCTCTCTCTGCCTAGCAATCAGTTCTTAGGTCATTATTAACCAGGAAACGTAGTCTTAGGATTTACAAATCTCTCAGGACCCTTGTAGTTTACTGGTTAAGCTAACTTATTAACCAGGAAACGTGTCAGTTCTTGAATTGCTCAAATCTCTTAGAACGGGCAATTTACTGGTTAACCTAACTCTACACTTACGCTTAATGACAGGAAGCTGAGAATCGCTACGCAATCTCGAGCAGGTCACGTTTTGACACCCACCGTGGGTGTGAACACTCATGTGGATATTGTGCATTCTTTGGGAATCCTCAGAGAGGTCCACATCTTGAGACGTTCCACAAGGTAATTCGTGCACAGCCTCAGACTGTCTCTGTAGGGTTCTCAAACTTCTCCCTTAACTTACGGTACATATGTATGTACAGGCCCTGGACGTACTATGTCCTGTGGGGCCAAGGGCGAAACGTCAGGTCTGCACCCACATTACCACTGCCCTGTCTTTAAACAGACTCAGAGATTACGGGTGTGGTTTCAAAAGGCACAGGAAGGACATGTCCCTGATTAGTGGTACGTGGACTCACATTGCAGGAATGCACAAAACTCTCTATTTCTCGTCCCATCCCTGGCCAGAAAAAGTCAGCTCGGATACGGCCCTGGGTCTTCCTTTTGCCCATGTGACCTCCTGAGACTGAACAAAGACCCCATTCTAACACTGCTTGGCAGTACTTAGCGAGAACGACAAACTGCAATCGAACTTCGCCCTGGGGTTGTTCGTGACTCACGGTACAGCCATCCTTGTTTATGAAGGAAATTGGCTTGACCTCCCCATGAATACTTTATCACTCTACTCTTTTGCTTCTTTCGCACGGCAGCAAGTGTCGGGTCAGAATGTTGTTCTTGAACACCAACTTGGCTGCACATCAGATCTTGCGGCGATTCAATGGTCACTGGGGTGACACAGTTTGGAGCCTCAGCCATGGCATACTATACTTGGCACTGGGAATATTGCCTATGATAAGGTCAAATAAAGGTTCTGGCATGACAACTGCGAGTGTCGTACCAGTGTAAAATGGAGATGCCACCTGGATACATGCCTCAGGGAACAATCTCACCTATCCATCAATAAGGTTAGCTTGGATCTGTCGACCTGTGTACTGCTCAGGGCGAACTAGAGTCTGCCTGACAGAGCAACCTGAGGAACCATTATCTCTCAGGACCTTCACAGGAATGTCTCCCACAAACCCTGGCTGAACAAGGAAGGCACTGTCACCTGTGGGAGGGCCTGTGGAGGAAGCAGCTAGCCACTGATTAGGCTGCTGAATAAATGATGTGGCAAACATGGTGCCCTGAGAATTTCATACTTGAGGGGTACTCACTGTCGGGGGAGATGGAGCATTGACCAGTGGCAGAGTGTTCACTGTCGCTGTGGGACTAGAGAACTGTGGGAGAGTACCCGTACTGGTAGGGACGTGACCACCATGCTGCTGCTGGGGAATGAAGGCTGCGTACGCCTCCTGCCTCCTATTCACTTGAACTGGTGCTGAAAAGGACAGTCCTGACGGTCGGTTGCGTGGCTGATACTGCTGTTGGTTAGGGTACCTGGTGTACCTCTTCCACTCAGGTTTCTGAGTGTTTTGTCCCTGGTCCTTCCTCAGTGGTTTTGGACCTTGGCCATTATTCTGAGAACGGCCTTGTTGCTGGGGTTCAGTCTGAGACAGTTTCTCAGATTTATCAGCTTTCCTGTTCCAGGTATGCTGCTTGCGAGTTTGGTACCCATATGCAGTGGAAAATGCATCAGCCTTCTCCACCATTTGGCTGGCATCTCTTACCCGGCAGATCTTAAGCTGAGCCATGAGTTCAGTAGGCCATGACTTTTCTAGCTGTGTGCGCAGCATAAGGTCAATTATCCCCTCACACGTGGAAGGAGTTCCATCTTTCTCCATCCACTCATCTAAGTAAGCAGTAAGCCAGTCAAGAAACTGAACGGCAGTCTCTTTTTCCTGTAAACGCGCCCTCATGAACTGACTCTTGGCGTCGTCATCTGTGAGACCGTACGCTTTGATGAGTGCAGCCTTCATCATCTCATACATGAGATTGTCTCCACGAATTCTGTGGAGAATATCGAGGGCAGGGCCCTCAAACAGGCTAAGAAACTGAAGCTGCTTAGCTGCCTCATCCAGCTGGTAAAGTTGAGCCATGTCTTCAAAACGAGCTATGTATGGCTCAATTCGCTCGCCTTCCTTGTATGGAGGAAGCTTGATGTGTGGGGTTGCCATAGTATGTGCAGGGATAGTGCTCATGGAGCTTGGGCCAGCTGCACCAGATGTGTCTGAAGCCAAGGAATCTCGCTTGAGCTTCAACATTTCAAATTCATGTTTTACACGTGCTTCTCGCTCGGCACGTTCGTGTTCTCGTTCTCTCTCTCGCTGTTCTTGCTCTTATTCGCTTTGTTCTCGCTCTTGTACTAGCTCGAGTTCACATTGTTTTTGTTTGTTTTCACGTTCTCTCTCTCTCGTTGTTTTAACTCGAGTTCACGTTGTTTTTGCTCGTGTTCGCGTTCTCTCTCGCGTTCCTTGCATTGTTTTCACTCATGTTCACGTTCTCTCTCGCGTTCCTCGCATTGTTTTCGCTCATGTTCACGTTCTCTTTCGCGTTCTTCACGAGCATCTTTCTCACGTTGTTGCTCGTAATTAAACCGTGAGAGGACGTAGTTTTGGATTTTTTCTGGGTCAGTAAGGCCCATATCTTTGGCTTCCTGTACATAGACGTTAGCAGCCATGATGCTAACTCAATCTGGGTGAACTAGAGACTCAGTACTGACTGAAATTTTGCAGAGAAAGATGCCAATAATCGAGAATAAAGAATATAGGCACAGGTTAGTGGTGACCGGTTTTATCTAATTAAACTGGTAAAGAAAGAAAATTAAACAAACAACTGACTGTGAAAACTATTACGTAAATTAATAGAACTGAATCAGTAATCACCAGTAAGGTAATGCTTATAGACTTTAATGATAAATACCTAAGTATGAGCAAGTGAGTATTATCTCGTGAATAACTTTAGAGCTAGGAGTTAATATCCTGGAGTGAGGTCGCCAAATGTTATGGGGTTTTTAAGACTATGCAAAATTAAAGAATAATATTCAATATTACTTGAGAACAGGGACAAAGAGTTGACTTGTGAAAATCAAGCAATGATTACTTTATTCCAACTTACTTCGCCCATTCTCTAAGGACGAGAATTTATAAACTTTCTCAACAGTACACAGCAGAGACTAATTACTCACACGGGCTGTTTATTAGTACTGTTGGCCTCTGGAGAAAGTGACTCCACCCCCGACAATCAATAACTAATGCTATTAATGATAAACAGGTTCTTGCTGGTGCAATTAACTCCTAGATGGCACAACGGATTTGAATTCATAAAATGGACTGGCCTAAGTACCAGTTATAAATAATGCAAAGCATTTATGCAAACTAGGAGCTAAGAGTGAAATAAGCTTGTGGAGAAATAAAACACGAGTTTACATTACATTAAGCTCAAAAGAAAAGAACTGTAAATTTATTGATTACAATGATGTAAATTTACGTTACATGCGTCTCAAATGACTTCAAAATAACATAGAGAATACACTCACTAGCTCACTCAAAAGCTAAACTCTTAAACCTAGGAAAAATGAAAAGAAATACTGGTCAGAGAGTGGGCGGGAACTGGGAGTTGTTGCTGAGGAAGGACGCTGCCTCGCTGAACCTCTTGCCAAATCATGCTAGGTGGGAATTCAGGAACTCGCTGGACAATAGTGGCGGCGGGATGAACTGGGCGTCGTTGCTGAGGAAGGACACTGCCACACACGCTGCTTGACACTGAGCCCAATCGAACCTACTTCCACGATGCTCAAATCCTGACTGAATTCAAATTGTGAGAGAGAGGCGAGTGTCGGGCCGCACTTGCTAACGGCTAGAAGTGAGCGAAACACGCCCATAACAAATCACTCAGCGGAGGTGCTAATGTCGCGCACTAAGACGATCACTTATGAAACAGTGAAAAATGGTTCTGAAAACACTCCCGATCGGGTGAATACGTGGCGGTTGATTGAGTGATACATACTGGGATTCCACTAGAATTCGCGATTTCCCACCATGTTCAATGTCACGAGTTTATTTAAATATATGATCGCACAAACTCGTGACATAGATAGAATGTGGAGAGTAATGAATATAAAAGTGTCAAATGAGCTTTTTCTCCTCCATCGCTATGAGGTGTTATCCACGACTTGAATATCAATGTTAGTAACATGAATAAATCGTCACTGTGGTGGTTAGGAGACATTACTCATCACCATTTATATAACACTGTCATTACAGTGCTCCAAATACTCTCCCTCTCCACTCCCTCGCAGCCTCCTTCTCTCACCCTTCTGCCGTCTCCGTCACTCTTCCTCCATCCCCTCTCCTCCTCTACCGGTACCCTTTATTTCACGCCTTCAGCACCCCCAACCTGTCTCCCTCCCCACTGTTTCATTGTATTGACCCTGTCTGACTTCTGTCCCTTGCCATTTCAAATGTCTATCTTCTCTCCTTCATTTTTGTATTGAGATCCTAACAATATAACGACATTTGGGTTTTGTTTTTGGAATTATTCTTCAACAGTGTGTAATATTATTATAATGACCGTGACAGTGGCGGTCAAGAGGCATTAACTGTTCAAAGAACGGCAGTCAGTGCTTCAATTTAGTCATTTCATTACTCATCCTCCATAGCCATTAATCTCTTTCTTACTCTGATTTCTTTATTCCCATAAAATATGAAGCACAAATGTCCTTTTCCCTAAAGAAAGTAAAAAATGAAAAAAAAAAAATCATCTAAAGTGTTGTGTTGCATACGAATATGGTCTACACGCGTCCAGAAAATATTTTCTGATTAATTAATTATTGTCAGTATCCTTGGAAGGGGTACTAAGTTATTCCTGTATCCTGAAGATTGGGTCTATGAATGGCGTGGATGTAGTACGATTGAGGCTAAAAGGGAGGAGATTGTTAGAATGTTTGTGAGAAGAAAGTTGTATGTGTTAGCTTTGAGTGAAACAATGATGAAAGGAAAAGGTGGGCCTAAGTTCGGAAGTGTGACTGGAATGATGTCAGGTGTTGATAGAGGAAGGGCGAGAGAAGGTGTGGCTTTGTTAGTGAGCCCGGAAGTACAGCAGTGTGTGACTGAATGGAAGAAGGTGTCATCGAGACTGATGTGGGTGAAAGCGAAATTTGAACGTGAGTTGTGGGTGTTTGTGAGTGCATATTGGTTTGGTAGTGAAAGGAATGAAGAACAGAGGAAGTCTTTCTGGAATGATGCTGATGGGTGTCTGCAGAGTTTTGGAGCAAATGAGAATGTGGCAATGATGGGAGATCTGAATACTAGAGTGAGAAATGTAGCGGTTGAAGGTGTAGTTGCTATGTATGGTGGGCCTGGAAGAAATGAAAATGGGGAGCGAAAGATATGGATGTGTGTTGCGCGAGAGATGATCGGAAATACCTTGTTTGAGAAGAAAGATATTTATAAGTATACTTGTGGGAGACAGGAGGGTGAAAGGATTGTTGATAGAGCATTGATGGACTATGTGGTTGTGTCCAGGAATGTAAGAGGAAGATTTTTGGATGTGAGAATTTTGAGAGCGGAGGGTGGAGGTATGTCTGACCACTGCCTGGTGGAGGGAAAGATGAGAGTAGGTATGAGGTGGGTGAGAGCTAGGAGGGTTAGGTGTGGCAGGGAGGTTTTAAAAGTGAGTAAGTTGGATAAAGGAGAGAAAATGACTGAGTATCAGGAAAGGCAGAAAGATGAGTGGAACGGAGTGAAAGATCAGGAGAATGGCAGTGTGGAGGAGGAATGGCAGTTGTTTAAGAATGCTGTGGTGGGGCATGCGAAAGAGGCGTGTGGTGTGAGGCGAGTGGGTGGTCGTATATGAAAGGTAAGTGAATGGTGGTGCGAGGAAGTAAGTATGGCTGAGTTTGATAAGAGACGTGTATAATAAGTGTGGCTGCAGAGGAAGGATGAGGTGTCATATGAGAGTTATAAGGAAAAGAGGAATAGGGCAAGAAGGACTGTGCATGATGCTAAAGTAGCAGCAGATAGGAGGTGAGGTAGGCAGTTGACTGAGAATTTTCAACAGAATAAGAGAATGTTTTGGAAGGAGGTGAAAAAGGTGCGAGGGGATGAGTCTGGGAAGGAAGAACGAGTAAAAGCAGAGGATGGAAGGATGTTGAGATGGATGCAGTAAGGAAGAGATGGGCAAAGTATTTTGAAAGATTGTTAATTGCAAAGGAGGAAAGGGAGGCTCAGACTGTGGCAGATGGAAGGATGCAAGGAATAAATATGCTGGGAGAGTTGAATGATTCTTTGATCACGATGGAGGAATTGCAGGAGGCAGTAAAGGAGATGGAAGCAAGGAAAGTTGCAGGTATGGATGTGTGTGCAGTGGAATAGCTGAAAGGTGGTGGAGCAACTATTGTTGAGTGGTTAGTATGATTGCTGAATGTGTGTTTTGTGAGCGTATGGTGCCACTTGACAAGGCAAGTGCTTGTGTGGTTCCGTTGTATAAAGGTACGGGTGATAAGTATGAATGTCCTAGCATTAGGGGTATAAGTCTGTTGAGTGTTGTAGGTAAGGTGTATGGTAAAGTGTACAGAGGGTACAGAGGGAGTGATTGGTGATGAGCAGTGTGGCTTTAGAAGAGGGAGGGGATGCATGGACCAGGTGCTTGCTGTGAGACAGAATTGTGAAAAGTATTTGGCGAAAGGTAAGATGTGTTTTGGGAGTTCAAGGATTTGAAGAAAGCGTATGATACAGTTGATAGGGAGGCTTTGTGGAATGTTTGGAGATTGTATGAACTTGATGTTAGGTTGTTAAAAGGAGTGAAAATTGGTAGAGCGTAGAGTAGAGTGTGTGTAAGAGTGGGAAATACTGTGAGTGATTGGTTTGCCATGAGAGTGGGGTTGCGGCAGGGTTGTGTGATGTCACCTTGGTTGTTTAATGTTTATGTGGATGGTGTTGTAAGGGAGGTGAATGCAAGAGTGTTAGGTGGAGGTTTGCTGATGGTAGTGAGTGGATTCTGAATCAGCCACTGTTTGTGGATGATACCGCACTGGTGGCTGATTCGGAGGAGAGACTGAGACAGTTGTTAGAGGAATCTGGAAGGTTGTGTGCAAGGAGGAAATTGTGAGTAAATGAGAATAAGAATAATGTGATGAAGTGTACGAGGTTGGTAGATGGTAGGAGGATGAGTATAGTTTTGAATGGTGAGTTGCTTGAGGAGGTAGAGTGTTTGAAGTATTTAGGGTCACATGTTACTGTGGATGGAAGAATAGATGTGGAAGTGAAGTTTAGAATGAATGAAGTAGGAAAGATACTGGGAGGAATGAAGTAAGTGTTTAGATGTCGTTCACTTAGAATGAATGTAAAGAGAAGTCTGTATGAGGGTGTAATAGTACCGACTGTTTTATATGGGCCTGAAACATGGATTATGGGTGCACAAGAGAGGAAAAGTTTGAATGTAATGGAGGTGAGGTGTCTAAGGAGTATGTGTGGAGTGCATATGGATCGTGTGAGAACTGATGAAGTGTGGAAGGAGAACTGGAGTTATGCGGGAGATGGCTGACTGAGTTGAGCAAAGAGTGTTGCGATGGTTTGGACATATGGAGAGATTGGATGAAGAGTGTATGGTGAAAAAGATCACTGGATCGGGTGTGAGAGGTGTAAGGCTGAGAGGAAGACCACGAATAGAATGGATAAACAGTGTGAAGAGAGCGTTAGATGCAAGAGGGATGTCTGTCAAGCAAAGAAGAGTGGCTGAGGGTGATAGGGAATGATTGGAGAGATATTATGAATGAATTAATGGTGATGCGACCCTTAGGGGATATTTTCCCACATCTGATTTGATCAGCTGATCAGGTCTCTTACAGCAGGGGTAAAGCAGCTCTGCTGACGGGCCCTGCTGTGGATGTCGCTGATTGCACAGCGCAGTTGACCCTCGTGCAGTGTGGTGAGGTGATGATCTGTCCCTTCTCCCCTTGGTGCTAAGATACAAATAAATGTGTGTGTGGATGAGTAAATTGGGAGTGTGTCGTCCTGCTGTCTCGGCTACCCCCCTTTCTTTGGGGGAAGAAGCCTAGGTATATAGACAGATAGATGGATCCTTGGTGATAATTTATAGTTCTTAAGTTACGGTTAAACATAGCAAACCAGTTGATAGTTACAAAAGCTGTATCCTCCTACCGTATATTTGGCAACCATAATCATCATAATATACAATGGAAGGGGATTATACCCCTCTGGATGTGTAGATTTTCCTTTGGCTGAATATGCTTGCCGTTAGCCCAGACAACATGCATGTATAAGTGGAAATGTCCAGTTGTCGGGGTGAAAGGGTTAATTATGGTAATGGTTCACTTCCTATCCATCCAAGTCATTATCACTCCTGTATTCATAAAATCGGCAGTTGCAGAAGAGATGTTCAGGGCGCTGACGGACAGTCATGCCGTTACATTTCGTTCTAACCATTTTATGCAACTATGGGTATGGAATGATATAGATACTCTGTCGGCTGTATTTTCTGACCTTGTAAGATCATATGTTGACGGAGATCAGATGAAAGTATTTCGATGGCATATTGTTTCAAATTATAAGTAAGAAGACGTATCTCATAAGTCTTTATCAGACTTTCCGGCAGCCTGCTGTTGGGAAGTTTACTAGGTTCTCATTTTTGCTTACAACGGTAACAAAAAGTTGAGCTTATAAATATTTCAACATTGTATAATTCAACAGTGATTCTTAGAATGCTTATGTTGCCAAAAGATTGGTGCAAATACCAGTAACAAACGATAAGGAACAGCAGCTTATTTTACTCCACTGCAAAAATTACTACAAACTCCAGAAGAAAAGGTAAATCCATTAAATTTAGAGATACCCTATATATATCACTCAAAATAGCAGCCGTGTCAATAGCTGCTATGGAAACTAAGTGACTGAGCTCTTGAATGCCCTAATAATATCAGCCTAAATATCAGTTACGTCAGTAACTGTTAAGGAAACAAACTGACTGATTTAAGATGTTCGAGACTGCACGACACTTGAGGAAGGATTCCACCTCTCAGCTTATAACAACCACATCATCAGTGGTGGTATGATCTTACAGTGGTTAAAACCTGTGACGTGGTATCCTGCCTCAAACGCTGTTTGATCTCTAATATCCTAGCTCAGTCATTTTCTTTCCTTAACAGCCTGTCTGATTATTTACACACATATCAGTAGCTACATTAATTACCGGTCCATCCACCATCCTTATAGATCACTTCCTGAAGCCTGTGAGGAAGATTCGCAATATTGTTGTAGACAATGTGTAGATGTCTCCAAAAGAGTTTCCACTCGACCATGGTGTGCTGGAGGATCTGGTGAAGAGTCCTTTCTTGGCCTGGTATCCACGACTGAACTATGTTACCCCAACCGTTCTCTATAGGGTTCAAATTGCAGTCCTTGCTAGGCCGCTGTAGTAGATTTACGTCCCGTTGCTCTTTGAACCAATGACGTATTATTCTGGCAGTGTGGGCAGAGCAGTTACCCTGCAAGAAGAAAAAATACAAAAATAAAAATGTGACAGAAAATACTTTAATAGGTGCTTTGCGACAAAGTGGTTCACGACGCACAGGGTCGTAATATTATTTCGTACCGAGTATGAGGGAAGGCAGGACTGCCTTCTTTACACAACCAGGCAGTCAAGGGGCTTGTCTGTGGACCCGCATTCTCTTATGGGGAAAATGGTTCTTGATACTGATACTGAATACATGTTCTATTTCATACTGTATTAATATGCATAACAATGTAATGGTTATTTTCATGTAGAATACTACTTTAGTACAATGCATGGTGACTTAGGGCACATCCACACGTGTGCTCGAACAAATGCTGGCAACATGTATGCAACACAATAACGAACACGCTGTAAACATGTTGGGAATAACAGCATCCAGATCATGTTGGCAACATCATGATGAAGTCTCAGCTGCCTCGGTTGGACACTCATATCCCATCGCCTCTGGTGCCAGTGTTCGAAGCTGCACCGAAACATGTTTGCATTCGTCTCTCCAAATACTGCTGCATAAATGTACCCAATCATGTTGCCAACGGTGCTGTCATCATATGTTTGAGGGCACGTGTGGAAGCGCACTTATAATAAATACGAAAATTCAGCATTCTTTAGCAACAAAATTCAAACTATTTACACACCCGCATAGAGATACCTTTCCGGGAAGGGTAAAGCCATGGCTCGAACAGAGCATCGTCTCCTCCACCAATTCCAGATACGTGTTCGATTTGAATTTGCCACTGATCTCGGCTAATTCATGAGCATCAAATAAATGGATCCACGCCCAGGCGTTGCAAGTTACGTGGTCGCTTCTTGCAACTTCGAAAATGTTTTCTGTGGAGTATCGACTGCCATTTCTTCCGATGGAGTTAAGTTGTCCGTGTGTGGTAGAACAGAACATCTTCTCATCTGAGAAGACACCTCTTCCCCAGTAATCGAGGTTCTTGTTCACATATGTTTCTGTGAACCGAAGCCTGTTAAGGTGGTGTCTGTCAGCTCTTCCTTTTATGCTGGAATTCAATGACTCACACCAGATTCCTTAAGTCGTCGTCGCACCACATAGCTCAGTATTTGAAGGTCATCTTTGATAGACACAGCATTTGTTTATGGATGCATTGTTGCTTCTTCCAGGATTCTGTGGTCAACATCCAGTGTTGTTTTGCACGGCACTTCCCATCTGGAACGATCTCCCAAATTACCCTTTTTCTTCCACCTTCACCACCATTTCTTCACAGTTATAAAAGTAGCTCCAACTTGGCACGTTACTTCTGCATCAGAATGCCCTGTTTGCTTCAGACCAAAAATTTGCCCTCGAAGAGCGATTTTATCATTATGCCGGGCCATTGAACTGACTGGTGTAGACCTTGTGGAATAAGGTAGTGCTATGGTTTACTGTTATTACTGAAGTCATATCGACACCTTGGACAGGGTTATCAAAGTTTTGAATGGTTCGCGGAACACTATCTCAAAACTAATAAGGTAGCGAAACTCCAGCTCTTAATTAATATTTACGAAGAGAGTGGGGAACACAGTGTGGGGGCGTAAGGGAAGGGGTTATATACAGTATATTACAAGCTGGGATACAGACAAATATATTATAAAGCAAGAAATAGTCTGTAAGATTAAGGTAGGTAAGTGTAGGGAGGAGTGAGGGGTACAGAAAGGCGGGAGGAGGCGAGGAGTGAAGGAGTTCGCAAGGGGAAGATGGTATTGGACACTGATAGTTACGATGGATATATTGTTGTATGACTGACCTGGTTATTTGTGTACAATACAGTTGGTAATATAATTCACAAGTAATGTGTTTATAATGCCACTACAATGACGACTTAAATTTCTGTAAATGATAATAACTGTATTCTAGTCATGAATAACAGATCATTATGAGGGAGGTAAAACGAAGCAGGGTCAGTTGAATGGAACAGTGGGGGAGGGTTGGGGATGCTAAAGGAGTGAAACAAAGGGTACTGGTAAAAGGGAGAAAGACAGGGAGGAGGAGAAGTGATGGAGACAGTGGAAGTGGGAGGGAAGGCAGACGGCGAGGGGGTGGAGAGGGAGAGTATTTGGAGCACAGTATTAACAATGGTTATAATAAGTGTTATACAAATGGTGACGAGTATTGTCTCCTAACCACGACAGTAACGATTAATACATTAATTAATATTGAAATTAATATTGAAGTCATGGATAATATTTCATAGCGATGGAGGAGAAAAAGAAGCTTATTTTACACTTTTATATTAATTACTTCCACACCCTACCTACAGACGTATGATTTTCAGCATTACCGATAAAATGTGGATGATGGCAGTGCATGACTGGGAAGAGGGAAGACGGGTAGGTAGAGAGGTCAGGAAGGGAAGTGAATTTACCCGTTAGACAAAACCGTACACTCGCGAAACACGCACGGTCAGTTTCCATGTTTGTTTAGTGTGTAACTGACATTGTAATTAACGTTTTCTTGTAACCTCACCTTCAGGACTGTAAACGTTCTATAACAGTTCATATTCTACTTGGTGGCCATATCAGTACAGTCCAAATAATCCTGCTCGTCTGTCTCCGTAACCAAGAATCTTCAGGCACCAGTGTCGTACATTGCACAATAACATTATTATCCCATCTGCTGCAAATTAATATTATCATTAGAGAATGTGTTCTTAACATATCCCCGAATGCTTAATCTTTAATACAAGCCATTTAAACCATACCAGCCAACTCTACCTCATACAATTTTCCCAGACCAACAGGCTTGTATCACGCACGTTGAGAGGTACGAACTTCTGCTGTCGACTGTACTATCCCTTGGTGCATGCACTGGCCACGTAAAGGCACCATCAAAAACCATTGACTATGTACGTAGTTTCGTCACTACCAAAATGTCAGAGACAAATGATCATCTTGAATTTGACTGCTACTTCGATTTCATAATTAAATATGCAATATACTCAAAACGATATGGTCAGCAAGTCAGTAGCCACCATCGTTTAAACATGCAGGGTCATCTTTCACAAACACACACAAAAATGTAATCTTGACTGTATATGACAACAGAGTCCAGCTCATCCAGTTGATACGTAAAGTACTGCTCGGCAGAGGAGATTAACCCCTTTACGCCCAGTGTCCTCAATACAGAACGGAACTGGGCACTTTTAAATTTTATTAAAGAAAGGAACCCCGGGGTAGGGACCTGTGAGTTTGACGACTATTAGCTGACAGGTGGAGGGTGGTATGCCTAGCACCCTTCCAGCTAAATCCCTCGCACTGGAACTCTGGGAGCTAAGGGGTTAAGTTGAGAGCAACCTCATCCTCATCAGCCATGACCCTACACCTGTGGAAATCAGCTCTGGTGTCCTGAAACAGAGTTAGAGAATTTCCATGAAAAAACAGATCTGATCATGGTTCATCAGATGGCGAAGCTGGTAAAAGGCGGTGCGATAACAATCAAACTATTTTAAGATGACATGGATAGCACATCATAGTCTCAGTTGTGGCCTGACAGTGGAAACCATCGGTTCTGAAAGGGTCTTGGCTGACACGGAAGCATATGCTAAGAAGCCCACCAATATTATTCCACAGATTCTTGCAATGCTTTGCCTCTCTGGGTGTGATACTGTCGTCTAAATGTTTGGCAATGGCAAAGCAACGGCCATCAAGATCCTCCATGCTAGACAGACACTCAAAAGCTCAGGTGAGGTTGATGGTCCAATGTCAGCTATAATACCTGAAACCAAGACATTCATAGATATGTGCTATGGGTGCATAAATGAGGTTAGGGATGTGTCTGACAAGAGTCCAAGCATGGTACCGTAAAATGGGCTGCAAGAGTGGTACCGTAAAATGGGCTGCAAGAGAACAACGCCAGCACCTCATAGTCGGCAGGCTAAGACCCTCAAGAAAACTTTTGATGACATTTTTTGATCAAAGCTGGAAACCATGCTAGAAAGTATCTCTATGGTGTAAGGTTTTAGAAACACCTGGTAGCCAAAGTGGCATCTGATTAAGGTCAAATTTGGAGGTCAAAATGTCAAATAACGTCAAATTTTGTTTTCCATCTTTTGTCGTGTACTTCCAAATAGTGTAAGGTTTGGCAAGAAACATTGAGGAATTATTGAGATACAAGGGTTTTAAGTTGCAAAATATTAAGTAATTGTGAAGGAAATTAGGATTTAAAATGCTTGTTACTCCATTATGGATCAGATTACACATAAAGATCCGTTCCTTTAACGTCACTTCTTCCTGAAAATAAATCAGTTTCTTCATCAAGAAGGCACTACGATTGTTGAATATCATTTTCCCTGTGTTTCATTACCTTTGGAATTAATGTTGCCTTTGATATCCTTAAGATTTATCCAGACTATGTCCACTGCCTGCGATGTTAAGGCATTCATCTGCATCACAACTGCATGCAGGTATACATGGTTGCCCCATCTGAAGACAATTGCAAGCTTGTGTGCGGCACTTGGTTATGCATCCACAAGTAACCACCTCCAGACAGCTGCTTGGAACAGATGGCTTCCATAACCACACCACTTCTGTCCGTTTGTCCATTATCTGCCAACCTCCTGTCTCCTGAAGGCTTGGAATAACGACGTCAGGTTTGTTTGCCTGCAGCCACGCTTTGGCCTGGTGGTTGGCATGTGAGAAATGTAACTCCAGTGTGTCACTCGTTCGTGGCAACATTTCAAACACCTTATTTCTATTCTGGAACAAGTCATGTCTGGCCCTATCAAAGTCCGAAGTAGAGCACGGTGCCTTGTACAACATACATACGAACTCTTTGACTTTGCCTAACGGACCATCCCTACCAACACCTTGTAACAGCTCTGGATGTTGCAAATACACATTCCAACACGATTTCTTCCCATGCCCAGCTAAGGACGAGACAGTATCGCAGCCAGTTATGGCATGAAAGCCAAGCACATTCTCCACTATTACTCGAGGGAGGTTCTTATTGATGACGTGCACTGGAAAGCACTCCTGCTCCTTGGAGGTGCTGCTCGTCATCCACACTTGGCACGGTTTGTCCCTGATAAAGTGAACGAGCAAGAGGAGAACGTCTGTGTCACGACACTTGATGATTATTCTTTCAAATCCAGCATCAATGGCTTCAAGGGTATGGAGGACGATCCTTGTGTCCGCCTCCTCGTGGTTTGCCGGTAGTGTTGGGGTGATTCCCCGTATTTGTTGAATATCCGTCTAGTTTCCTGCCACCAACAACCATCTCCTTGTCTCTGTCATTATGCTTGGCAAGTCTGCCGTTTAGGAACATGGCAAGGTCTTCCTTGTGTTCGTCTAAAGTGGTGAAGTTTTCCATGCTTGCGAAAGTGGAAGATCCTCCCAGTCAATCACATTTCGGATTGGTCTCTTCATCTGCCCAGCTCTTTTGGTCCTCATAGCTGACTTGATAGATAAAGGCCTGTACTGGTCAAACGCAACGTCAGTCCTAGAATCCACGCCACTGAACTGCTTCACCACAGTCTTCTTGAAGTTTTTGGCATAGTCACCGAAGGTCTTGCACTAAGGTGGCTTCTCTAGGGACTGAATCAATACATGGCCATCGATTATGATGCATGTTTTTCCTGTTGTATCCGGTGTTCCTTTGACTTTCTCTTCACCAAGAGCAGTGGTTTGCAGGGGAAGCATTGCAGACTTTTGGGTACTGTTCACCTTTTTATCTGTGCTTGCCAAACTAGGTGGTACAACTGACAGTTCAATTACTCGCCCAGCTTGTGATGCATTGAACAGTCTCTGTATCAGTTTCCTGTCCTCTTTGATTGTCTTGGTGTGCTTTCGATCTCAGATGATTTGTACAGCATTGCAAACGTCTTTGACTTCTGGCGTTTCTGGCGATCGAAGAAAGGCACAGTCTTCTCTGCTAGTCTTTCCTTTAAGTTATGTAACACGACATCCTCCCCTCTGTCTCTGGTAGTGAGGAGGTCTGCAGTTACCTCTTCTATGGCAATGTCATTGGAAGGCAGTGATCTCAGCCTTGTCACAGCAGCAGATGTGTCATCTTGATCGGATGTTGTAAACACCTCGAATCGCCGAAACTGGGCCTCTTGCTTGGATACAGCATCTTGGTCCTGTTTCATTTTCGATGGAAGGCCATCTTTCGGAGTTGTGAAATCTTAATCAGGGTCATCATTGCGAGGGCCAAAGAGATGCAAAGTGTCCTCCGATATCTGTCCCTATTTACTAAAAAGAGTTGAGGTGTGGTCTTGACAACAAAATAGGGCCAAGATTGGCATGGAGCCCTCACATCGGTATCAGTAAATACAGGATATCCCAGTTTCCTGAAAAAACAATGCATTAATGAGAATTTGACATGTATATTCAAAGATTTCTTCACATTTACCTATTATTATGGAATTTAAAACCCTTCACTCTCATCTTAAATGTCAGGACCAACTACCTAGCCCCGGGCTCCTACGCTCCTCATGGGGAAACGTAGGATTGGATGATGGACGGATGGATGGTATCTCATTATTTCTTCAGTATTTCAAGCCAGACCTAACATTATTTGAAAGTACAAGATAAAAGAGGGAAACACAAAATTTGACCTTTTGAACTTATCTGACCTTTTGAACTCCAAAACTGACCTTAAAGGTCAAATGCCATTTTGGCAACCGGGTGATTCTAAATGACTGGACCATAGTGATACTCTCTAGCACGGTTGCCATCTTTGAACAAAAAATGCCATCAAAAGTTTTTATATGAGTACTTCCTGGGATTGGCCTGCCGATTATCAGTTGACGACCCTCCCACAGGCAAGCCTTGCATGCACTGACGATGTTCAGAGTGCCCATTTTCAGACAGCAACCTAGAAGGCAGCATTTGAATCAGAGTGTGGTGGCTTGAAACCTACTGAGTATGAATGGGCACGAGATGAAGCAATAAAGCCTCCTACTCTGGTCCCCCTGCCTGCGATGTTCGTGATGCTCCAATACATATCCTGAGGTTAATAGGGTGTGTTTATGCTTCAAGAACCCCATGCAGAACAACATATTGCAGTTGTTATTTATATATATATATATATATATATATATATAGAGAGAGAGAGAGAGAGAGAGAGAGAGAGAGAGAGAGAGAGAGAGATAGATAGAGAGATAGATAGATAGATATTGATATGTATCCATCCGTCCATCCATCATCCAATCCTACATTGCCCCATGAGAAGCGTAGGAGTCTGGGGCTAGGCAGTTGGTCCCTACATTTAAGATGAGAATGACCAGCCTCACTCATCCCTGAGTGGCATTTCATGAGTAATCAACCCCAACCATCCCTTGAATATAAACCTTCACCGGCTCAATCCGATTGGAGAGCAATAATTACCCAGTAAACCACCAGGCGCCAAAATTTGGTTATATGGTTACCACCCAGCGTAGTAAATGAATTCTTGGTGTACAGAAAACCATTTGGCTTGTCAAAGAGTCACCCGCAGGAAGAAGGAAGAGGAAAGAATGAAGCAAAGAAAAACAGAAAAGGGAGTGTAAAGTCACTTGTAGGCAGAAGGACAAGGAAAGACAGAAGAGGATGGAGGGAAAGAAGCATGGAGGAGAGGAAAGAGTAGACACCCGACAGCAGCACTACATCGAGAGTGGATGGTGAGCGCCCCCACCTACCACAATATATATATATATATATATATATATATATATATATATATATATATATATATATATATATAGTGTCTATCTGTATATTTGTATACATACATTACATTTTATTAGATTTTTTTATTATATAACTTAGGAAAGAATACCTAATACAAAAAACCTAAAACTAATAAACGTAACAGACTAACATCTAACCTATACCAAAGCCAAAAGTTACAAATAGCTAAACCTACACTAATGGAAAAATACCTCGACAGTGAGAATACCACTGACTGCAAATATGTAATGCCTTTCTACATACATACCAGCACTGATCACCTGCTGACTGTCAGCCGAGGCACAAACTCTCCATATGGTAGACAAGATATGTGTAATATAAAAAAAATCTGAAGACGGTAAGTAACTTTTTTGTGTAACCTCAACAAGGGATCTGACAAGGGTGTTGAAGAACGCATGTGTCTGCCACTATTTCTTACAGTGACCTTGACCCGATTGGGGAGATCTGTATTTTTTTTTTTTCTATTAGCAATGGTCCATGTCAGGACATAACCTGGGCATTTCAGATTCCTTGTGCAGTCTCCTGTTCTTCTGGAATCGTTACTAGACTCTGAGTTGAGAATTGTAATTCTAATACCAGCGAAAACAATGGTCTCCACTTACTACGAAGGTGGAGACTAATAATACCAGTGAAAGCATTAGTTTCAACCTACATAGTAAGTGGCGACTAATAATACTGACAAAAACAAGAACCTTCGCCATTCATATACCAAAGCTCAATAACTAGTCACCTATTCTTATACTGAAGCCACAATACGGAAAATTCTCCGGATGCTCTTTTTTTTTTTTTTTACGTGTTGTAAAGGGGAAAAAAAATGAGTAGATTTGAATTCGGTACTTTCCACTAGGCAAAATGACAAAATATTAAGCCAAAATTATTCAGCAGATATTTTCATCATAGGATTTTCAACAAAATAGCTGCTCATAATGTGTCTGAGATACTTCAATATCAAATATGCAATTTTTAGAACTGAATGAGTATATCACCTTCAAAAATAGGTCATGATTATCTATATTTGGCACAAGGACTTGGGTTACCCTAGGGTACCTTCATGTGTGACATCAAAATCGTATCCAAAAAATGTAAAGGAATATAATAATAACGTGATGTTGACGAAAACAAGAAGTTTCATCATTTATATGGCACATCTTAGTAGTAATACTAACGAAAAGAAGAAGTTTAGCCCTTCATATGACGAAGTTTAATAATACTGACGAGAGCAAGCAGCTTCGTCATTTATATGGCGAAGCTTAGGCCTAATAAATACCTGCACAAGAAGATAGGAGTTGTTGTAATGTGCTGGGGTAGTGTTGGGTTGTTGATTTGAGTGGGATAATAACACCTGTGGGAACAGGCTTCGTAGTCAAGACAAGACGAGAAAGTGGATTATTTCCAAGTATTCCCCAAACAAAACGACAACAGTAGAAGTAAGATAAATCTGGCGTCTAACGATGTAATTAGTTCTCAGACCGAGGAATATTTCTCACTGGGTATTAATTCCGATGACTTTGGCCGAAGTAAAATAAATATATCATCCCTCGAATCCTAACGGTTACAGAAACAGAGAAAAGGACTATTAATCGAACACGGTTTTCTATTTGCGAATCACACATTAACTACAGCAGCGTTTTTCTTCCTCTGAGCTGACATGAGCCCTTGCAAAAAGTTAATCTGGCGCATCACCCCAGGGTCAGTAATCTCCCCCTCCTTCCCAACCCCTTAAGCATCTTGTTCCTGATTCAGCAGTTCGGGCCTTTCATCAGAATAAGTGTACACTTTGAGCACGAAGGCTACACTTGCCAGCTCCTAAGTGCACGAATACTCACCTGGAACCCCGGCAGACAAAGTACACATTCTAAGTACACAGAGCGCTCACTCAGACACGGAAGTAATTACAAAATGTATACAATTTTATTCTTAACTGTTTTCTTTGCAACTTCATCAATGTGTTTGTATTTCAGATTTCGCCTTCAATATATTTCGATTACTCAAAGATTTTTGTTGAGATGAGAGTGGTAAGCAGTGATGAACATTATCCACTATCCATTCACTTGATGTTGTGCAGTCTGTTTCTTCCTTTCACCTTTATCATTCTTTTTCTGTGTCTGTCCTCCTCTCTTCCCATTTCCCCCATCGTTTCTGTCATTTTTATTACTCTTCTTTCTTATTCAAGTGGCTTTACATTGAGTAATAAGCCTAATGGTTTCCTGTAGGCGAGTAAACCATTTACAGCGCTGGGTGGTAACCATACGTCCAACCTATACGTGTTCCCTACGTGTCAGCAAGTGAGTTGTCCGAGGATTAGTGCCCCTCCCTGTAAGACAACTAATTCAGAGACAAACGGCCATCCCTTACGGGATTATGGAGTCTGGCTACAGATAGATGAATTGATAAACAGATAGATAAATAGTATTTTAATGTAGATTTAATATAATCAGTTCGATAGTTTCTCCTTGATCTGAAGACAATGATCTTGCAACCTCAGTGCAACAAATGGCACTAATAACTAACATAAAGTGATCCAACTTACTGTAATGTTACTGTCATCAAGCATAACTAAGAGTACAAATGGTAACTTATTTGTATTATGCCTAAGGTAAATTAGCTACAAACATATTAACACTTGGACAAGATTTATGCCTACGGACTGAGCAAAGGTCATTGCGACAGAGACTGAGCATTTATCAACTCCAGTTCTTTCCTTAGCACACGATCAGCAACAGCCGATGTTATATCCAGATCCCCATTTGTAATGTAGAGTGAATAAGGATAAAGAAGAGAGACTCTTCGCCCAACAGACTTACCAGCCTAAAAATCGAACACGAATTCTTCCAGTTGTGAATGCAGTGTGCTAACGAATATACCAACAGCTTTCCACTTGAACAGGTATGAAGACTCGGCGAGAATTACCAGCGATCGAGCGAAGTTTACTGCCGGTGTAAGAGCGGACAATTACAATGCGTGTCCCGGCCTAGCCCAGTCATCATGATTTTCAGAGGCTAATAACTTTTCACCTCATAAAACTACAGCAGCGATTTTTCTCTTTAGATTCGGTTTTTTATTACATGATTCGCAAAACTATTATCACACTATCATAACTGTGAAAAAGGGAAAACAATTACGAAATCTTACTCGCTCGTTATGCACATAAACACACATCATATTGGTATAATCATGAGTCATAGTATCTGTTCACTCTCAACTCCTCCCATTGACTACAAGGAAGTCATAGCCAGCGACGCACATCGACCAAAGACCTATCTTCTAGTTCTTGAATGGTAGTATAGCATCCTTTTCATCAGATACTTTTGTCTTCTCTCATTCATCTGTCCAGACCTGAGCCCGAGGAGTGTGGGAGTGTGACCAGGATATTGACCTTACGAATTATTGTCTACCTGACCAAGGTTATGTTAGATTTGGTTGTTATGTTATATAAGGTTAGATTAAGTTGGATGAGATCAGGTTAAATTCGACTGGATTAGGCTAAAAGTAGGTTAAGTTGGCAGTTCAGTTACCCTGCTTCGTACCTGCAGGGGTAGTGAGCCAACTGTACCTAATCCAACAGCTATCATTGTTATATCTCTTCTTTCTGTCTAGCCGGAAGGGGTGTTGAGATTGGTAACCTAACGGCACGATACTATTTTTCTGAGGAAACCTATTTTAACCGTCAGTACGATGAGATACCGATAGGTATTGATCTTTTAATTATATTCCTCATATTATCAGACAGTTTCGTTTATATTAGGAAAGTCTTGAAGCGAAGGAGTAAATGTTAGCTATAATAAATGGTTCGGTTTGAGAAGTCTAAGCTGTATATAATCAGCCGATGGCAGCAGGGGTCTGGATAGTTCTTTCCGGCGACTATACCTTCTGTCCAGTCATGTGGGTGTTGGATGTGTGGGAGGATGCAGCGAGATCGATGACCTGACGGAATATTGTCTTCCTGGTGGGGACCAGTGACCTCTCACTGTCTCGTGAACAGAACTAATACACTCACACATACGCCACTTTTATTGTGTTGACAGCTAAGTAGATAGATAGACAGATAGATAGATAGATAGATAGATAGACGGATATAAAGACAAAAGATAAAAATATAAGCAAAGCGAACAACTGCAGTACACCTGCTAGCCCATAGCATGATGCACTTGTGTTTAACCTGACGACAATCCTAAACCCTTTTCAGTTTAGATGATGGCTAAATGTTGTCATGTTCTAGTTTGGATTTTACTGCTCAGCAAGAAGCCTCATTCCTACCTCACCGCTAATGCTCGTCAAGCTTCATGCAACCACGACGTAGTATGCATATTATATTAAGTAATCTACTATGGATTCCAGAGGCAGTGGAACAGTGTTTTTCGGCAATAACTTTTTTATCAAAGCGTCGGATTACGATGATATTTTACCAGGGTATGTTTCAGGCCCCGACCTAACTGGCGTCAGTATGGTTTATTACCAAATGTGGAGACTTAAGGCACGTATAAAAGGAAAATAAGCATGCGAGGCGACTGTTTTACCCATTGCTGGAGCGAGGCTAGCGGGGAAATGCAGCGCCCCCTCACTCATATTGTGACGTCACTTTGACGTTGTCTATATAGACACCGCCCCCTAATCATCGTATGGGTGAAATATTGGAAAGGGTGGGTGTCTGCTTTGGTAGACGGGCTATGTTGCCTATATTTGAATATTAAGCCTGGTATTTTCGTATAGGCCTATAAGGAAGGTATCCATTTTTAAAGCAGGATTGTGAATTATTGTTCTGTTATCATCATATATGGAAATACCAACCACTTCAGGTGCACAACTCACTATATCCCCTGATTGAAGTATACTTCCAACATTACAAATGTGTAAGTGACGAAACGTGTCATATATAAGTAACATGATAGCCTTACATTGCATACATGACATGTTGCCTGTTATCGTCACAGTGGAATACAGAGTTCAACGGAGAGTAAGGAGACACCTGTTTAATAAGGTTACCTGAATATCAGTTGTCAAGAAAAGTCAGTAATAATATAACTACAAAGCATTTACATGAAACCTACGGCCATTGATGCACATGCTATATGCATGTAATAAAGAGGCATGCATTGCAGTAGCCGGAGACAGAATGTGGATATATTACGACAGGTGTACAAATGAAGTAAATAACATAGCACACGATAACTTTTATTGAATGTCACTCTCCAGGAATAGATCGTCATCCCCGTCATCGTCATCGCTGACGATGTTGCCATTCCTTTCACCGCTCTAGCCTCGGCCACGAATAACCTTTCCCCTGTCAGTGTTTCCGGGTGGGCGGTGCCTACATAACGTCGTAACTATAAGTCACGCTAGCCTCGCACGAGCGATGGCTCATTCTGTCGCCTAGCATGCTTATTTTACTCTTATAAGTGCGTTAAGTCTCCACAGTTGGTAATAATCCATACTGACGCCAGTTAGGTCGCAGTCTGAAACATACCCTAGTAAAATATCATCGTAATCCAACGTTTTGATAAAAAAGTTATTGCTGAAACCAGTGTTCCACTGCCACTGAAACCCACAGTAGTTCCGTTAGGTGAAAGCTAATTGGCTATAATAACAGCACAAGTCTAAGGGTACGACTTAATCTGTATCAATACACATGAAACAGCCAGAATAGCAGTAACAAGCACTAAATTGTTTGTCTTGAATAACCATGCCTATTGTCAATAATTATCATCATTTGTTAAGGTAACTCGGTCGTCACTGATTCAGCTGGTCCCAAAAAGTAGAAAATTTAGATAATAACAAAAATTATGATGCTTCAGACTCTCTAGGCACCAAGCTTATACGGTTCTGTTGTTTTAGCGTTCTCATGTGAAACCTTTAAAGTGAAAGTGATACCCAGAATCAACGTTGCCTCTTGCTGGTCAAATACGAGTCATCAGTGACTGGTGTCTGTAGCGAGAAATGTGCGTGAGAAAATTGATGTTTTGTATTGGTATGTTTGTATCAGAATCTGTCTTTCATCGAGATAAATCTACAAAATGAGGACATTCACAAACAAATAAACGGCAGTATTACCAGCATATATTAGACTTCAAACACCAGACTTATGGCACACACAGATTGGAAGGTTAGCCCCTTCAGGAAGTGAGGATCCGAGGTAAGGCTACCGTACACTGTAGGACAGACACCTACGACCGTGGAACTGTATTACTTGATAATAAACCTCCGGCCACATAGAGGATTTGAATCCTGACGCGTCTCCTCCCCAAGATTCTACTGCCAGAGCATGAGGAGTCATCGCCTAATAAACACTTGTTATTTATATAATTCTTTTCGAGTAGCATCACATGTAAATCATTGTAGGATTTATATTCAGTCTATAGAAATCACACACACACACACACACACACACACACACACACACACACACCGATCGCTGGCTCAGTGGTAACGATCTCGCTTGGCATCTGCTGAGACGGGGGGTTCGCGCCTTGCTCGGGATGCAAAAAGTTTCATTGGTGAAGTGGGTGGTTACTGTCCCCCTTGAGCAAGAGGATGAGTGTGTGCGTGTGTGAATCAAGGCTTTGCCCTTAGATCGGACTATATGAACTCTCAGCTCTCTTCCAGGAGGGTAAAAAGCTGCGATGATCACAACCATCACGTGATCCTGACCGACCTGTTGAATTACACTAAACCAGGCATGGGGATGTAGAGTGGCCACTGCCTCATGTCTTGGCCATGAAGCCACATTTTCAAAGCCTCCCTCTTGGCTTCGACCTCGGCCTCCAAAACTGGTCCTGACCTCGATCGTAGGCAAGAAGCCAGGTGACAAGTGTAAAGATTAAGTGGTATTTATGAGCCCCAATTTAGGTGATGCTGGAGCAACAGTCGAGCAGGGCAGTACTTCCGAGGTGGATGGAAAGCTGATGACAGGGAGTGCTGGAGCTCCCGTTTCATCAGCCCTCAGGACTAGTTACTGACCATCCCCCTTTGCTGAACTTTTTCAGTGTCTCAGTTACACAGAGAGTAGGCCAGCATGCTCTCCAGTACAAATTTCTCTAACTATCTACACCAAACTACATGCACAGTACACACTACACTTCCTATTCAAAATTAAAAAATCAAAAAATGGCGTCTCTTCACCAAGCCTCGGAGTCCCCAGGGGGGGGGACCATAAATGCCCCCACCATCCGCCCCTCTCCCGGTGACGACTCGAGGTGCCTGGAACCACTGTCTGACTCTCTTCTTCTTCATTTCTGCAACATTCGTGGCCTTTCCTCTAACTTTTGCTCTGTTGAGCACCACCTCTCCTCCTCTAAACCTCATCTTCTTTTTCTAACGGAGACTCAGCTGTCTGAGGCAACTGACAGCAAACCCTTTTCTGTATCCTCCTACACTCTCTATAGTCATTTCAAAGCCAAAGGTGGCTGTTGTGTATATATACGCAACGACTTATCTTGCTCTCGTGTTCCTGAACTCGATTCTTCTAAATTCTCCACACTCTGGCTTCGGCTTTCCTATCATTCTCTGACTAAATATATCTGTGCTGGTTACTTATCCCCTAATTCTACTATCAAAAATTCTTCAACTATCTTACTTCTACGATGGAACACATTCTATCCATTTCTCCTTTCTCTGAAATCTCCATTCTAGGAGATTTCAATGTTCACCACCACCTTTGGCTCTCCTCTCCTTTCACGGATCCACCTGGTGAACAAGCCTACATCTTTTCTATCCTTAATGACCTAGAGCAGCTTGTACAGCACCCTACCCATATCCCTGACCGCCTTGTAGAGAGCTCCAACATACTTGACCTCTTCCTCACAACTAATCCTTCTGCTTACTCTGTTAATCTTTTCTCTCCGTTGGGCTCTTCTGATCACAACCTTATTACCTTAACCTGTCCTATCACTCCGGTACGGCCTGTGGACCCTCCAGGGAAGCGTCGTCTGTGGCATTTTGGAGCCGCAGACTGGGAGGCCCACAGGCAGTACTTCTTTGATATTCCCTGGAATGATTATTGCTTCCATGGCCGTGAGCCATCTGAGTGTGCCTTGCGCATTACGGAGGTTATTCTCTCGGGCATGGAAGCATACATTCCTTTCTCATATCCTTTGACTAATGCAAGAAAGCCTTGGTTTAATCACGCTTGTTCTAATGCTGTCCGCAACAAGGAGAGGGCCTACAAAAGGTGCCGGAGCCAACCCACCCCTGAATCACATCATCTTTACGTTTCTGCCCGGAATCGTGCTAAGTCTGTTCTTCGCTCTACTAAAAATAATTTCATCCATACTAAATGCTCTCAACTCTCCAACTCAAATTCTTCCCGCTCCTTCTGGCACCTTGCCAAAAATCTTTCTAACAACTTTACCTTATCATCCTTCTCTCCTCTTTTCTACTCTGATGGTTCTGTAGCTATTTCTTCTACTGATAAAGCAGATCTCTTCACACAGACTTTCTCCTCCAATTCCACCTTAAACGATTCCGGTGCTGTTCCTCCATCACTTCCCCCCTCTGACTTCCTCATGGCTGACATTAAAATTTCTTCAGTTGATGTATTTTCTGCCATCACTGGCCTCAGTACTAACAAGGCATATGGGCCTGATGGGGTCCCTCCTGTTGTTCTCAAGAACTGTGCTTCTGTGCTTACACCCTGCCTAGGCAAACTCTTTCGCCTTTGTCTGTCAACTTGTACCTTTCCTTCTTGCTGGAAGTTTGCTCTCATTCAGCCAGTCCCAAAGAAGGGTGACCACTCCCAACCCTCCAACTATCGTCCAATTGGTTTAACGTCCTGTATTTCAAAAGTTTTTGAGTCAATTCTCAATAGAAAAATTTTAAGGCATCTTTCCTATCACAACTTTCATTCCGATCGTCAGTACGGGTTCCGTCAGGGACGCTCCACTGGCGATCTTCTCACCTACCTTTCAGACTCCTGGTCATCCTCCTTTCGGGACTTTGGCGAAAGCTTTGCCATTGCACTTGACATCTCAAAGGCTTTCGATCGATTCTGGCATAAATCTTTAATTTCCAAACTGCCCTCCTACGGTTTCTATCCTTCTATCTGTGCCTTCATCGCTAGCTTCCTTTCTTGTCGTTTTATAGCCGCTGTTGTAGACGGCCATCGTTCTTCTCCTAGATCTATCAACAGTGGTGTTCCTCAGGGCTCTGTCCTATCACCAACTCTCTTCGTTTTATTCATCAATGATCTTCCAAGCTGTACATCTAACCCTATCCACTCATACGCTGATGACTCCACCCTTCACCTTTCCATTCAGTTCCCACAACGCCCATCTCAACAATTACTTCAGCAAACAAGGGATGAGGCTATGGCACACCTAATGTCTGACTTGGCTCGTATCTCTGACTGGGGTAATAATAATATGGTTGTTTTTAATGCATCTAAGACTCAGTTCTTACACCTATCAACCCGACAAAATCTTCCACAGGTATACCCACTAATGTTTAATAATATTCAGCTTAATTCTGCATCATCCTTGAACATGCTTGAGGTTTCATTTACTCGGGACTTATCTTGGAAAGATCATATTACATCTCTTGTAAAATCTGCTTCCAATCTAAGCTGACTCCGCTCTTTCTTTACCCCTGCACAATTGTTGACTCTATACAGGGGTTTTATCCGCCCCTGTGTGGAGTACAACTTTCATGTGTGGAGAGGCTCCCCACATACAGCTCTTCTCAATAGGGTGGAGTCAAAGGCTTCTCGTCTCATTAACTCCCCTCCTCTTACTGACTCCCTTCAACCTCTGTCTCTTCGCCGCACTGTTGCATCTTTATCTCTTTTCTATCGCTACTTTAATGGTCACTGCTCCTCTGAACTGTCTGCTTGCATTCCTCCACCTCTACGACGGGCGCGTACCACGCGCATCAGCAAACTCTGATCCCTTTTCTGTCCAACTGTCTAATGCAAGAGTTAACCGTTACTCCCAGTCTTTCATTTATGCAACAGGTCAGCTGTGGAACTGTCTCCCTCTGACTGTATTTCCTGCTGCCTATGATCTCCAGTCTTTCAAACGCAGTGTGTCCAGGCATCTCAAAATGATCGGATCTTGAATTTGGCTCTCTATTGTAATTTGTTCTTCTCTTGGAGGGAACTGTTACTGCGGGCTCATGGCCTTTGGTTCCTTCTTCCTCGCATAAAAAACACACACACACACACACACACACACACACAGGAGGAGACCCAAGTCTAACCATAACACCTTCTTACTTATGATAGTTACTTGCAAAGTGAGGATATATTCAAATAATCATGTTCTGGTATTAGTCAGGGAGCCACTTGAAGCTATCGTGCAAAATAAAAAAGGGGTTTTGTTGGACCCGACAGATAAACTTTTTGCAGCGCCTTAGCTGTTAAGAAGGATATCTAGATGTATCAAAAAGTAAGATACCTTTCAATATCGCATTGCACAATTATTTTTTTGAAGCGTTTAATGCGAAAATCACGATTTTCCCCCCAAATTACAAATTTGCTAAAAACTTAAATTTGAATCATCAGATTAAACCCAAATTTGATTGGGCTGTAGATACGACATATAAAATTGCAAAAGAATATATATGAATTACAACACAAGTTATGCCGAAAAATCGCTTTTGCAAAGGGATAAATATGGAAAGACTATGATGCATCTCAAGTGGAATACATTCCAGCAGTGGTTGGACTCTGTCAATCTGATGCTTTACTAGAGCCTGAGATATATGTTCATGAGCTGTCCTAGGGAATGGAATCTTCTATCAATCTGATGCTTTACTAGAGCTTGAGATATATATTAATGAGCTCTCTTAGGTTATGGAATCTTCTATCAAAGAAGATATACAAACCAAAATGCATCTTTTTAAACAGGCTTTCCTCCTACTTCATCCACTCTGGGTAACATTTGAAGATACTCTTGGCCCAACATCAAATTTCTGGTCCATATTTGTGGAGCTGGTGTATACTGCAAAGAGATACATTACAGCTGAGAGGTCAGGCTCATGGAGTGATCTTTTTAGACAGAGGGGCAGTCCATGATCCCATTTGTGGTCTCTTCCAAACATTTCAAATACTCCAACTGTCTGCCGGCATATCTGTATGACATGCAAATGCAAGAAGTCACTCATCAGGATGATTTCCAGACCTTTTCTGAGGGACAATTTATGTGCGTCAGTCAGGAAGAGCCTTCTGTGGAACATGAACCGATCTAGCCCTGGAACAGACATATAGTAGGGAAGGAAAGACATCTTTATTTAAAGGTATCTCAGAAAACCAAGCTGCTCGTGACAAATATATCAAGGCTACACCAATATTAACCAAAGCTTCAGAAGCAGTGAAAAGTATGGTTCACATAGATGGGACATCTGGAAGCCATCATGGAAGTTCAAATAAACAAACCCAAGAGGATACTAATTTGACTGAAAAGGTGAAGCACATAGTTTCAGCTACTGTGATTAATCCAATTGCTTCTATGAATAACACTGATCTGGTGAACACTGCTACTGGAGAGAAAAATCCATCAAATGAGAAAAATCCATCTTTGCAAAGGCAAAACGCATTGCAGCATGAAAAAAGCTCCAGAAACAGTATCTGCAAAGATTATTCCTCCAGAGATACAACGCTTTCCACAGCAAAAGAAAATCAGTCTGGACAAAAAACAAATAGTTGTAAAAGTTTACCAAGAAGAATCAGCAGTCACCAGAACTTTATGCTTCATACAGAAAAGTGATGAAGCGATTCGAAGGGAAGCATTTTCACTCGAGCGGACACCTTATCCAAGCTCACTGTTTTAACTTGAGACCAAGTTTCCAAGCTGCTTCACTATGACCAAAGGTAGCAAGTGCGATTTTTTTTTGCACACCTCGTGGCTGAAAGTGATGGAGTCACCCAAACAGACATGTTACCTGCATCTGAGTTACCAGCTGTTTATATTATTGATGCCACGGCATTTATAAAGAGGTTCCAAACCCTTGATGCTAAAACCTTTGGTAGTTTAATCGAACGATATGTAGCAAATATAATGGAAATAAAGACAAAAAGGAGTCAACGAAATCCTTTTTGTTGGCGATCGTTATGATTTTTCAGGTGAAAAAAGTCATGAGGCTGATGAAAGAATTCTTCGTGGAAACACCAGCACACCACAGTTTTTACCAGCACAAAATGTTAGCACTCCCAACTGGAAAGTCTTTATGAAAAGTTCAAGGAACAACGCTAGTCTGCTGGATTTCATATCACAGATGATTTGTGCCAAAAAAGATACCCTTATACCAAAAGGTATCTTCCTTGTCCTTGGCGGTACATTTTCCAGCAAAGATAAGATTGTAAGGAATAGTAGAGGCAGTGTTCATGAAACTGAAGAACTCAGATGTGAAGAACATGGAGAAATAGATACCCGTATAATAGCTCATCTTGTGTATGCAACCAGACTTCATGAACAGTCACGTGTTGTAGTCCAAGCAACAGACACAAACATTGTTGTCCTGTCCATGTACCACTACTGTCATTTACAGTCTGTAACAGAAATGTGGATCCAGAAGCTGGATAAGTATTTATCAGTGCATAAACTTGTACAGTTGTTGTCACATAAATACCAAACAGAAAAACAGACCCTTGCACCTGCACAGATATTCGCTTACGTAATTTCTGGAGGTGATAGCGTGAGCAACATTTATCGTCGTGGAAAAAGGAAGGCAGTCAAGATAGCATTACAGAAAGCTGGACAGTTTTCAGAGATATCATGTTGCAGTGAAAGTGGTGCTGGACTTAATCTAACTGACGGCACTGCTAAAGAAGCAAGAGCTTTTATGGTCAGTCTTTATGTTGCCGAGACATTTGAAGACTTAAATGTGTTGGAACATGATTTTGCATCAAGCAGAACAGATCTGTGAAACTTACCTCCTATTGAAGATGCTTTTCATCAGCATTTACTTCGTGCACTATACCAACTTACTGTTTACAAGCGAGCCCACAGTTGTCTCTGCCACCTGCCACTCAGTATGGCAGAAGAGTCGTCAATGGCATACTACAACCCATAATGATGACCAAACCAGCAAAACCAACATCAGCAAAACCAGCTTCTTGCAAGTGCAAAGTATCAAATTGCTTATGAAACTGCCTATGCGCAAAAACACAGGTACCCTGCTATGTAGGATGTACATGCCTTGGTAAAGCTGATAAATGCTTACGCACTGAGGCCCAAGAATCATCTGAAGGTGAAGATTCGTTGATTTGAGATGATGTTATTACCTTTTTTTTTTTATTATTCAGTTACGTATTTAGCATATCATAACAGACATAAGAAATTCACCCGTTTCGTAAAGTCAGTTCAAGTTATACAAATAACAAAGTTCTGTTTTTGTGACAATATTCATAATAATGATGAATCATTTTTAGAGTGTCTGTTATTTGAGATAATGTCATTATATTATTCGTATTCAGTTATGTTCTTAGTTATGATAATCACAAAGAAACTCACCCAGTATGGAAAAGTCAGTTCAAGTTATAGGCTACAGTTAGCAAAGTTCTTGGTCTGAGACAATAGTCAGTTGCTTACTTTATGAGCCTGTGTTGCCATAGATATAATTACTAATGTATTTCTCTGTTCAAAGGACATCAGTAGTTTGAAATTTTTTGATGAAAGAAGTGATACAATGTAGCGTCCCTGGTAGTTATTTTAGACACACTAGTCAGAAACATGTTTATTTTGTTCAGTAAAACTCGAATTTCTGTACGATTTTTTTTTTCAATAAAATTTGAAAATATATATGTTTTACAGAACTACCATGTTGCAGTGGGTTTAATGAAGGGGTATTTAGTGCACTCAAGCTGCAAAATTAATACTATGAGGTTATGGCCCTACTGTGTTGCAGATAAAGTGTTTCTTACTTGAACGCTTTTGACACAAAGAGTCACTTCTAAATTATGCTTCATTTTGTGGATTTTGCAATGTTTTTTTTTTTTTTTTTTTTTTAGTATCTTACTTTCCCGTGCTCCTGGAATGTTACAGATTACAAAAATATAAGCTTCAAAAGTTTATCTTTCAGGGCTGCTTATTCCAAAATTTGAGGGACTGGCTCCCATGCTGTATGGCTGTGTACAGTACGTGAGATGTTGGTGTTTGATTTTAATAGGAGCCAGCAGAAGAACCTAGCCTCATCATACCACCTCCCATCTTATAATGATTGTAGGAATATTAACCATTAATCAAAATATGGTGTTTCTTTGTGGTATAAGTGTGATTTTAGTTTTTGGTTGTATCCCTCTTCAGGGTCTGTAGGAGAACCTAGCCTTGCCATACCAAGTGCCTATCAACGATGTTTACATGGGAACTAAGGACATTGTACACAAAATATGGTGTTCTGGTATGGCTTTAGTAAGTAGTTTACGCGATATGGTGGTGCTTCGTTATATTGAAAGTCAGTAGGATATCCAAATCCCACAATATTTCCTGCTTATTTGTGGTGGTTGTAAGGGAAATAAATGGATCATTATCACAATATGATTTTCTAGAATAGTGTGTTGGAATGTGATAGTTGATGAAATGTGATTATTTAGTTGTAATGAGGCTCAGTACGAGACACCATTCTCACCTTACAACCTCCCTACGTGCATTAGTTATATGGGAATTAAGGACATTATGTTTAAATTATGGTGCACTGGTCATGTGTTAGAATGTCATGTTCCTGAGTTTATAGTGTTGGTCTGTATCATCGGTCAGTAGCAAACCTTTGCCTCACCATACCATCTCCTACCCATTGTGGATATATGTGAATTAATGACATTGCATTCAGAATGTGGTGTTCTGGTGTGGAGTCAGTATGTGAAGTAGGTGGAATGTTGGTTCCTGGATGCACTGAAAATTAGTAGGAGACCCCAGCCTTGCCATACCAACTCATTACCTATAATGTTATATGGGAATTGAGGACCTTATATTCAAAATGTGGCTGTCTCGTATGGTGCTAATGTTTCGGTTGCGTCGAATGTTTTTTAGTGAATATATTAAGGGTACAAAGTATACCCTAAATTCACCAACCCACCATCGTAACTACAGTGACATTGCGGGAATTAGTGACATTATATGGGAAATATGGTGTTCTGGTATGGTGTGTCTGATGCGAGATGTTAGTCGTTTGTTTTATTGAGGGGGGGGGATCAGCAGGAGTCCTTCGCCTTATCCTACCACCTCCCTATCTCTGGTGGTTGGGTGGGGTTAAGAACTTAATATTCCACATACGGTGATCTGGTTTGCTGTTGGTGTGCAGAGTACGTACGATGTTATTTTGGGTTATTTCGTAGGTCAGTAGGTTACCTAACCTTCACCATAATATCTCCCTGCCTGTAGAGGTTGTATGTGAAATAAGGACATTATATTCAATGGACAGTGTTCTACTTTGGTGTTAGCGAGCAGTTTACTTGAGATGTTAGTGTTTAGTTGTATGTTAGTGTTTCGTTGTACAGAAGATTAGCAGCAGGCCTTAGTAACACGTTTTCTTTACATCTTGTGGGTGTATGGGAAATAAGGACATTATACTCAAAGTAGCCTAGCATGTTCTGTTATGGTATTAGTATGTGCTGTGGCCAAGATGTTATTATGCAGTTGTTCTGAGGGCCGTAGCCTCATTAAACCAACTCCCCTCCTGTAATGGTTATATCGGAAATTAGGGCACTGTATTCAGAATATGGTGTTCCATTTTGTGTAAATATTTGGCGTTCCTAGTATGTTATTGGTTGGTTGTACTGAACTTGGTTGTACTGAACTTCAGTAGTTTACCCTAGCCTCATCATAGCATCTCCTAACCTATATATAGTGGTTATCTGGAAATTATGGACTTTATATTCATAATCTGGTGTTGTGGTATGGTGTTAGTATGTGGTGTACATGAGATGTTATTGTTTGTTTTTATTTAAGGTCAGTAAACAAACCTAGCCTCATCATTCCACCTCTCTGCCTGCAGTGATTATATGGGAATTAAAGACATTTTAATCAAAACATAATGTTTTCTTATGGTGGCAGTGTCCGGTATACGTGAAACGTTAGTGTCTGATTGTACTGAGGGACGGAAAGTGACTCTAGCCTTATCAAACCCCCTCCCCATCTAAAATGGTTTTTACTGGGGTACTTCAAAAAGCCCAATCCCCCTTGTTTCTCGTTCCTAGCTACTAGAACAACGTGTTTGTGCATCTGCTGACACTGATTCTCCTTCCTGAGTTGTCAAAGAGACATGCCTCCTCCTAGTTCACTTATGTGCCGCTGAACACAAGTTGTGGAGATGGCACTGCAAACAGAAAGAGACTTGCAAACATCCCAGATCAGGTGACATTCCATCAATCCACTCTGAAGCTCCCACAGACATATTCCTATCGTCTCACTTAGTGAAATCCTGTAGTAATGCTTTCAGGGATTCTCAATGCATGTGGCAAAACCATACCCTCTGATTAGCAAGCCCACAGTGATTATATTGCGACAGCCAGTCACGTCTCAATCTCTCTTGATCACTCTGGCACTCAGACGTCCTCACGTGTGAAGTGATAGCCACGAACGACAAACAGGAATTATGAATATGACCAGACTTTATGGTACCCTATAATCTAGTTTAGAACACTCCACTGGGGTAGATGACCTTGAACAAATTCGATCCCCTGTAGGTGACTGAAGGCTTGTAGATCTTGGGATGCCACCGAAGGGAGTAATTTGGTCATTCACGCTAAAATATTCTTGACTAAGGTAGCCTCGCGGTGGACTCTTACACTTCAAAATCGAAAAAAAAAAAAAAATGACACTCGCAACAAAGGGGTGGGTGATAATTGTGTGTGTGTGTGTGTGTGTGTGTGTGTGTGTGTGTGTGTGTGTGTGTGTGTGTGTGTGAAAAACTCACAGTTTGTTCGATTTTATCCGTACTTTGTGGACGAGTTGAGGGTCGGCCAAGTAGTTAAACTCTTGTTCTTGAAGACAGTAGTTCAAAGATCAAAGGCCTGATTTCTAGAAAAGTAAACACAGAGAGCCATTATAAGAACGTGACAGCATACACGGAACGTAACATCGAAACAAGGCAGACAGGGTTTGAAGTGATCTGACTCAAACACGGGTTAGGAGAAATGACAGTAAACAGAAGAAAACCATACAAATAGTAAAACCATTACACAGTTTTGATATATGAGCATCTATGGTACAGTGGTAGAGTGTGCATCTCGCATGGTGGTGGACGCGGGTTCACCTCCCGCCAGAGTTGTAAAAACTTTGGGAAGTGTTCACCGAGTCACTTACTGCTTTGGCCGACAGAAGGGGTGCTGTGGTTGAACCAGTGTCGCATACTAATATGCTTGCACCCAGTCGGCTTAAGGCGGGCCAATTACACTTGGTTCACAGACTACACACACATCCAAAGCCACTCCAATATTCCAATTACACTCACAAGCACTTCTAACCCTACATAAAGTCTCTACCAGACAGCCTAAGCCACTGGGTAGAGATACATTGGCTGTATCGTCCCTGCTTCGGTAGGGATAGGCCGGTCCTGCAGTGGATTCTCAACAGCTGATGATTATATATATATATATATATATATATATATATATATATATATATATATATATATATATATATATATATATTATCATCATCCGGACCTCCTTTCCCACACTAGGGAAGGGTGAGGTATATATATATATATATATATATATATATATATATATATATATATATATATATATATATATATATATATATCATCATCATCAGCCTTTTGAGTATCCACTGCAGGACCGGCCTATCCCGACCGAAGTCGGGACGATACAGCCAATGTATCTCTATCAAGTGGCTTAGGCTGTCTGGTAGAGATTGTACGTAGGGTGAGAAGTGCTTGTAAGTGTAGTTGTAGTGTTGGAGTGGCTTTGGATGTGTGTGTAGTCTGTGAACCAAGTGTAATCGGTCCGTGCAAGCCGACTGGGTGCAAGCATACATTTATAGTAAGCGACACTGGTTCAGCCACAGCACCCCTTGTGTCCGCCAAAGCAGTACGTGGCCAGGTGAACACTCCCAAAGTTTATTACCCTTGCAGGGTGCGAACCCTGGTTCACCCGTGTATGAAACGCACAGTCTACCACTGTACCACAGAGGCTCCATATATATATATATATATATATATATATATATATATATATATATATATATATATATATATATATATATATATATATATATATATTAGGGTGACCCAAAAATGTACCATTTTTTTTTTTAATTAATTATTCTCCACAAGGCTACTTCTGTTCCATATCACTTAAGGAGCTTTCATGCAAAAGAAAACAAAAAACAAAATCGGCTCATATTTAGAAGTCACTCCCCAGAGGAAATATAATTTGTGATCCTGATACTATTGTGTTTGATCACAAATGTCTAATCATCTAATGAATATATACCTTGTAACTGCCGGTAAGTATCCAAAAACTGCGACAACTATCGATCTAAACATTGAATAAAGCTTTAGCAGTAGTAGGTAGAAATACTTATTGTAACATGCGTCTACCACTGCTGCGTGCTGCAGCCATCTGTTGGAAACTCCGGTGCAGCACGAAAATCACCACGCCCACGCCGTAGCGAGCGTTGGGAGCCACGTCGATGACTCAGTGGTCACTCAGTCACTCAGTGGATGACTATTTCTCCACACAATAGGACGTACACTCGAGGAAAGTTCCACCTCATACACCTGCCTGCCAGTTCGGACATTTATGCGTGAGACAACCACTAATGAAGCAGTAGCCAGCCACTCAAATGTCTGGTACCACTGTGTGGGAGGGGAGAGGTTAAGGAGGGAGGAAGGCTGGGGGGCTGATAGTTCCTACCCCTCCCTCTTCCATCCCCATCCTCCTCACACAATTACCAGACAGATGAATGTTGGCTACTTCTTCACTACCACTTGTCTTACATTTACTCTTTCAAAGTGGTGAGCGAGTGTATAATGCGGAATTTTCCTCGGGTGTACACTAGCTCCCAATAGTATCTTCAAAGTGTGGTGTGAAGAATGGCAAAATGAAGAGAATGAAACATTATTCCCGGCCACTTGTCGTCTCGGTACACTTGGTACGCATGGTTAGCCATCGTAGATGGTACTGCTAATAAACACATCAACGCCACTATGTGACTGCAAACATCCATCGACACGTAAATGGTGACAGTTCAGTAATATTTATACCTGTTTTAAAGAATATAACCCATTACACACATTATATTGTGATAAATGCATCTTGGGAAACATAGTAACTGCGACGGGCAGAGTTGCCATGTTCGAATATAAAGTGACTGCGATGGGCTGAGTTGTCATGTTCGAATATAAGTGAAGGAGTGAATTCTCCCAGCTAGGACTTTGATGCATGGTCGTGAGGAGTGCAGACGTGTTTTCCATCTGCTCTCTTCTCTAGCTTTCAGGGCTGCCTCACCGGCAATTAGCATTTTTTTTTTCACCCTTCTGGTGACGTATAGGTTAGCTAACTTTCCTCCCCTCCCTATTAGTTTGGAACAGTAGGTGTCTGTTCCTTTTGACTGAGCTTGCCTTTGCTTATTGCCCAAGGAGGGTTCCCCCCACTGATCGCTCTGGGGCGTGAATAAACATGGTCGGGCCTCCCTGGTGTGGTTTGAGAGGGTGATCTCAGCATTAGGTGTCTGGTTCCGGGTTGTTTTTCCTTTGCTCGCTTTTCTCCCTATTCCCACTTCCCCCACCAGGGGGAAGTGGCCCCTATGGCGGATGCCCCTACTGCCTCCCCCCCTTCAGGGGGAGATGCGGCCCTGACGAAACCCCGACCGATAGACGGACTGACCGCCCGCAGACTGAACGGCCCCAGACAAATCTCCTAGACTTACCTACAGTATAAATTATGCTCAGTATGTAACCCTCCATGCTCTAGGTTCTACTCCCTTGAGCAGTCTCAATCCTTTCCTCATCAAGAAAGTGATTGATTACTGTGCTGGGGAGGTGGAACAAGTTAAAAACTTGGTAACAGAGACCTTTTAATCAAAACTGTCAATTCATCCCAGGTTGAAGACCTGATGAAACTGTGTAAATTCCATGAATATGATGTCGAGCCGAGGATCCCACATGCCATGAATTCCTGCAAAGGTGTTATCACCTGTAGGGATCTCATGGTTATGGAAGAGGACGAGATCATATGGGAACTTGCCCAGCAGGATGTAATCAGTGCCCGGTTTATCACTAGATTTTCCGAAGGCGTGAGGACGAAGACGGCCATTATTGTCTTGACTTTTGGCAAAGTTTCACTTCCAGATCACGTTAAAGTTGGCTACGAAATTGTTAACGTAAGGCCTTACATCCCCAATCCACCTCGTTGCTTAAGGTGTCAATTGTATGGGCACGGTGATAAGACTTGTCGGGCTTCCAGTCAGTGTGTGGCAAATGTGGAACACTGGGACATGATGCTGAACACTGCACATTGGAGACGGTACGTTGTTTTCACTGCAAGGGCGCACACTCCACTTCCTTTAGGGATTGTCTCAAGTGGAAGGAGGAGAAGGAGGTCTGTGTAGTGAAAGCAACTGAGGGCATTTCCTACTACGAAGCTAGGAAAAAGGTGAAGGAGTTGCACGCAACTCCCATGCCGAATAGGTCTTATGCTTCGGTGGTAATGTCCCGTCCTGTGATGTGCACCGTGGAAACACAGACTGACCCTGAACCTGTTCCTCATGCCTCACACTCTACCTCTTCATCTGAGCCTCCTGTCTAATCCATCTCTCAAACTGACACCCTTGTTGCACCTTCCTACTCTCAGGCTGCTGCTGCCTCTCAGTCAGTCAAGCCTAAAACGAAGCTTGACAACTCTAGTAAGAATAATATGACCACCCTCACCAAGTCACGACCTCACCTTCTTCCTGCTCCTGGTCCAGCGAGGGAGAGAAAAGGGAGCTCTTCGTTGGTGGAATCTGGGACCCTAGTTATTGACGAAAACATGGAGGTTTCCATCACCAAGCACCAGGATAGGTCCGCCGGTAGTTGCTCGCCTGCTGGCGGGCGGCAAAAAAAGCCTAAGCACATTGGCCCCCAACGTAAATCTTAAACCGCTGCATTCACTGTATTACAGTGGAATTGTAGAGGTATTGGGAATAAATTACAAGACATAGCAATCTTGCTTTCCATACACAGGCCAGACATTGTTTGTTTACAGGTGACGCGCCTGGAGGATCATCCTGATCCTCCACAGTTAAAACACTACCACCCGTATAGAAGATGTGAAGGTCACGGAGTCGCCATATACACACACAAATCACACCCACAAATGGAAGTGATTCTAAATTCTACTCTGGAAGCTGTCACGTGCAGAGTAAAATTTAATAACACGTATCGGTCTATTTGCTCTCTGTACTGTCCTCCACATGGCCCCATTGATAGTGATGCTTTACATTCACTGTTTGAACATCTTCCTGGCAATAAGTTTATGTTGGGCGATTTTAACGCCCATCACTATCAGTGATGTAGCTTGAGGATCGATGGTCGTTGGGAGCAAGTAGCCGACCTAATAATACAGTCCAACCTCTGTCTTCTGAACGATGGTAGAGCGACTCGTGTAGATGACCGTAATGGTAACTTTTCGGCCATTGACTTATTTTTGGCCTCCCCTGGTATACATCACGATTTCTCATGGGACCCTTGTGACGATTCCTTGGGAAGTGATCATTTACCTACCTGTCTTTCTTATACACACGACATCATTTTGGACCTCCAAAATTTAACTATAAGAAAGCAGATTAGGGATCCTTCTCAAGGATTGCCAATTTAGATATATCTGGGGAGACCATAGATGTTAAGGTCGAAAATGTAACTACTTCCATATTACACGCAGCTGAGGCTGCTATTCCCAAGACTTCTATGGTTCATGCGAAGCATAGAGCACATTGGTGGATGCCGGATTGCTGACAAGCATTAAGGAAACACAATATGAAATACAGGATTTTTTATAGTCAGCCCACTGAGGAAAATTTTATTGCATACAAACAGGCACGGGCTGAGGCAAGGAGAATAATAAGAAGGGCCAAACGTGACTCTTGGCGGTCCTTTGTGTCCACGGTGACTCATACAACACCATTAAGTAAAGTCTGGTCCACAATAAAAATATTAAATAATAAAGGCCCATACTTCCCTGTGACCACCCTGCAGGTGATTAACACCATCTATGACGAGCCCGTGGACGTTGCTAACATCCTCGCCATGAGTTTTTCTTATATAAGTAGCTCAACCAATTATGATCCGCGTTTTCAAATCATAAATGCACGGCTGAGCTACAGTTAATAGACTTTGCCACAGAAGACATAGACTCCCCGTACAATCGAGAATTTACGTTAGATGAACTGCTCCTTGCCCTTAAATCCTGTAAAGACACCAGCCCTGGACCAGACACCATCACGTACGGTATGATCCAGCATTTTAATCAGTACAACCTGATTAAGATGTTAGCATTGTACAATCAAATTTAGGCGTCTCGAACGTTCCCAAACTCATGTCACTTTGCACACGTCATTCCGATACCCAAAGAGGCTGGTCATCTTATGAATCCCACTTCATTTCGTCCTATTGTGTTGACTTCTTGTCTATGTAAGGTCATGGAATGTATGGTAAATAATAGGCTTCTTTTTGTTTTAGAGTCGAGGAATTTGTTAAATGATCAACAATGTGGCTTCCGTAAATACAGAAGTTCACTAGATCATTAATGAATTTGAAGCATTGTATTTCAGAGGCATTTGTCAATAAAGAATTCATGATAGGGGTGTTCTTGGGCATCCATAAAGCCTATGACATGACATGGCAACACGGTATACTAATGAAGCTCTATGCTTATGGTTTAAGAGGAAATTTGCCAATTTTTATTTCAAATTTCTTAAGGGACAGGACTTTCTCTGTCAAATTGCCCAGTAACGTAACATCGGATATATTTATCCAAGAAAACGGTGTGCCGCAGGGAAGTGTGCTTAGTCCTACTTTATTTAGTATTATGATCAATGATATTCTGACATCAGCTCCCATCCCGAGGAATCTTAAATCCTTGCTCTACGCTATTGTGCAATATGACACTCTTTCTGTAATGCACAATTTTTGGCAGGGTGGATTCAAGCAGCCCTTTACACCATCCACCAATGGGCCTTGCAGTGGGGATTTAACCCCCCCCATCCCGACATTTTCTGGGCAGTGGTACGCCCCAGTCCCGACATTTTCGGACCTTTTTTTTTTTTGGCTCAAACATTCGCTTTTGGTGAGAAACATCGAAAATTCATAGAGAAATTGCTCACCTGAGGGTTAAAATACTCGATCCAGGTAGGAGTACCTCCTTACCTTACAGGGTTTTCCATCAGGCTGGCTGCAAAGAAAACGAGTTCTATAGGAGGATAACTATTCCAAACCACTCATAAACTGTATTTATTTATTTATTTGGTACAAATTTATATGTAGTATGAGAGTATATTGGTTTTTAAACGGTAATATAGGCATTATAAGCATTGTTTCACTCACTAACTCATCACCATTCCTGACCTTTTTTTGCCACATTACCTGATCATCAATTCTGACTGTTTCTTCCTCTAATGCTATGTAAACTTTGTCCTCCACATTGTCATCGATTGGGGAATCACTCTGGCCCTGAATGTCTTCATTGGCCAGGTCACTGGTAACAGGTGAATTGCCGAGACAATGACGTGCAGGGAGGGGGGAGAGGTTATGCGGTGTAAGGCATTGTCCCTGCTTGGCATCTTGTAGGGGAATAGAGTGTCCCGTGTATACGTGCCAAAAATCACTCACGAAAATAGAAAATTGTGCAAATTAGGGACCTTGCAATGTTGCCACATTAATTCACGTCTCCGGGATATGAGTGTACATCATGTGAGGACGTGAATTCACATCTCCGGGACGCAGCAGGTTAAGTTTTCCATCCCTAAGTGTGCCGCTGTAGCTTTTACGACTCGTAACATACCTAATTTGTGCTTAACTTTGGATAATCAGGTGGTACCTTTTCAAAATTCTGTAAAGTTTTGGGGAATACATTTTGATCGTCGTTTGAACTTCAAAATTCATGTTAATAATTTGATTGCTCGTTGTGATAAACCGGTAAATGTCCTCAAGTACCTAGCGGATACCACATGGGGTGTCGACAGAAAATCTTTATTAATGGTATATAAGTCCTTTTTTTGATCGAAGCTAGACTATGGCGCACAGGTGTATGGCTCGGCATCCAGTGCCACGCTGAAAGGATTGGATGTGTTGCAGAATAAATGTTTGTGAATGTGTCTTGGAGCTGTCCGGTGTACCCGTGTAGCTCTTATGGAAGTGGAGGTGAATGTGCCTCCCCTCCGTATTCGCCGTGACCACCTGCCCTTATCATATGGCCTATGAACATCTAGGAAAAGTAATATCAGCAATGTGGCCTGTACCCCCCTGCGTCAATACCACCACCTTGTGCGGGGGGTGCATCGGCCACTTGCCGTTCGCCTCCACTTACTGACTCAGGAGCTTGGTGTGGACCTCAGTGACTGTGACAAGTTGGTGTTTAAAAATATAGCCCCTTGGGAGCCACCCGGTTTTACAGTGGATGTATCATGGCTCCCAACACCAAAGGCCAAGGCGCCGAAGGCGGATGCCCACCACTTGTTTCGTAACATCATCGTTCGTCACTTGGGGTCCTATCAATTGTACACCGACAGCTCCAAGTCAAGTGAATGTGTGGGTGCAAGTGTGTGGTCGACTGAATGTGCACTTAGGTATCGGTTGCCAACTCATACATCTGTGTTTACCTCCGAACTTTTTGCTATTGACAAAGCCATAGACTATGCTCTCAATTCTAGGCATGACTCATTTGTCATATTTTCGGATTCAAAATCAGCCCTTCAGGCAATTGCATCTTGTACTACGGACTCTCACGAGATCCAGGGCTGCATCGTTAATAAGTTGCATTCATGCAACAAGTCATTCACGCTGATCTGGGTGCCTGGTCATTGTCGTATCTACTGCAATGAGCAGGCTGACTTACTTGCAAAATCGGCTGTAGAGCTCGAGGAGACTTGGGATGTTCCTTGTGATCTACGGTCGAGTCTCTCTCTCAGAAAGAAATCTATAAATCTTCTGTGGCAAGGTCAGTGGACCAGACTAAATATTCCAACTTGTAAGCCGCACCTGGGCGAGTGGGACACTGCCAACCAGCCCAGTTGCCTTGAAGAAAAAGTATTGGCAAGAATACGGCTCAATGCCACCGTTTTAACTCACATGAAACCATAAATGGAAAGATGCTTCCCACCGCACTGTGACATCTGTAATGCGGTGTTATCTATCAGTTATATCATCCTGCGCTGTCGGCGATTTATTCGTGAACGTGCTTCACTTATAAACTACTGCGGCACAGTAGACGTCCCCTTCACCCTTTCCACCATCCTGGGTGATGGGGACATTGTTATGACTGATAAATTGATGGCTTTCTTGAGAAAGACCGGACTGATCAGAGTGATGTGACTTTTTTACTGTGTGATTATAGTTTTTATCAACTGTAAATATGTATATATTGTACTATTAATTAGGGTTGACAGTTGGCGTATTTGAAATAGTTCCTCCTCCTACTGACCTATTTCTAATATTGATGTCCCCTACATTAAACTCCGTTCCTCGACTGACAGTCACCAGCTGATGAGTGGAAGTGTGCAATATAGAAAGATATTGGGCACTTGCAGTCGATGATGGTCTGTTGGGCGAGGTTCTTCGCTTTTTGTACATATTATGTAAATACATTATACTATGTTCCTGAAGTTACTAATTAGGGTCGACAGCTGACGTATATGGAAATGTTCCTGACTTGTCTGGTTCTCTTTCATATATTGATGTCCCCTACATTAGGTTGTGCCTCGGCTGACAGTCACCGAGTGATGAGTGCAGGTGTGCAATGTAGAGCATTACATATCTGCAGTCGATGGTGTTCTCTTGGTCGAGGCCTTTCTATCATTAGTGTAGGTTTAGTTATTTGTCTCTTTAGGATTTAGTATAGGTTAGTGATTTGTCAGTTAGGTAGTTTGTTTCAGGTTCTTTAGATTAGGCATTTTTGTGTATAATGTAAGGTCAAAAAATATAAAAAATATAAAAAAATAATAAAAATAAAAATACAAAAAAATAATAAAATAAAAATTATTATATATATATATATATATATATATATATATATATATATATATATATATATATATATATATATACAGTATACATATATATATATATATATATATATATATATATATATATATATATATATATATATATATATATATATACACAGTATACATATATATATATATATATATATATATATATATATATATATAAATTATTTTATATATATATATATATATATATATATATATATATATATATATATATATATATATATATATATATATATATATATATATATATATATATATATATATATATATATATATGTACGTGTGATTGAAAGTATGTCTGTATATATGCATGGAAGTGTGTGTGTGTGTATGTATGTATGTAAATATATATGTTTGTATATACTGTATATGTATATATGGGTAGCTGTATATACTTATATATATCTGGCTTTAATGACCAGGGGCTTTGCCCCAATGGTCGATAGGCAAAAAAAAAAAAAAAAAAAAATCCGAGCTAGGCCTATATTAGACCATTTAGTCCTGATAGCATGATGAGAGCGCTAACTTCCAGCTGAGTATCTACCCGGGTGGGGCGAACTCTCTACCTCACGGTATTGAGCTACGCATGCCACCAATGAGTCACCCAGCTCCCCCGTGAATATAAGTGAAACTCAGATTATTAAACAGCATGAGAAAAATACCCATCACATTTCTTTCGTTATCACAACTACAAATAGATGAACAATGCAGAGGTTAATAATAGTCTATAGGGTCTGCATGTTGGACAGTTTATATATACTACCCGTATGTGACGATATCTCGGTTTCGGAAGGTATTGTGGTGTGGTGTTTCGTACATGAGTGGCACAGCTTCATAGTAGGTGTCGTGGCTACAGAGTCATGGTAGTATCTGTCTGTTCTGGATGCAGGCGGTGAATACACTGGTTTTTAGATTAATAAAAGGAGCCCCCCAAAGTGTGTTTAACCTTACCTTGTATTAATTTTACATATACAATGTCCAATATAAGAATGCATCTCGCATGTCACCTCCACAATACGCATGATGTATCAGTGACAAATGAGTTTATAGGCTACTCTGGGGATTAGTTTCAGATAAGTTCGTGTACTGTCTTTACATTTCTAATGTTTTTGTGCCGTTCATATTATACTAGGTATCATATGTCTCCCAGTCATAATCACAGATAATATATAAACAGTTTCTCAAAATATATCAGTTCAGGGAAAGCTTGTATAATATTAATCTAGAGTGATGATAGCCATGTGCTGACACGCGTGAAAGCATTACAGATGAACCATAGAAAGATTAACCGTGCCCATGTTAAAACTAACTAGTCTTGTCATCATAATAACATGAAATATATGTATATATGACAAAGTGATTGGTATTACATTAGAAAGAAAACGGTATATAAAATCCCAGGTCAGATACAGGTGTATGGCAAACACTCCCCAGCATGTAGGGCTACCAATTTTGTTGCCACTTCACGCAGCACGTTTTAGATACATCGTCCATTGTGTCAGAATGTATAGCACTTATTTTAAAGAAAATTTTGGGAGCTAGTGTACACTGGTGTGCTCTTGATGACTAGCGTGTCGTGACATTGAAGTGAATTACTCTGACCTGGCAGGTATTATAACTACCAATAATGACACTTATAAAAAAGTTACTTTGATATATTAGGTTTTTACACTCTAAATACCAGGCATTTGTTGATGAATATTTGATTCATTAATTATGAAATATTTCTATTACCAAACACAATGTTTAATAATCACTGTATCCAGCATATGATCGTAAGTATCCAGATATGCTGAGCAAATTGAAGCTACTATATCAAAATAATGTTCTAATGAGTATTATTGTCCATAGTTATAGTAAAGCCTTACTTAACAGTGTGTTCCATTCACAGGTCATTCCTATGACAAGAAGCAGTCCAAAAGTATGGCTTCTGGGCAAGCCCGAGAAAGAGGTATTAGGTGCTCGCCTGCCAACTAATGCGAATGTCCTCAGGAACTTCATGTTTCACCATCAGAACGGTGTTACAGTCAGTCTCAGCGCTAAGAGTAGCCTACCATTAAGAAGGTAATGGTGATCTGGGATAAAGCATGCATCCCGACCCAAAGGGTAGATTCAGGTATTCCCAAGCTCCAGAAGCTTCACAAAGAGTACTGTGTACTGAAGAACAACAGATCGTTACCAAAACCAGGGTACTGGATCAAGGAGCAAAACTTCAAGAAAAAATTCACAGAACCGATATTTCTCAAAAGGACGCTCTGCTTACTATGACAAACAAAGAAGATAAGCGGTTGCTGTGATTATAGCAACAGAATCCATTCAGCGTGAGTATGTCCGGGGTGGACAGAATCTTGGCAAACAAAGAGGCTCGCAAGTGGCATAGAAGTGTTCAAGCCAACGCTCAGAAAGAAAAATGCAAGTTCACTGCTCAGCAGTTGGAAATGGCTGTACCATCCAATTCTATTGACGTTGAAGGCTATAGCGCTTCCTCATCAGCAAAGGTCTGAGGATGAATTTCAAGGGACCTTGACGTCCAAACAAACTAGACAGCAAAGCTAAGAAAACCATTGTAACTAAGGAAGTAGCTGCCATGCTTGATCATGTCAGACTGCCTAATCGTTCGGCCATGTTCGTCATGGGCACTGCAGCACAAGTGCTTGGTCATATCCTGGAGTCTGTAGTACTGTCTCGAAATACTATATAGCGAGCATGAGCTACCGCTTGTGAAGAGGAAGAAACTGATTGTCGGGCTTTTTTCACACCAGACATTCCACATCTACACTGGGATGGCAAATTGCTCCAAGACATCGCTAGAAACAGTAAACCCGCAGTGGACCAAGTTGCCATTTTGGTGACTGGCAGTGTGACAGAGCAACTTCTCGGGGTTCCCAAGATAAACTGCAGCACTGGGAAAGTGCGGTGCAATGCGTGCATCAAAACATTGGATAAATGAAATCTAAAACCAATGATTCTGGGGCTTGTTTTTTATACAACAGCAGCTAACACAGGCCTGAAGATGGGAGCATGTGGTCTAATCGAAAAAGCTTTGGACAAAGACCTCAACTTGATCGCCTTTCATCATCATGTGTCTGCTGTCTTCAATGTTTCTCTAGGGCCAAGCAGTGAACCTGAAGTGGGAATCTTCAAGCACTTCCAAAAACTTTGGCCAGGTATGGATAAAACTACTTTATATCCTGCTGGAGACGAGTTGTATGTTGGGATGCCCAATGGTCTACGCAAAGAAATGGTTTTGTTCTGCACTGATGCCATGAACAGCCAGCTCCTAAGTAATGATTATAAAGAGTTACTACAGCTCTCTTGTATGTTCTTGAGATATTCTCCAGGTGATATGCTGACAGTTTGTGTTCCAGGCACTGTGCACAATGCCTGCTGGATGGCAAAAGCAATATACTCAATGAAGATTTTTCTGTTCAGGAAACAAATGAACATGATGGCAAGGGAGACAGCTGGTGTCACTAGTGTAAGTTTGTCTCGCTCGTATACACCTGCTATTGGCATGAGTCACCACATCCATAGAAGGCCCCCTTCAGCGACAAGAAGCTAACTTCTCTGTTCCACGACTACCCCGACCACATCATGGCAGAGGCAGCTGCCAAGTCTTTGTGCTGCCATTTGTAGTACTTCTCTGAGCATCTGGCTTTGCTCGCTGTTTTTTTTTTTTTTTATCATCGTGTTGACGACGCAACTAAAGCAGCTATGGTGGAAAACCTTGACCATCCTTCTCGATGGAAACTGGTACGATGTTTCGATGGTGATGCATTCTACCACTGCGCTTCACTGGCAACTTGCATCACAAGACGTTCAGTGAAGTTCTTCAACCTACTCTCTGTGACAGGACAAGATGATGCCAGGTGTTCATGGCAAAATTACCCAACTTTTGGCTGACAGACCCCAGGTATATGTCGCTTCTGGCCAAGAGCAAACATTTGAGGGTTGTCAACGGCTGTGCCAAGAGAGCCATAGCTCTCATCCAGTCGTGCAACGATGTCCTAACGAGATGAGACTCAAAAGCAGTACATATTGCAGCTCGTCACTGACCACCAGAAAAGACTGCCAGTTCCGATGAAAGCTGCTTTGATGAAGACAAAAGGATACATTATTCCTATACGTTGCTTTTAAAGTGTGTTCTTTTGCACTCAAATAAAGAATGTCTATGTTTGGAAACGTTGAAAATACATGTTTCATGTTTTTGTTGAAAATCTGCCGATGTTGTGTTTTCAGTTCATTATTTCGGAATTACGGCATCGGGAGTGATATCTAAAACTAGTCCATTTCATCAAATTTTTCACATAGTGCCTTCTACGATAATGAGGAACATATACAGTATTGCCTTGTGGAAGTGAAGAGATTCTACTTTGTTTTTATGGGCCACCCTAATATATATATATACATAACTGTATATCTATCTATCTATCTATCTATATCAATATCTATCTACGGTATCTATCTATCTATTTATGTATCTATCTATCTATCTATCTATCTATCTATCTATATATATATATATATATATATATATATATATATATATATATATATTATCTCTCTCTCTCTCTCTCTCTCTATATATATATATATATCTATATATATATATATATATATATATGTGCTAGGAAGAAGGAACCTAAGGCCATGAACCCGCAATAACTGTTCCTTCCAAGAGAAAAACAATATACAAGAGAGGGCCAAATCCAAGATCCGATGATTTCGAGATGCCTGGGCACACTGCGCTTAAAAGACTGGAGATCATAGGAAGCAGGAAATACAGACAGAGGGAGACAATTCCAGAGTTGATCTGTTGCATAAATGAAGGACTGGGGGTAACGGTTAACTCTTGCATTAGAGAGTTGGACAGAAAGGGGATGAGAGTTTGCTACTAGATGGGTGCTACACGCCCGTTGTAGAGTGGGGGAATGCAAGCAGACAGTTCAGAGGAGCAGTGACCATTGAAGTAGCGATAGAAAAGAGATACAGATGCAACTGTGCGGCGAAGAGACAGGTTGAAGGGAGCCAGTAAGAGGAGGAGAGTTAATGAGATGAAAAGCCTTTGACTCCACCCTCATCTCTCCACCTCCTGTCTGGCCTTTTTCTGCTATGCTTACAGTCTCTTGGCACCCAGTCAGTCAGCCTCTTGCTCCATCGGTTAACCTTTATTCTTCCTACATGTCCTGCCCACCTCCATTTCTGTTCTTTTATAACTTCCATAATGTCTTTGATTTTAGTCTGCCCTCTCACCCAAGTTGATTTGTTCCTGTCTCTTAAAGATATTCCCAACACTGAACTTTCCATTGCTCTCTGAGAACGGATTACTTTATTTTCCATCGATTTTGTTAGTTTTCAGGTCTCACAACCGTACGTCATAGCTGGGATTATACAATCGTTATATACTTTTCGTTTCATACATATTGGCAAGCTACTTTTCATAATGTCTCTATGTTTACTAAATGCTTTCCGTCCATTTGTAATGCGTCTTTTTATTTCGCTATCATGGGCTTTCATTAATTTCAGTAGTTACCCCAAGTGACTGTACTGTACTCCTCGAATGCTTCAAGAATTTTTTAATTTATTCTGCTGACGCTTTTGGTGTATGTGGGTTAAACATTAGTTTTACTCCGGTTCACCTTTAGCCCTACTTTGAGACGTTCTCTGTTCAGGTCTATTAACATTTCTTGCAATGTCTCTGCTGATTCTGAGATTAGGACAATGTCATCTACAATCTTATATGGTTTAGCTTTTCTCCATCTACGTTTACTCCTGTCTTTTTCCAGTTTAGCTTTCTGAAAATACTTTCTAGTCATGCTGTAAATATTTAGTGAAACTGTATCTCACTGATGGACGCCTTTCTCAATCTTAATTATTTCCGAGTCTTTATGTTATGTAACTGTAGCAGTTCCCTCTTTATATTATGTTTTCGATCAGTTTTACAATGTTCGCATTTGCACGTTGTTGTCGCAATGAATTTATAACTGGTATGTGCTCCATTGAGTCAGAAGCCTTTTCGTAATTAACAAAACCTAAGCGCAGTTATTATATTATATTAAGTAGTTTTCTCAATCAGCTGATTAACTTTGTTTAGATTATCAGTAGTCGAATACCTGCTTCGTAATTCTGCTCGTTCACGAGGTTGATTTTCCTCCAAATTTGTTGTTATTCTGTTCGTAAGACTTTAGTGAAAAGTTTGTAAATGACTGATAACACACTAATGGACTGGTAGTTACTAAAATCTTTTGAGTCGCCCAATTTTGTAAAGTAATAAGTATTGTATCACACCATGTCTTGGCAGTTTTCTTCTTTTTTATACATTGAGTAAATTGGTGTTCGAGCCTGTTTTGTACTTCCACTCCTGCATCCAACAGTATATCTGCTACAATTCCATCTTCCCCCCGAGCTTTCCCTCTTTTCATATTTTTAAGAGAAATGTTTGCTTCGTCTAGTGTTACCCCAGGTATTTCACTTGTAAAAGTTTGCTATTGGTATTATTATCTTTGATGCATACAGTTCTTTGTAAATCTCTAACTCTCTTCATCATCTCATCTCTGCATTGAATGATTTCACTGTTTTTGTCTTTCAGTGATATAATTTGTTGCTTTCCTAGTACCATCTTACTTCGGACCTGTTTCAGACTTTTTCCTTTTTTTGATGGTTTATTTGATCTTATCCATTTTTCTCTTTTTTCTTCTCACTTTTACTTGTTGATAAGCTTACCTAATTCCACTCGTTCTAGTTCATCTTTCTTTGTTCCTACTCTATTTTCCTTTCTTTTGGTCATCAGCTCGAGTGTTTTTTCTGAATACTTCTTAGCTTTGGCTGTATTACCTCCGCTGATTCTCATAGCACTTCTGTTAGTCGGTCATTCAACTCATCAGTGTCACATTCTCCATTACTTAGAGCCTGAAATCTGTTCGTTATTTCCAACTGAAAGGCTGCTTTGTTTTCGTTTACGCTTATTGGGCATATCTTTTTATTTTTAATCATCTTCCTTTCGCTTCTTAAACTGAATCTGATTGTGTAACCCACCATTCTATGGTCACTTCCTGTACTTACTTTGTGACAATTGTGATCGTGTTTTTCTTATGTGCTATATTTGTGACAATTGTGATCGTGTTTTTCGTATGTGCTACAATGAAGTTGATTTCATTCTTTGTTTCTTCATTTGGACTTCTCCAGGTCCACTTTCTCCTCGTTCTTTCGTGAAAGAATGTGTTCATTATTCTCTTCTTATAAGTTTCAGCAAAATTTATCACATTTTCTCCTCTTTCATTCCTTTCTCCAATTCCAAATCTTCACATACATGCTTCTCCATTTTTTAGATTTGCAAACTTTTACATTGAAGTCTCCAATAAGTATAGTACATGTGGTCTTTTCTTCCTCCATAATATGAGAGATTTCGTCATAGAATGTTTCTGTTCCTTCATCTGAGTTTTCAGAAGTCAGTGCATATACTTGTATTACTTTCAGGGTGTATTTTTTGCACAGTCTAATGACAATCCATGCTGTTCTGTCATTCACTGCTGAATCTGACTATGTTGTCTGCACTGTTTCTGTTATGACATGGCAAAGACCACGGCTGAAGTTCACCGCCCACTGTCAGAGACCTAGGGGAGGCGGGACTCCTCTGACTCCGTCTCCATGGCCGAAGATGCGTCGACCAGATCCTTGGCCGAGGTCAATGAATCCTCACCCCCTCCAGCAGTGGAAGGTAACCCATCTCGCTTTATCATCATGGACCACAAGGATTGGCTAGGTATATCCTCCTATCGTCACCTCCTGACACTCGGTGCCCACACTCGGTCATACCAGCTCATAGTCTCGACCTACTCCACCTTGTACGATCATCTCAGAGCAGCCGACCTGAGTGAGGGGATTCCACCATTTCTGAGTGTCAGGGGGGAGGAGGTGCGTCTGGCCGATCTTTGTACTTTTATCATCTGATGCCTCTACAATTAGCCCCATTGACTGGCCACTTGCCCACCAGGACCCATTGATCGGAAGACTTCTGGACCTTTCAGTGTTTTTTTTTTTCTATTGTTCTTTTCTGTTTATTTGGCCTAATGCCCCTCCTGGTAGGCGATGGCCATTAAAGACCAATCAACAACAAACTAAACAATAACTCCTTCAGTTTGCCTTCCTCTGTAGTAAAATCGGTGGTTGCTGTCTTCGAGATGAATTACTTTTTCTTCATTACCGTGGATCTCGCTCAAATCTACACTATCCCAACTAATGTTTTCCAATTCAGTCATTGTGTTATGAAGTTTGTAATCTTCTGCGAGGCTTCTTACGTTATATGTAAAGATCTTCATGGATTTCACTTTGTTTAATAACACAGTCTCTAATTTGCCGACACAGTATCTACTCACACTCGGTGGCACACTGCCCGTATACAGAGGAGGCAGTGCAGTTGGACTTTTAGTAGACGATGATCCAACAGGAACGCCGATCAAATCATTTGCAATAGAGTTCATGTTTGGTTGGGAGAAATGAGGCAAACATTCTCACATCCCTGCCACATAGTTTCTGTTGAGATGTAACTCATTGTGTCCCCTTATTCAGTATATTCGGTGGAGCCCTATGTATGTACTGGGTGTCTCATGCTCCACGCCGTCCAAGACGGTACCTCGTATATCTACAAGGCCTTCCCCTATCCGAGACCCGGGAATGCACCAGGTAGCAGTGGGATCCTGCCCTTGATATATATATACACACATATCCATCTATCTATCTATCTATATCTGTATATATCTATCTATATCTATATCTATATCTATCTATCTATCGATCTATCTATCTATCTATCTATATATACTCGTATATATATATATATTCTGGAAAGAGGTGCGGCGTTGTAGAAGTGACAGCGGAATGAAATGTGATGGAGTGAAGGATGTAGGTGGTAGATAATTAACCCATAGGGATGAAGTAAGGAAAAGATTGAAAAAATATTTTGAAAGCTTGAGGTATGGGAATAGAGAAAGCAGAGCGGCTGTAAACTTGACTGGTTTGGGAGGGTGTGCAGAGAAGGAATGCAGTGTCAGGAGACGTGGCACTCGCAAAGGTGAAGAGTGCTGTGAAGCGGCTGAAAAATGGAAAAGCAGCTGGGGTTGATGAGGTGTATGCAGAGATGATTAAGTGTAGTGGAGAGAGTGGAATGAAATGCTTGTTGGAGATATGTAAGAAGTCATGGATGAGTGAAACTGTGCCAGTAGAGTGGAAAAAGGCTGTGATTTTACCCCTGTACAAAAAAAAAGGTGAGAGAATTGAGTGCAAGAATTATCGTGGCATAAGCTTAGTGAATGTGGTAGGGAAGGTAAATGAAAATTTTTATGGAGAAAGAGAGACATCCGAAGACCTAGTGAGTGATGAACAGGGTGGCTGTCGGAGTGGCAGAGGATGTGTGGATCAGATATTTGCAGTGAGACTGATAGCAGAGAAGGTTTGTGAGAAGGACCATAAGGTGTATATGGCATTCATGGATCTAGAAAAAGCTTACAACGAAGTGGACAGAGAAGGATTGTGGAAAGTTTTGCGCATGTACGATGTTCATGATAAGCTGCTAGGTGCTGTCAAGCTTATTTACGATGGCAATGAAGTATGTGTAAGGGTTAATGGGCATCTAAGTAAATGGTTCACGATCGGTGTGGGCGTGCGACAAGATTGTGTGATGTTCCCATGGTTGTTCAATATATATATGAATGGGATGAAGAGAGAAGTAAAAACACGAGTAATGGAGAGAGGATGGCGTTGGTAATGAATGGTGATGGATGGAATATCTCAAATTTGTTGTATGCTGATGATGCAGTACTGCCTGCAAATACCGGACAAGAACTAGAAAGTAAATGTAGAAAACAATAAAGTGGTTGTTATTGAGAGAGATGACTCCCAGTGCGATGTTACAATGAATGGAGAGAGACTGGAACTGGCAAGAGAGTGACAAATATCTGGGTACATGATAGAAAAGAGGGGGAAATGTGCAAAAGAGGTGGAAAGTAGAGTGACACAAGGAAGAAATGTAACTGTTGCAGTGAAGGCCTTGATAAACAGAGGCTTCAGTGTTGCAACTGCACGAAGCTTACATGAAGGAGTGATAGTACCAACTGTAACATATGGATGTGAGACTATGGTGTGGCACGAAAATGAAATGTCAAGAGAAAGAGCAGTGTATATGGGAGTGCTGAGGAATATGTGGAGTACAGAGAGTGGTTAGGATACGAAATAATGTGATTCGTGAAAAATGTGGAGTGATGAAGTCTGTGGATACCAGAATCGAAGAGGGTGTACTGAGATGGCATGGTCATGTGGAAAGAATAGGTAGTAACAGAATGGTGAAAAAGGTACAGTATATCTGAGCAAATTCGAAGGAGGGAGAAGGCGAGGTAGGCCAAGGAGAAAGTGGAGAGATATGGTGGATTACTATGTGAGAAAGAGAGGTTTGGAAGTCGGTGAGGCTGGGGAACTGACAAGGGATGGAACTGGCTGGATGAATGTTGTGAGTAGAAATGCATGATCAGGAATTTGGCACTCCTTTTTAACGTGGCAGTGTCCGGATTGACTCTATCGGATACGTTTATGCGATGATACACAACATGGTAAATGTTCTTGGCGTATCCGATACAGCCAGGATTCCGGGGGCTTGAATGATGAATGAATGGAGGCGTGGCCCATTAGATTGGGCAAATTTGGACTGTCTGGATATTGCTACTCCTCATCCTGCCCTAAGGTGGGAAAGGAGGTCCGGATGCTGCTGCTGCTGATATATATATATATATATATATATATATATATATATATATATATATATATATATATATATATATATATATATATATATATATATATATATATATATCCACTCACTTAATGTAGTGCTGCTCTCGGGTGTCTGCTCTGTCTTCTCCTCCATCCTTCTTTCCTTCCATCTTCTATCTTTCTTTCCTTCATTCTTTCCTCGTCCTTCTGCCTACGGGTGACTTTACACTCCCTCTTAACTGTCTATCATTCCTTCATTCTTTCCTCTCTCTTCTGCCTATGGATGACTCTATACTGAGTGACAAGTCAAATGGTTTCCTGTACACCAGGAAACTATTTACCACGCTGGATGGTAACCATTTAACCAAATTTTGTCGCCTAGTGGTTTAGTGGGTAATTATTGTGTTCCAATCGGATTGAGCCGGTGAAGGTTTATATCCAAGGGGTGGTTGGGGTTTATTGCTCACGTAATGCCACGCAGGGATGAGTGAGGTTGGTCACCCTCATCTTAAATGTCAGGACCAACTGCTTAGCCCCGGGCTCCTACGCCCCTCATGGTGCAACGTAGGATTGGATGATGGATGGATGGATATATATATATATATATATATATATATATATATATATATATATATATATATATATATATATATATATATATATATCATTTATGCATCGATTTGGGCAGCAGACTACCTTCTGCCGTCTCAGCTACCACCTTCCTCATTTTAAGGGATTGTTGATGGTTATCCCTTTGTCGCAATTTCTCCGTCATTGATTCTGGATAAAATTTCACCCCATTCTTAAGTAAAAATAATAAATAAAAATATTGATGGTAATACTGTATATTACAGATATACGGTATAGGCAGCGTATCCCCAAACCGAACTGCAAGGATAATATAATAAATTGCTAAGGGCAGAGGTGCTAGAAAGTCTCCTAAACTAATTTAAATGCAAACCAACTATTGACTGCACTGTGTGGTAACCATATGTAGGCTACAATAAATAGGTGCCTGGTCGTCAAGTGGGTTAAAGTGGGCCGACCTGAGGAGTGACTGATAATTCCTCCCTTAAATATACAGAATGAACAGCCCAACCCAGGACCCTTACGCTTCTGATGTAGCAATAAAGGTGCAACTCCTTTAAATAATATACAGGGAGAAGATGTGTATCATGACTTGTTTTTCCAAATGTTCTAATTTATCAGTGAGCAAATTGATGATGATGATGATGATGATGATGATGATGATGATGATGATGATGATGATGACAGGAAATTCCACGGATGAAAATGGTAATCGTACAGAGCAGTAGTAGTAGTAGTAGTAGTAGTAGTAGTAGTAGTGGCAGTATTAATAATAATAATAATGATGGTGATGATGATGATAATAATAATAATAATAATAATAATAATAATAATAATGATAACAGCAACAGGAAAAACATCAACAACAACAACAATTATTATTATTATTATTATTATCATTATTATTATTATTATTATATGTTGTTGTTGTTGTTGTTTTCATTATGATCATTATCATTACCATCATCATCCGAACCTCCTTTTCCACCTTAGGGCAGACTGGTGAGTAGCAACGTCCGAACAACCAAAGTTCGCCCAGTTCAATAGGTCAAGCTTCCATTCACCCATCACTCAAGCCCTCGAAATCCTGGCTTCATGTGACAGACATGAAAAATTTCACCATTTTCTGTACCTTCACATATACCTATCTCATAGAGTCAATTCGAACGCTGTCACGTTAAGGGTTGCTAAATCCCTGGTCATGCACCTCTCCGTACAAAATTCATCCACCTACTGTAGCTCCATCTCTTGTCAGTCCCTTAGCCTCACCAACTTCCACACCTCTCTTTCTCACACATACATCCACCATATCCCTCCACCTTCTCCTTACCCTACCTCGCCTACTCCCTCCTTCAAATTCACTCAGATATAACTTTTTCACCACTCTATTGTCAGCCATTCTCTCCACATTGCCATACTATCTCAGCACACTCTCTGATTCTGGTTTCACAGACTTCGTCATTCCACATCTTTCACGAATCACATTATTCCGTATCCTATCCACTCTCTGTACTCCACATACATTCATCAGCAGTCCCATCGCCACTACTCTTACTCTTGACTTTTCATTCTCCTGCCACACCATACTCTCATGCCTATATATTAAAGTTAGCATTAACACTCCATGTAAGCCTCGCGAAGCTGCAACACTCAAGCCCCTGTTTCATATCAAAGCCTTCTTAGCACCAGCTACTTTCCTTCCTTGTGCCACTCTACTTTCCACTTCTTTGGCACATTTTCCACTCTTTTCTATCACTGTACCCAGGTATTTGAACTCTCTCACCAGGGGGACTTTTATGCATGGTTGCGGAGAGAACAGACGTGTTTCCTGAGCTCTCCTCTAGCTATAGGGCTGCCTCACCGGCATAGATTTTGCTTTTCCGCCACTAGGGCGTTTTTTAAATAAAGTTAGGATTAGTTAGTTCTCATTTTCCTCCCCTCCCGGTTAGAGATACAATAGGTTTTTGTATCTATTTCCTGAGTTTACCTTTGCTTATCGCCCACGGAGGGTCCCCCCCACTGATCGCTCTGGGGCGTGAACGAACACGGTCGGGCCTCCCTGGAGTGGTTTGAGAGGGCAACCTCAGATTTAGGTGTTTTGCCCCTGGTTGTTGGTCCCTTGTTTGTCTTCTCATCTTCTTCCCACTTCCCCCGTTAGGGGGGAGTGGTACTATGGAGGACGCCCCTACTGCCTCCCCCCCCATCAGGGGGGGAGGCGGTCCTGACCGACCCCCGACTGAACCACGGACAGACCGATCCCAGACTGAACGGCCCCAGACACGCACCCCGCTAGACATCAATGTAAACAACGCCTCCTTCGTCCTACTACATGCGGTTGGTTCCACTCCCCTGTCCAGCCTCAATCCCTTCATTATCAAGAAGGTGATTGACGGGTGTGCCGGTGAGGTGGAACAGGTGAAAAAACTTGCTAGTGGGGACCTTCTAGTAAAGACAGTAAACTCGCGTCAGGTAAAAGATTTGATGATGTTGAGTAAGTTCCACTGTTATGATGTTGTGCCGACGATCCCTCACTCCATGAATTCCTGTAAAGGTGTTATCACCTGCAGGGACCTCATGGTCATGGACGAGGATGACATCATCAGTGAACTTGCTCAGCAAGATGTAATTGAGGCCCGATTCATAACCCGTTACCAGGAAGGCATAAGGACGAAGACAGCCACAGTAGTATTGACTTTCGGTAAAGTATCTCTCCCTACTAATGTGAAAGTAGGATATGAAATTGTTAATGTGAGACCTTACATACCCAATCCCCTTCGTTGTGGAAAATGTCAACTCTATGGACATCATGAAAAGGCTTGTCGAGCTTCAAACGTAGTATGTGGCAAGTGCGCAACTGTAGGACATTCTGCTGACCGCTGTACATCAGAGACTGAGTGCTGCTTTCACTGTAAGGATGCTCACCCCACTTCCTCTAGGGCTTGTCCCAAGTGGAAGGAGGAGAAAGAGGTCTGCACAGTGAAAGCGACTGAGGGCATATCCTTTTATGATGCTAGGAAGAAGGTGAAGGAGTTGCATGCAACTCCCAAGCCTAATGTCTCCTATGCATCGGCGGTTGTGTCCCGTCCCGTGATGTACACCGTGGAGACACAGACTGACCTTACCTTCGCTCCACATTCCACATGCACTACCTCTAAGTCTAGACCCCCTGTACGTTCCAACTCTCTTACAGACATCCCTATTGCCACTTCCTACTCTCAGGCTGCCGCTGCTCCTTCGCAGTCAGTGCGGTGAAAACAGAAGCCTGACAAGTCAGATAAAATTAACTTGACCACCCTCACCAAACAGTCACGTCCTCATGTCCTTCCCGGTCCTGGTCCAGCGAGGGAGAGAAAGAATAGCTCTTCCTCGGTGGATTCTGGGAGCCTTGTTATTGATGAGAATATGGAGATCTCCACGAGTAAGCACTGGGATAGGTCCCCCGGTAGCCACTCGCCTGGTGGCGGGCGGCATAAAAAAACTAAACACACTGGCCCCTCTCGTAAATCTTAAACCGCCGCATTCGCTATACTACAGTGGAATTGTAGAGGTATTGGGAATAAGTTACAAAATATAGCAATCTTGCTTTCTATACACAGGCCAGACGTTGTTTGTTTACAGGAGACGCGCCTGGAGGATCGTCCTGATCCTCCACAGTTCAAACACTACCACTCGTATAGAAGATATGAAGGTCACGGAGTTGCCATTTACACACACAAATCACACCCACAAACGGAAGTGATTCTAAATTCTACTCTGGAAGCTGTCGCGTGCAGAGTAAAATTTAATAACACGTATCTGTCTATTTGCTCTCTGTACTGTCCTCCACATGGCCCCATTGATAGTGATGCTTTAAATTCACTAGTGGAACATCTGCCTGGAAATAAGTTAGTGTTGGGCGATTTTAACGCCCATCACTATCAATGGGGTAGCTTGAGGATTGATGGTCGTGGGGAGCAAGTAGCCGACCTAATACTACAGTCCAACCTCTGTCTTCTGAACGATGGTAGAGCGACTCGTGTAGATGATCGTACTGGTAACTTTTTCGGCCATTGACTTATCTTTGGCCTCCCCTGGTATACATCAAGATCTCTCATGGGACCCTTACGACGACTCCTTGGGAAGTGATCATTTACCCATCTGTCTTTCTTATACACGCGACATCATTTCGGACCCTCCACCTCCAAAATTTAACTATAAGAAAGCAGATTGGGGATCCTTCTCAAGGATCGCCAATTTAGATATATCTGGGGAGACCATAGATGTTAAGGTCGAAAATATAACCCAATCCATATTACACGCAGCTGAGGCTGCTATTCCCAAGACTTCTACAGTTCATGCGAAGCATAGAGCACATTGGTGGACGCTGGATTGCCGACAAGCATTAAGAAAACGCAATAGGAGATACAGGATTTTTGATAGTCAGCCCACTGAGAAAAATTTTATTGCATACAAACAGGCAGGGGCTGAGGCAAGGAGAATAATAAGAAGGGCCAAACGTGACTCCTGGCGGTCCTTTGTGTCCACAGTGACTCGCACAACACCATTACGTAAAGTTTGGTCCACCATAAGAATATTAAATAATAAAGTCCCATATTTCCCCATTACCACCTTGCAAGTAAATAATAACATCTATGACGAGCCCGTGGACGTTGCTAACATCCTCGCCAGGAGTTTTTCTCATGTAAGTAGCTCAGCCAATTATGACCCGCGTTTCCAACATCATAAACGCACGGCTGAGCTACAGATATTAGACTTTGCCACAGAAGACGTAAACTCCCCGTACAACCAAGAGTTTACGCTAGATGAACTGCTCCTTGCCCTTAAATCCTGTAAAGACACCAGCCCTGGACCAGACACCATCACGTACAGTATGATCCAGCATCTTAATCAGGACAACCTGATTAAGATGTTAGCATTGTACAATGAGATTTGGGCATCTCAAACGTTCCCAAACTCATGGCACTTTGCGCACGTCATACCGATACCCAAAGAGGCTGGTCGTCTTACGAATCCCACTTCATTTCGTCCTATTGTGTTGACTTCTTGTCTATGTAAGGTCATGGAAAGAATGGTTAACAATAGGCTTCTTTTTGTTTTAGAGTCGAAGAATTTGTTAAATGATCAACAATGTGGCTTCCGTAAATACAGAAGTTCACTAGATCATTTAATGAATTTGGAGCATTGTATTGCAGAGGCATTTGCCAATAAAGAATTCATGATAGGGGTGTTCTTGGACATCCATAAAGCCTATGACATGACATGGCGACACGGTATATTAATGAAGCTCTATGCTTATGGTTTAAGAGGAAATTTGCCTGTTTTTATTTCAAATTTCTTAAGGGACAGAACTTTCTCTGTCAAATTGCCCCGTAACGTAACATCGGATATATTTATCCAGGAAAACGGGGTGCCGCAGGGAAGTGTGCTTAGTCCTACTTTATTTAGTATTATGATCAATGATATTCTGTCATCAGCTCCCATCCCGAGGAATCTTAAATACTCACTCTACGCTGACGATTGTGCAATATGGCACTCTTCCCGTAATGCACAATTTTCGGCTGGGCGGAATCAAGCAGCCCTTGACTCCGTCCACCAATGGGCCTTGCAGTGGGGATTTAAGTTTTCCGTACGTAAGTGTGCCGCTATAGTTTTCACTAATCGTAACGTACCTAATTTGTGCTTAACTTTGGATAATCATGCGGTACCTTTTCAAAATTCTGTAAAATTTTTAGGAATACATTTTGATCGTAGAATGAATTTTAAACTTCACGTTAATACTTTGCTTGCTCGTTGTGATAAACCGTTAAATGTCCTCAAGTACCTAGCGGGTACTACCTGGGGTGCCGACAGAAAATCTTTATTAATGGTGTATAAGTCCCTTATTCGATCGAAGCTAGACTATGGCGCACAGGTGTATGGCTCGGCATCTGATGCCACGCTGAAAAGATTGGATGTGTTACAGAATAAATGCTTGCGAATGTGTCTTGGAGCTGTCCGGTGTACCCGTGTGGCTCGTATGGAAGTGGAGGCGAATGTACCTCCCCTCCGTATTCGCCGTGACCACCTGGCCTTGTCCTACGGCATAAGGACGTTAAGAAAAAGTAATATCGGCAATGTGGCCTGTACCCTCCTGCGTCAGTACCACCACCTACTGCGGGGGGTGCGTCGGCCACACCGCACGCCTCCACTTACTGACTCAGGAGCTTGGTGTGGACCCCAGTGACTGTGACAAGTTGGTGCTTAAAAATATAGCGCCTTGGGAGCCACCCAGCTTTACAGTGGATGTATCATGGCTCCCAGCACCAAAGGCCAAGGCGCCGGAGGCGGAGGTACACCACTTGTTTCGTAACATCATTGTTCGTCACTTGGGGTCCCATCAATTGTACACCGACGGCTCCAAGTCGAGTGAATGTGTGGGTGCAAGTGTGTGGTCGACTGAATGTGCCCTCAGGTATCGGTTGCCGACTCATACATCTGTGTTTACTTCAGAACTCTTTGCTATTGACAAAGCCATAGACTATGCTCTCAATTCTAGACATGACTCATTTGTCATATTTTCAGATTCCAAATCAGCCCTCCAGGCAATTGCATCTTGTACTACGGACTCTCACGAGATCCAGGGCCGCATCGTTAATAAGTTGCATTCATGCAACAAGTCATTCACGCTGATCTGGGTGCCTGGTCATTGTCGTATCTACGGCAATGAGCAGGCTGACTATTTGCAAAGTCGGCTGTAGAGCTCGAGGAGACTTGGGACGTTCCTCGTGATCTACGGTCGAGTCTATCTCTCGGAAAGAAATCAATAAATCTTCTGTGGCAAGGTCAGTGGACCAGACTAAATATTCCAACTTGTAAGCCGTACCTGGGCGACTGGGACACTGCCAACCGTCCCAGTCGCCTAGAAGAAAAAGTGTTGGCACGGTTACGGCTTAATGCCACCATTGTAACCCACATAAAACCATATATGGAAAGACGCTTCCCACCGCACTGTGACATCTGTAATGCGGTGTTATCTATCAGTCATATCATCCTGCGCTGTCGGCGATTTGTTCGTGAACGTGCTTCACTTATAAATTACTGCGGCGCAGTAGACGTCCCCTTCACCCTTTCCACCATCCTGGGTGATGGGGACATTGTTATGACTGATAAATTGATGGCTTTCTTGAGAGAGACCGGACTGATCAGAGTGATGTGACTTTTTTACTGTGTGGTTATGGTTTTTATGAACAATAAGTATGCATATATTGTAATATTAATTAGGGTTGACAGCTGACATATTTTAAATAGTTCCTCCTCCCACCGATCTACAGTATTTCTAATATAGATGTCCCCTACATTAAGCCAAGTTCCTCGCCTGACAGTCACCAGCTGATGAGTGCAAGTGTG